>NC_135573.1:34048181-34680000 GCF_965152235.1 Eretmochelys imbricata | reverse complement strand
CATGATTTTATAGATCTCTATCATTCCCCTCCCCTTAGTCATCTCTTTTCTAAGATGAACATTATAATCTCTCCTCATAGTCTTTATAATCTCTCCTTATATGGAAACTGTTCTGTATCCCTAATCATTTTTGTTGCCCTTCTCTGTGCCTTTTCCCCAATTTTAATATATCTTTTTTGAGATGGGGCAACCAAAACTGCATGCAGTATTCAAGTTGAGGGCATACCATGGATTTATACAGTGGAGTTATGATATTGTCTGTCTTATTATCTAGCATTTCCTAATGATTCCCAATATTCTGTTAGCTTTTTTTTTGTCTGCTGTTGCACACTGAGCAGATACTTTCAAAGAACTATCCACAATGAGTCCAAAATCTCTTTCTTGAGCGGTAACAGGTAATTTAGACTCTTATCATTTTGTCTGTATAGTTGGGATTATTTTTTCAATTTTTTTGCATTTATCAATGCTGAATTTCATCTGCCATTTTGTTGCCCAGTCACCCAATTTAGTGAGAACCCTTCATAAGTCTTCACAGTCAGCTTTGGACTTAACTAACTTGAGTAATTTAGTATCATCTGCCAACTTTGCCATCTCACTGTCTACCCCCTTTTCCAGATCATTTATGAATATGTTGAGCGTGTCAACAAAGGTGATCCAGTTGATGTAATATACTTAGATTTTCAGAAAGCCTTTGATAAGTTCCCACACAGTGAGATGGCAAAATTGGCAGATGATACTAAATCAAATAAGTTGAAAGTATAGTAAAAAACAGAATTATGGGATGAACATGATATGTTGGGGAAGAGGTAGGAATAAATGGTCAGTACAGATCCTTGGAGAACTCCGCTATTTAACACTTTCCTTTGTGAAAACTGACTATTTATTCCTACCTCTATTGACCAGTTACTGATCCATGAGAGGACCTTTCCTATTAGCCCATGAGTCCTTACTTTGCTTCATACCCTTCGGTGTGGGAACTTATCAAAGGCTTTCTGAAAATCCAAGTATACTATATCAACTGGATCACCTTTGTTGACACCCTCAAAGAATTCTAATAGATTGGAGAGGCATGATTTCCATTTATAAAAGACTCTTCCCCAACATATCATGTTCATCTGATAATTCTGTTTTTTACTATAGTTTCAACTTATTTGCTTGGTAGTGAAGTTAGGTTTATCAGCCTGTAATTGCCAGGATTGCCTCTGGAGCTCTCTTTTAAAAATTGTTGTTACATTTGATCCTCTAGTCATCTGCCACAGAGGCTGAAAGATATCTATAATATTAATAAATTATCATCATAACATCATAATTTAAAGGATACAGTAAATAACATATTTTCTGACTTTATCCAAAACAATACATCAGTGCATCCTACACCTGATGTGACCTTGTATTTTAAATTGCAAATGAAAACAGCTAATTTCCTGCTCCACTGTTGCAAAACTACCATTCTCTCAGACAAAAAATATGCCCAAATCATAATGCACCTTTTCAAAATGACTTTGTTCAAAACGTAAAGACCTGCAGAGCCCACCTTGGAAAATGCAGAGACAATTATCTTGATATATCATTCTGTACATTTTCTGTATTTGCTTTACTCTGGTTTTTAGAATGTTTGTATCTAAGCAGCAACCCCCTACCCTCTTTGGAGATAATTTAGTGGTGCTGCTTATTCTTCACCTGAAGTCATAATCCTCTCTTTGGAGCAAGTTCTGACATTCCATCTCCATGGGCATATATAGTCTGATAGGCAACTATATCAGCTAATGCCTAGAAGGTCAGGGCATTTAGACTCCACACCTAAGCATTTGTACTCCAGGTACATCAGGGCACTCTTTTTCACATTAATTAATGTTTTGGGGATGTGGTGGAAGGGAGCAAGCCAATGGAAAGATCAGTGGTGGATCAGCAGATATATGGATCCACGGACCAAACCATAAATTCCATTTTGTACATATCCAGATGAGCACTGAGCTGCAGTAGCAGACATGGAGGGGTTCTGCTAGCACTTCTTAGGCTAGGAAAGGGTTCTGCCTCGCACCGAGTATCCCTGCATCAAGTCATTGGACTTGGTGTAAGAGAAAGGGCTTAGCCTTGATATCATAGCTGGGGTGATGATGATTATGATGCTATGAACAGTGACAAATAAGCAGCAGGAGTAGATGAACAAACAAATATATGTTTTCATATTACTGACAGTATTAGAAATAGGGAGGGAAGTTACAGTATATCGTTTCCTTTTATTCTAATCAGTTTTGTCTACAGTCTTCATCTCTGTAGAATCTGCACACCTTCCAGTAGTGTGTTAAGCAATGTGATTAACATCTCTCACATGTGCTTTGGCTCTCTCATTCTCTACTCAGGGAGAGAATTCTATATGCAGAGTAATGTTTTATTTCGATAGGTTTTCATTTGAGGTTTTGTTGTCTGGGGTTTTTTTACATGTATATACTGCTGTATGTTTATGTTACAGAAGGCAGGTCAAAGAAATAAGCCTCACACTTGAAGTGGAAATGGTGATGTTTGGGATGCTCCTTAGTTCCAGTGGGAATTCATTCCACAGTCTTGGAGCAGCCACCAAGAAAGCGCTGTCTTCTGCATAGATATGTTTTACCTTTTTGCAATAAGTTCCATTGTGCCTGCGGAGTGGATTTGTTGACTGTGGTTTTCATCCTGGAGCTTTAGATGATGTTTTAGATATTCTGGGCTCAGGCCATTGGACACCCTGAAGATAATGACTGAGACCCAGAACTTGACTCAATAGTCTATGAGAAGGCAGAACGGAACACAGGTTTGATGTTCTCACAGTAGCCCGTGTTGCTGAGGAGATGTGCTGCCGTGTTCTGTACTAGATGTAACTTCCTACGAGTTGATGGCTTCACGCCCAGGTACATTACATTGCTGTAGCCCAGACAGGAGATAACACAAGGTGTATTACCAAGGGACAGGTCATTCTCTATCAAGATGGGATGGAGTTTCCAAGCCAATCAGAAATGATCAAAAGTATTACTTGTGTATGCTACTATGTGAGAGCTTAATGTTGGCACGAATCCAGGAGCTTTCCTAAACTACAGATATTGTTAGACATATAGAACATATGGAATTGTTTCTAAATAGAACATGTTTTTCCCGGGCACATCAGACTCCCACTGTATGTGATAATCTTACTTGACAAACCAATCTTAAAATAACTTACCAACAAATATGCCCTATATCAATAGAATTTCTGTATGTTGATGTTCGCTGGGGTCTCTTGGTTAACAAGGAATTTCACCTTGGAATGTTCTAATGCCCAATCATTCAGTCTTAACTTAGACAAAACCCCTTTGAAGTCAGGGATACTTTTACGTAGGAAGGAATACAGGATCAGGTCCTCACAGTCAAATAAGCAGAAGCCAACACAGCTTCCTTTTACATTCTGGACACGAAGAGGGACACTAACAATTGTCCAAAAGATACTAATTTATCCTTTTATATTTTTAATAAATCATTCAATTGTGCTAATGGTTTTTAATTAAAAAAGGTAATTTCTCCAAATACAATTAAAAACAAAAAGATGCGAACAAGATGGATTTAATAATGAAAAGGAGGGACTCACAAGCATGGCTGATATGGATACAGGTTAGTCTATCCTGTACAATGATACATAATCAAGAAGTGGTGCTGAGTTGATAGCACAGTTAAAAGATGGAATCAGCAAGCAACATCCTTCCATCAGTTATAAGGCATCAGCCAAAAGTAGAATACCATTTAAATGCTGATTTCAAAGGGGCTTCACAGGATATAAGTCAGCACAGGTTTTGGCCTATAATATTTTTTTTTAATATTTTTAAAAATGCTAATGCAAACAATAGCCAAAAAGGAGGAAAAGTTATTTTTATTGTATATATAATTTTGGGATATTTAAAAAATACATGACATCCCAGATCTCTCAGATAAAAGTATAATCAATCTTGAAATTTATCAGTACTAAAGCCAATCTTGCTGTTTAGAGAGCAAATTCTGAAAGCTATTTGCAATAATATAAAAATTTCCAAGCACACAGTGCACTGTGGAAAAAAATAATTAAATACATGAAAAATAAATCTATATATATTTTATTACAATGTGGGCAAAATAACAAAAGATTGACATTTTTGCCATAGAAGGCAAGGCCTTTCATAAAACAAACTGCAGGCTTCTTAGAGTTTGCATGGACGTATGGCGCGTGCTGTGTGTCTGCTTTTGTATACTTTATTTATTCTCACTGTTCTTTTGCGAGGGCAGGTGCCTCATAACTCACTGCTTCACTTTTCATGAGTTATGGCCCTTGCCCACAGTCATGAACAGTAAATATAATATAAATATCCCTCTCTCTTTTTTCTCATGGACACATACACACTGTGAAGCAGCAGTCCTTATGCAAGCAAAACTCCCAATGAAATCAATACTCTGTGCATATAAATGCTTGTGCACCATGGAAAAATATAGTCACATACCAACAGTAGCCCTTCATACTATTACCATGGGAATATTGTCACTAAAACCAGTAGAGCAGGATTATGTCCAATGTGTATGTATGAATTTAACAAACTACTATTAATAAATCAAATGTAAAGAACAGTTGCCATAGCCATTATAATGGCAACTGCTTCTTTCCTGTGACGGGATTCACTCCACGCCTGAGCACCTCCTTGTGGCTGGGTCTGGGGATCAGCTCTCATCTGGTCTAACTCCCACTTCCGTTGCTCACTCGCTGTGCAGCCCCTCTTGTTCTCCAGCACTTGGAGTGCTCTCTTTTCGTGACTCACCACGTTACTGCATAGTTTTCCCCTTCCAGGGTAGCAGTACCACCGGACAATCTGCCTGTGTGCCGTCTCAGGCTGTCTTTTCTAATTCCCAATCTGTGTCACTTTCCCAGTGGCTGGTACAGGAATCCAGGCCTGCCTGCTATTCTGGTTTCCAGTACAGGGACCCTATCACATGTAAGGTTATTTGGTCAATGTGTTATGTGCAAGATGCAATGGAAGATGATATTCCATCATACTGGATTATCATTAATCAAGAAACAGCTGCCCGCAGCTGAGCAAATGCAGCTTCTCTTCCTCCTTAAGACCAAACAGGCAAAGACAAAGAGGATGGTATTAATCCTAGTGACCAAAGAAGTGCAGTCGGCAAAACAGCCAAGAAGCCACTGAAGCGGTTTTGTTAAGCTCTTTGGGCCTATGCACAAAGCCTGAGTAAATGGACTTTGTACTAGGATTTCTGTGCCAGCTGGACTGAAGAAGACAAAATCCCCACCAAAGCACTCTGCAGCTTTAGAACTGGAATAGCTTTTCTGCTTAGAACACCACCCGATGCTTGATTCTCTAACTACTCTGCCTCCCCCTGCTCCAGCACCCCCTGTGTGGTACAGTAGGTGGAGTCCTCATGGAACACTGTTCCTATCCCATAGATGGCAAACCTCATTGATGGCACATACTCTCCATATACTATGGCCACCGCATCCTCAGCACAGTAACGTTGGTCTGATATCCTCAGCCCTTTGGCCCCACCTATCTTTAGCTCTTCTTTCTCCTATCCAAGGTCTCTTTGTTAGATTTCTTTTTCTGACTTTCTTGAATGACGAATATCTTGGTAAGAATCATTGTCCTTGCCAGTGGACACTGGGTGCAGCCTCTAATGGCTACCACAAAAAGACAATTTTTTCCAGAGCAGAGCAGGTAGCAATAGCCTACCAGAACATCATGCTGTCATGCTTTCTATCACAGCACTGTCAGCGGTTGTGATACTGAAGACATTGTTGGGAAAGCTATGTAACTGACGTTACAACTGATTAACTGGCTGTATATACATTTAGACTATTTTTCAAGCTGAGTGGAACTCATTATGACTGGTATAGCGGGGAGTCAACCCCCCTCCTTTGTAGCCCCCCCCACCTTAACCCTCATACAAGGTGGGAGTGGTCCCGGCAGAAGGTTGGCTGGGACCTGAATGGAAAAGGGGAAGGCTGATGGCCGCCCACAAGTATATGGAAATGATTATGGAATTACTTGCACTGTGCAATTTTATCTGCCAGCTACTCCCAGACATTTAAGAGTAAAGTTGCAGACTAATCAAAACCACATCCATTGCCTCCTGTCCTTTTTCCAGGATGGCCGAATGCATAACACAGTGACTGTAGTAGCACAGTTCCTAATCCTGAGGTAGTAATAATTGGTCATTATTGTGATAGGTGGCATTTTCTGCTCCAGGGACTCTCTAAGGGCCAACATTCCATGTAGCCACCTCTCTTGTTCAAAATTATATTTGCCATTTGGAGAGATAGTGAGATAAGTACTTACAATCTTTTTAATATGCTGAATACACCCAGCTCAGTGTATCCTCTCAGAGATTACTTGGCTGATGCAATGAAATGACATACTCAGGCTTAGGTTGGGGTTTGGCTGAGAGCTGGCTGGCAGAAGCTTAACCCAGACAAGGCTCTGGTAAGGTTGGTAAATTGTGGGAAGCTACCAGAAATGGTGTTTTTGTCAGCACCTATGACTGAGGAAATGTGCCTGTGCTTTGTGACTCAGGCTCTCAGTTTAAGGGTTCTATTAGATCCTTCTCGGTTCCTCGGTGTTCATGTCACAGTTGTAGCAAGAGGGTTTTTTCCCATTTTCTTTTAGATGGGGGCCTTGATATAGCTATCCATGGCTCTGTCTCCTTGAAATTAGACCAGTGATTCCCAAAATTTTTTCTGCCAAGGACCCCTTTGGCATCTGACTAAATTTCCTAGATCCCTTTCATTTTTCTTATCTAAGTTTCATGTTTTTATTATCTATTAGTTAGTTTAGATTATTATTTAAAAAATATTTTTGTAATGAAAATAAGACTCTTGTTCTTCTTTGTGCTTTCATAAGTGTGTCACTGTCCATATTTTTATGTTTCTCCCCAGTGACAGTTATTGATGATGTTTCACTATCAATACCAACACTTTTGTCACTTTGATCCTTGTTGATTTCACATTCTTTTTCAATAGTAAATATATTTTTCTTCTTAATGCTTCCATTTTTTTAACCACTCTTCCATTTTTTGTCACCTCACCCTTATTTTCACTTTAACTAAATTTGTGGTGCAGTCCTGAATGGGAAATATCGGTATTACTAGAACACCCCCCACCAGCGTGGGAGCAGCCCTGCCAGCATGACCTCTCCCACATCATGACTGAGAGGCCACGGTGTGCAGAGGATGCCATTTTGTTCTCAACCTATCCTCCTTATTCAGGCAAAACTCCCATTAAAGGAAATAGGAATTTTGCTTGAGTGAGGACTGCATGATCAGTCCCATAATCTGTAGTACAGAAGATATGAAAGAGGATACAAACTAAACTTTCAAAAATCATTTTTTTCAAAAGTCATTTTTTAAATCATTTTTTGAACATCTTTTTTTCCTTTGGAAGAAACACAGGGCTGTCGTAATGGTTTTAACTAATTAAGGATGCAGCCTAATGCACACATTTTACATTACTAATACAAACTTTCTGTTATCATTGTATGTTTTTAAGAATGAAGAAGACATTTCTTTGGTGCGCTTCACTGCTCCCCCATTGCTGACTTCACTGAGACAAAATGTAACATATTAATGTTTTGAAATAAAAAAACTTTTTGAAATCAGTTAACTTAAAGGTTAAGTGTATGGCAGTAGCTGAACCCAAAGTAACTTAACCCCTATTGAATAAGGCCTAAGTGTAAAGAATAAAGACAGCATTTTTCTTCTTCCTTTTTTTAAAGAAGCCACATGAAATGTTCTGAGTTAAGTTTTACCATTCATAATGAATGCAGTCTCGCCATTCAAATGCGACCATAAGTACACAGAAGATAAGAATTTAATTAAATGTAGATTAAAACCAAACAGGAAAACACACTCGCTGATAATTTTATCCCATCCTCTGGCCATATTTTTTATACTTGCTTCTTGTTCTTCTTTGGGCTATAGCTTATCAACATGCCAATAGTACCATAACTCATTACATCTGATGGTGCAGCTGAAATGTGCAAGCTTGGTGCTTGAATTTCAGAGTCACTTAAAATGCAAAGCATGTAAATGTCTATGTTAAATATATTAGTGTGGTAATGTTAGTGAAAAGAAAGTGATTTCTAATAAATCCTTGTACCTCACATCATACATTAGCATTGCCCAGTCACAAACTGGTTAGGAAAAATCTACTAAAGCTTTCTCTTAAAAGCAATCACTTATGTTTTCATGTGTCTCACATTGCCATTTTCATCTTAGTTTCAGTCAGTGAAATAGATCACTAAAATATGTAGATGCTATTCTAGTGCTTGGCTAGATCAACATACAGTGACAGGTGACAGTGAAATATTTGATTTACCGGCTTAGCCAACTATTGGTGAATTCATATGAATAATCCATATAGGAGGCTGATTTTCTTTTTAATATTGTAGATGTAAATCATTAATATTTAAAATGAAAGATGTTCCCATTGGTTGAATACATGTCTCCCGAAAAAGTTCTGACATCAGTTTTACTGAATTTGTTTCACCTGCAGGTGCTAAGCACATCTGCAACAAGTTATGTAGCTACAGATTATTTCCATAACAAAAGATAAATGTGTTCTTGAAAGAAATTAGCCTATGTCCATTGTTGGTTATTTTGTGCTACTTTTTTTCCCCATTGAATGTACTATATATTTCATGGGAAGATGTTGAACAGTTCAGATATGTGGAGAACTCCACTCATGATGAAACAGGCACCGGACTCAGCTCAGTAATTTTGAGATCAAAGTAGTGGTTTTGTTAATCAAATATTATGCTGAGGTTTAAAATGTCAATGCATTCTTTAATATGCAGTCTTGATTTATTAAGCGCTATTAAAGCATAACTGAAATCATTTATATGCTTACGCTTTCTTGTATTTATAACCAAGACCTGTAAGAACTGGAACATCCTTTCATTTTGCAATAAGAAAAGAATTATGTTTTGCCATTTTAAAGGCAAATACATTATTTAAGTATATATTGCACTGAGGTGTTTAAGATGGCTTGGCAGTTGCAAATGAAGACCAGGACTTGGAGTTTTGCTGCAGCCCTTCACCACATGGCATTTTCAAATGAAAAAGATGTAACTGCTACTTCTTATAACCATGTAACAATGAACCTAGACTTAGTTGCTGAATCGGAGTGGAAATTGCTTCATGTCTAAAATTTAATAACATCAGAAAGCAATGTCTAATATAATCAGTGCCTCATCAGAACCATACCCAAGTTGTTGTTGCTCAAATGTAGGGCAGAATATGAAACCAAGACCTAAAATATCAGACATGACAGTACCAGAAGTACAGGATGCTTACAATAGTTTGGTTTAATTCCCTTCACATTTTCTGTATGTTTAGTTTCATGATACAGGTCAATACTGCTACTGATCAGCACACACAAAGTTCCCATTGACTTTTCCACATGAAATAATGGTGAGACTAAGTCCTCAAGTTTTCCATTGTAAATAACTCACATTACTAAGAATGACAGTGACATATCATTAGTTTGTGTCAGTTGGAACCAAATTTGAGTCTAAAATTAAGAGCATTGGAAAGTTAAAATGCTGAAGCCATTTGACATTTTGAAAAAGGTACAGTATTGTAAAAGCCTTTTAGGTCATGCCAAAAAAAATAGAGACGATATTAGAAAGGAGAAACGTACTTAAATAGCCAGAGGAATGAAATAAATTTCCTTGCCCTCACAAGGTCCACTGCCACTCTGTGTAAGCTCAAAAGCTTGTTTCCCTCACCAGTAGAAGGTGGTCCAATAAAAGATATTATCTCACCCACCTTGTCCCTCTAATATCTTGGTACCAACACAGCTACAGCAACACCGCATACAACCCCAGTGAAACTTCAGAAGAGAACACTTGTTGTTACTACAGCATTATCATTACTAGCTTTGGTTTTCATACAGTGGGTGTAATTGAAAATGCAATATTTGCCACTCCACAGATATTGTGTTATTCCGATATTCTCTGTTCTATGCACAGGAAGATGAGGTAGTAAATGTTGAGTTTTTAGTGGCACCTCTGTCATGGAATTACATCTAACACTGCATATTTTGATAGTCCAGAAAGCTAAAGGGAGAAAGATGCCAACATGGAGAAGTTAGTTCTTCCCATTTTAGAAGGGACAGCTGAGTACATCACTGTGGAGAACCAATTCCTCCTTCCACATCTGCATATTGCAAGGCCTGAAATGCAGAAGAATTGATACACTTCCATTTTCTGTGGTCATGGGATGGAGAGCAAGCCGCAGAGAGACTGTGAAGAGGAATCCTGCTCTTGCTGTCTTCACACAAGGCCTATTTTTCTGTTTTTGTATGGTAGATTGGTATTTGGCCTTTTACTAATATAGAACGAAATATAATGCAGTAAAACTGCCCTCTGCTGGACAGATTCAGGTTTGCTTAGTTGTCTCATATACCCTATACTTCTAACTGCTACGGGTGATTATTTTTAGCTCAGATAATAGGAGGCTGTCCTTTTGGAGCAGGAGGATCTGTGTACCATCCCAACTAATGTGACATAGTTCCAAGTAGATGTGGTATGTAAAAATAAAGTCTGCATGTAGCCATGGTTTAGTTATATTTTACTATTATGTATTATGTTTCAGAAGTTCTTTGCTGGTAAATATTTTTTTGTGCTGCAGCTGAATTGCTCTGTGCAATGTATTTGGTAAATGGAAGTATATTTTGTACTGTATTACAGGAAAAAATTGGTACTGGTGTAGTATGGTATTTTCCTGCCCGTTGTAGTTGCCTTTCAATCTTATCCATATGTTACGTAAAGCACAGCTCAAGCAAATAGCTGCAGCTTTAAATGTAAAAGTTTGATGTCCATCTGAGGATAAATTTAATCAAACGTTATTTTAATTGAAATATTATTCCCCAGGTTACAGCAACAGTCTGAGTAGTTGATTTCTGCCTCTCATTGCCTTTTGTCCAAAGGTACTTACATCCTCATCAAACACTGTAGTGACCAAATCATCAATTCAGCAAGACTAGTTTTAAGTGAGCTAGAGGGGAGAGAGTCATTCGATTAGGTTATTTTCTGAAAAATATACATGAAATAAAACAGGAGAAGTAAACAGTGGGAAAGGAAAAAGGAAAAAATGCCCCCTACTAATAACAACAGTGCAGTCTATAATCTCTCCTAATATCCTGGCTGGAATGTAAGATCCCCAATAATTCTCCCTCTCCCCCAGTCCCTCCTTTTTGTCTTTTGTTTTACAAGCACTTAATTACAATATCAGATGGGAATCAAAATATAGTTCAGGCAGTCTAAGTGTGCTTATTTGTGTGTCAAATACCTATCTGCATCAGGTACAATGAGGAAATAACATCACCTACCATTAACACTTGTAATTTATGTACCTGTTTTTCCCAATGCAGTGCCCAGTCTTGAAGTCAGATTGTGGTTAATGCATGTTGCAGCATTAAACAATAATACATTCTTCCCAGAAAAACTAAATGACAGGTGTAGCCATTGATGCTTTAAGCAAATACTGTGACCTAAAGACTTGCAATCTGCTTCAGTCTATACTGCACATCCTGTGACAACAGAATTGTGCTGGAGAAAAAGACTGACAAATGCTGGATATAAACTTCAACTTTTTCCCTTGAAATATGTTTTCTATTTAGTTCTTGAACTAGCATGTATTAAGATAAACTGGAAATGATCATCTCCCTGAACGTGAAGCAGAAATGGTTTCCTTTCTCTCTGTCTAGAACATCAGACTAAGCACTGAAGCAAATGTGAATGTAATATAGTCTGTTTTCATATGTTACAATATCTAGGAGTAGGTACACTGTTCCCTGTGAAATGTGGATCCTTGGGTTAATTTTTGCAGCTGGAGTCTTGCTGCATTATAATTGCAAGAAGTATTGCCCTAGTGATTATTTCTCCTGACTTCCCCATTTCTGCAAAGGAAGCAATTACAAAGAATCAAAGTGATAATACAGCAAACATCAGTTTAATTCACATTTCTGTGATTTATCAGTTATTATATTTTGTATTTCTCTGCAGATCATTGATTCCAGTTTGATTTTGTTCATACTTCAAATTTTGTCTAATTCTAGGTAAATATAAGTCACATTTTTTACATTATATCCCACAGAGGATTTTATTTTTTCATTTCAGTAACCATTATTTGAATAATAAAAAAACACATTACTGTATTCATAATACACTGCTTATGTGACAGTTTTTGAACTTTAATATTCTTTTCTGTGGTGTAATGGCTTAGCAGCCTATAAAAGAGACATATTGTTTGTAATGTTTCTTACCCGCAACAAATGATGCAGTTCTAGGGTTTATGAAATGGCAGTAGTTTCCTAAATTTGTGATTCTTCTGTGTTCAGCAGTCAAGAACAGTTGTACATCTGCTCAGCACAGACTTTAGGAGACTATGAACTTTAATTGAGGAAAAATAATGAGGGTTCAGGGACCACTGATACATAGCCGGTTGGTAAAGCAGGTGCGCTGCTGCCAGATCAATGGATTATTTACTCCTTTGTCATAAACAAGAAACAGTTGGTTGTGTATGGATACTACATTCATATTCTAAAGACAGGCTGCCTTTTTCTGTTTCCTTGTAAACACAGCATTTTAAACACTTTTAAAATTTGTGTGTAGTAACTTTGCTTCTTAATTTAATGATACTGTGTTAGCATTAGCAACAGGATTTTAAAGGTAGCAATTTTAATTCTGGGATGATCAAAGTGCCAAACATCTTAGTTTATATCTTGATTTCTTAACCTCATTTAATATCGCTGATTAACTATATATATGTATGTATAATGTGCGTATATGTGTGATCTCTGTGTATTCACATGCATATATATATAATAGATGCACAGAGAGAAAGAGAAAGTGAGAGGAAAAATAGAGAAGAGGGAGTTTAGGCCAATCTTTTAGAGTCTGGACATTTTAATGATAATGTTGTTTCAGGATAGACTTTATACAAATTTTACACGTCACTGAAGAATAATTTCCTGATGCTTTAATCAGAAAAAATGCAGAATGCTTTTCCATGTGAGTCAAGCAAGCAAGCTGTGGTTTTAGTAAGCGCTCTTAATCCTGTGTATGCTAGTGACTATCTTTTACACACCTGAGGACTGTGCAACCTAAAAGGGCAAGGTCAGCCAAAAAGGGCATGTTCTACTCTAATAGGCATTTATTAGCAAAGCAAACAAAGGGCAATGTGCAAGACTGCCTGGAATAAGCTTTAATTTCCACTCTAACAAGTTACTTTAGTCTTACATAACTGTATGCCATTCAAGAAAACATGGATACTTAAATCCATGGTGCCAGAGGTCATGGGATTAAATTTCTGGTAATGGATGTATGCCAGGAAAATCTGACACCTGAAACTAGGGGGTAAATGTACTTTAGAAATTACCACTCGCAGCATTTACCAACACTTCATCACATTATTTACTAAAAAATTATTAACTTAAGTATTGGTTTTAAGAAATCATCTTTATTTCTGAGTTTTAATGTCAATTTGTGGATATTTTTTCTCAGTTAACTTTTTCCTGCTTTTTCTTTTTTTATTGACAATTCTGCGTTAATCCCTTTGGGAATTTGAATTCCAAATGCTAAACATGAATTACAACGTCAACCTCAAGTTGTGCATAAAGAACCTGTAACAAAAATCACATGCCATGTGAAAAATGCAAATATTTTTTCAGTGAATTGGTCCTGAGTTTCTAAAATTATATTGATTAAAACTGCAGCCAAATGTAAATAATTAGCCCAAGGAACATTTATTTTATTTTATAGAAATTACAAAGCATCTTGTCTGAATAGCAGTGTTTCACTTTGTATTCTTCATCCTGCCCTTCCATAATTCCCCACAATGGAGAATGGAGAGCACTTTCTACTCTGTGGCATGCATTTTACTGCTATGAACCCTATTGTATTCTCTTGTTTTTAGAAGATAGTGATAATACTGCATACATTAGTAGATAGACTGGTCTTGATTCTGCTGTAAAGAAGGTTTAAATCTGGAGCAGTTGGGTAAAATTACAACTAGTAAAGGTGTAAATCCAAACTAGGATTCTGCAATCAGTCAGGTGCCACTAGCAGGGAGCATAGCCAACTTTGCAGTGAGCTTCATGGCATACAAGGCAGTGATTGATGAGTGAGAAGGCAACCCATGGGAAATCTGTTGGTAATATAGCAATGGAGGTGCCTGTTATCAATAGTTATGCTGCACGCTGATATATTCCTGGCATCTCCATATTGTAAATAAACTAATTCTATTAACTATATATCAAATCCCAATTTAAAAAATGTTTCTGAAATACTAACATATCTCATATTGATGGAAAAATGGTAATTGGCTAATGATTTGTTTATTCCACTGTGTAGCCTAGAGTTTGGGAATTAAGTGCTTTCATTTTGGTTAGATATGAAAGGATGGGGATTTTGAAAAGAAATATGCGGTAGTTATTTTGCTGTTTAATGAGACCATAGATACTGTTAGAATTCAGAAACCTTATGCTTTGGTGGAATAGGTTCTCTGTAGAATTTTATAATGGTGTTTCTGCTAATACTATTGTCATCTAATAAAATCACCTGAAGCAGTAATGATCCTAGAAAGTTTACGTTCCTGCTGGATATTACCCAGAGATTTCTTTTGCTAATTTTACAGACTATAATTACAGTCAAAAGAGGCATTTACCACTGTTTGGTATTGAAAGATGCATTCAGGGAATAAGAGACTTGTCTAGTGTGTCATGATCTAAAGCTACGTGTAAAAGAAATAAAAGATTTGTTAATCTTTAAAGCTGTACACAAAACTGATATTTTATCTGCTGCTTTTTGTCAAAAACCCTGCTTCCTTAAGAAAAAAATACATGTTTTTGAAGTATGTTCCTTCTGGTCTGACCACCATGAGCTTCGTCTGCACTTATAAAAGCTGGTGTAATAGCTGTATGCATTTTACAGAACCATCTCCTGAGTGAGCCACAGGGGTTAATCTGTACTTCAACAGGATCTAAAGATTCACTCAAATCCCAGTATTTTTTCAGTTTTAAATTGTATGCTGTCAATGACAGGTTCTCCTTTCCTTTAATATCTTGTTATTGTGGTTTGTTGGAAGGTTTGCAACAATATTTTAACATTAGCAAAGATGTGGGCATAAAAGTAATATAAGCAAGATTTTTATAGTATTAGTTATTCCTGCTAATATTGTATATTTTTGTGAAAGAAGCTTTCAGTTCCAAAAATAATTTACCAAAAGTCAAAGTAACATTTGAAATCTTAAAGTGTTTTACCTGTGTGATCTGCGGTCACATCAAGTTATTTTCATTTTGGGTCTCATGGTATTCTATTGTGAGGCATTTGACCAACTAAAAGATATAATTGCCACCACAGACAACTTCTTGTTAAAGAGCATATCCACTGAGGCAGTCCACAGTTATGGGTTGGAGGTGAGAGCTAGCAACATATTTAGCTCCCAGCAACCATGTACAGGTATGTGACAAATGTATAAACATGTTTGCAGTCTTGGCTGCATGTGGAGTTTGCACCCTGTACAGAGCTGGGTAGAGATAAACTAACTGTCTCTCCAGTGCTTCCATTAGCTTGTGGCCTTCTCATGGGGATTACAGATATTCTTTCAAAGTAAAATAGGATCTTCTTGAATAATAAGTGTGATCACTTTAGTCATGAGGTTGTCTCTGAGAATAATAATTTAATTAATTACCTCTAGTAGGAGGACACCTAAAATCCAGCCCTTATTAGATTTTTGGTAATCTCTAATCTTCTGTTATTTAATAAATTGCCCTCCTTATTCTCATGCTGCCACTCTTCTCTACCTCTTTGCAAACTGGCTCTTTACTCTATCAGGCAAAGGCATAACAAAATAGAAGACTGGATGCTGAAGTTACCAAAGTTCAAACTGGAAATAAAATGCATTTTTTTTAATATCGAAGCTAAGTAGTCATTGGAATAGATTACCAAGGGAGGTGGTAAATTCTCCATTATTTGGATTTTTAAATCAAGACTGTATGCGCTAATTGAACCCTGAGAATTTGGATAGATGCTAGAATCACTGGGTGAAATTCTGTTACTTGTGTTATGCAGGTCAGACTATTTCATCATAATGGTCCCTTCTGACCTTAAAATCTATGAATCTATGAAACTGCCCTCTCGTGCTCTTCTTACTCTCCTTCCAGCTGTCCCCTCACACACCTCTATATTTTCATGAGGTTTTCTCAGAGGTCTTACCAGAGTTTATGTCTCAGATTTTTTATTATTTTTACCCATCAGGAGACCTAGGGCCAGATTTCTGGTGCTGTTTTGCCCCCTTTGGGCTGCTTAGTAGTGAAACGAGAATGGTGTTACCAGACAACTGGGGATTCCTCCAGTTGCAGAGTGAGGGATCCCTACTTGGCATATTAGTATTGCGAGCTTTTCACAGGAGATGACATGGTCAGAGCACTAATGTAAAAGTGGTATAAAGCTTTACCTTGCACAACTCAGCTAGATGCCACCATTTGGATCCTTAGTTTGATTCCCTCTACAGTAATTGCATCTGAGATTCATGACAGAAGAAAGCAGCTTGCAGGTTACCAAATGTACAGTATGATAGCCACAACCACTGGTTAGACTCCAGCTTTAACAAAGATGCTTTATAGGATCGCTGAAGCTTGGATTTGTATATTCATAGACTGTAAGGCCAGTAGGGAACATGACAATCATCTAGACTGACCTCTTGCATAACAGAAGTGAAAGGAGCTTGGGCCAGCCAAATGGTGAAGGGCAGCACATGCTTCTTGACCTTTGTCCCTGGGTGGGCACAACCCACCTTTCAAAGCTATTCAAGAAAGAACTAAATCCAAAATGTGTTCACAAACAACTATTAATATAGGTCTGAGGAATGGTGTCTACGAATAAATTTCCAAGTACACTAGATTTAAGGAATGAGAGGATTGTAATAAAGGACTTCAGATATGTTCACTCTGAGTCCTAAACACCTTTCAAGAAGTGAGGATCCCTACAGAAAGGTTCAGGCCCAGTTTGTAATTCAACCCAGAGGTAAAAAGTTCATGGTGAAAAGATCCCAAGAGTAAGTGAAGTGAATGAAAGATTTAAAGAAAAAGGCTATTGTCTGCCAGGCCTTTTCTACAAAATGAACATTTTTTCACTTCATTCCCTGAACTGAATCTTCCCTGAAGATTTTAACTGGTTCAAACTTATATGAAAGAAAAAGATATTATAAATTAAAGAAAGTCAACACAACTTGGTGTTGTAAGGGAAAGTATATGATGTGTATGTTTGTATTAGCATGTATCTCATAAATAAAATCCATTGACTACTGTAAAGATTGACTAGATAACCCACTTTCTGGTCTTCGCTACCCTCTTCTTTAACATCAACATCCCTGCAATTCAGACACAGAGAGGTCTGGTCAGTGACCAAGGGTTCTATGATGAACCAGTGGTCTCATCAGAAAAGTCATATTTCTGTGATTTCACTTCAGTAAAGAAGTCGTGCAGTTATGGAAGAGGAAACATTTGGTCAAACTTAAAGAGTCCCAGCCTCCCCTCCAATTCTATGAGTGGAGAGGAGATGAAACATGAGGAACGGAGTTGAGGGAAATGTGGAAGAGGGGAAGAGGCAGTTTCACAATATGCTTTCATCTTTCTTCCTATTCTCATGAAAGCCTCTCCACTGGAGAATCGTAGGAATACAGATGTGCAGCTGTGGGGCAATCACACTCTGCCACATTTTCTTTCCCGTTCCCAAAGCTGTGAGAGTAAGTTACTGCAGACAAACTGCTGTAGGTTGATCAGGTTCACCTTCTGTGCAGTGGGACCTGGCTTGCAAGGCCTAAAAGGCTGAGCAAGATGTGCTTCATGGATTTGGGTGAGCGGGTGAAAGATTTTATTCATTTTGGAACCTGAATATTCATTGCATACATGCAAGAAATAGGAGATCCAAATATGAAGCATAGTCTCAATGTGGAACCTTAAGTTGTTATGAAACAGTGAAGTCTAATCAAACAGTTGGCTGAATTTGTTGCATATGGCAAGCTGATTTTGTTTTTAAGGTTGAATTTGGGAAAGGTACCTAAGTGTTGCTTCTGCAAAGAAACCTAAAACATGCTGAATAAATTCTATGAATCAAATAAAAAGTTGTTGTTGAGATTGTCAAGAATCAAGTAAGGTACTTTGCAATTAAAGTATGCATGCCATCTTAAGTCTTTATTCCAAAAAAGTATCCTTATGCAAATAGAATAAATCACACTGCAAGCCTTTCAGAAATGCCATTTTCAGACTCTACCTTCTGATGATTACTGGTCTCTTTTTTCTGCAAAGTTCTGTAGAGAATATATTTTAATTAGCTTCCACTTGATACCACTTCAGACACACTGCCCAGCTTTGACCCAAAGTCTGATCATATAGAATCCATTACAAAAGAACTGGTCATTTGAGTGCTTTAATATAGCTTTGCATTAATGTGAGACATCATTTAGACAAGGCATTAAAAGTGTGATTTTAGTGACTGAAGTGTGTAGGGTGGGAAGAAGCTTAATCTTTATAGGAAGAACAATTTCAATTAGCTCTAAAATATTAATTTGTTGTTATAACTATATACTCTAATGTATTTGGCTACAAAAAAAATCCTATGAATAATACATTGCTAGATCTCAGTCTAATTCCTAGATTGTAACTAATACTGTCTATCAAAACAGGAAATAATCTTTTAACATTCGTGATTCTGGTTAAAAATTTTAAAAAACCTGATTACTTGTGACAATGAAGTTGCTTTTTCCAATGTGATGTCCAAAGATACCTTAAATAAAACATACATCATCAGGCTAGTGTGTTACTAAACAGTTCTTAAACAGGAAGTTGTCATTTGGTTTAGAAATTAAGTACATTTGTTTATAAGATGAATGTAAAATACAGTATTGTCAGTAGAAATAATGTATCCACCTATGGGAAGTATAAAGATTTTATCATGAAAAATGTGGATTGTTATTCTTTGACAGTGTTTTTGGTAAGTAAATTTAGTACGGTTGTAAATTTTGCTATCCTTGATTTTCTCCTTTAGCCTCATCTACCTGTAAGCTGGTGGCTAGTAGTATTGTTACACTTGGAGATATTATAGTACAAGTTTGAAAATTCACATTAAAGTCACTGGGAATCACATACCTAAAACTCTACGAAGCACAGAAGATGTTTTATTTGCCATAGCTATACCTAGAGGATAGAGGGGGTTAGCTTATGGTGTCTTGGCAAGGTGGTAGTTTTTGATGGTTACTGCTATCTTGGACACCAAAATCTTTCTTTTAAAATTGTTTTAATTGAGAGGGGCTCTAAGGTAACTATGTGCTGCTGCAGTGGTGCAAAGCTGCCCTAAACCTGGTTAGTCAACCATTAGAGGTTTCCCCCTTGCATGGCATAGCAACTCCTGCCCCATCCCGCTTATATAGTGTTGATCTCAACTGCTGGAATTGCTGATTGGGTCTATTAGCAGGTGGTGTAAATTAGAGGAGCGTTAATTTTGACAATTATGACATAGTATATGTCAACATAATGAACTATTTCACTGCTGATCCAATTATACTGGAAAGAAAGGGGTGGAAGACATTTATGAAGTTCTGCACAATGTGTTCTGAGTGGCATTTCATTTTGGTGTCACAATTGGCCATAGCTTGATTTATGGATGAAGCCTACTACTAGGATTTTTGTTCCCCCACCCCCACTCCAATTTGTTCCCTGACATAGGCCAGATTCTCTGCTTATCCAAACTGGTGCAGCTCCACTGAAGTCAATGATGTGATTGACCTTGATTAGTCTAAGGCTTCATTTATGAGAATATGATCTAATGGTTTATCTAGGGACCAGTCCCACCGTCATTGAAGTCAGTGCGACTTTTTCCATTGACTTCAGTGGGAGTTTGATCAGGCCTCTGGAGCTATGTTTTCATTCTCTCCACTCGAAACTTACTTATATATGGGAATATGACAAAGCCTTTACCAACACTATTGGTGCTTTGTGACATTCATCAAGATATATTTCTGTAATTGATACCTTCTCCTATTGAGACTTAATTTGTCAGGGACACTTGCTTAGTATGTTCAAGTGTACTATCACTCTGCCGCTAAGCCAGCAGTTTATAGTTACTATTAACCTTTTTTAAAAGTCCGTATTTAATTTGATAAATAATCTCAGTTTGAATAAACCAGTTCCTTAGTTCAACTCTGATATAAAGCTGTTGTATTTTCCATTTTCGCCCACCTCTTCATTTTGCAACAATTGATGGAAGTTAAAGAGAAACAACTTTTAGAATTCTGTAAAAGCAGAGAAATCCAACTGCAGTTTTAGAAACTGGGTAAAAGAATGCTTTTGTAATAGATTTCATGCGGCAGTTGGCATTGGCAGTATTGCAAAAAGAGATGTATTCTGTCGTGCTCTGTTTGATCAAGTGCTAAACCCGTGTGATCAATAGAGAGACAGATGTCGGGTGCAGATGGCGATGCCGTGATACCTGGGGCAGAGTGGGCCTGCCAGAATGACAGAATGGGAACAAGGAAGAGCAGCAATGCAACAGAATGTGACAAATGAAATTAGGGTTTATACTAGTCGATAATTTACAGCTAATAGAAAGTGACAGAATTTTTCAGCATACAGCACATTTACTCTAGTAACACTATAGTCAATGTATTTTTCATGCAAAACTATAAGAGCTGTAGTAAAGACTAGGCTCCAGTTATATGTTTGTTATGATGTTGCAACTTGTACAATTGTTTTCTTTAAACAAAGCTAGTAACACAGAGGTTGAGCAAGGGCCAGGTATATAGAAGGACATTAAATCCTCAGCTTTGAACTGAATTTATCACCTACTCAGTTTGTGTAGCATACTCGTAAGATGAGAATGAAGAAAGATTTGCCAACTGTTTAGAGGAGTATAAAGTAGAGATCCCTATTAGTCACATAAATAAGCACTGAATGTCCAGTGATAAATTGCACTTTTGAAATTGTCATCTATCTCATGGTTTTATTAATTGAAATTAGTGAAAGAGCACATTGAGATTTCTCTCCTACTCCCATTTCTCGTCTAAAATTCATAGTTAATGCACTTGGCAGCTTTTTGTGTTATATTTTATGCTGGTATAACTCAAAATGGGTTGATTGGTAGCCTGAGGTTATAACATTTATGTTAAAGGTTAAAATCACTTTTTATTTCCTTTTCTGGCTTTGCTGAGTCTCAGGAACAAAAAAAAAAGTATAAAAGGAGTTTTAATACATTCAGGGTAAATTATACCCTATGTCCATTACACTTCTCTAGTTTACCTGGTGTCAACGTTAATAAAAGAAAGCTCCCAGCCTATTAAAATCCAACATTATTAGTTATGACTGAAAGTTATATTTATGACTGAAAATGTAATGCAGTGGTGGAAGCTTTTATTGTGCAATTCAACATGTTCTTTTTACAGGAGAAATGACATGGACATTTTTACAATAAAAGAGCAATTAGGCCCTATTTTGCAGACACAGTTTCCACAGGTACTGGGATTGAAGGGTCTTTCTATAGGCTTCTGTGATATGGCATTCAGCAAGCCTAACTCTGACTCAGAAAACAGAATTCTCTCTTGTTCTTCCTCTTCCACCTCCCCTTCATCCCTTTCCCTTACCAGCCCTTCAGCATTACACTCCTGCCCTCTAAGAGAACACAAAAACACATATCTTCCTATGCTTGTACAGGAAAAATCATCTTACTTGGCTCTCATATTAAGATCTGGACATAGCATGCACACAGTGTACTCTGAAATTTTACTGCTGTGGACAGGCATCGTTGAAGACAAACACACTGTCTTCAGGCCTCTGGAATTTATTTGTGTATGTTTTTATATCACACTCATCCCCTTGGAATCTTAGCATCAGTGAATAGTCACTTTGATTTGGTGTAATGATATTCAGACCTGTCTTAAAGAAGGCATTTTGATACACTTCTTGTTGTGGTCTAGACATGAATTAGCAAGAGCTGGTATCTGATATCTCATAGCTTGTACTTAAGTGCTTGGACAGCTATTATATATGCCAGGAATGGGCAACTTTAAAGTAACAGAGGGCCACAAAATCTACTTAACTCCTTTGGTGGGGGAGAGGAGGTCAAGTCCTGCCCCCTGGGGGTGGGAAGCCTGTGGTGCTTGGAAAGTGAGCCCATCCCACGCTAGCCCCACAGTGGCAGCTCCTGTCCTGGAGGTCTGGGCCTGACTCTGCTCCAACCCAATGCCTCTTGCCATAGCATCATATGATGAGTGCCCATGTCCCTCCCCCACAACACTCCACCTTGCCCCTTTCTGGCCCTGGCACTGCCAGATCACATGCCCCAAGCTGGGCTGTGGCACCCAAATACAGGGCCAGCTCTAGGTTTTTTGCTGCCCCCAAGAAGAGTGCCACTGAACCCTACCCCTCAAAAAAGGGCCGGAGTGCCGCCGAAGAAAAGAAAAAGGGGGGGAGTGAGGAATGCCGCCCATTAAAAAGTGCTGCCCCAAGCACGTGCTCGGTTTACTGGTGCCTAGAGCCAGCCCTGTCCGAATAAAATGGCATATCAGGGATACATTAAGTCATGGTAAATTTGCTTGGCAACAACAGTTGTGCAGAGTCAGGGATCGATACTTGTGAGTATTAGCATGACAATGCACATTCCCAGTCTTTGTTTTAATTTTTGGCAAGGTGAATTTTGTGATTTTTCCATGCTTGCAGACATTATATGAAATTAGATACCTTGGAGAAAACAAATTCAGGTGTCAGATTTTGAACGGGCACCAGGATTCCCTTGCAAATTCTAGGACTCCTCTGGGAAATACTCAGCTAGTGAGAATAAGGGAAGTGGAACAAGGTCTCATATTCTTCTGCATCCTAAGTTTTCCTATATTAAATATGTTGGGTACAGGAGGATTTTTATGTATACCACATGGGAATGTACTCAATACATAAACCCCTGCATTTAGTGTTTGGGATAAATGTATAATATTGCCATAGGTGATGTGGTGGCCATAGAGGCAATAAAATTTTTCAACTCTTCTATCGTCTTTGACAACCAAGAGTTCCACTGGCTGTGTCTACATTAGGTTTTCTGGGAAGCGTCCCACAGTTCGCCCCGCTACTGATCCAGCTCCACCAATGGTAACCGTGGTGGGAGATTTACCAAAAGAGTCAAGTTAAGTCAAACACAAAGCTAAAATATCTGCTTCACCTAATGTTCTTCAATCTCTCAGTTATTGTCCTCTTCTGCACCTCCTGGTCCTCACAATAAGAGCACATCTCATGCTGCATCTGTGGTCCTGATCCCTTTCCCTTTTTCTCCAGCATGTTCTACACAACCGTACAGCCAAGTGGTAGCAAAATCAAACTGGAGTCAAAGAGCAGAGTAACTTTGGTACAGTGCATATGTTCCACAATAATTCTAGGTTATGCATGGGACTGTTTCCTTGAGATCAGTTGTTTTGGGGCGTTCCTACTGCTTGTCTGTATAATGCACCATAAGCCTCCATGTAGTGAATTGTGCTACATACATCACAGTTACTGACAGAGTTGTTTTGCATCTTGGATCAGTGTTCAGCTTGGAAAAGAAGGTGGTCAAACCTGTAATGGAGACAGAAGAAGAAAATGCATAGAACTCTGAAAAAAGAGAAGAGACTGTTAACCTTGAAACTCAAATATCTTACCAAGGGTGGGGTAAGATTTAAAACATATCATAAGTCTATTGGTAATATACCCATCCTTTCTCCAGAGCAGTAGCCAAACCAAACAGAGGGTGGAGCAGGTCTTCTCCTCAGAGCACTGGCACAGCAGTATCAGCTTTGAAAGCTAGGAGAGGAACAATCACGTGTGATAGTGGGAGTCTGGCGTATTTCAGATGCCATTAATCCATAATCATGTATCCCAGCTGCTGCACTGGATGAAATGGACTCACCTGTTGCAGAGAGGTTGCCTTTTCAGCAACTTATGGAGCTGAAGAAGAATGAGCAGATGTATCAGTGGGAATTGGCACTAATATAAGAAACAAGTCAGAGCGGTTGGTTTGCTGTAGCTCAGTTGACTATGGTTACTACTGTATGAGAGGAGTTGAAACTGTTTAAACAATATGAAACTGTTTTAGAGATTTATTTCGGGTTACATAGTATAGCACTCTGTAAATGGACTAGCTGATTGTTCAAATGGGGTATTGTGCATCAGGTTTCCTGGGAACCCTGATCTACTTTGAGTAGAATACCAGCAAACTTTCATTCTCCAATCTCTTACAGCTGCCTTTGTTTTAAACTGTAAGGCACTGAAAATTTCCACATTGCTTCTCAGATACAGCACATTTACATTAAGCTTAATATGTGGTTTATTGTGGATTTCTTAGTATATTATCAATGACATAGGTTATATCTTGTTTTAAATGATGGGTTATCTGCATATTCATGATGTAATACTATTTAAAATTATTGTAGTAACCTACATGAGTAGCCATATCATCATATGTAGATACAGTTCACATTTCCTGGTATGCTGTGAAAGCCAATAACTCTACTTTGATTAATATTTCTAGCTGTGTATTGGGAAATTGAATGAAATAAACACAGAGGGCAACCATTCAACTACAGTTTGAGACACGAATCCTAGCTGAGGCTTGTCTTAAGATCTTCTATGACAGATCATGCAGACCTTTTGATTGTGAAGTAGCACTGAGATAGGATTACTTTCTCTTCTGTCCACATCCACAGGAGTTAGCAGAGTTGCTGAGTGGTGCTTTTGTCCAATCAGAATTTAAGGAAAATTATTGGTTGTGGAGGATCTCCAAAGGCATGTTTGTAACTGTGACCATATCTTTCACCTAAAAAGGTGAAAATTCACTATCAATTCAGTAAAGGTTTGCCTGATAGCTACAAAACAGTAAAGTTTTAGCTAATTGTCACTTGACCTTCAAATTAGACTAAATACACTAATTATAATGATCTCTGGTGAGGGTGTATGCATAACTTTATTTCAGCAACTGTGGAATGTCCAGCTCTGAAACAGTTTGATTAAAGATACAAAATCACAAAATCAAGTAATTGCTTAAGGTTATGAAGCCCAAAGACATTGATATATAGGATCCCTGATATTAAACTTGTCACCAGGAGGATCTTTTTGGAGAAGAGTGATCACTACTACTTTCTAGAGCCTATTCTTAGAAATTTACATTTGGATGGCACCTATATCGTGTTAAAACTGGCATGTCTTCGTGTCAGTAGGCACAATTCCACTCTAACAGATGGCTATGAACATAGACTTGCCAAAGAAGCAGTTTGATTATTAGGGGCTATATTCACATCCAAGAATGTTTAAAAGGCATTCTGTATAAATTGTCTGCACCTATTGATAAGAGCACAGGGGATAACTAATTTTGAAAACAGAAAGATGAGGACTATGTAGCTAAGGAGGTTAGTAAAGGGATATAGACACCTTCACTTCTAGATCACTCAATTAAATTCAAGCAGAATCAGTCATGCTGGAAAGTCATTAACTTACCTTAGCTGTTTGATGGCCTGTGTTAGTGATCTCAATCAATTTCCAGTGAATATGTATCCCCAACATAAGTGTCACCTTAGCTGGCAGTCTAAGTGATCTACGCTCTCATTCATAATGGTAGGGTCCTTTTAGGTCAGGTCGGGGTGGGGAGCAATGAGAACCATAAAGAATCCTAGCAGTGGTATTGTTCCATTACTAGATGGAAATGGTAGAATTATCAATAATAATACAGAAAAGGAAGAAGCAGTCAATACATATTTCTGTTCTGTATTTGGGTAAAACAGATGAAGTAGTCATATCATATGATGATGACTGTCTATTTCAGTAGTATCTTGGGAGGATGTTAACAGCAGCTACTAAAGACAGACATTTTAAAATCAGCAGGTACAGATAACTTGAATCCAAGAGTTTTAAAGGGCCTGGTTGAGGAGAGCACTGGACTATTAATGTTGATTTCCAGTAAGTCTTGGAACACTGGGGAAGTTCCAAAAGACTGGTAGGAAGCTAATGTTGTGCCAATATTTAAAAAGGGTAAATGTAATTATAGGCCTGTCAGTCTGACTTTGATCCCTGGCAAGATAATAGAGCTGCCGATAAGGTACTCGATTAATAAACAATTGAAGGAGGGTAATCTAGTTAATGGCAATCAAAATGGGTTTATAGAAACTAGATCCTGTGAAACTAACTTGGTGTCTTTTTTGATGACATTACTAGTTTGGTTGATAAAGGTAATAGTTTTGATGTAATAGACTTCTGTAAGGCATTTGACTAGGACTCGCACGATATTTTGATTAAAAACTAGAATAACATAAAATTATCATGGCACACATTAAGTGGATTAAAAACTGCTAACTGATAGGTCTCAGAATGTAAATTCAAATGGGGATTCATCATCGAGTGGGAGTGTTTCTAGTGGAGTCCCAAAGGGATCAGTTCTTGGCTCTACACTACTTAACATGATTATCCATGACATGGAAGAAGACATAAAATTATTGCTGACAAAGTTTGAAGAGAACGTAAAAATTGGGGGCTTGGTAAATAATGAACAGAACAGGTTACTGGATCACTTAGTATGTTAGACACAAGCAAACCATATGTATTTTAATATGGCTAAATTGATATGTACATATCTAAGAACAAAAAATTAGGCCCTACTTCCAGGATAGGGGACTCTGTCCTGTTAAGAAATTACTCTGAAAAAGATTTGGGAGTTGTGGTGGATAATCAGCTGAATATGAGTTCCCGTTGTAACGCTGTGACCGAAAGGGCTAATGCAATCCTTGAATGCATAAATGGGAATCTTGAGTAGGAGTAGGAAGGTTATTTTACCTCTGTATTTGGCTCTGGTGCAACCGCTGCTGGAATACTGTGTCCAGTTCTGATGTCCTCAATTCAAGAAGAGGGTTCAGAGAAGAGCCATGAGAATGATTAAAGGATTAGAAAACATGCCCTATAGTGATAGATTTAAAGAACTCATTTAGATTAACAAAGAAAAGTTTAAGGGCTGACTTGATCACAGTTTATAAGTACCTACATGAGGAACAAATATTTGATATTCCCACAGTATTCTTGTCAGCAAGTTAAAGAAGTATGGGCTGAATGAATGCACTATAAGGTGGGTAGAAAGTTGGCTAGATTGTCGGGCTCAACGGGTAGTGATCAATGGCTCCATGTCTAGTTGGCAGCTGGTGTCAAGTGGAGTGCCCCAGGGGTCAGTCCTGGGGCCGGTTTTGTTCAATATCTTCATAAATGATCTGGAGGATGGTGTGGATTGCACTCTCAGCAAATTTGCGGATGATACTAAACTGGGAGGAGTGGTAGATACGCTGGAGGGCAGGGATAGGATACAGAGGGACCTAGACAAATTGGAGGATTGGGCCAAAAGAAATCTGATGAGGTTCAATAAGGATAAGTGCAGGGTCCTGCACTTAGGACGGAAGAACCCAATGCACAGCTACAGACTAGGGACCGAATGGCTAGGCAGCAGTTCTGCGGAAAAGGACCTAGGGGTGACTGTGGACGAGAAGCTGGATATGAGTCAGCAGTGTGCCCTTGTTGCCAAGAAGGCCAATGGCATTTTGGGATGTATAAGTAGGGGCATAGCGAGCAGATCGAGGGACGTGATTGTTCCCCTCTATTGGACATTGGTGAGGCCTCATCTGGAGTACTGTGTCCAGTTTTGGGCCCCACACTACAAGAAGGATGTGGATAAATTGGAGAGAGTCCAGCGAAGGGCAACAAAAATGATTAGGGGTCTGGAACACATGAGTTATGAGGAGAGGCTGAGGGAACTGGGATTGTTTAGTCTGCGGAAGAGAAGAATGAGGGGGGATTTGATAGCTGCTTTCAATTACCTGAGAAGTAGTTCCAGAGAGGATGGTTCTAGACTATTCTCAGTGGTGGAAGAGGACAGGACAAGGAGTAATGGTCTCAAGTTGCAGTGGGGGAGGTTTAGGTTGGATATTAGGAAAAGCTTTTTCACTAGGAGGGTGCTGAAACACTGGAATGCATTGCCTTGGGAGGTGGTGGAATCTCCTTCCTTAGAAGTTTTTAAGTTCAGGCTTGACAAAGCCCTGGCTGGGATGATTTAATTGGGGATGGGTCCTGCTTTTGAGCAGGGGGTTGGACTAGATGACCTCCTGAGGTCCCTTCCAACCCTGATATTCTATGATTCTATGATTATGACAGTGGTTCGCAAACTTGTTCCGCCTCTTGTGCAGGGAAAGCCCCTGCCGGGCCAGGCCGTTTTGTTTATCTGCCGTGTCCACAGATTAGGCCGATCACGGCTCCCAGTGGCCGCGGTTCGCCGCTCCAGTCCAATGGGAGCTGCTGGAAGCTTCCTATCACTGCAGCCTCCCCCTCAGCAGATTTTTCACTGCTTGAGGCCTTATGCCAGGGTCTATGCTTCCAGCAGCTCCCATTGGCCTGGAGTCCTCCTTTTCTTTTTACATTAAAGTAGTTCGCTTTTTAGTTCACGCCAACGGCATTCACACAGGACAGTTAGATCACAACACTTTAGTATGTTCTGCAGTACACAACCCTGTCGTGCTCACGGCAGCGCAGTGTCGATATAGCCTATGAGAGCACTGCTGCTGGTGCTCTACCTTTTTCTTCAGCATCCAAAACAGTCAAATCCAGTATCTTTCAGAAGCGCTAAATCTACTGAGAAAAATAAATCCATAAAAAATAGCTTTAATGAGAGTATAAAAATATTTTGGCTCATATCAATCTAAATTAGTGTTTTGTGAGGAAAAGTGATATTTCAGTGTTTCTGCTCTGATCTGTGCTCTACTGGAAAAGCACACAAATCGTGGATCTCACAAAAAATGGCCTAGATGTGTACCCTGTGAAAATAAATCACTGTTTCATAAACCAGATCTTAGATTGTGAAACCTGAATGTACCAGAATTTCTGCCAAATATGGACATATTTAAGTAGCACTTAGTGGCATTCTGGTTTCTTGTGCTGGTGATAAAGGAGCTCTACTGTTTTTTGTATCATAATTACTTTTACCAAAGCATTATTGAAGCATCTGTATTGATTCCTTAAACATTTCTTCCCTTTTTTGTATTTCTGTTTTGCCTTTTGAGTAGTGTAGAAAGTATAGCAAATGCTCCAAACACATGGACTTCACCAAGAGTTTGTGGAAAGGAAGTTTGGCTTTAAGTTTCCTATCTACATCCAGAAAGTCCAGTTTTGCCCACAGATGTGTTCCCATTGCCTTTAATAGGAATTACACAAGCATAGCTGAGGGCAGAACGGGGCACTTTAAATGATTGGTTAAATGACAATGTAAAGGATTTTCATTGTTTAGCATTTGGCCTTTCTATAGCTTCTTCTGTCCAAGTATCCCAAAGCACTTTACAAACATTGACGAAGTAAGCTTCAGAACATATCTGTAAAGTCATTAAAATGGATAAATTGGGTCCAGATAAATTACTTAGCTAAGGTTCTATAGCCAGTTATTGGCACAGTTAAGGAGAGCAGTGGGGGCAAAAAACCTAACTGGCTTCAAGATTGAGCTTGATAAGTTAATGGAAGAGATGATATAATGGGACTGACTACATGTAGCCCATCGGTGACTGCCAGTAGCAAAAATCCCCAACTGCTAGAGACAGGACACTAGATGGGGAGGGCTCTGAGTTACTACAGAGAATTCTTTCTCAGGTATCTGCCTGGTGGGTCTCACCAACATGCTCAAGGTCTAATTGATGGCTATATTTGTGGCCAGGAAGGAATTTTACTTGGGGTCAGATTGGCAGAGACCCTGGGAGTTTTTTGCCTTCCTCTGCAGCATGAGGCATGGGTCACTTGCAGGTTTAAACTAGTGTAAATAGTGAATTCTCTGAAACTTGAAGGCTTTAAACCATGATTTGAGGACTTCAGTAACTCAGACAGAGGTTAGGGGTCTATTTCAGGAGTGGGCGGGTGAGGTTCTGTGGCCTGCATTTTGAAGGAGGTCCGACTAGGTCAGTGGTTCCCAAACTTGTTTCACCGCTTCTGCAGGGAAAGCCCCTGCCACGCTGGGCCAGTTTGTTTACCTGCCGCATCCACAGGTTCAGCTGATCACGGCTCCCATTGGCCATGGGTCGCGGCTCTATTGGCCACAGTCCCTCAGCCCACGCCGCTTCCAGCAGCCCCCATTGGCCTGGAGCAGCGAACCACAGCCAATGGGAGCTGCGATCAGCCAAACCTGCCGATGCAGCAGGTAAACAAACCGGCCCAGCCCGGCAGGGGCTTTCCCTGCACAAGCGGCGGAACAAGTTTGGGAACCACTGGACTAGATGATCACAATGGACCCTTCTGACTTAAAGTCTATGAGTCTATGCGAACCCCCACCTGCTTGCTCCTAGGCCAGTGGCAAAACCTCTAGTACAATTACCCTTCGATAATGTGATGATCCACTGCTGCTCAGCCAATTTAAGGGCACTTCTGCAAATGTCATAAAAAATCCAGTGCATTATAAATGGCTGTAAATCTATTTTTAATTACCACAAATTCAAGCATTCCAGAAACATCTGGAATTAACTCACATATTTGAAACCTGCCTAATGTTCAAGGGAATTAAATTTCTTAGCTTCGTTTTTCCTCAGAATAATTTCTGTACATTTCTTTAATTGTATTGTAATATGTATTTCTTTAATTGGCAGTATGTAAACATTTAACAAGAGCTTTGCAAAAACTATTACAAGATTGGGCACGTTCACTATTTTGCCACACAAAGGCTGAAATTGAAGTTCTCTGCACTAGCCTGTCCTCTTATGCTGGAGAGGGGAATTCCACTTTCTACCCTCTGTGGGGGGTTTCTAGTATGACAAATCAGCTTTAAGTTTCCTCAGGGGTGCCATCAGAATAGAGGCTAACAAGGAAGTGCACTGATTCAGTTCATTCACAGCCACCCTGGCCTACCCAGCCAGTGCTGTCTGGTTTTAGGACTGTCCTGTGTCCTTTGGGAATACCCTAGCACTGAAGAGTTTGTGGCTGCTTCCTATCACTGCAGCCTCCCCCTCAGCAGATTTTTCACAGCTTGAGGCCTTGTGCCAGGGTCTATGCTGGCTGATCTGCTAAAGTTAATTTAGAAGAGAAAGAAAAACAACCTTTCTTACATGCTTTTGTTTCAAATACCTAGGTCTTCAGTCCTCCCCCAAAATGGATTTTTTAAAAAGTCTCTATCTGCCCATCTTAGAGTTTTCTGTAGCACTCACCTCCATAGTGCTTAAGAGTTAAATTTAAATGAATTGGTGTTAATGTAATGTCAATAACAATCAGTGATAAGAATCAGCACCAAATCTTAACTTCTAAAATCCAGCTGCTAGATTACTATTCATATACATTCAATTACATTCTGTTTAATTGATTAAAAGAAAAAAGGGGATACTCATCACCTTTGAAAATCAGGCTAATTGTATTCTGATGTCTTAACTGGGGATTTAGGTGTCACATTGGACACCTCAGGCTGAACTTTTTGGCCATTCAATAGAGGCATTTGTGTTGATTATACCACAGAGAGGCACAGTCCTTTTAGAAGACCTGAGATCTGTGAAGTGATTGTTGATGGTGCATTTTTAATTTTATTTTATTTTCAAATACAAAATAATTACATAATAAAATGAATAAAGACTATTTTATTATAAATGAAGAAGCAATGTACCTGGTGACTCACTGAATTCCATGTTTTTCTGGAAATTCTTTAATACATGTACTTTTAACCAGTCATCCTTTAAAATCTATTGAATGTATTCTATTTAGGTATATGCAGTTAATAGGCTAGTATTTGTGTATCCATTCACAATTATTCAAGATCAGCATATCCACTATCCATTTCTTAATAAAACTGATTTTGAGCTCTGCGTTTTACTGCTTTGTGAAATTACGATTTACATTTTGATTCACCATAAAATTCAGTTCAAACTTTTCCTGGTATTTCATCCTAGAGATTCGGCTGCTTTATTTAACAGATTGTCCTTTGATCTCAAGGAGACAATTGCTATTTTACTCCTCTAATGAAGCTTGTATTATTTTAGGCAAAATGAATATTAGACCAAATGGTGGTAGAAATCCCAGAGGGAAACATCCTTCTTTCTCTGGATCTTGGAAAAGCAGAATAATTTATTTTGTCACTTATTACATTGAGTAAACCCATACTCCCTCTTCTTATTTACTCCCCTCTTCTGACAATTGTGGTGCAATATTTGTGTTCATGGAATTCAGGGTGCTGGATGCACAGGCACAATTCCTTTGTGACCAAGAGACAGTCATCCAGAAGAGGCAAGAGTAAATCAAGCCACTTTATTAATGTTTTGAAGCAGCTAGTGTGCATTTGTGTATGGTGTTTTTAATGATGTGGGCATCTGTCCTCTGAACACCATCATACTTGTTTTTTCTTTAGCCTCCTTCACATTGATGTATTGAGGATTTGCTTCTGTGTCAGTAGGAGTTTCCTCTTATTGAAAGTAGGGGAAAACCTGATTACAGGGGACATTCTATAGAACTTGGAGGATTGGAAACAGGAAAGAGAGAGTGGAGAGTGAAAAGTTGAAGTTGAGATGATAATGTGAGTGAAAAAAATTGGGAGAACAAGGGAGAAAAAAGGATGCAAGTGACACATGAAAATAAGAGGAGGTAGACTGTGTAATTCTGAAATGAAATGCATAAAAGAGCCAGTCAGAGAAAAACAAATTAAACTCATGGCTTAATCTCTACAACCATACCCATTAAATTACAGATATGCATGCCCCTTACCTCCCAATAGAGCAATAAAGGGACAGGTTTCTTGGCAGTGGGAGGAGGGCACACTCCCCCCTTTTTCCCCCTTGGCTGCTAGGAATAGGCTGTCTTCTCTTTTCCCTCCAGGCTTCTAGGAAAAGGCCTTTCATACTCTTTTCCCTTTCCTAGATGTGCGGTGGACGATCCTCTTCACTGTACCCTGCAATGCTGGGGTCTCTTCCCCTTTTCCCAGATACTCGAAGCTAGAATCCCTTCTCTCTTTCTCCTACCTGCTAGAATCTCCACCTTTCCCTCTTGCCTGCTAGGATGTAGCTCCTGTCCCTCCTCGCCTTTTGGCTGCTTCACTTTTACCTACATAGGGAGGGTGGGCATATTGATCTCAGCAGCTTCTCCTCTCCCACAACAGTGCCATCTCCCTTCTCCTATGGATGTCCCAGTGGCTCTAATGCCACCAAACCTGTTGTCATTTGCACCTTTCACAAACATTTGATTCTTGTGATAATTGTTCTACCTACCCAGCCTAACACAAGACACAGATGCTGAAGGAGCAAAATCAAGTTGGTGGGAATAGCATAAGCAATTCTTCCCCATTGCTGGGCATATGGCCCAGTCAGACAAATACAGAATAGCTTTGGAAACTGGATCATGGTCTAAAACTACAGGCAGCCTAGTACAGTGCATCACATTGTGAAACCTTTCTTCTCCCCTGTCAAAGGTCTGTTACCATTCTGTAGTATAAGTTACCACCAAAGTGAGGGATCATATAGAGCCCTTCAGATATTTCCTTGGTGTGATTAAAGTAATGGCCATTATAGGGACTGGAAATCTATGTGATCAAAAGAAGGATCCTGGTGCTTTGACAGGTATGCAGCAGAGCAATGTCATCTTCACAAACTGACTTCTGAGATTATGTGCCTGTCTTGCACCTGGCATCAGCAGCAGTGCCAAACGCTGGGGAGATGGAGTAACTCACGAATCAGCACTAGGTGAAAGAAAACATTAGGATTTGTTGCATTTAAAGTTCTTAGTAAAACAAGCTGAATAATCCCAGAATAAATGACACTTCTCAAGTATGACATTCAAAATGTTACCGTGACTAATGATAATTATGGCAACCCCAAACATTTATCTGATGGACGCAAGGCAGAATTCCTACAAATTTAGCCAAAAATATCTGCAGTCACATAACATCCTAGGTCAAAACAGAAATGAACTTTTTGTTGTTCATGACCACAAGGCACAATTGTATTTGTAGTTGGATAAAAAGTGGTGAACTTTTTTTATTTGTGCTAAATGTCTTGTAAACATACCTTATTAGCAAGCAAGCAGGAGCTGAGAACAAAGGTCTCAAGTGATGAGCTGCCCCATACCTGTTTACAAGTCAGTTATTCATTTTACATAGAGTTCTGTATAGTGACTTTTTAAAATTTAAATGAGAAACATGGCCAGCAATGCATGCAAAATGTTCATTCATTGTAGAAAACTACAAAAATATTGCTTTTATGCAATGAGAAAGCCATTGTAGAATTTTAAAAGGCATAGAAATAAAAGACTCAGGATTGGAGTGATTTAAACAAACTCACTAGGATATAGTAGATGATTAAAATACAATCTATAATTACATTACACTGGTATCAGGTAAGGATAAAAGCCTATAAATACACTGGGGTCAGGGTAAGCATAAAAAATGAAACAGTTATTTGAATAATCTGAGATCAAGTTGCAGTAATTAAAAATGAATGTATTATTCAAATGAAGGAATTAGGTTACAACACTCCTCATATGAAAATATTATTGTGACAGACTGAAATAAGTTGGACATGATTTTGATAAAAAATTGGGTAAAGAAATATAATGACTTACATTGGTGAAAAAGTAGACAATCACTGTGGATCAGAGTATTTTTGGATATCAAATATTCACTCTCCTGCTTCAGATCCCTCACCTGGACTGTCACCTTCCTACTCATCTTCCAACTCTCACCACCACGCCTAGTTTCCTTCTGGATGCTGCTCCCTCGAATACATATGTTACTCCATTAAAAAGTAAAATTGCTGTAGCTAAGGACTGTATTTACATGCAGATGCACCCACAAAGGAAATAACAACGTACATTGTTTGCAGTGTTGTTGTAGCCTGCTGGTCCCAGAATATTAGAAAGACACAATGGGTGAGGTGATATCTTTTACTGGACCAACTTCTGAGAGAAGCTTTTGAGCTTCAGGACCTGAAAAAAGAACTCTGTGTAACTCAAAAGCTTGTCTTTATCAGCAAGAGAAGTCAGTCCAATAAAAGATATCATTTTGCCCACCTTGTCTCTCTATGTAGTAACAGGGCATCCTGATCTCACCCCCTTACTCCCATATACACACACTGCCATGCCATTATCTTGTATCGCTGTAGTCCAAACTGCTTCCCTAACCCATTTCCCTTCTTTCTTTACCATTCCCTGCTCAGTTTTGGGGCCCAGTTCTACAACTCAGACTCACGCTGCATCTCACATACCCGTGCAGGTAGTTGCATTGACTTCAAGCACTTACTTACAGATTAAATACTATCCTTGGTAAATAGGAATTACAAAATCTGGCCCTTAGATAGTAAACTGTGTGGGGCAGGAACCTCTCCATGAGGTGCCATGATGAAGACCTAAAGCATCAAGGGTTAATTAATGATTAATCATAATTAATAATGAATAAGACTATAAGCAGATTGACTTTTTGAAGTAGTGACCTTTGTAATTAATTAATTTTTTAAAATATGTCTTAGGCTCTGTTTCTGCTCCCAACATGGCCGTTAAACTGTTGTCCTCATTGAAGGAGAGGGTAGCTGTGGTGCTCTATTTACAGCAGGAATCCTTGAAGCTACATTGGTGAATTCATTCTGAATTCTTTCAGGAAGACGGGGGAGTACATGCCAGAACCAGAGCATGGGATGGGGATAAGTTTAATCATTTTCATCCCTTGAAACCTCTGACTCCCTGACCTTCCTGATAATTCACCTCATGCCCTTCCAATGCATATGGAAGTTTACTGAGAAAATTATTCAGCCCAACACTATGACCATGTTCAGTCCCCATTAAATCCCTTTTCTTGCTTCCTGTAGCTTCCTATATTAGATTCAATCTTCTCATTGTCACCTTTAAAACCCTCTAGCAGTTCTTTCACACCTGTCTTTTCTTGTCTCCTTCGTCTTCCCCATCACACACTCTCTTTGCTTAGCATAAAGTACTTTCCTAAGTTCCCCTTTCATATGATTCCTTCACCCTCAGCTTCTTTAATGAGACCACCTATGCTGGAACTTCCTTCCTGATCTCCCCTCCTATGCCATCGTCTCTTCCTTTAAGTTCTTCCTCAGAGTTCTTTTTATCTTCTCACTCTTTGAGGTCTGGAGAACAGGTTATACTTATTAGATGTAGTTTATATTTCTGAGCTAATATTTAACAATTGTTTAATTTTTAAAAAGGAATAAATGTGATTAGAAGCAAAATAGCCAATCATTTATCCACGACAATCACACAACAAAAGCTTTTCAGAAAAATACATTATAGTTATGGCTTTATATTGACTTAATAACATTTCCAATTCCAAATCTTCATTCCCTTTTCGCCTACCTGGGCAATTAATGCAGCTGTTATAACTGTACATAGAATGAAGGTGAAATGTGGTATAACTCTATTAATTCAAATCTGCAGAGATTATAATTTCTTTAGAACTATCCTGAATTGATACCTGAATGAGACTGAATACAAGTGCTGCCTATGTGGTTCATGTTTCCTGGCATAATCCGTATCTACAGTAGTTGCATGAAGAATTTTGTTTATCCCAACTAGTTATTGATTACCTATACAACTGACTCCTCATCATAATGAAGAGCTTTCCTTTTTAGCTAGACATCATCCAGACATTCGGGTCACTCTAAGTGTTTGAGAGAATTCTAGTAAGGGCCAGCTTCTCATGAATTGTGTGATAGCAGACACATTGCGCATATGTTTGTGTTACAATTTGTGTGTGTCATTTTACTGGATTGTAGGTTAACAATAATTGATGAACAGCATATCAGTATGTGTGAAATTAAAACTGAGAAGGAGGAAGGATAAGAGAGAATATGAAGAAAAGAAGATTATTGAAAAACAGAAAAGAAAGGAAGGGAAAAAAGACAGTTAATCACAGTGTGAGGGGGAGAAGGTACCAAATGAGGATCAACTAGGTGGTAAGATATAGACCTAAAATAAGATGTGAAGCTGAAAGACATTTTATGGTGTGATGTCTTACAGCATCTGCAAGGACTGGGGAATGGGTCCAAACCATCTCTTTTACAACACCTTCCATTATGAAAGTAGATTCTAAATCCAATTTCCACTCCAAAGTGATGGTCTTTCCAGTGTCTCAGTAAAACTCTGGCATAAAATAAGAACTGTGAGGACACATTTTTTAAAATAGGATGGTATGGGACTATCCTCTCAAGGCCAGGGAGGCAGAGTCTAACAGAAAAGCACTGGAGCATTTTAGTGCTTCTGAGATGTGGATGCAGATGGTTGTCCACATGTGAGCTAACTTGTGACAGTACAAAAAATGCAAAATATGGAAGCAAAATATCTCCAGCGGTTTGTAATTCTGTGAGTTTCACTGCCTATCAACAGGCTGGTGTTCACTAGACTTCATTCAGTCTTTTGTTCTGAGTTATATGTTGGTTAGGCGATGATGAATTACACTTTTGCATTGTGCCAGATTGTTGACAGGTTTCCTACCTCAAAGAAGTTCCAAGATGTTCATTATACTTTGTCCTGGGTAATCAGTAGGATGATTCATAGATAATATTTAGCCACCAATAACATTGGCCAGTGAAGTATGAAGATGAATCTTTGGATGGGGAGGTGTGATTAGGCCTACATCAGTGTATGGCTTTAATAGCAGGTTAGATTTTTCAAGCACCCCGGGAGGCTTGAGTTGTAGTTATTACCAGTTCTTCCAACCTGCAACATAAAAATCTCCCTTTCAAAGGAGATGGCCCAAACCTTTGATGGGACCTCTCTTAAATCACTGATATAAACTAAAACCTGAGCAAGGTGCGGCCTGTCTGCTTCATACAGGGGACACATAGGCTCAACACAACCACTGAAGCTTCCATGCGGCCCCCAACAAGGGGCAGAACTTTGTGTTAGCCCTCTGCATCTGGGAGAATTCTACCTCAGTATAAAATCACTGACTCTTCTACAAGGCAGCTCATTTGGGAACACTGTGTCCTTTTCACTGAATTTCTTTTTTATTTACACGAGATGCTAAGAGGTAAATTTTCAAGACTTGCACAAAGAATGACTCCCATTTACTTAAGTGGGAGTAATGCAGTTCAAATCTAACCCAAAGCATTTTGCTTTTAATTTATATATTTTGCTTTTAATTTATATATTTCATTTCCTTTGATTTACTCACTGTAATATAAACTACATGGAATACTTGAGATTGTTATACAGGATCATGAGCTGCTCTGTATAACATAATTATTATAACATAATACATAATTTTTGCTACTCAGGATGTCTTTCTATGTAACAATATAATGTAGTAGTACAGTACTAAGTATTGTTGCTATACTGCACCCAAAGTCCCACTGGAATGAGTGCAACAACTACCCGCTTTATTTAATTTGATTTTATACAGGGAAAATAAACAACAGTAAATAGCTAGTGGCAGACCAATATGCTGGATGAGAATATATGGGTCCTGAACTTGTATGCTGTTTCCTGTGCTTGCAGCACTGCATTGTTAGGCTCTGAGTCCCCAGCAGTCCTGACACGCTCCCCATGGAGCTGCAATGATGGAGCCTCCCCAGTTGGTGGTTCCCCACAGCTCTCCCTTGTAAGGGGATTCCCAACTCAGGGAAGGTGGCTCTGGGATAATAATACAGCACAGTTCAGGGAAACCTCCATGGATCAATGGCTTGATGATGTGTTTATCTGCTGTTCCCCTGGCCTGCCCACTAATCACCCCCTGGTCTCACACAGCTCTCTAGATCAGCAGGTAGCCCTCCATGGAGACCAAAAGAAGAGGAGAAATGCTATTGCTAAGGCAGTTGATCTGTGTGCAAAAGGGGATCTGCACTAAAACACATTGGTAGCCAGTGACCTAAAAACCTAAAAACCTGGTGCTGGATTGCCTTTCCATAGCTCAACATATTCCACAGCTCAGCTTCTAAAGACATGTCCTGCCTATGCGGTTTGAAAGACTCAGGATCAGGAAGGCACAATAGTTACTCCCTGATCACCACTTTTCTGACATGGATTCTGGTCTATTACCTGGTCATGTTTGACTGGTTAAATATTATAGCCCAATTTTTTTATGTAGAAATAAACATTTACTTTCCTGACAGCTTTGGTGTCCATCACAGAACTCTCTGTAACACTGTTATGACAACTATGTGTTTTCAGAAACTTTTTACATACGGTGCTCTATCATTTCTCTGAAAATTCAAGTTTAACGAAATCCATGTCAACTAGGCAATTCAGTTCCCTAATTTATTGATATTTGTTAGAATATTTATGTATCTGAGAAAGTCAGATGTTGCATGAATGTGCTGCTAGGGGGTTTGGTCGGCTTTAAAGAATTAGTAACATGACCTCTTGAAGGACAAGGGAGATTTTCCCTGACTGTCCCTTTAAATGAACTAATAAGATTTCAAATTACAATATTTTTGTTTTATGCTTCTTTCTGATAATTTGTTCCTTTAGATTTGTTCCAGTGCACTTATATTCTTCTTTAGACACAGATCTGTCTCTGTTTACTTAAGGTATTTCCAATTAGTCCCTCACTGTGGTAACTAAACAGTGAGATGTAATTCTCTTATACAGCTTACTAGTGCACCTATCACTCTTTAGCACTTTAGCATCCTATACCTTTAGGTCAGATACTGTGAATCCTTCTGTTTCACTGTTACAACACAAAAATATGACCCAATTGTTAAAAGGTACTAGACAAGCATCAAGCATGAGGGTATAGTATATAAAGGGTTACAAGAGTGTTCAATCAAACTGCCTGAAATCTCCCAGTTTTATTACCCTTGGTGCAACAATGTAAAATGTTCAAAGCAGGGTAAAATTAAATAAATAATAGTTTCCTTTTCTTCCCTCCCCACCAGAAAAGTGTTCATGCTATGCACAGAGTGCCATCTGCTGGCAATCTGTGTTTTTTTCCAGTGGCCTTCTTGTTACTAACTGACATTCCTCAGGAACTGACCATTAGAAGTCATTACTGAACTGGGAGTATATGCAAATGATTGTCAACAAGAAGAGCAAAAATTATAGCTAAGGTGTTATAAGATTCCCGTTACAAGCTCTTATTGTGATGTGGTCTGAGAACTGCTTTAAAAATCTGCTTCTGATACTTTATTTGGTATGAAAAAATTGGCCTAGCAATTAACTTATTCTACCAATTTTTTTAAAAAAATGTGTTTCTAAAAGATATGAAAAAATGAATGTATTGGTTTCAGATAATCTCTTTTAACCATTATTCATATGGCATTAAAATAACTGAATTTTAAAAAATAATTACATTTGGCAGGAAAATAATTCTATACATTACTTAATTTCTATGGTGGTGTTTTTAAATAAAAAAGAGAGAATAATTTAAATTTAGACATAAAATATAGCTACTCAAAGAACTGTATTAGAATATGTGCCTAAATTCATATATATTCAGTAATCTTCAATAATCCATTAGGTAAAGGAAGAGCACTCATTTGAAAAACATTCATACAAATATGCTTGTTTATTAAATAATTAACTTCTATTTAAAAACATTAGAATACTTAATCACCAAATCGCCAACATAGAATTGGATCAATTCTTTTATCAATTTTAATATAAAAACATACATGTTAAAATCTTGTACTTATATATAATACCTTTGCATAAATAAAATGCATAGTTCTCTGGAATTTTTACAGAAACAGAAAAAGAAATACAAAACCAAGGTCTAAATATCATAAGAGTCAAACCACAAACTCTTCATTGATTATCCAGACAAAAGTCCCCTTAACTTCAAGTTTTTAAAATGACGAACTCTAGAAATTCAAAGTTACTATTTAGGTTAGGCTACTCCATCCCTAATCAATTTTATTTTAAAAACATATGCAGCAGCATACATCAAAGAGACCCTTCAGTCTAAACTTTGATTTTTCCAACTTTTTATTGTTTGTAACGTAACTGTACAACTCCATCATCATTATGGTCCCAATCTTGCATCACTTACTCCTGTGCATAATCCTTACGTTATGTATTAAATTGATTTATTTATAGGCTTTTGTGTTATGCTCATCATTGTAGTCTTTGCAGTCATTTGTCCGCACAACATACAGAAAAAACAAACAAACGTTATGACGCTAGCTATACTTTGCACTGTCAAGTCTTGACCTATCATCATGTGACCTCTTTACTTACTTGTATGTCGTACCCTTTTCCCTACCTTCCATGAATGTATTGGTATCTGATTCTTGGTCTTTTAGGCCCCAGTCCTGTAAACACATACAAGTGTGAATAATGCATGTGAATAGTCCCACAGTTCAGTGGGACTATTAAATGTGCAAAGTTACATGCATGTGTGTTGGCAGGATCAAGTCCTTAGATTCTGAGCTCTTTGGGAAGAGTGCATTCTCTTGTGCCTGGCCATTGCCTAGTTGTACACTATGAGCAGTAGGAGCAGTAAATATATAATACCTATGAGGTTATCATCAGGTTAGGCATCTTTTTATTCCTTTTTTCAAGTTCCTGTTTTGCACCCATTGAAGTCAATAAGATGTTTTCCCATTCACATAAGTGGGAGCAGGTTCATAGATTCATAGATTCCAAGGCCAGAGGGGACCATTGTGATTATCTAGTCTGACTTCCTATATAATACCACAGAACTTCCCCAAAATAATTCTTAGAGCATATCTTTTAGCAAAACATCCAATCTTGATTTAAAAAGTGTCAGTGATGGAGAATCCACCACGACCCTTGGTAAATTGGTCCGATGGTTAATTACCCTCACACCTTATTTCCAGTCTGAATTTCTCTAGCTTCAGGTTCCACTCATTGGATTGTGTTATAGCTTTCTCTGCTAGACTGAAGAGCCCGTCAGACCCCCACTGAACAGATTATTTCAGTTTGGGGCTGGAAAGTTCATACAAAATAAAAAATGCAGTGAAACCAGCTGTGCTTTCCCAGTAGAAACCTCTAAAGAAGCCTTACTTTTTGAACAAATTGTAGTTCATTGCCACAATTTTGCATTTATAACTTTGGGTGGTCCATATTACAGGTTGGAGAAATATTTGATCATGTGGATGGCACAAAATCGTGGTATGATTGTCTGTCAAATTCAATTTTTAATGCGGAGGCATCTTGCAAAGTTGTCATTCTCTGCAAATTATCAGTTGTCCCGGTTTCTCCCTCTAACATGATTGAATATTTTAGGCATCTAACAAAAGGACCACTCATCTAGCCTTAGAACATCTGATTCTGTTGATTCTGAAATTCACTGAAAGTCTGCAACTTTTCTCAGGATTAAGAGTGCAAAGAGCTTGAAGAAAGAGTGGGGCAAACTCACTCAATTTTCAGGAAGTCGCACCATGGGGCCTGCAAAATGCTCTTCAAACTGTCTCTGTAGTTCTACACAATCCCTGCAGGATCCCACAAACCCTTGCAAACCGCACCACGGGGAACCAACATGTTTTAACTGACGCCCTATTGAAGCAAATGCACCACTTGAAGAAATGAATGTATAAGAAAGAAAGGTAATGGAAAGTGACAAGCTGAAAAGGAGTTGAGAGTTTCATTTGCAAGGTTGTGCTTGAGGGGGCATCCATCAGGAAATTCCTATGGAGTGGCAAAAAGAGAAAAAATTAAGGAACAGCAGAGTATGATGAACTTATATAATTCTTTTTCTTTAGCAGCAGGCAGTATTTATTACTTTTTTTTTTGCCAATTTGGGAGCACTTGTAAGCACCGAAAGACAGAAATTAAGTGTACAAACCCCGCAGCAATAATGAAAGTGTGGAATGCTCACAGATTATTTATAAGCATGCAAGTTATGTAGTAGTTGGAGATTTTCTCCCTTCTGTTCCTGTATAGTGATGAAGAATGGTATTTTAATAGGCAGATGGTAAAGACAATTACAGTTTGGGGCTCAGCTGGGAGTTACATCAGTTTATTGCAAATTATTAGTTGATAAATGCTTTTGTTTACAAGCAAAGTCTTAAGCAGCTTTGTAATCAGTTTATCAGCTGCAACCTCAATTTTGACAGCTTGCCTTTGGGGTATACAGTCATTTCTTCCCTGGTCATTTCGAAATCATGCTGACCATGCAGTCAGTCAGATTGGCAGCTTCTATGCACCTGTATGATGCTCAGTAAATTGGTATTTGTTATAAAGCCTATTTTGAAAAAATCACCCAGTGCAGAATCCTAATAGCTAATCAATATTACGTGCTTTAATTTATTTCATTTGTCATAATTCATAATTTTGTCAAAAATTTCACATTTGTCAAAAATTCATACATTTTAAGGGATACTGTCTGATTAAAAATAATTTAAAATATATTTTGAGCCTAATGAGTTCAAACTTGTTCCTGTTTACTTCACTAGCTTTGGCCCTACATTACTAATAATGCCCCAGATTATTAGATGGGAAATAACATACTGTTTACAGTTTATGGTACTTGTTTATTTTTGGCATTTCACACAGATCGTACAAGGAAAATAAACCAGTCACTTTCATCTTTGTTTTTCATCATTTTGTAGTCCTTCACACTTCCAGGTTTTCATGCAAAGACCAACACTACAGTGTTTGCATTTCAGACACAGATGGGGAATGCTTATTTATATTGGGAGTATTTTGATTTTAACTCTTGGAATTTCTTTTTAACGGAAGATTTTTAATATTCTACAGTTTTGCAAAAGAATATTTGTATAAGAATTCAATTTGGGAACAAATTTGACCTGAGAGTCTCCTTATAAATGTCTTTTCACTTAGCTGTCTTTTTAGAAATTAAGCACTGGAAAGTCATATGATCTTGCTCCCATTGCAGTCAAAGGAAAATCTCCCAGTGACTTCAGTGGGAGCAAATTTTTCCCATGATGTAAATGCATAAAGAGGAGCCTCCTTGTCTTTGTGGTTCGTACAGTGCCCCTTACATCCTGTAAATAGGAGCAGAAGTCACTGTAATCTTTTTTAGGAAAACTGGTTCTATTTTATTATTGTTATCTATGTTATGGGAATGTCTAAAGTCCTCAGTCAGGACGAGGAAGCTATAATGGAAGGCACTATACAGATCTAGAGGAACCACAGCTCCTGCTTTGAAGAATTTGTAAACTCAGTCCACGACCCTAAAAAAACTTATGTATATGTTTAAATTTACACACTGTGAGCAATCCCATCAATTTACAGCCCTGATCTTGAAGTGAACTCTGTGCAGCACTCATTTTCAGATTGTGACCTCATTAAAGAAAAGATTCAACAAATAAGTGTAACAAACAGGTGGAGAAGGGAAGTCAAGTAATAAAAGCACGTTTGCATAGTTACAGTGTGCACAACTTAATGGTTCCAGATGTTGAATGGGGGGTTATTAAAATTTATAAAAAGTCCAGTTAATCCACGGTCCGCTGAGCTCCCTTATCATTGCTCTTCTCTGGAAAAAGTGACCCAGCCCACAGCCTATTATTTATTTGTTTGTGTCTCTTTGTTTTCCCCATTCCATAGAAGACTATCCCAGCTGCCCCTCTACTTAACATTTTTAAAAAAAATACAAACTATCCTCACAGCTTCCTAAGGTGATGGGCCTTCTCCCTCTACATAAACCTTCCTCCTCCTCCTTAAGTACCTGCCTCATTCACTCTACAGCTGTCCAATGGCAGATCCCGACAGGTGTCAGGTGCAAGAGTGGAGAAAGTCATTTGAAAAGTTATATGATGTGCTCTGATTTCCCTCAGTGCAGACTTGTGAATGTGTCACCAGGACATGCGCACTCTCTAACCTCCTTATCATTCTTTCCCAGATCTCCTCCCTACAAAAGGGCCATCTTATGGCTCTGCTGGCAAGGAAGCAGGGATTCTGGAAACGTGCACCTTAAGACCTACCTCTAGTATAGTGGGGCTCATCAGCTAATCCTCTCTCCCTGAACCCTGTTGCTACTGACAAAGGCGGCTGAGTCTCATTCCTGTGATTGTCTTAAATGGCTTCTTCTCCTGGGAAATTCTGTGAAGGGCTCCAGTCCACTTGTTGCTGTAAGGCATCAAAGGGTGGAGGAGTTTGCTGAGGCAGTGTGCCCCCAAAATCTGGGCTTCATGATTGGAGAGGAGGGGTGTTAATGCACATGGGAGGGCCATATTACATCGTTCACTGTTCTTTAATGATTTTCTAGATAATACTTAGTCCTGCTTTAGTGCAGGGGATGGGACTAGGTGACCTATGAGGTCCCTTCCAGTCCTATGATTCTATGGTTTCTAGCTCATGAATATTGATATGTTCCTTTTTTTAATACCCAATTGATGTTCCTTTAAAGGGGTAAGGAAGGTGTATCCCCAAATATAAAGTAATATGGACAAAAAGTAATGCCCTGAGAAAATAAATAGGTGCTGTACCGGTATAAGAATTCCTTCAGCTCATTTGTTAGTGTTTATGCTGAATTAAGGAAATATAACAGGTTTAGCATTTGTGGCAGCACTTCAGTTTCAACCCCTAGCAGCAGACCCAACTTCTGGTGATATCGGAGGATATTTCAGTTTTCAGTTTCATTCAGGCCTTCCAAGTAACTATTGCCATTTGTGCCAAATATTTAATCGTTTTGTGCTGTGGACTGTCGTCCACCAGGAACTGATTTCACCTAAGACTTTTTACAGCCATCTAATAGAAAGATATGTATTCACTCTGATTAGCTCAGGATTTGAACGAGGGTCCCAGAAGAAATATATAAGCCTCTTAAATGCACACAACTTCTAAGGATATGAGTTTAACTGTCTCCCCCTGTGGTAAATAAGCTGTGACAGCTCAATCGGGGGGAAGGGGGCACAAATAAAATTACCACATTATTTTCCTGTTAATATTTTCTGAACATTGATGTAGTTTACATCTGTATCTAATTGAATTTTATGTTGTTTTAATTCTGGTATTTCTTTGAAAGAAACAAATACAAATCCTCAAATGTACTAAAAAAAACCGCTGACAGCAAGGGTAAAATGAGAGGTCAAATCTCATTGCTAGATATACCAGTTCTGATTTAGAAACATGCAGTTTAGTTGGGGTTCAGTAGCGCAAGTAGTATTGCAGTATTAATGAAAGAGAGCTACTGAAATATTGTAATTATCCGTTAAACAGTGGTCACGCTGCATACAGGAAAGAACTTCTACCTCATTGAAAGTTGTTCAGCATAGAATGCTTCCGTTTTGATTCTTTTCTCTCCTAGGATTGAAGAGATATTTTTAAAGCTGTATTGCGTAAATAAACTATATAATAGGTGACAATTTTTTATGAAACGCACTATATTCAAATTAAAACATTTACTCCTTTATCATATTGCTAAGGGATCGGTCCTTGGTACTGAAGTCAGTAACAAAACTCACATTCATTTGGATTAAGAAGCAGGCCCTTATTCTCTTAAGAGGTATATTTCTTCTTTATTTCCAATCTGGCATTGTATTTCTTAAAAGTCACTCATCTTGGAATCATCTCTTTCAAAGCTGTCCAGTGTTTAGTTGAATGAGTCTTTTATTGGACTGCATAATATAATGCATTATTGTTTTTTTATTTTGTAGCATCCATGAATTTAAAAAAAAAAAAGCAAGTTTCATATTTTATTCTGAGCCAAATGCACTACATTTCTCCAAAGGAATGTGAGCGCTTGCTCTTACACTTATTGTTTTAACATTATATAATATAATAGGTTTTACAATTTCTGCAGTCAATATACTGCAGAGTTATAATATGCCACAGCTAAGTTAAAATTAGAGGGTCAGTATCATTTGACAATCTCCTTTGATCGGTAAACAAGGAAAAATTATACAACAGCTTAGGAAATCAACTCATTAATTTTAATTTAGCATTGTAAACATTGTTATAATTGTTAGAGAAGTCCAAATTTGCATGCCGGGCTGTTGAGATGCTCTCTAAAGAGATGTTTGGAATCCTGGCATTAAAATACTTAGATGGCAAAAGTGTTCTGCAAAGTATTTAGTTTGTGCATACAAGTTTAAAATGTTGAGAATTATTTATCAACAGAAAAGACTGTTCACAAAATGCTTTTGATTTATTGCTGTATATACTACAGATCCATATCAGTTATGCTTACCTTATTTTATTCAAAAACTTGTATAAACCATGAGTTGGCATATTAGAGAATAATGAAAAGGCATTAATCAACCTAAGTAAACAAGTACATAGATCTATCTAACAACTATGAAGTAGTTAATAATTTTTTAAGCAATTTTCTTATAGAAAGAAGGTCTAAAAGAGTAGTGCTTAATTATCTGGACTCCTCTGTGCTGGGCTCTCTTTTGATTGTATTAATGAAGCAGCTGGCCCATTGTTTCTCTTTAATTCCTCTATTGTTTTAAGAATATGTCACAGCTCTTTATTCTTTTATCAGGTGCTGTGCAGGAGGATCCACACAATACCTCATATTCCTTCTGTATTTGCCAATGCACAAAGAAACCTCCAAAGCATTTTTCAAAGAAGGGGCACACATAATTTATAAGTTCTATTCCTTGCACTACTCTACTGTCAAGAATTTCAACAGTATTGGATTTGAATTCATTATAATTTCTATTAAGCAACATGGCTACATATAGATATAAGTACTCTGCTAATGTTGAAAATTAGAGATCTGGGCAGTAACTTGTGCCATACTAAAATGGGGGCATTCAACAGTATAGGAAATTATTCTGAACAGTCACAACCCCATGGAGGGAAGAAAAACAAATGTGAAGATTATGTCCTGTTATGGATTTGCAAATTTCCCTCAATTGCTAGAAATAAAACACAAAGCAAGGATGATATAAAATAAACAAAGTTATTTTTTCCCCAAGGCTGTTAACAAAAAATGTCTTTTTGTAAAATAGGACCATTTCATTCAGAGAAGGGGGAGGTTTCATTCAGTTGATTGTGCCTGGAAGTCATTATGGTCCGTAGACTAATACAAGCTGTTGATTAAATGACTTCTGATAGTCTTCTGACCCTCCTTTATAAAAGCGTATGTATACAGGAAATGGCCTCTTATGCTGTTGCAATAACACAGTCAAAAACACTAAGCACAAAATATAGGCAGCCAAAACAATACTTCAGACTCACTGGCACAATAGGTTTGTATTCTGAGACTATTTAAGTATGAAGACTGGTTTCAGTAGCAATTATTTATTTTCTAACCTTGTACCTAAGATATACAATCAAAAATCCAGATTCAAAAGGTTAGGCAGACCAAGTTTTGATTAATAATTTGGATAAAAATACCAAAAAATGGCAGGACTGGCTGTACATTTTTAATGCGTGGGTTCCTTTTCATATGTGGGGTAAGATAGCTGCACTACCATGATGGTAGTGCTTGTGTCTATATGATTCAGTTAAAATGTTCTTGCATTGCATTTAGCCATTGCCTTTGTTTTAAGAGGGAAGTGAAACTATTTTTAGCAACCTGCTCTTTAAAGCTAATTCTAATACAAGCAACAAAGTTACTAACAGAGGCCATAGGCTGCTATTGATTTTTAAGAAGAGCTTCACCCATTTTAAGTCAATGGGGAACTCTGCTTAAAAATCAATGCCACCCATATAGTCCCTTCACTTCACAGCTCCCCTTCAGAGAAAATCACTCATACAAAAGACAGTAAATAAAGGCTGAATTATTTATAAAATCTCAAAATCAACTGCCTTATTATAGGGAGAGAAAATGAAGAGGCTATTGAAAAATCAAGCAACTTTCTATTATGTACCTAGATGTGCGTCTTACATAAAATAAAGTTTTATAGCAGTATACATATCTATCTCCTCAGTGCGCCCTGTCCTCCTACATACTGAAGGCAGAGTATTACCACATCTGAATGTGATTTAATTGGTTCAATTTACTATATATATTTTTATACTAAGCTTGGTTCCATATCTTGATGAGCCCAGATGTAGTTCTGCTAGTGGTTTACAGCTACCCATTGCTTGCATTTTATTATTTTTACAAAGCAAATGTCTATCAATCATACAGATAAATTAGAAAAAATTCTGCAAACATAACTCATCGCAAAGATTTTTGCAGCATGGTATGTAATTATTAACCTGATTTTTGCCATTGAAAGAAGCCATGAATTGCAGATAGTATGGATGAAGTTAAATGCTTTTATATTAGATACATTTTGCTTATACAGTATTCTATAGGTAGGACCGCATAATATAATTGAAGCTTTGTCAGCTCTGTAGCCTAGCAACAGATAATACTGTTAGGTTACTGAATTGCTGCTGGTTGACAAGTAGGGAGTATTTTTGTGTTTATCATGTCTGCTAATGATGGGATCCTTTCCAAAAGGCTTGTCTTAATCTTAATTAGACTTTATCAACAGAGGTCTGCATGACATTGTGCAGACACCGATTTCATAAATAATAAAAAGTGCAAGTGAAAAATTTGGCAGGAGAAGAAGATATTTAAGGCCACTGATTCTTGTAAGAGCAGCATGAATTTCCAAAATGTAATCAAGTTTGAACTGTGACTCTATTCTTTATTATCAAAACTTGCAGTACACTTCACTGCAGTTTTGACAGCAATTATGAGTATGATTCATAAGCTTCCTGTTAGGAACCAGATCTGTTTGCACAAGAATCTTGATCATAAACATTACAAAGAACAGTAAGTCCACAGTTTTTCAGGGACATCTTTTTCCTTTTCATAGAACTTGAAGTTGTTTTAGTTAGTTTTATTTTTAAGCAGCAAAAGAGTTACTTGTGTTTGCAGGGTAAGAGACAGACGAAGAAGATCCGCAAATAATCTTTCCATTTGGTGGAAGCTATGAAGGTATCAGATAGCTGATTCAATGTGTGATGCAATTTGATAAAGAAATCATGCCAATGCAGTTGGAATGTAATTTTTTGCTCTAGTTCGCACAATATGATATTATTCCACTTCCCCAACTTTCTCTGATTAAATAAACGTTTCTAATTCTTTGCATAACTAGTTAATTATATTTTTATTCAAATGTAAGCTAATAAGGAGTGGGGATAAATACTTAAGCAATATCTGTTGATTGTTTTTTTGTTGATCTTGGATTTGATGCCTAGATAATGTATGTTAACTCCGTTTTGTTTGGCTGATTTTGTAGCTATCATTTTAGAACAGCTATGGAATTGTACTTTCTGTTCCATTGGGCAGCCTCCAGGTTAGAACCTCAGCTGGTGCAAACTGGCTTAGCGCCATTGATTTTAACAGGACTGTGTCAATTTATACCAGCTCAGGATCTGACTCAGTGTTGTCTTGTAGCATTCTGATATATAGCTCATATTCGCTGAAACAAACTTCACCCAAGTGACTCAGTAAACAATGCTGCCTCTTCCTTTGGCTGATCTAATGATCAAATCACTTGGGGCCAGATTGGTCACCCTTGGCATCAATGGGATTACTCGAGTGAGTTACTGGTCACCAATGTGAATAAAGCGTTCACAATCTGACCTGAAGAGCATATTCCAAAACACATTTAAATCAGTGGGAGTCTATCTATTAACCTCAGTGGGCTTTGGATCAGGCCATCGGGACTTGATTCTGCCTGACCCATATGGGTGTGCAGTGGAGGAGAGGGGACAAGAAGTCTTCCCTGTCACCTCTTGCCAGCCTAGATAAGCACCAGCACAATTGCAGTTCCTGCACTAAGTGCTCTCCTTAGTCCCTTGGGGGCAGGGAAGAGTGGCTATTGCCCTGACCCATCCCCATCTGCACCGGCCTATGGAAAGGGACAGGCATGCACTGTGGGGAGTACAATGCTCCCCATACCTATGGATGGAAAGTGCTACATAACACAATTAAAGAGCAAATGTATTGGTGGGGGGACCATAATTCTTAGGAATAATCCTAATTGGCTCTCAGGAACTCTGGTGCAAGGATATTGAGTCAGCCCCCTATTCCTGGTGTACAAGGATTTTGATCCAGACTGATTGCAGCTGGAGACCCTGTAAGTAATATCTTCCCCCACCCCCCTCCCCAGGATACAGCATGTCAGGATTGTTGCTGTGGAAAGAAAGGTGGTTTTCTTAATGTGGCACATTTCAATTTTATTTTTAATACAAAATGTATAGCATTATAAGACTACAGCACAAGCCCTTATACTACAGTGTTCTTATAAAAATGTATAATAACACATTGAATTATTGTTACACTACAAGTTTCATATATAAATAAGAATAAAACAGAAGTGTGACACAATCAATGGAACTCCGCCCTCCATTCACACAAATAAGTTATGTACGTGTCCTCAGGTAAAATAGTGTAGCTGGTTACAGAGTCTCAAATTAAAGTCATGTAGCTCAAAGTTGTTATATCTAAGAGGCTGATTAAACATCCATTAGTCTGATTCTCTTCTCACACTGGTTTTGTACTGGTATAACACCAATGGCTTCAGTGGATTTACTCCTGATTTACATCAGTGTGAGGCACTAATCCAGCAATTAATATTCATATTCCTGGTTGATTATTAAGATTCCAGACTTGTAGATATAGTTGTATTGCTGTCTTCACTTTTCATCTCCTTATTCGCGAAAGGAAATTGGTGAGAGTTGCATCTTTGCATGCCCTAATTCTGGAAAGCAGTGAACCTTACGTTACATGGGTCCTGTTACAATAAATTGTTTGTAAACTTCATAGCTACCTTCAACTGCTGTAATACTAAAGGTTGAATGCAAAGAAACTTTTCTGCTTTGAAACTTTTATACCACTTTGAGGTCTGGAAGCTCAGCTTTATTTTTCCACTGAAACACATTGTCACTGATGCTGTTTTGTTTGCTCATCTTTGAAAGCTAATAGACTGGTTTAATTAATTGTCCAAGATTTCTCTAAAACAATGTCTTAATTCTTCCATTTAGCTGTGGCATATCATACACTGTTGTTATCTCCTCCACCAGATTTTTGCAACAAGTTGTTTTAAAACTATAATCTCTTTGAGGGGAAAAAAATGAAGTGCAGTTGAAAAGGCAGTTATGCTGAAAGATAAACACAGCAATATTACTTATCAAAATGAGTACAGTTTTGCTTGCCTAATGAATACAACATATAGCTTTTGCTATATATACAAAACCTTGGGGAACAAAAGCTTTATAACATATAAAGTATGCAACATTATTTCAGGCATAACTATACTGGATATGTATCTAGGCCTGAGAGTGTAGATAACACAATATAAGTGCTTTGCCTGTCTAAACATGTTAAATAAATGAGCATTCACTATCACATTCAAATACATTAGTAGATGTACTTGCATAGTTAATTTTCTTTTTAATGCACTGCACGTGACATTTGCAGCACAGAGCTCTAGTGTATCTTTCTGTTTGATGAAAGTTTCCCCCTTCCTCCCCTTTTAAACAAACCTTTATTTGAATAAGTCTTTATGAAACAGATCTTTGGCATATCTTCTTTTCAGGAAGTTCAGTCAATGTAAGCAGAGATAAAACAGTCATGTTATGAAAAATATTACATAAGAAAATATTTTTCAGAGAAAGATGGTAGCAAACATAAGGGAGGGGGGAAATGACCTTATGAAGAAATCTGATTTCGTCTTCGCAGCTTTTGGCGTTTTTTTATTCTGCTGTGGATGAGGCACTTGGAATAAAACTGAAACTGTGGTATGAAAAAAATATGCAGGAAGTGCAGTAAAAATATAATGATTGGAAAAGTGCCAGTTAAAATAGTTTTGCCTATATCTGAGTTCTGGTCATGTCAGTCTCTTAGGACACAAAAGGGTGAATTAGGGTGATCGTTCTTTAGTTGAACTGATTGTAGAATATATGCATATATTTTTATCATGGCTTCCTTAACAGTATTTTGAAAATTCTTCTACAGATAAAAATAGAACTTTAAAAAGCAGGAGTTATCTGCCTCCTCCCCACAAATAATCCAGTTAGAAAAGGGTATAAAGATACCACACCTATGTTTGAAGTTCTTCTGCAGATTTATGTTCCCAATTAAATCTTTCTTTTTTTATTTTTCATATAGGTGGCCAACTTTGGTGTACCACAACTAAGAGCATCTCTGAGGGTGAAGAGCTAATTGCCTTTGTTGTGGATTTTGACTCAAGGCTACAAGCTGCCAGTCAGATGACTCTTACAGAAGGGATGTATCCTGCACGTCTGCTGGACTCAATACAACTGCTTCCTCAACAAGCTGCTATGGCATCTATTTTGCCTACAGCTATTGTCAACAGTAAGTGAATAATATTGTACCATAGCTTTTTCTAGTTTTGTTTTTTGTTATGTTTCTTTTTTTTTTTAACAGAGCAAAAATAGATGTAGAAAATTGGGATGGTAGCTGTACAGGATAGTGTTTGGCCCTCCCTCAGACAGAAGCTCTGTAAATCTGTTCGCAGAATTAGAAAATCATAAAAATAGAGATGAAAAGACCTTTTAGCTCACCTGGTCCATCATCTTTCACTCAATGCAGGCTTGGTCTTCACAATACATATTCTAATATTTATCCAGGCTAGTTTTCCATTTCTTAAGCAATAGAAATAGCTTCTACCACTTCTCTTCTGAAACTGTTTCAAAATGCAATAGAGGTCATTGTCAGAAATTTTCTTTGTATTAGCTCCAATTCATGAAAGCATCTGTATTCAAGAAGGATTCTTAAGCCTGTGTTTAAGTCCCATTGATGTTAAAGGGACATAATCACATGCTGTGTAGAGCAGGACTTAAGTAAGAGCTAAGTGCTTTCTTGAATCAGAGAGTCAAGCTGGGTGAGGTTGGTCCAGTAAAAGATATTACCTCACCCACCTTGTCTCTCTAATATCCCACAACCAACAGGGTTACAACAACACTGCATATAACTTCTTGAATCAGAGCATTCAGCCTAAATATTCTGTTTATTAAGTTCACCCAATTACTGCTATTAAGACCCCTAATACAATCCTAATTGCTCATCTTCCTTGCTGTTGACATCTTTCAAAAAATTGATAGCTGATATCATGTTCCTCCTTAGTCATCACTTAACCCTGTGATATATATTTGGCTCTTTTAATCTTTCCTTGTCACTCAGTCCTTCCATTCCTATATTGTAGCACTTCCCTATGCTTCTTGTAGTTTGTAAATACTTTGCAATAATTAAGTGACCAGAACGCTACACAATATTCAAGGTTTGGATACACTAGAATCATATAGGTCCAGATTCAGCCCTTATTCATGTGAATAATACCTATTCTTTGAGTAATCCCACCAGGTTCAATGCTGGATGACTATAAATGTCTTGCCAATAGCTTTATTTTTTCTAGTTTGCTGTTTATTTTTTGTGCAAAGAATTGTACTGGTCACATTTACTGTGAACGTGCCGTTAAAAGAAATAAGTTAAAATATACCAGTACCCTGTGGAAAGATAGTAGTGACAGCAATATCAAGCTGAAATATAAGGAAACAAAAAGCAGGATCATCTGCCTTCTGGAAATGGGCTTTAGTCAGCTGGCATTCTTTTTATTAATGCTAACAGGGTGGTCAGGAATTTTCTATCGGAAAGTTTTTGTGCAGATTACACAAAATTGAAAAAAAAAACCTTCTCATCAATTATTCAGAGTGGACTACATCCACCCTGCCTAAATTGGCCTTCAACATTTGTTGTCCACTTGTAAGTTAACTCCTTTCTCTTCATATGCCTATATATATTTATGCCTGTATCTGTAATTTTCACTCCATGCATCTGAATAAGTGGGTTTTTTACCCACAAAAGCTTATACCCAAATAAATATATTAGTTTTTAAGGTGCCACTGGACTCCTTGTTTTTTTTTTTTTTTGTGGATACAGACTAATACCTCTGATACAAAATTAAAAATTTCAGCAGGAAAATTTTGATTTTAATTAAAAATTTTGACTTTCCATCAGGAAAATGTAAATGACATATTTTGTTTCAGATAAGTTCAACCAATATCAGAATATTTCATTTGACTTGACCTAAAATGTTTTGTTTCAAATTAGTTAAAAAAATTGAGCTGCATTTATTTCTGGTGCATTGCCTAATGGCAGTGTAGTTCCATCCCCCATTCTCTCTTTTGGGCCGGGCTCCATAGTAGATGACATCTTTCATAGTGCATTTCCTTTACATGGTGCATCATGGTAATCACATGACTCTACATTTATTATAGGAGATGTTGTCAGGTCAAAGAGCCTATCCCACAGGGGGGAATGGGAGCTGGAACTATAACTAGGGTGACCAGATGTCCCGTTTTTAAAGGGACAGTCCCATTTTTGGGGACTTTTTTTTTTTTTGGAGCCTATTAATCCTTCCCCGCCCCCCCCCCAAACACACACACACCCACCTCCTGTCCCGTTTTGTCACAATTGCTGTCTGGTAACCCTAACTATAACTCCCATAAGGCAATAGGGAAATGTCTAGATGGTTTGTTTTGATCAAAAATGTCTAAATGAAGCATTTTGATATTTCTGAATCAAATTTTTTTGGAATTTCCATTCAGAAGAAAACTTCAACATTTTAACTTTTTGTCCTGTTTCAGAAAGTGGAATATTAAGGATCAACCTACAATTAGAGGTCATAGCATATTACAAAATTTAACTCCCAACATTAGTTATGACAAGAATCCAAGAAACAAAGCATGATCTTTTCAGTTACCGTAATTACTACATTCTTAGATTTTAGGCTACAAAGAGACCATTATGATCATCTAGTCTGACCTCCTGGCTATCACAGGCAATAGAATTTTCCCCAGTGAAACCTGCCTGGAGCCCAATAAACCTGTGGTTGAACTAGAACATATTTTTTAGAAAGACATGCAGTCTTAATTTAAAGAATCCAAACCCCAGATTCTGCAAAAACTTATGCACATGCCTAAAGTTAAGCACATTTGTAAGGCGTTGCAGGATCAGGGTCCACATGACTGGAGAACATCTCTGATTAAATATTTTCATGGTGCTATAATACAGTTGAGACTGCATTTCTGCCACAAACTATTAATTCTATTTTAGTTTAAAAAAAAATTGGTGTCCTAAAAATGTAGGTCAGTGTTTTATGTTATTTTGGCCTATAAAACAAACAAACAAATGTTTTCCCTTGTCCTTGCAAATGACATTGTATGAAACCTGTGGCTGCCTTACCAACATTTTGTTAAGTAAGTTGTTTCTTTAATGGAAAAATTAAAGGACTTAAGCCTGCCATGTTACTTGTTGATGCCGAATACACTGTGGCTAACCTGCATCTGGTTATATTTGCTTGTAGAAGATATATTCCCTTGCAAATCCTGTGGCATTTGGTATCGAAGTGAGCGGAATTTGCAGGCCCATCTCATGTACTACTGCAGTGGGAGGCAAAGAGAGGGAGCTCAGCTGTCAGAGGAGAATGAAGATAGTGCTCATCAGATATCCAGTGTCTGCCCCTTTCCACAGTGCACCAAAAGTTTTTCTAATGCAAGAGCTCTGGAAATGCACCTAAATTCTCACAGTGGTAAGTGCAATATATCCCCCTGTAGATGTAGCTATTCCTTAAACATTAACCACTATAAACCTTATCTTCTTCAATGAGTCTCTAAATGTAAGCAGTACAATCAAGCACTGGAAGTAGATACTACTAAGACATCAGTCATTTCTGGACTGTATTATATAGTCCATGCACCTCTCACATATATCTGTTTATTTTTGTAATTTATTTAATCTACCAGTATTGCATTTATCTGACCTACTTATGCATTTACATAAACCAAACGCTTGGTCATTTAATGGCCTAGATTCTCTCTGATATTTAAACAAAGGTGTAAAGCTTTGTCCCTTGAGAGGTTTGGTTATTTGGAGTATAGGATGGGCATTAGGAACTCCTATATTCTTATTCCAGATCTGATGCTGACTCCCACTATAGTCTTGAACCATATCACAACCTCTGAATTCAGTTTCCTTGTTTATAAAATGGAGATATTACTTCCCATTCATTAGAAAGCTGAAATTTGGCATAGATTTAGACCTATTATCGAGTATCTCTGAGTGTTCTGTTGAAATTTAGCTTTGATTTGATCAGATTATTGAAAAATCACAAGTTGTAAATACACAGAACATTCCACACTGAAGTTTCCACTAGGCATGCAAAGTTTGTAGATGAGAAAGGCTGTGCTGTCAGGTCTAAGCAGTTAACTTGGCTTTAGAGTGAAATATGTACTAAGGTATGCCTGGGAAGAGGCAAATGCTCTTCAGAAGTCTCTGTGGACCTTGTTGGGTAAGTAGGAGTTCGGGAGGGCTTATGTATGTTTTACATTTTTACAGGAGGCAGCTCCAGCCCAGTGTGCCATGGCAGCTGGATGTCACCGAAGGTTTGCAGGAGAAGGTCTCTCTCCTGCGGATCTATTACAGGACAAAGAGTTCCACTGATGGAACGTATGCAATTTGCAGGCACAACTCTGCCCCAATGTGTATATACATTGAAATTACTGTCTTTAACTGCATCATTACATGCTGTTTCTAAAAAACTATATTATAATATCATTTCATTTTCCCCACAACTTCAGTTTAGTATTTTATAGTTCTGTGTAGTGCTTTGTGTATGTCCTTGAAAATCATTTACATAAAAATACATGTTAAACCATAATATATTACATTTCCAGGCTAACAGTACAGTGTAAACGTGAAAATGTGCAATATGTCTCTGCTCTTTCCCTGAATGGTCTGCTACTTGAAAAGTTCATGTGTAGTGCATGGATAAGAAAATGATGAAAATGCATACTTACAGGAAGGAGAACTCATGTAACAAGCCTGAGGGCTAAATCCACAATGGGGACTTAGCCTCAGCACTGCTGCCCTAATGTATAGGTGCCGTGAGCCCAGTGGAATACACAACCCTGATTTCAGAGCCTGGGCTCCTTGTGCATTTCATGGGGAGAGTTATGTACCTAGCAACAGGATTCAATAAGCAGGGAGCTGCCTAAACTATCCAATAGGAAATGCCAAAGAGTGGGGTAGGGCCTAAGCCCCACCCATCAAAGGGACTTAGGTGCCTAAATTTGGGCTTGAGGGAGGGGCCTATCTCTCTTCAGCAGTTAAAAAATGTAGGCACTGAAGCCAGGTCAGCCGTTTCTTGCAAAAAAAGAAAAAAGAAGAGCAGATGGTAGATGCCCTTGTACCCAATAGCCAAGATGTTAGGGCACTCACCGGAGATGAAGAAGACCCAGATTTGAATCCCTACTCTGGAGCAGAGACTGCCCTACCCGTCAGGTTGTAAGCTATTCTGTGATAGGATACACTCAATTCCTCCTGTTGGAGCTGTTCCACTATTTATTAAAAGACTTAAATATTCATTAGGCCAGAGAGAAAATGACTCTACAGGCCAGTGGTTAGGGCATGTACCTGGGAGACCCAAGTTTCAGTCCCTGCTCCAATGCATATTTAAGTATTTTATGCACAGTAGAAATGTAGGTGCTCAGGATTAGGCAGCATCTAAGCAGTGTTTTTGTGGATCTAAATTTGGCCCTAGGAAACTAAAGTGCCAGTTAGGCACCTAAGTCCCTTTATAGGTCTAACCCTAAAATAGTAAAATATCATTTTGACAACAATTAGTATAAGTATAGAAGGATGCAAAAATATGTGTTACAATGTGAATAATTTGTTGAGGTCTCTGTTAAAAGTCAAAACCTTCCTTTTCAACTCAGTGGGACTATTTACATGTGTAATAGTAATAGTTACTCACATGTGTTTGGAGGATTAGGACCCCATTGATCAGACAGTAAAGCAAGGTGCCATCTACCTAATTCTAGTATGATAGAAATTAGATACTGTAACATTGTGCACTGTGAAAGCAGTGGGGGATAATCTCAGTGCATTGGATACTATTCCTGCTTCTAAACACGTTTTAAATATAATGTTGCAAAATCTGCATGAACTTCTTCTGAAAGTTTAATGGTTTCAGAGTAGCAACCATGTTAGTCTGTATTCGCAAAAAGAACAGGAGTACTTGTGGAACCTTAGAGACTAACAAATTTATTTGAGCGTAAATTTGTTAGTCTCTAAGGTGCCACAAGTACTCCTTTTCTTTTTGAAAGTTTAATGGCTGCCACTTTTGCCTGTGTGACAGATGACATGCTGGCGGACATCATGAACTGAACCAGGGGCTACACAGCTAAAACTACAGGTCTTTACAGCTTGTGCTAAAGAACTGTGCTCTAGCTGGGTGCTATAACAGACCCACATCCTCTATGGATCAGCACAGAGGGGGGCATAGAACACACACTAACCAGTGTGTTACATACTTCCTTGGGCAGGTAATCCCAAGCATATGAGGCCCACAGCAGTTCATATTCTGGACAAACCCCCCATATGTGATGGCCACAGGGTACTTTGACCAGCACTAGGGATTGAAGCAGTGTCCTCTGGGTCTTAAAGTATGAGTTTTCACAGCTTGTGCTAGTTTCACTGTGATGCTCACTGCTCTGCACTGCTCCAGTGTTACGAAGAAACTGTGAACGCAGTTTAATTGACCATGTGCACATGCACACATATATATAATGTTTTAAATCTAAATCAAACATAGATATTTTTCCTTCCAAATGTTTCTTCATTAAACTCATAGAAGCCCTGGACTCCTCTTTAGAGAATGTAGGCCATTGTTCTTCCAGCACAGAACTCTGCCCTTAGTTGTGCTCTATAGGCATTTATAGCTTGAGTACACCTGAAACACACTCTCATTCTCTGCACAGATTGTGGGTATGGTTTGAATTTGCTTCTGTTCTTACACTGTACTTGATAGGAAGAGCTCTGGTGAGTTCATATCTAAGAAAAATATGTCTCAGTAGGGCTATGATTTTGTCATGGTGGTCACAGAAATTGTGAATTTTAATAAAGTCCATGAAATGGCTGTAAAAACATATTTGGTTAGGCCCCCCAGACTGAGTGGCCTTGCCCCCAAACTGAGTGATGTGTCCCATCCACCCTTCTCTCTCCATCCACAGAGGGATGGATGGGCCAAATGTGAGTGGCTCCACAACCTCATGGACCAGGTTGCAACAACCAGAGTGGGGAGCCAGACCCAGCCCTGCAGGGCATGAGCTGCCACTGGGGATGAGTGTGGAGTGGGGTTACTCTTCAACCTTCCGGCTCTCCTGGACCTGATCTTTGAACATCCTCATCATACTCTTGTGCATGCTGATGTAGCAAAAATTGCATTGTTTTGTGACCTTTCTCTGTCTTACTGTTTTTTCTCGCACCTCTGCCACGAAATTTACTAAAAATTTCCATTCTGAAATTGTAGCCTTACTCCTTACCTGCAATAACTGCATGTGATTATTAGTGGTGTAGGGCTAAAAGAGTACTATCTTCATTGACATTTTTTCCTCCGAGTCCAGCCCTCCTCCTTCCTCACAGTGGACTCACCCTTTCAGCAATCCTCCCACTGAGTTCCCATTCCAGAGCCCTGGATCTTCTTTCCCACATAGGCAGTTCATCTCAGCCAAGCGGGCACTGGCCAACAGTAATGGAGATTATTGGAAATGTGCTGTCTGCAACTCTGCCTCTGATTCAGTGCTTTTTATAGGCCCCCTCTGAGCTTGAGGACTGGATCTCAAGCATATTGCCTTGACATGTTCCTGTGATCAGAGAAAAGTGAACATACTCCTGAGCCTTTTGATTTCTCTGTGGCTCCTACTGAATATCCTTGTGTGGAACACCGGACCCCAATGCTTATTGATCTATGGGGAACAACATGTTTTTTCCAAGTGGAAATTGCTGTTTCTAAAACTGGAATGGGTTAGTTTGGCATTTCCATTTAGAGAGAGCCTGATCTATTTTTATTCTTCCCCTACTCTGGCCTTCCCTTTATTAATTGGAGGGCTCTCTGCTTCATATCTGAAATTCTGAATCCATGCTGAACTCAATATGGAAAATGAGCCAGTTCATGACATATGTAGTCACAGTTGATAAATTTGGGAACCTCTTATAGCAATTGGTTGGAAAGAGATTTTGAATTGATTTAAGCATTACCTGAGTGACCAATATGGGTGAATATTTACAGAACATTTTCACCAGAGGAAAATGAGTTGTGCTCATGATGTTTATATTCTCCATATGATTGCTTTTCATGGTATACTGCATGAGGGGAAAGCAGTTACCCTAACTTGTTGTGTATTATTTATCTTTTCCATAGGAGTGAAAATGGAAGAATTTCTCCCACCTGGTGCTAGTCTGAAATGCACAGTTTGTAACTACACTGCAGACTCAGTGATAAACTTTCATCAGCACCTGTTTTCACATCTCACTCAAGCTGCCTTTAGATGCAATCACTGCCATTTTGGCTTCCAAACTCAGAGGGAGTTATTGCAGCACCAAGAGCTACATGTCTCTGGCAACAAGCTGCAAAGAGAAAGTGACATTGAGCACTCTCCAGGTGGTGCTGAAGAAGCTTTACAGCCAGCAACAGACCTTCTGAACAGAAGTGAAGTTCCCCAGAGCCAAAAGACCATGCAGACTAAGGATGCAAGTTCGGACACTGAGCTTGACAAATGTGAAAAAAAGACTCCACTTTTCCTTCCGGCCCAGAGGCCAGAAACACAGCCTGTAACAAATAAACAAAGTTTTTCATACACTAAAATAAAATCTGAACCATCTAGCCCAAGACTTGCCTCCTCCCCAGTTCAGCCTAATATTGGCCCTTCTTTCCCTATGGGACCTTTTCTCTCTCAGTTTGCTTTTCCCCAGGACATCACAGTGGTTCCCCAGGCTTCAGAGATCTTAGCCAAAATGTCTGAACTGGTCCATCGAAGACTGAGGCATGGCAGTAGCAGTTATCCTCCTGTAATTTACAGTCCATTGATGCCAAAAGGGGCTACTTGTTTTGAGTGTAACATAACATTCAACAATTTGGACAACTACTTGGTACATAAAAAGCATTACTGCAGCAGCCGATGGCAGCAGATGGCAAAGTCACCAGATTTTTCCAGCATTTCTGAAAAAATACCTGAGGCTGTAAGTCCCAATAATGGCCAAAGTTCTATAAACATTCTGAATACTGCTCCTCACACCTCTGATGCAGAGAACCAACTTCTTCAGACATCTTGCATCAACTCCTCCACTGTCTTAGATTTGATTGGGCCAAACAGTAAGGTTCATGAAAAAGACTTTTCGGCACAGGCTAAGAAGCTCTCAGCTGCAACCAGCAATGATGAGAAAATGAATGGAAAACCTGCTGATGTGAAGAACCCCAGTGCTCCTTTAGTAGAAGGAGAAAGTGATCCCAACAAAACCACATGTGAAGCTTGCAATATTACTTTCAGCAGACATGAAACATACATGGTCCACAAACAGTATTATTGTGCCACACGCCATGATCCTCCACTGAAGAGATCTGCTTCCAGCAAAGTGCCTGCTATGCAGAGAACAATGCGCACACGTAAACGAAGGAAGATGTATGAGATGTGCCTACCAGAGCAGGAGCAAAGGCCTCAGCTGGTTCAACAACGGTTTCTTGAAGTGGCTAATCTTGGCAACCCTTGCACATCCACTCAAGAATCAACAGAAGGTCTTGGAGAATGTTACCATCCTCGGTGTGATATCTTTCCAGGAATAGTCTCAAAGCATCTAGAAACTTCGTTGTCCATTAACAAATGTATTCCAGTTTCAAAGTGTGACACTCCACACTCCACAGTTTCTTGCTTGGAGATGGATGTACCCATAGATCTCAGCAAAAAATGTTTATCACAGTCAGACAGGACATCCACCTCTCCAAAAAGGCTTCTGGACTACCATGAGTGCACAGTTTGCAAGATCAGTTTTAATAAGGTAGAGAACTATCTTGCCCATAAGCAAAATTTTTGCCCTGTCACTGCACATCAGCGTAATGACATGGGACAGCTTGAGGGCAAAGTGTTTCAAAACCCAGAAAGTGAACGAAACAGCCCTGATGTCAGTTATGAAAGAAGCATAATCAAATGTGAGAAAAATGGAAACTCGAAACAGTCTTCTCCCAATGGAAACTTGTTTTCTACACACTTAGCAACTCTTCAAGGACTTAAAGTCTTTAGTGAAGCAGCCCAGCTTATTGCTACAAAAGAAGAAAACAAACATTTGTTTCTTCCACAATGCCTTTACCCTGGAGCAATAAAGAAAGCTAAAGGAGCAGATCAGCTTTCTCCATATTATGGCATAAAGCCAAGTGATTACATTTCTGGTTCTCTCGTCATTCATAACACTGATTTAGATCAAAGCACAAATACAGAAGGTGAATCTCCTAAAGGCCAGATACCTTCAAACGGGTGTGCTGTGCAGAAGAAAGAGTCTCTTCCATTATTGCCAAAAAACAGAGGCATGGTAATAGTTAATGGTGGACTAAAACAGGAGGAAAGGCCTGCAACAAACCAACAACAAGAGAACATTTCCCAGAATCCTCAGCATGAAGATGGGCACAAATCTCCCTCTTGGATTTCTGAGAATCCTTTAGCTGCAAACGAAAATGTCTCTCCAGCTATTCCTACAGCGGAGGAACAGTTGTCTAGTATAGCAAAAGGTGTGAATGGTTCTACCCAAGCCCCAACCAGTGGGAAATATTGCCGACTGTGTGACATCCAGTTCAACAACCTTTCAAACTTTATAACTCACAAGAAGTTTTATTGCTCGTCACATGCAGCGGAACATGTCAAATGAAACAATTGGTCACCTTTGGTACCTGTGTTTAGTATATTGTTCCATACAGTCTAAAGAAAGCTGTGTGAATTACATCTGGACAATCAGGAGATAATTCATTATTGCTGAGTTGAAGACTTCAAGGTGTAATTTCATTACAGTCCATTAGTAAAGTGTATTATTGGTGCCATTTTCAAAAATATTAATTTATTTTACCAGCAGTATTCATAGCTGTAGTTATGTTATTTTTTATTTAAAAACTTTATATTAAAGTCATTTGTAATGTTATTGTATAGTTATTGTGTAGCACATATGGTTTGCACTGTATAGTAGATTTTAAAGAAAATAGTCACAAACAATACAGAAAAGCATTTTAGAAATAGCTTCAAAAGCACTTGTGTATCCTGATTTTTTTCTTATATGCTGTTGCAGATATATGTATCTGCTAAAATATAACTTGCAAAAAAGTTTCAACTATGCTGTAAAGTTCGCCTTAAAATTTCAATTTTTTGAACTATTGGGCTCAGTTTGCACTTTATATTTTAGCAGATACAGTACCTTAGTCATTAGGCTTTGCATTTGTATGTAGCAGTATGTTTCTGTCCACTTTCTTAATCTGAAACGTACGTTAAATGAAGATGGCAATTTTTTTCTTGTATAGTACTTGTATTTTCTTTCGCTGATGCATCTCTGTCTCAATTTTTAAAACTTTGCTGTTAATGCAATACTTTATAAGAATGAACAAAATTACTGGAAGCAGTATTGTAAGTAATGAAGTCATATCAAGTCAGTTTTATCTTTTGAAAGGCACAGTCTAAAATGAAACCCTAAACTCAATGCTGCAAGTATGAATCTAATTCATATATAAGATATATTTAAATAGAAGAGTAGCAATACTGCAACTGGTGATCACACAGATAATGTTCTACTTCTGATAGAAATAATTTCTCAACAGATGTTGTTACTATGCATGTATATGGATGGAATAAAATTCCAGATCATTGGAGACGTTTGGCAGTAATTTTTTTGTTTTGTTTTGTTTTGCTCTATTTGCAAAGGTGTAGATATCAAAACATTTAAGTGAGCAGTTGGGGACAGGCTGACATCATACACTCTGCACTTGAAGTAAATATATCTGAAAACAGTTTAAAAGGAGAAAAGAAGCAGGCCTGTTATACGCAGGGTATTTCTTTTAATTGGAATCAAGGAAGACTACTTCACTGAAGACCAAGGGCTGTATGTCGATATGCTGAAGCCAATGGAACTACGCTGGTGTACACCAGCTGAAGCTATCGCCCTGTATCTTTTAATCTCACCAGTGATCTTTAAGAAACAAAACAGCAGTATTTTTCAAACAAATAGTAATTGGCTTTATAGTGGATAATCTTTTATTTTAAAAAATATGTACAACCTAGATTAATAAATAATAAATGCTATGCAAGAATTGACATATGATATTAAATATCAAAGGGCTGAAGAAAGAGTTAATATCCTGAGTTCCCAACCATGCCGTCTCCTCCCGCTGTTTCAGACAGATTTAATGTGGAAAAAAATAAACTGTTGGCGCATTTTTTAATCTTATAAACTTGTGAGACCTTCACATGAATAAATCAAATAAACAACTTTAGTTAGTTTAGTTTAGTTCCCTTATCAGCTAAGTACAAACACCTTGTCAAACACAAAAAGGAATGATATTTACATCGAATAGCTATGTAGAACCTGAAAACATTTTATTTTTTAATTGCTGAGATTTCTTTATGTTTCTGAACAACATGAGGTTCAAATTTTGTAAAAAGGATGTGATTTGTTTGCATGTTCAAGATATGAGTATAAAATGCCTGATACACCCCTGCATGTCTGGCTTGTGCACACTCACAAAACCCCAATCTGGGCTGCATCTTGAGCATATGCAATTTTCAGAACGAAGGCTCAAGAATTTTACAATCTGTATTTATGCTAATTTCAGCACAATTCCTCATTTCGGCTTCATGCACAAACATTGTATTACTGGAGCTTAACCCTTTTGTTTTAGGTAAAGAGAAGTGGTGACCTCAGTCAGCATTTTATGGGCCACATTCTCATCACATTACACTGGTGTCAATTCAGAGTAACTCTGTTGACTTAAGCAGTAGTACACTAGATTTACACATATGCAGCTGAAATAAAAATAATTTTCATATTAAGCCAGAAATATCCCATTTCTTTTTATTCTACCATACACATTTTTTAAGAGGCAAAACAATTACACACATTTGTATAGTACTTTTAAAACTGAAGATGTGTTAACCTGGAGTGAATCCTTTCACAAAAATTAACATAGTACATATCTATGGTGACCTAGAATTTATAAATGATTCTATATTTTACTTTCTTTATTTATAAATAATACACTCACAAAGTAAAGATTGGTAGGCTGTCCCAAAACAGGCAGAATTTAATGGCATTATCCATTTGGGACTGTCCTGTTAGAATGAGGAATCAACTTTGGGGGCCTAGCTGCCATACCTGTTTGTGTAAGACTGAAATGGTGCTCCAGCTAATACTGTGGATGGGGTTTTGGAAAGGTCCATCAACCACCTGCATTTTTATTTTTTAAGGCTATTTCAGGCTGTGTGCAGGAAAAATTCCTGTTCAAATTGTTGGGCGTTTTTGCTACTCAAAGATTATAGAGGCAATGGGGCTGGTTCTCCACTCACTTACACGAGTTTTACAGAGATGTAACTCCATTGACTTCAATGAAGTAACAATGGTAGAGTGAGAGGAGAATCACACCCTTGCTATGTTACTTATATTCATTTACTACACCTACAGAATGCCAAATTGGTGTAATTATGCTACTTTACAATGCCTAGGCAGGTAGTAAGAAGAATCACTAACATTCATTTTATTTCTTATTTATTTTTCATAAATTATATATCTATCAGTCTGATGCATCTAACTGTGCACATTGCTAGTCTAAGTAACCCCATGTTCCAGTTACTTTACCTTCCTTTTTCTCCTCCCATTCCTTCCATTTCATTGTTATACCCATTTGTTATGTCTTACCTTAAACAAGATTGTAAGCAGGGCATGTCTCTTATTAGCTCTTGTAAAGCATTTACCACAGCTGAGCCCTGATCTTGACTGGGGCCTCTAGTCACCACAGTAATATCAATAACAAATAATTAAAAGTAATATGGCCCCAATACCTGTTTTCTGACCAACTAATGACTTATAACACCTGTGAATTCTGCCCATGGATTTTTTCAAGTGTTACTAGAGCTGCTCAAACGATCTTAAAAATCATTTATTTGTTGTGTTTGGGCCTTTTTTCTATTTGTGGGGTTTTATATGTTTGTTCATTATTTGTCTAAAAATTCAACAACAGAAAAAAAAAGTGAAATCCACAGTGAGCACTCCTCTAAAGCAATGATTCTCAACCAGGGGTCTGGGTCCCACTGTGGGAGGCCACGAATAGGGTTCAGGGAGTCCACCAAGCAGGGCCAGCATTACTTGCTGGGGCCCAGGGCAGAAGCTGAAGCCCCACCACATGGGGCTGAAGCCCAGGGCCCTGAGCCTCACTATCTGGGACTAAAGCCAAACCCTGAGCAACTTGCCTTTGCGGGGGGCCAATGTGGCATGGGGCCCCAGGCAGTTGCCCTATTTACTACCCCCTAATGCCGGCCCTGGCTTTTATATGCAGAAAACCAGTTGTTGTGGCACAGGTGGGCCATGGAGTTTTTATAGCACGTTGCAGGGTGGGAGGGGGCTCAGAAAGAAAAAGGTTGAGAATCCCTGCTCTAAAGTATAAAATACATGGAATTCAGCATGTGATTGGTCACCTCAGTTAAACGGTTTGGTTCCGAGGCCATTATCCCAGGCAGCGCCTGAGGAAATTATTAGGGTTATTGAGGGAGCGAGTGGAATGCACATAAGGGATAGAAATGCAGCAGAAAATAATTAGGGCAGGGCATTTAAAATCTTTTCTCGTACAAGCCAAAAGGAGTGGCTATACAAGTAGGCCCACACCTTGAACACTGGGTGCAGATGGGGTCATCCCATCTCAACAAGGATATATTGGAATTGGAAAAGGTTCAGAAAAGGGCAACAACAAAATGATTAGGGGTGTGGAATGGCTGCCATATGAGGAGAGATGAATGAGACTGGGACTTTTCAGCTTGGAAAAGAGATGGGGGATCTAATAGAGGGGATCTGATAGAGGTCTATAAAATCATGACTGGTGTGGAGAAAGTAAATAGGGAAGTGATATTTACTCCATCTCATAACTCCATCTCATAACACAAGAACTAGGGGTCACCAAATGCAATTAATAGGCAGCAGGTTTAAAACAAACAACAGGAAGTATTTCTTCACACAATGCCGAGTCAACCTATGGAACTTTTTGCCAGAGGATGTTGTGAAGGCCAAATCTATAACAGGGTTCAAAAAAGGACTAGATAAATTCACAGAGGATAGGTCCATCAATGACTTTTAGCCTGGATGGGTAGGGATGGTGTCTCCAACCTCTGTTTGCCAGAAGCTGGGAATGGGCAACAGGGGATTGAACACTTGATGATTATCTGCTCCGTTCATTCCCTCTGGGGCATCTGGCATTGGCCACTGTCGGAAGACAGGATACTGGGCTAAATGGACCTTTGGTCTGACCCAGTATGGCCATTTTTATGTAGGCATCATACTTAAAAAGAGCTAGTTCCTTTCTGACTGAGGATATGGAAAAGATAAAAACCTGATATATTTTCTATCAGGCTTTGGATTCAGTTTTTGGTCACATTGAGAACAAGTAATTTGTGTGTGAATGTACATGTGCAGTCCTAATTGTGATGGTTGTAGCCAGATCTTAGACTGGCTCAGCAAGCACTGCAAATTCTAAAAGAAGTCTGGCTCATTTTATTGCCCAAGTTCTACAACTCTGGTTTAGGGGTTTGCTCTGAAATTCCTACATATATATATACCACAATACACATAATTTATATGTTTATCACACACAGATTGAATTCATTGGCCTCAATTTTGTGTCACAACATTTTACAATATGTGTAGCCCCAGCCACACAGAGCATTATCACATAATTTTGTCTGTTTTCTGTATATTAACAGTGTTACTATCAGGGACCTTGTGACATTGTTCTACTGCGATTAAAATGCACTTATATTCATAAAATCATAATAAACAAACATACTCACTAAGCGTCTAAGTTATTGAATTAACTAGTCTTCCAGTTCTCTCACCTATAACACAATCCACACTACTTTAGTTGTCGTTTGTGATGCTTCCTCCAAAGAATGAAGACTGTTGTCATACTCTGTGCTGAGTTAGGTGACCCATTAGTCCCATATACAAGACATTCCATGCAGAGGGAGGAGGAGAAACTAAAAAAGAAGACAACGATGAAGATAGAAATGGGAGGACTGTATGGAGGTCAAAGCCAGCAGCAGTAGAGCCAAGCCAGTAGAGTGCAGACATTGGACTGGAGATATGCTAAGAAAGATGTTGAAGATGTAGACTTGGGTGCAGAGAGAGAGACAAAAGGGTGACCAGAAACGCACCAGCTCTTCAGGACAGGGACCATCTTTTCGTTATGTGTTTATATACCACCTAACAAAATGTGGTAGTAGTCCATGACTGGGGCTTACATGTGCTTCTGCAATACAAATAGTAAATATGCTAGCTCACACACAAATAAAGGTTTTTTTCATGCACATTGACATTTTCGCTTCTTCCACGCATTTGGGTGGAAAAGTGAAGAAAGAAAGGGTACAAATATGATTTGTACAAATCACAATTCGGAATCCACTAACAGTTGTGAAAATATTTTTTCCAACAATTTGCCCAGCTCTATTACACTAAAAATAGTGACCATGGAGTCATCTGACCCTGCAATGTGAGCTGCATATAAATGTACTCTCTTTTCTGACCCACTAACGTTGCCAATTTGAAAAGTCAGCTGCTAGCAAAACAGTTTACGGCCCAGTATTAACATGAACAATATTTTCATGTTTTATAAGGAGAAGAAATTCATCTGTGCCGAACCTTCTGTTGTGTAGCTCTGACTGACAGATTCAGAAGCATGGGTGGTGTGTGAACTGCCAGCTTGGGGAGGCTAGTCCCCAGCCCTACCCATTCTGCCTGAGGCCACTCACCTTCTACGCCCCCTCCCTCCTACTGAAGCCCAGAGCCCTCTCACCATGACCACTGGCACCCCCAGCCCCAGAGCGCCAGGAGGGTGGGCGGCACAGCCCCGGTCCGAGCCATCCCCACCACACAGGGGGAGCTGCAGAGGGATTCTGGGGGTGGAGTGTGGGCGGAGCCACGCCTGGCTGTTTGGGGTGGCACAGCCTTCCCCAGCCTATAATACCCGCCGCCCATGTCAGAAGCACTGTTCATGTGGAAACCACAGTCTTCAATCTAATCCTGACAAAAAAAGCCTTCCTATTCCCATTCTTCCTTTGACGCATGAGTCACAAGGGCAATAAATGGAGAAGCTGGGATGTGAAATGGTAATAGCTCTTCAAAGGTAGTCAGCAATAGTAGATTGTCCCTGGATGGTTTGGTTGGTTCAATTCGCTTGGGGGGACTCACCTTCACTTCATTTTCGCTTTCTTTTTCCGTAAGACTTGTTAAACCCCTGGCAACTAGACTATTAGGAAGATATGGGGAAAATACCACAGGGCTGATTATGTTGGCATTTTTGCCTGTGGGAGCAAGAATGACAGTCTCTTTTTGTGCTTTAACATTTTCAATCTGCTGTTAATTCTGATGATGCTACTTCTCCTGCTCCCTTCCTTCCCTGTCCCCGTCCCCCGAGATATAATTGTGGAATCTAATAAAAGACCCGTAGGCTCAAGGACTGATCAGAGAAGAAAATGGCTTAGAGAAAAGCTGCCTCATTCTGTGATTGAGGGTCCCATACTGGGGGTAAACATGCAAAAGGAGAGGCGCACGTGGGTTCGCTGCCACCATTTTTCAAGCCAACAAAATAAAACAAAAAACCTGCCTTTGAACAAAAAGAACAGTTAGGGAGAAACCTTTAAATCTGTTTTGACAGCACATCTTCAAACTACTCTCTGAGTTAAAGGAAGACGAAATTAGATGTGGATTAACACATGAAAACTGGTCTGAAGCTCATTTTTTTCCATAGAGAATAAAAAAAATTGATGATTTGGCACAATTGGAAGGGTGGGCCAGATTTTTAAAGGTATTTGGGCAGGCGCATCATTTGTTATAGCACAAGGGGCAGCAGCCCCCTCCCCCACGTAGGTTTGGTCTCCTGCTAGACTTTTTATAGGTCTATGTGCTCCGTAATGGCTTCCACTTTTGGCCCCACCTTCCCCTCCGACTTTGCAGGATGTAATATACTCACATGTAATGCTCTGTATGCTGACACAAATTCCCTCCCCGCCCCCGCTGCATTTTTCTGAAATGATGACCCCGTATTTAGGTGCCTAAAAGTGAAAATAGGAGTCAAGTGGGATTTTCAAAAATACCTAGCACCCTAACTCCATTGCTTTTTAAAGACCTTTGCAAAATCTGGCACCAAGTACAAACACCTGGAGAAGAATAAAATGGGGATATTGTGCCCCTACAAGCCCCTCAGTGCCCACTGCCAAAGGACTCACTCTCAGTAACAGCAACGCCTGTTAGGGCTGACACAGTCACTACCCCTAACGCGTTGCTGGACCCTGGTTTGGCTGAAAATCAGCAAACTCCAAGGGTGAGAAAATTGCCTTAGCCAAATGACTGTAGTCTGCGAAAGCTGTGGTTAGTCTCTTAGAAGCACATTATACTTTTATTTTATTTGTCACCATATCTGTTTCCACTAGCATTACTCCATATCACTTAATGCTCTGTTCTTCCTTAATAAACAGCCTTGGTTTTAGCATAAAGTCACCTCAGTGCTGTAATATTGAAGTGTGACTCCTCAGCTGATCAGCAGGCTGGTGTGTAATACATCTCTTTGGAGCCTGTGACCTGGGTAATTTCTGTATGTGTCCAGGAACAGGGGCTGGATACTGCAGAGGAAGGCTGTAGGAGGACTTTTGGGGATTGACGTGCACCTGACAGTTACCTGCAAGGCAAAATAAAGACTGAGAACATTGTTAGCAGATGGGAGCGCCAGGAAGCTGACACACAGTTGAGCTCCAGTAAGACCCTCTTTCACTGAGGAAGGGATAATAAGGTGATTCACAGTCCTGAACACTCCCAGATCATCGCAGTGATATTGATGGAACAGGATTTACACAGTTTGCTAGTTGGCTGAGGTTCTCACTTCAAGCACTGATCAATTGGATTTGTAAGAGATTCCCAAACAAACAAAGAAGCACAGAAAAAGTTATGGTTATTTTCTGTTTATTTCGGGAAAGAAAACAGAGCAAAGGAAAGCATAAGATAGATAGACCAGGAGCAAGGGCAGGATGAGCAAAGTATAGCAGAAAGCAGAAGAGTTATGTGCAGATCACTGCTTGCTTTCTACAGGAAAAAGGTCAGATGAGTTGAAAACCCTTCTCATGGAATATGACAGGTGCCAGAAAAGGCAGCCAAGTTTCCCAAGGGGGCATGAGGCTGCAGTGGCAGGAGGAAACAGCCCTGCAAAGCTAAAGCTGAATCCCGAATGGATACAGCTGGAGAGAGAAAAATTATAGCCAGAACCCCATTGGCTCAAATTAGAGCAGGAAAAGATGGAAAAAGCAGACAAGGATCGTGAGCACCAGAAATGAGAAGCTGACTAGACAGCCAAAGAGAGGGAGGCAGAGAAACTGCAGCAAGAAGAAGTACACCAGACAGCCCTGAAACTGGAGGACAGGAAGCGTGAGGAAGGGAAACACCAGTTCAAGATGCTGGAGACGAAGATACAAAACCCTCATGCAATAATCAGTTCTCACCAAAGAATATCTAGATGGGTAAAATGGTGCCTTGTATACAGAGAGATGGATGGTACTGTACTGAAGAATATGTCACTACTTTTGAAAAACTTTGTGAATTACACAAGATTCCAGTGGTGAAGAGAGTCCCAAGCTAGTCTCAAAACTCACAGGTAAAGCACTGCAAATTTTTAATAAGAAGGAACTAGAAGAAGCTTTGCAATATTGTGCCTTTTAAAAAGCTGTGTTACAAAGGTTTGAAATCACCTCTGAGTTATATAGGTTAAAATTCAGAAACCTCAAAAATCATGATAAGATGAGTCATACAGAATAAGTATATGTAAGATGTATGATTTGATGAAAAAGTGGGGAAAGGAGTAGAGACTTATGACCAGTTATTTAACCGCTTTGCATAGGAACATTTTCTGAGAGTAGTCTCTTAAGAAATTAGAGCAGCTATTTGACATAAATCCCAGAGTGTACAGTGAGAGCAAGCCCAAGAGAGAAGGTTAGAAACCCAGAGTAAAGGGAGAGTCCCATTTTATCCTTGGGAAGAGGGAGGGCAGTTGAGAATCTAGGCACCCACCATCCCACAACCGATCCCCTCCCGGTAAACATAGTCACAGAAATCTATCACAGGAGGATGGTCCAAGAAAGAGTTTTTCATATGGCTCTGCTGAGCACATCAAAAGAGAGTGCTCTAATCAGAGCGAATCTAGGTTTACACCCCATCCAGCACAGATTAATGCAGCTATCATAAACAAACAATATAGGGTGGAGCATAAGCAGACCCTGATGAATGTTGTAAGGTCTGACCCACTGGAGGTTGATTCTGAATTTATTAAACTTTCCAAAGTGAATGGCAAGGTATGCCAAGGTTAGAGAGATGCTGACACCCGGATTTCTGTGGTCAGAGAAAGCCTGGTTAGGGAAACTGACATGCCTCCTGGGGGAAATGGAAAACTCCATGCACAGGTAAAATCTAAAACTAACGTGCCTTTAGCTAAAGTACAGTTGGAGTGGGAAGGTCTAAAAAGCATCTGAAAGATTGGTGGGCTGGTGAGCATTCCAGCAGAGATGCTAATTGGTACTGGTAATTTGGTTGTGTCCAAAGATGTTAATAGAGTAACTCACAGTAAAAAAGGAATATAGCTTTTTGGTCCCAAAGGGGACTGTGAAAACAGAGAATCAGCTATGGGGGAAGGGTATGTTTCCATCCCCAGCTTAGCAGAGAGACAGAGGAAGTGTACCTCCAGGAATGGGAGGGGAGGAGTCACCTCCAATGCCTAAGACTGCTCTGAGGCAATTTTTTGTCTGCTGCCAGCTCTGACAGCCGAGAGCAGACACCTCTCTAGAAGATATAAGAGAAATGATCTCCAGGGGTACCCCCATTAAGTAAAACAGAGGAGGGTTTTTTGAAAAGGAGGGAGAAATGTACAGAGAAGCTCCTGTGGGGAAAAATAGAGGCCTTAGGAAGCCTTACAAGTAACTGATTGCTCCTGCTAAGTGTTTTGGGGAGGTAATGTTGTTAACCCATGACTATCCTTTTGTTGATTATTTGGTGTCAGAGGGGACATATGAGATTAAAAAGTCATTTTTACTGGCCAAGTATTCAAAATGGGGTGAAGAAATACGGCAAGTCTTGTAACTCATGTCAGAAGTGGAAGAAACCTGTAGGGCCCCCCAAAAGCTCTTCTTCACCCATTACCCATAATGAAAGATACATTTTTAGGGTAGCAATAGATATTGTTGGCCCAATGCCCTGGCCATCCCAGAGGGGAAAGAAATATATTTTGGTAGTAGTGGACTATACCAGTAGATATCCAGAGGCATCTATCTAATATAGAGGCTGACACAGTAGCAACAGCTCTATTCACTATTTTCAGCTGAGTAGGATTTCCTAGGGAGCTCTTATCAGATTGTGAATCAAATGTCATGTTCCCACTATTCAGTGATTTATGGAGGCTCTGTGAGGTAAAACAACTGAAGGCTGCCCAATATCACCCAGAGACAAATGGTTTAGTTGAAAGGTTTAAAAGGCACCAAAATCTATGTTGGGAAGTTATGCAAACTAGAGGGCATGTGACTGGGATGAAATGTTACTCTAGCTGTTATTTTCTCATAGGGAAGCTCCCCAAGAGTCCATAGGATTCACCCCATTTGATTTTTCTGTATGGGAGCAAGGTGAGAGGGCTCCTGGATTTCATCAGGGAATCTTGGGAGGGTGGCCCTGAGGCAGAGTGGGAACCAGTAATTAATTATGTACAGAAGTTCAGAAAGGACCTAAGGCACACAATGGGAGCAGTTCAGACTAATCTCTCTGAGAGCCACAATACACAGAAAGCATGATAGGATCAAAATGCTTGTGGACACTCCTTTGTCGTGGGAAACACTTGGTCCAGTATTACTCCCTGTAAAAAGGCACAAAATGCAAATGTCATCGGAGGGGCCTCATGAAGTTGTGGAATGAGATAATGAGCTAACAGACCATGTACAGAAACCCCACAGAAAGGTTGCTCCACAGACTGTGCCTGTAAATAGGCTTAATGCCTATCACAATAAAGAAGCCATTGTAAATATGACTTGTGCTGAGAGGGATTCTGAGACAACACCCCCTTATTGATTTGATGGCTGAATGCCATGGTGAGTCATCACTTGAGACCACTGAGATATGTAAAGAGTTAACACACACTGAAAGGGCAGAAATGTTGCCTGTGCTGCAAAGCCACAAGCAGGTATTCGCTAGCATACCAAGTATGACTCATAAAATGGTCTGTAGGATTGACATGGTGGGACTTCAGCCTGCACCTAATAGAGCTTACCACTAGCAAAGTGCAGGAGCAAATTTGTAAAGAGTATGCTGGCTATGGGGCTAATTGAAAGGTTTGACAGTTCCTTGTCCTCCCCTGTTGGTTTGGTTAATAAAAAAAGCTAAGAGTGTAAGGTTTTGTGTTTTGTGTTGACTACAGAAAACTTAATGCTGTCACAGTTCCTGATGCATATCCTAGGCCTAGAATCAATTATATGTAAGATATTTTAGGCAACACCAGATATCTCAGCACTCTGGAGCTGACTAAGTTATTGGCAAATCCCTTTAGACCTCAATACACAGAAGAAATCCACTTTTCTTACTGATAGGGGACTTTATGATTCAAAGTATTGCCTTTTGGTGCCCCTTTTCAGATGCCTGTCAATCAAGTGTTAAATGGATTACAAAACTGCACAAATTTATATCGACGCTATAACATTATTTAACAACTTTGGGTTGGATCACCCAGAAACACTTGGGGAGTGTACTGACAAAACTCAGATGCAGGTGTTAATGTAAAGGCATCTAATGTAAAATAGGAGCTGCTACATTCCTTATTTGCGACACTAGCTAGGGAGTGGCCGAATCTCTCCCGATCCCCTAAAAGTGGAAATTATTGTTAACTTGACCTAGACCCCAAACTAAAAAGCAAATCCAGTCTTTCATAGGCTTGGTTAACCATTACCACCGATGTGTGTATGGATTTGGTACTATTGTGTCTGAAACCACAGACTTGTGTAAAAAGGCAAACCCAAACAAAGTTGTGTGGATGAAGATTTGTCAAGAGCATTTTGATAAGGTAAAGAAAATCTTGTCAGAAAACCCAGCCCAGTCCAGATTTTGACAAAAGGGTTGAACTATGTACGGATGCATCAGACAATGGTTTAAATGCAGTGTGGCTGCAGTCTGGAGAAAGTAACAGGACGCATCCCATTGCCTTCTTGCGTTAAAAACCTGACACCCACTGAACAGAACTACTCGGTCACAGAAAAAAGTGTGTTAAGCCATTGTGTGGGCAGTCAGGCAGCTGAGGCCTTATCGTTTTAACAGAACACTCAGGGTTCTAACTGGCTGCTCTCCATTAATTTGGATGCACAGAATGAAAGTACCAGTTCCAAACTGCATCACTGGAGCATCACTCTTCAAGAATATGCCAAGGAAATTATGCATATTAAGGGAAAAGAAAATATAGTAGCAGACACTCTGTTCAGATAAGAGAGTTGTGCCGTTGCCCACAGATCAGCCACGGGCTGACCTTCTTGCATCATTGTAAGAGAAGAGGTCTGATCCTATGAGCCCCTCACTACCCACTAGCAAGGGTTCTCTGTCATGGAACAGAAACTCCTACCAGGCCTGACAAACTCACTCCACCTAACACATTGCTGTCATGGTATTTCTATATAAAGATTGTTGAGTATGGTATCAAAACTTGTATTGTACTGGTCATTGTAATCATTGTGAGATGTGTGTACAGATAATAATTAAGAAGTTGTATATGTACACTGAAAATATGCTTAAATCAAGCAAACCTGGCAGGGTTGATAAACAAGGTTTTGCTAGACAAAGGAATGGTGATTTACCTGTCTCCCTAGGTGTCTGATGTAAATTGAGCATGGTAAAAGTCAACACAAAGCAAGCTTGATTTGCACATTAAGTCAACAGGAAAAGCAAATTAACAGAGGGATGAGAAAAACAGCATGGACAGCATGGCATATGCATACCAGTGGGAAAGAAGAACTTTGTCTGGGGTACACTTCAAAAGAATACATTTTGCTGGATTATAAGAAGAAGTGGGAAGGAATCCTGAGGGCATCAATTTCGCTGAGGAACACTCCTGGCAGAGGGGAATGATTCATGAAAAGATTGGATCCTGGTTTGACTGAAAATCAGAAAACTCTGAGGGTGAGAAAACTGCTTTAGCCAAACAACTGTAGCTTGCTCAAGCTATGGTTATGCTTTTAGAAGTATGTTATACTTTTGTTTTATTCGTAACCATATCTGTTTCAACAAGCTTTAATACTTTGTTCTTTATTAATAAACTTAGTCTTGGTGTTAGTATAAAGTCACCTCAGTGCTGTAATATTAAAGTTGCGTGACTCCTCATCTGAATTAGAAGGCTGGTGTGTAATACATCTCTTTGGAGCCTGTGACCTTGGTAATTTCTGTGAGTGTCCAGTGGCAGGAGCTGGATACTGCAGAAGAAGGCTATAGGAGGAGGTTTGGAGATTGAAGTGCACCTGACATTTACCTGCAAGGCAAAGTAAAGGCTGGCAAATCTTTTGAGGAGATTGTTTGGTAGGTTAATAGACTAGAGTGTCCAAGAGCTGACCCACAGTTTACCTTCAGTAAGACTCTCTCTTGCTGAGGCGGCGTAACAAGGTGACTCACAGTCCTGAGCTCCTGGAGAGAGCACCACAGGTATCCTTCTCTTTTGGTGACGGGTACATGTAATTTGATCATGGTCCTTGGGTCCCTTGGGTTTTTGTAGGTGTAGTCTCAGAAGGGCTCTTATGTGATGTGAATCTGCAATCCTTACACTGAGCTTTACTTATTTAGAAAAGTTTTTCAATCAAATGGGACTACTTGTGTCCTCTTCATAACACTAGTATAAGTAAGGGCTGTGGAGTGGGGTCCATTCTGATTTGGAGTCGTCTCTGTTTTTTAATAGAAAGCTAACTGGGGAAAGAGATCAGTAAAAAGTACTCCTATATAACTTATCAGGAGAACCAATGGTCTTGCGTCAGGAAGGATTATATTTCCATTTTTACTAGTAGGACACTTACCAGTAGGGGAAAAAGGTCACCTGCCCTCTTACATTTGCTCTTGTGTTTTCAACCAGGGGCACTACAATTATAAAATGAATGCAAAAGACCTATTAAGTCAAATAATCTACCACTGCAGGATTGCTCCCTAGATATGAATACTGTATGCCATTGTTTTAAAAACATGCTAATCACAAAAAGAAAAGGAGTATTTGTGGCACCTTAGAGACTAACCAATTTATTTGAGCATAAGCTTTCGTGAGCTACAGCTCACTTCATCGGATGCAGCAATGAAGTGGGCTGTAGCTCACGAAAGCTTATGCTCAAAGCTAAATTGGTTAGTCTCTAAGGTTCCACAAGTACTCCTTTTCTTTTTGCGAATACAGACTAACACGGCTGTTACTCTGAAACATGCTAATCACAGTTCTGCTCATCTTGTCCTATAGAAACTGTTCCTTCTCATAAAGGTCATTGTTCTAAAAAAAGTAGTGGATGATTACTTCCGAGAATGCTGAATATACTGTAGACCCCTTTGGTCACTGGTTTAAAACCACCCCATGCCCATATCACTGGAGAGTTGTTACTGGTTTGGTTGTGAAATGGGTTGGTGGTGTCAGCTGACCACCTAAGAGTCAGCATCACACTTTTCAGAGTAGCGGCCATGTTAGTCTGTGTCCACAAAAAGAAAAGGAGGACTTGTGGCAACTTAGAGACTTACAAATTTATTTGAGCATAAGCTTTCGTGAGCTACAGCTCACTTCATCGGATCATCACACTTCTTTGATGCACAAATTGGCCCTCTTTTTGGAAGCTTTAGCATAAAGTTGCGATTGAAATGATTTAACTAGCCTGCTGCCCTAATGGTAGTTATTCCAGAACAGGGTTAAAGCACATTTCAAGGTAGAGTGCATGGTGCTTTTCCACCCCACATAAGGGCAAGGCACAGTAGTAGTCCCTATGTTTGGAAGAGCACAGTGACTGCTTTCTCTTAGTGTCTCTAGTGATGCAAGTCACTCCAAAAGGACATGGGCCCATTTGACCTCCACACGTGCTCATGGAGCTGATTGAAACCACTGGGAGGAGCTGGCTCACCACCTAAGGGGATGGTGGTAAAGGTGCATTTCCCCAGCAGCACAATGGACAGACCCTTGGAATGGATGCGGGAAAGGCAGAGGAGACAGGCAGATTCTATCCCTTCAGTGCAGTGTCATAGATTCTAGTCTGAGGAGGGAGAGGCTGGTGGGACTGGGGTGTACGAAGCTCCTGAGAGAACTCCTTCCTTCACTAAATGTAGGGAACAGCCCTGAGTTCAGAGAATGCTCACAGGCTGCCTTTTCAGTCCTCTCAGGGCAAAGTGCTACCTGCACAACAAGAGCTGTGGGAAGGTCCAATATGGGAAAAGGCTGAGGCAGCAGGTGTGAGTAGCTGGCCAGACTGTGACTACCAGGAGGCAGCAGCCAGGAGCCTCTGACTGAGGAGCAAGGGGATTAGGGGTGAAAGAGTAAGCAGGAGGCATGTGACTGGGGAGGAGCAAAAGGGATTGGTAGAAGGAGCAGGAGATCTGGGAAGGGGGTGAAAAGAAGCAGAATGGAGGAAGGCTGCCTGTTCTTTTCCGGAGGAGGAAGAAAACACTTTTCTGGAGGAGGAAGGGAGACCAGAATCAGGCCCAATATTTACCACCTAATTTCACCCAGCTGTTTCTTATTATAATGATGTGTGTGGCTGAAAACTGTGGTAAGTGAGGCCCAGATCCTCAAAGGTATTTAGGGGCCTAACTCCCATTAAAAGCAATGGGACCTAGGCACCTAAAGATCTTCAAGAATCTGGGCATCAGATACTGCAGCGTGGTAGGTATTTGCAATCATAGGCACCAATTCTTTGGGTGCTCCAGGACTGGAGCACCCATGGAAAAAAGTTAGTGGGTACTTCGCACCCCCCTGCAGCCAGCTCACCCACTCCCTTCCAGCACCTCCTGCCTGCTGCAATCAGCTGTTCCGCAATGTACAGGAGGCACTGGGGGTGGGGGAGGAGCTGGTATGGGGTGCATGCAGGGGAGAGGGTGGAACTGGGCAGGAAGAGACAGGATGGGGGTGGAGCGGGGGGTGGGAAGAGGTGGGCAGGGGTAGGGATTTAGGGGAAGGGGTCAAGTGGGGGCAGAGCCTGGGGCAGAGAAGGGGGTTGAGCACTCGCGGGGGCCTGGGGGAAGCTGGCGCCTGTGTTTGCAAATTCAGAGTTTTTTTATGGTGGTCACTGTAGGTTTCTCAGTAGCCTTTTCTCACATACTGCGGGCCAGAACTTTTCCCCTCCAGCTTCTTTGTGTTGCCCTAATGGGGAAAACCCGCTGGTCATCCATTTTAAGATGGCTCTACACATCTCTTTCCAACTCCCAGTGCAAGGAGGTATGTTCAGTACCAAGTGAATAGCTTGGGATAGCTTGAGTGAGGGATGGATAGCTCAGTGATTTGAGTGTCGGCCTGCTTAAACCCATGGTTGTGAGTTCAATCCTTGAGGGGGCCATTTAGGGATCTGGGGCAAAAATTGGAGATTAGTTCTGCTTTGAGCAGCGGGTTGGAGTAGAGTTGCAGCTAGCAAGAGATGTTAAGAGTAACAAGAAGGGTTTCTTCAGGTATGTTGGCAACAAGAAAAAAGTCAAGGAAAATGTGGGCCCCTTACTGAATGAAGGAGGCAACCTAGTGACAGAGGATGTGGAAAGAGCTAATGTACTCAATGCTTTTTTTGCCTCTGTCTTCATGAACAAAGTCAGCTCCCAGACTGCTGCACTGGGCAGCACAGCATGGGGAGGAGGTGACTAGCCCTCTGTGAAGAAAGAAGTGGTTCGGGACTATTTAGAAAAGCTGAATGAGCACAAGTGCATGGGGCTGGATGCGCTGCATCCGAGAGTGCTAAAGGAGTTAGCGGATGTGATTGCAGAGCCATTGGCCATTATCTTTGAAAACTCATGGCCATCGGGGGAGGTCCTGGACGACTGGAAAAGGCTAATGTAGTGCCCATCTTTTAAAAAGGGAAGAAGGAGGATCCTGGGAACTACAGGCCAGTCAGCCTCACCTCAGTCCCTGGAAAAATCATGGAGCAGGTCCTCAAGGAATCAATTCTGAAGCACTTAGAGGAGAGGAAAGTGATCAGGAACAGTCAGCATGGATTCACCAAGGGGAAGTCATGTCTGACTAATCTAATTGCCTTCTATGATGAGATAACTGGCTCTGTGGATGAGGGAAAAGCAGTGGACATGTTGTTCCTTGATTTTAGCAAAGCTTTTGACATGGTCTCCCACAGTATTCTTGCCAGTAAGTTAAAGAAGTATGGGCTGGATGAATGGACTATAAGGTGGATAGAAAGCTGGCTAGATTGTCGGGCTCAACAGGTAGTGATCAATGGCTCCATGTCTAGTTGGCAGCCGGTATCAAGTGGAGTGCCCAAAGGGTCGGTCCTCGGGCTGGTTTTGTTCAATATCTTCATTAATGGTCAGGAGGATGGTGTGGATTGCACCCTCAGCAAGTTTGCAGGTGACACTAAACTGGGAGGAGAGGTAGATATGCTGGAGGGTAGGGACAGGATACAGAGGGCCCTAGACAAATTAGAGGATTGGGCCAAAAGAAATCTGATGAGGTTCAACAAGGACAAGTTCAGAGTCCTGCACTTAGGATGGAAGAATCCCATGCACCGCTACAGACCAGGGACCGAATGGCTAGGCAGCAGTTCTGCAGAAAAGGACCTAGGGGTTACAGTGGACAAGAAGCTGGATAGGAGTCAACAGTGTGCCCTTGTTGCCAAGAAGGCCAATGGCATTTTGGGATGTATAAGTAGGGGCATTGCCAGCAGATCGAGGGACGTGATCATTCCCCTCTATTCGACATTGGTGAGGCCTCATCTGGAGTACTGTGTCCAGTTTTGGGCCCCACACTACAAGAAGGATGTGGAAAAATTGGAAAGAGTCCAGCGGAGGGCAACAAAAATGATTAGGGGACTGGAACACGTGACTTATGAGGAGAGGCTGAGGGAACTGGGATTGTTTAGTCTGCGGAAGAGAAGAATGAGGGGGATTTGATAGCTGCTTTCAACTACCTGAAAGGGGGTTCCAAAGAGGATGGCTCTAGACTGTTCTCAGTGGTAGCAGATGACAGAACAAGGAGTAATGGTCTCAAGTTGCAGTGGGGGAGGTTTAGGTGGGATATTAGGAAAAACTTTTTCCCTAGGAGGGTGGTGAAGCACTGGAATGCTTTACCTAGGGAGGTGGTGTAATCTCCTTCCTTATAAGTTTTTAAAGTCAGGCTTGACAAAGCCCTGGCTGGGATGATTTAGTTGGGGATTGGTCCTGCTATGAGCGGGGGTTGGACTAGATGACCTCCTGAGGTTCCTTCTATGATTAGTCATGATAGTCTATGATTCTAAGTGTGCATGGCCAGAGCACTGCTGAGTTCTGCCAATCATCAGCTACCAGAGTTGCCCCTTAGGGTCTGCACAGTCTTGGGCAATTTAGAGCAGAAGAAAGGCAATAATGTCTAAATTTTAATTATATTTTTGAGTAGCTTATTCCTTATAATTGACCACTAAGGTACACAAAATTAATCTGAAATCGAACTGATGAACCTGTGAATGGTCATATGGTATAGTAAATGTGGGACCCTAAGTGCAAGCCTTATTCACATGACTAAACCTTACCTGTACAATTAGTACCACTTAAACAAATAGGGGCATTTGAATTACTTACATGTGTAAGGCTTCACAGGCTCAGATCCATCATCTACAACAGCAGGAATGGAAGCTCATTAACAAGTTCGAAATGCTTTGTTTGAGCAACTATACTAAATCTATCAGCAAGTGAGAATGATCTTTAACTTTTAAAAATATCAAATGCAATCAACATTCTTTCTTGAAAATGTTTTATGAATCCCTCACCTTTTTATAGATAGGCAGTATATTCTTGGTGTTTAGTATTGATTGGGTGATTTTTAGATTAAGTGGGCAAATCCATCAAAATAAAAAGCTTTCAAAAAGGACACAGTGTGCTTTACAATATAGGTTCATGTATTAAAATGGTATTTTTATTGAATGTAGCTCAACTGCATAACTAGGACACATTCAGAAATCACAGCACCACATTGATAAAATTAATATTTTAATTAGACAAATTTTGAAATAATTTTGTTCTAATTATTTATTTTATTATTTTTATGTTATGTAACCTTTGTATTGTGATAGCACATAAAGGCCGACCAGGTCAGGGACAACCTTGTACTAAGAGCTGTACAAATATATAGAAAATGACTCTCTCTTTTGCACATATCTTTGAAATCCCTTATCTATTTAGATATTTAAGTAACATGCTCAGTTTCTTTTTGAGTCAGCTCTTCCAAAATATAGTGCAACTTATATTATTAGCACTCAAATTGGAAGACAGAGGTTATACGAGTATGAATCAATTTAAAGTATTCAACTTGTAGGCTTACATGAAATGACTTCATGGTACTGAGTATGTAACTATCTGCCACTAGTTGTGGTAGTGTGTTAATGTTAGTAAATATCACATTTGTTTTAAAGATAATGAAAAATGGAATTAGCCATCAAAAGCTGAAAAGTTAAACTAGAATCCTTTGTTAGGAGGTGAAAATGCCAGTTTTGTTTTCTGAGCAATGAATGGAAGACAATTTGAATCTTTTCTTTTCACCTGATAAGATTAAGAAGGAAAATGAAATCCTATGCAACTTTGTCCAGTGACACAGCTAGTTATTACTCTGAACCTTCATAAAGATACCATTGTGGATGTATAGCTGATATAGAAAGGCACAGTTCAAGCATGTTGTGTAGATGTTCATAACAATCAGAAGCAGCTAACACAGATGTGATGAAGTCTCTGATAAAAATAAATGATTTGTTTCATTACAGTAAACATTTTGATGCAAAATGTAGTATTCGGAAAGCATGAATAACTCTGATATCTAAAATTCTTGTAGAAATAGAGATGAGGTAAAGGTAATACTTCCATGAGTACAAAAAACCTCCTTCTTCCAGAGGATTACCTATGGTAGTTTACAAATTACCCATAAAAATTCCAGTCAGGCATCTGGAACCTACATCTCATACCAACAAAACTCCCATTGAAATGACTCATGGAATCACTCACTTCAATTGCAGCTTCTGAGAGCACAAGAGGGAGAAAATGTCTTCATGACCTTTATAAGGATTCCACTATATTTATATACCATACTAATAATCATGTCAATGGAATTGGTACTACAGGCTGCAGAGTACCAACCACTGTCTCCTCTCCTCAAATAAATGGGAAACAATAGTGAGCAGAGTGGTGTCCTAAGCAAAGTTAATGTCTGTCACCCTATCAAACAGCATGAACTTTACTTTTACTTTGCGTGCCTTGCCACTCTTATGTCTCCTCACAGCAGCTCTCTACAAATTGTGTGGCCAGATTACGCTGTCAGTTACAGTAATGTAAATCCAGAATCATTCTGTCAGAGTCAATGGAGTAATTCTGCATTTACAGTGATGCAACTGAAAGAAGAATTTGGTTTAAGGTCTGGTAGATGCAGTCGCTGTTTCAGTACCTCCTCCAGAACTGGTAAACAATAAAACAGGGATGGACTTGTGGCCAAATCCTGAATTTGAAAAGCTCTGAATTCTAGAGGAGATGGGATCCAGATCCGAAGTTGATAGCTGTCCCGTATGACTCATACTGCCTCTTCTCTCTCAATCCCAGCCTCACTCTGCCTGCCTTCCATTCTCCTCACCAGCCACCATGCATCCCCCACAACCTTCTTTCTTTTCCTCCTCATCTCTCCTCCATCAATATCTCTCTTCTACTTACATTGTCTCTCCCACTCTCTTACTGCTATTAACTCACCCCACTCTGTCTTTCCTCTTTATTCCATCCCAGTCCCCATAGTCCTTTAAATAAAACCCCAGTGGGACAAAAACAAAAATAGAGAAAAAATCATTTTAAACACTGATTAAAAAAGTAGAAATAGCATTTGCCAAATATCATCTGGATCCTCTTTTTGTATCTTGTATCCCCTCTCTCCTACCCTCATTCTAAGTGAAATCCTGGCTCCATTAAGACAATGGCAAAATGCCCATTGAGTATGGTGGGACAGGATTTCACCCTTTGTCCTGTATGCTCTTTGATTAGGAACCATCTCGATTTTGTGTTTAATGAATGCCTCATGCAATGGGTTCCCAGTTTCAGTTGGGGCCCTAGGTACTACTGTAATACAAATAAATTAATAAATTAATAATCATGATAATAATGTTTAAAAAGAGTAAACAAGATAACCCGGATAATTAGAGGCCTGTCAGTCTGACATCAATCCCAGGCAAGATAATGAGTGGCAGATATGGTACTTGATAATAAAGAATTAAAGAAGAGTAATGTAATAAATGCAAATCAACATGGGTTTTTGGAATATAGCTCCAGTAAACTAACTTGATATCTTTTTGGTTGATAAGGGTAATAGAGTTGACGTAATATACTTAGACATCTGTAAGTCATTTGATGTGGTATCGCACAACATTTTGATTAAAATACTAAAATGATATAAAATTAACATGGAACAAATTAAATGGATTAAAAACAGGTTAGATAATAGATCTCAAAATGTAATTGTAAATGGGGAATCACCATTCCAATGGGGTCCCTCAGAGATCAGCTATTGGCCTGCACTATTTAACATTTTCATCAATGACCTGGAAGAAAACATAAATTCATCACTGATAAAGTTTGCAGATGACACAAAAACTGGGGGAGTGGTAAATAATGAAGAGGACAGGTCACTGATTCAGAGTGATCTGGATTGCTTGGAAAATGGGGCACAAGAAAACAATATGCATCTTAGTACAGCTAATAATTACAGGATGGGGGTGGGGGTGGGGGGGCTCTATCCTGGCTAGCAGTGATTCTGAATAAGACATAGGGGTCATGGTGGAGAATCAGCTGAATGTGAGCTCCCAGTGTGACACTGTGGCCAAAAGAGCGAATGTGATCCTGGGATGCATAAAACAGAGGAATCTCAAGTAGAAGGAGAAGTTATTTTACCTCTGCATTTAGCACTAGTGCTGCTGGAATCCTGTGTCCAGCTCTGGTACCCATAATTCAAGAAGGATGTTGATACACTGGAAAGGGTTTAGAGAAGACCCACAAGAGTGATTAAAAGATTAGAAAACATGCCTTACAGTGATAGCCTCAGGGAGCTCAATATATTTATCTTAGAAGAGAAGAATAAGGGGTGACTTGATTACAGTTTATAAATATCGACATCATGAACAAATATTTAATAATGGATTCTTCAATCTAGCAGAGAAAGGTTAACAAGAGTCAATGGCTGGAAGATGAAGCTAGACAAATTCAGACTGGAGATTAGGGTTGCCAAGAGTCCGGTTTTCTACTGGAATGCCCGGTCAAAAAGGGACCCTGGTGGCTCCGGTCAGCAGTGCTGATTGGGCAGCTGAAAGGCTGGTTGGCAGCACATCAGGGCTAAGGTCAGGAGACTGCCATAGCCTGCCTTATCCCCACTGTGTCGCCGATCGGGAGCTGCCTGAGGTAAGTGCCATCCAGTCAGAGACTGCACCCCAAACCCACTACCACACCCCAACCTCTTGCTCCAGGTAGGAACCCCCTCCCATACCCTAACTCCCTCCCAGAGCCTGCACCCCATCCAGCATGCCAACCCCTTACCCCAGCCTTGAGCCCCCTTCCTGCACACCAAACCCCTCATCCCCAGCCCCACCCAAGATTCCACACCCCCAGATGAAGCCTGCACCCCGTCCTGAACCCCAACTCCCTATCCCAGCCCTGACCCCACTCCTGCACCCCAAATCGCTCATCCCCCAGCCCCATCTCAGAGCCCACACCCCTGCCAGAGCCCTCACCCGCTCCAACAGAGTGAGCAACAGAGGGAGGGGGATGGAGTTAGCCGGAGCTGGGGCCTAGGAAATGGGGCAGGACACAGGACAGGACGTCAGGGAAGGGGCAGCGGTGGGACAAGGGTGTTCGGTTTTGTGCAATTAGAAAGATGGCAACTCTACTGGAGATAAGGCGTAATTTTTTTACAGTGAGAGTAATTAATCATTGGAATAATTTACCAAGAGTCATGGTGGATTCTCCATAATTCAGAATTTTTAAATCAAGATTGGATGTTTTTCTATAAGATATGATCTAGGACTTATTTTGGGTAAGTTCTATGGCCTGTATTATACAAGAGTGCAGACTGGATGATCACAGTGATCCTTTTCAGCCTTGGAGGCTGTCATACATATAAAAGGAAGGGTGATCACCTTCTGTCCACAGTGCTATAAAATCCCTCCTGGCCAGAGGCAAAACCCTTTCACCTGTAAAGGGTTAAGAAGCTAAGGTAATCTATCTGGCACCTGACCCAAAATGACCAATGAGACCACAAGATACTTTCAAATCTGGATGGGGGGGAGCAAGGGGTTGGTCTGTCTGTGTGATACTTTTGCTGGGAACAGATCAGGAATGCAGCCTCACAACTCCTGTTAAGTTAGTAAGTAATCTAGCTAGAAATGTGTTAGTTTTCCTTTTGTTTAATGGCTGGTAAAATAAGCTGTGCTGAATGGAATGTATATTCCTGTTTTTGTGTATTTTTGTAACTTAAGGTTTTGCCTAGAGGGATTCTCTATGTTTTGAATCTGATTACCCTGTAAGGTATTTACCATCCTGATTTTACAGAGGTGATTTTTTTACCTTTTCTTTAATTAAAATTCTTCTTTGAAGAACCTGATTGATTTTTCATTGTTCTTAAGATCCAAGGGTTTGCGTCTGTGTTCACCTGTACAATTTGGTGAGGATTCTTATCAAGCCTTCCCCAGGAAAGGGTGTGTAGGGTTTGGGGGAAGACGTCTCCAAGTGGTCTCTTTCCTTGTTCTTTGTTTAAAACATTTGGTGGTGGCAGCATAGGGTTCAAGGACAAGGCAAAGTTTGTACCTTGGGGAAGTTTTTAACCTAAGCTGGTAAGAATAAGCTTAGAGGGTCTTTCATGGAAGTCCCCACATCTGTACCCTAGAGTTCAGAGTGGGGAAGGAATCTTGACAGAGGCTATGCATAACAATAATGTATATAAGATTAAATAAAATGTCATATCTGAACACCACTGAATGTTGGGAAAGTTTGGACTGAAATTCAGATTTGGATCAGAACTTAGCCACTTGAGCCCATCTCTAGAACAATACCTCAGTCTATAACAAGATATACAAATGCTCTTTGAGATAAATTCATTTGGTTTTCAAAACTGTCATCAAGAAAGAGAGGCAATTTTTTCCCCAAAATGCCCATAATTATTCATTCAGATTTTTATCAATGAATCCACTTTGTTTTTGTGCCCTTTTATATTCTCTTTCTCTGAATATTCCAGTAAATGAATTTACTAGCAGGAGTGTTTGCTGTGACATTTTTTTAACAAATAGTACAGAATATTCTAAGAAAACAAACATTTAAAATTATGTATATTTACCCTGAAAAACTGATTGTAAGAGTTGTACTCATCCAGTCATGGAACAAAAACATACCATGTAAACTATGTGTCTAAACAAAACAGTTCACATGTCATATAAGAGCATTATAAATATTACAAACATCTGTTCATTCACATTTTATTACAAATGATTTTAAATATGTCTGGCATGCTTATTATTAAAGTATGTACAATAACTGATCATATACTTCTAGTTACATTAACTAGGTCAGATTCTCATCTCAAATACACTAGAGTGAATCTGAAGGAACTTTAATTGATCTATTTTAATGGAGTTACTCCAGTTTCATATTGATGTTACTGAGAATAGAATGTGGCCCAGCCACTTCAATGTCCATGTCTAAAGTGTCTCTTTTTTCAGCAAACCTCCTCTTGGGCATTTTATTAACATAACTTTCACAAGTAATCAAGCATATTATCTTTAAGTACATTTTAGGTCAACCCTGTCACTCTCTTGCAGATATCTATATTTTCAAAGTTAAGTAATTGGAAAATTGTTAAAGATCATTATTGCATTGTAACATCTATTTGGTTGTTTATTCTCAGACACTCAGAGATCAAAACATTTCAGAAAGATTTCTGGTCAACAGCTCCTCTCTTCTACCAAGTGAATAACTCTATCATATTAAACACAATAAGGATATGAGTAAAATTTATTCTCAAAAAAGTAGCAAGTGGTGTTTCAATGGGTTTGCATAGTCTGGTACCATTATTTGTGATACATGAGGGGATGCAGGGTCACCCAGATGTGGATGGAGACACTATATTGTCAATGTTATTTAGTTGGAGTAAGTCCCCCCTCTGTCCTCTCTTAAAATGTCCTTGAAAATTTTGGAATTATTCACTTTGCTTGGGAACCCAATATGCATGTCCAGGAATCTGCCACAATGTCAGCATCACCATGTAGCTGTACCTCTTTCTGTTAATGGAAACTGCATTTAATTAAAGGGGTGTACACAGAACAGTTACACAGTGACCATCAATAGCGATGGTATAGTCTGGGAAATCCCAATTGTTTACATTTTTAAATTCCCATCTGGAGCACATAGCATTCAGCACACTGTGTATTGCCATGCAAACCTCCATGTCACCCCAGACTGGTACCTACCAGGCCAGTAACCATCTAGAGCAGCTAGCTTCCACAGGGAAATTGCCACTCTCCCACTGCAAGCAAAGGTCTCATCTAGGCGGGAGTGTCTGATGATGTAACATCAGTTCTGGCTTACCACAAAGATATAGAAACATCTCCTTTTTCATTCTGAAGTTATGCAATCACTGCTGGTACCCCCAACTCTCAAGAACAACATAGTCCCACCAGTATGCCATCCTGGTTGTCAAGGTTCCTTCCCCACTCTGAACTCTAGGGTACAGATGTGGGGACCTGCATGAAAGATCCCCTACGCTTATTCTTACCAGTTTAGGTAAAAAACTTCCTCAAGGTACAAACTTTGCCTTGTCCTTGAACCCTATGCTGCCATCACCAAGCGTGTTAAACAAAGAACAGGGAAAGAGACCACTTGGAGACGTCTTCCACCAAAATATCCCCCCAAACCCTACACCCCCTTTCCTGGAGAAGGCTTGATAAAAATCCTCACCAATTTGTACAGGTGAACACAGACCCAAACCCTTGGATCTTAATCAATGAAAAAGCAATCAGGTTCTTAAAAGAAGACTTTTAATTAAAGTAAAAGAATCACCTCTGTAAAAATCAGGATGGTAAATACCTTACAGGGTAATCAGATTCAAAATATAGAGAATCCCTCTAGGCAAAACCCTAAGTTACAAAAATACACAAAAACAGGAATATACATTCCATTCAGCACAGGTATTTTACCAGCCATTAAACAAAAGAAATCTAACACATTTCTAGCTAGATTACTTACTAACTTTTTACAGGAGTTGTGAGGCTGCATTCCTGATCTGTTCCCGGCAAAAGCATCACACAGACAGACAGACCCTTTGTTCCCCTCCGCCTCCAGCTTTGAAAGTATCTTGTCTCCTAATTGGTCATTTTGGTTAGGTGCCAGTGAGGTTACCTTAGCTTCTTAACCCTTTACAGGTGAAAGGGTTTTGCCTCTGGCCAGGAGGAATTTTATAGCACTGTGGACAGAAAGGTGGTTACCCTTCCCTTTATATTTATGACACTGGTCTAGACCTAAATGCAATGCTCCTCTCACTGAATACCATCCTCCAGTAATGCATGGAAGTGCTTCTCCTGGCTGGGTGGTGTATGACCATTCTAGTCTTATGTTCATCAGCTGCTGGTCTCTGATTCTTTTCAGGTACCACTGGAAAATTTTCCACCTCCTTTCCATAGCCACATCAAATGCTTCACAAGTACTTTTCAAAAGCTCCAACAGAAAACTTTTTTTGGCTGAGGAAAGAGTGAGAGCAGACAGTCCATCCTGGAGCCCATCCTGGCATCCATTTTGAGATAAGATCTCGGAAACAGTGCCAATATCTGGGGATGATGGGAGTTTCCACTGTGAATTATGGGAATTTCCTAGGGGACTATGGAAGTTTAATCTCTTCTCCCACAATTCCCCTAGAGTCCCCAGAGGGACTTTCAAAATTTCCCAGAAGCCACTGCTTTAGGGAGTTGTGCCAAGAGTTGTCAGATTGGTTCCCAGAGGGCAAAGGAACTATAATGATATAGTACAATACAAATGTGAACATGGGGCAAAACTAAACCCAAAAGCATGACTAAAGTTGGCACAATAAACTATTGGTATTTACATTAGTGCTATGTCACGGGTTCAGTTACAGTTTAGACATTTAGCATAGACACAGACCCTGAGCCTAATTTGGTCTGTCTATGTAACTCAGGCCTGATGAGCCTGCTACGGGTCTTGCAAAGAGAGATGAGTCCTTTAGCTCAGGCAGTTCAGGCTCAAGCATTGAGGTCCCAGGTTTGATTCTGGCTACTGCCGACAAACCTGGGACTTCTCGAGCTTAATGCATGAGCCTCTACTGCCTGAGCTACAAGACACATGTCTCATAGCCAAGGTGGTAGCAGGCTCACCAGTCTCTAGCTGGCTCAGCTGTGACTAGAGGGGGACAAAATGCCACACCCAGCAGACATGGGTTACATCTATGCCTCACAGGAATGTTGTGAAGCTTAATGGTTATGATATGTTTAATGATTGTGACAAGAGATCCTTTCTCAGATAAAAAATGCTGTATAACTGCAATGTAGTGTTATCTGCCAAGTTTAGTGTAGTGGTAAAGCATTTTGAAAAATATGCCATGCCCCCGCATCAACGAGTACCTTGGAGGCCGGCAGTGAAAGAAGGACAGTCCCAGTAGCAAGGGATGGAGATATTCGCCAAGGGACAATAGGTAGTTCCTCCCCCTGGGAGTCTCTGGCACCCATTGGCCAGCAGGAGGAGAGGAGTGCTGATTGGCCAGCATTTCCCAGCACCCAGGATTTAAGCCGGTGTAGGGGCCATGTGGAGCCTTTTTAGGCTTTGTTCCAGCAGAGAAAGGGTTACTCACCAGCTTCCAGCAGCAACAACAATCTTAAGATGTACCTCTGCCTCCTGCCCCCCAATGGGGGCTCTGCCTGCTATTGGAACAGGCGCCCCCTAAAGATGGGATTCCATGCTGACTCCCCCACTCTCCCTGCTTGAGGGGAGAAGACAGAGACTGCATGGGGTTGGCACTGGTTCCCAAAGTGGCACAGCCTGGGTGACGACTGCAACTGCAGGCCCCCACAATCAAGGAGGGAGAAGCCCACAGGCCTCATGGTGCCACTACAGTGGCTGGGAGTGCCCTGCTGCAGCTAGGTTTGTTGCCATGCCTCCCCACTCCCCCCTGCTAGAAGGGGAGGAGCCAGGGGGTCAAAAGGTGCTTCTACAGTGACTGCGAGGGCCCATGGCTCTGTGGTCCTGGGCTGTCCTGTGGGAGCCAGCTCTAGGTTGTGACTCCGCCCCTTTCCTCCCTGGGTTACTTGGGAGCAGAGAAAACTCACCTGTGTGCCTGGGCACCTGATGTTGTTGACATTAAAGGAGAACCTGAGTATCCCAGTGGTGATGTTGGATAGGTGGGAATCCTCTATCCACCCCTCTGCTGCAGTCTCTTTACTCCTAAAGAATTTAAAATTAGCGATGCCTCCACCTGGCTGGCCCCTGTACACACTCAATGGCATGTCTTGGGAACCTCCAGGAATAAACCGATTCTAATAATAAATAAGTAATAAAATAATAATTAATAATAATCTGTAGCATGGGTCTAACTCAAAAATACCAATTATAAATAATATACAAGCTCTCAGCAGCAGTTAGCTTCACACCAGCAATCTTGCTCTTCTCTCCAAAAAATGGAGCCCACCACCTGCACTCCCTGCAGTCCCAGGAAGTCTCTCATTCTTTCCCCAAGGCATCATGGGTGTTGTAATCTCTAAGGCTAGATTGCAGCACATGGAATCTTCCCAACTGGAACACACCCAATAAAGTTCAGAGGGCCCTCCCGTAAAAGGAGCCTACAAGGGAAACTGCTCTCCCCCTCCCCTGCCCACGAGGGTGAGCGGGAGAAGCTGGGGTCACACGGCTGAGAAGGGCCCTGTGTCCCTGGAGACCCTGTTGGGGCCAAGTCTTTTTTCTCATGTCCCCCATGTCTCCCACTACTCACCAGGGAGGAAGATGGGGGTCACGTGATCCCACTATAGTGACTGGGGGGAGGCCCTGTGGGAGCCAGTATGTTGCTTTGGTCCCCACCCCTCCTCTGTGCACTGGAGGAGGGGGTCACAGGCATATTGCAGCTGCCACAGAAGAGCATTGCTCCTTGTGTCTGGCTGCACCCCCCCTGCCCGAATCCGGCTTTGGTAGGGGGAGGGTAAAGTCTTGTGCGGCCTTGGTTAAGGGTTTGGCCAGCAGAGCTGCAGGTGCTGTTCCAAGTGCTGCTCTGAGGGAGCCAGGCAGAACACCCAATCTCTTCCCCCCATCTCTTCCTGTTGACCCCCCAAAGTGAGGCGGCAGGAGTCGGGGTGTAGGTAGTAGGGGTGCCTTCCTGCAAGCACGAGAGGGATCCAGCCACACCCTAATGGAGACACTGAGAGCCATGACCTCTGAGAGTTCATTTGGACATCTTTGCCAGGCAATAGTGTGCTTGGGACTGCAGCCACCATGGGGGAAGATGTGCTCTGTCTTCACAGGAAGGGAGATCAGGTGAAGATCCATGGCCTGCAACAGGTGCAGAAGAAGAGCAGCTGGGCAGAAGAAGCCAGGACCTCAGCAGGGACAGTTCACTTGTGGATGGTGGTAAGTCAGAGGAGTGCATTCCTCTCAGATGGGGTCCTGGACCCTCATATGGGAGGTCTAAAGGATGGATTTAGGCTCTGAACTGAGGATAGTGAGGGTTCAAGCTTCACTGAGGTGAGGGAGGATACTGAGGAGTGGGTGTGTGGCCCTGGGCCTGGGCCTCACTCTGAGAACTCGACAAGAGTACAACAGGCATAGTCAGGAAGCAGCAGTGGGGTTCTCCAGTGGCCCACAGCTTCTGACAGAGGGGTTGCATACCTTGACTCTCAGGGGCAAAGGGTGGTGGCCCAAGTCACTCCTCCCTCTGACCCCCCTCCCCAAGGGTTATGGGTTGACCTGATAAAATCACTGGCACTGGTGACCCATACGTTGGGCAGCCTGTCTGACAAGAGTGGGTCCCTCTCAGATGAGGGGGTGATACAGGTTTGGGGTGGGACAGATATCTCATAAAGGAATATGGAGCAATAAAGGAGCCTCTCTTCCCCCATTGCCAGGTGGCATAATTTCTAACAAAACAGAGTCAGGAGACACAGCAGCTAATGTCCCTACAGCTTATGAGAAATGTGGTGGCCCATTCCAGAATCATCTGCCTAAGGCGTTAAGGAAAAGATCTGGAAAGGGGAATGTGTGGAATTATTTACCTTGCTGTTCAAGGAAGAGCAGACAGAGGAGGGAGCATTGATAAAATGATTACATAGACCCCCAGCTGTGTTCAGTGAGGTACTCAATGCTGCGGTAGCCATGATTAGGGAGTGTGGCCCTGGGATGATGTTGGGAAAATGCGACATCAAGTCTGCATTCCAATTGCTTCCAGTGCCTCCCAGGGACTTTAACTTGCTTAGGTTTCGGTTTGAAGTCCACTATTATTTTGATAAAGCCATGCCCAGGTGGTACTCAGTATCATGGGATGCTTTTGAAAGCTTCAGCTTCATGCTGGAGTGAGAAATAGTGCAACTGTGTGATGCAGACCAGTCTCACGCACAATCTCAATGCTGTCTTTTGTGCAGGAAGATTAAGGACAGGCAACTGTGAGTACATGCTTCAAGCATTTCAGAACCTAGCTGAGAACCTTGGGGTCCCTGTTCCACATTAAAAAACAGAAGGCCTTGCCCAAAATTTAACATACCTGGTCATTGAACTGGACACAGTTCAGGGAATTTCTAGGTGATCTAAAGAGAAGTTGGAATGAGTCAGGGCCCTGATACTGGCTCTCACAGGGGCAAAGAAAATTACTGTGAGGGAACTGCAAATGGTCATGGGGCACCTAAACCTTGCATGCTGGGTGGTGGCTCCTGGTCAGGTGTTTAGTACCTGTCTGGCATATGCCTCCTCTAAAATGCCTCGGGATGTATAGGTTTTGGCATTTACTTTCCAAGTGGGTGGTGTGCACAGAGGTGGCCAGAAAGCTAGGTGGCTCAGGGTATTACTAGGAACATTGCTTTCCTCAAGTTTTTTTCCTATACTGGTAACAATCCCTAGTTGGGAAGAAAGCTTTCAGAACCACAAAGGCCATTTCAGGTGTGACAGCCAATCTGTGGTCCATATTGTAAACAGACAATCAGCTAAGACTCCTCAGGTAATGACACTGGTGAAGGCCTTTGTTTTACACAGAATGCGGTTTAACATCCTTAGTCACACAGTGCACGTCCTGGGTGTAGATAATTGTGTTGCTGATGCAGTCTTGATTTCAGAATGACAGATGCCAGGAACTCGCCTTGCTGGCCAGCAGGTATCCATCGGTAGTGTCCCAACAGCTCTGAAACCTTGGGCACTGGAAGGACTTCATTGTGGGTGGGCCATACCACACACACCAGGTGGTCCAATCTGTGGTGCCTCTGACCCACCACAGGTTGGCTCCCTCCACTATCTCTGGCTGGATGGTAGGCCTGTCTTAATGGAGTAAGATGGAGGTTTCCCAGACCCATGCAGGCATTTCATAGTACAGAAACTCTTAGAAGGATGGTCCAGGAAAAGTGGGCGCCGGAGGGACGACAGGTTACCCATAGCACTGTAAACCCTGACAGAGTTAGCAAAGGCTCTGCCATGGGTCTGCAGCTGTGAGAGGGAGGCCATTTTATTTAAGGCAGAATTCGTTGTTGCCTTCTTTAGTGCTTTGGGAGTGAGTTAGCTGGTGCCTCTGGCAGCTATGGGCAAGTCCCAGTGTCCATTAAATATAAGAGATCTCAACTACCTGCAGGAGCAGTCCCCCTGTGTTTAAGGTATTCAAACAGACAGAAGAGAAGGGGGGGCTTATGTGGTGTTGAAGGAATGTGCGGACAAGCGTTTGTGCCCTGTAAAGGCAACAAAAGTCTCACTAAAAATCAGGGGCCTGTATCCAAGCCTGCTGTTCACACGCAGTGATGGTAGCTTCCTGACAAAATACCATTTCAGCGGGGTAGTGAGAAAAAGCTTGCGCTACTGTGGTCTTGACACTGGTAAATTTGATACTCATTCTTTCAGGATCAGAGCAGCAACATTAGCGGCTGAAGAGGTCTTTGGCCCATGGAAAGAGCAAGCAGTAGAGCACTGGAAATCAAGGTGTTACAGGACTTACATCCACACCAAGGAAAAGATCGCAGGGAATGGAAAAACATAACTAACCCAATCTGCTTCCCTGTTTCAGACGCTACCCAGAGCATACACAATGTTTGGATTTGTGGGCACTGCATAGTTCATTGGGCCCACAAGAGGGCAGCCGAGATGGCAGCCAGATCTCTGCTGGGCTTCAGGGCCAAAGTTGTTTGCATCCAGAAGAGGCATGCAGTGGGACCAGCTCATGCCACTTCTGCACTCACTGACAGGCAAGGGCTGCGGGCAGACCCAGTCTGCATGGACAAGGCTAGAAAGAAAGTAAATAGGGTGACCAGCAAGATATTCCTGGACACAATGGGTTCAGTGATACAGCATAGGGACATCAGTTACAATCAGCCAGAAATTCTCAGGGACGATGGCGTACATTTGTCCGATGGAGGTGCTGACATACGGCTACAGCGTGTGAGGGCATGGATTGGGCAGGTGTTGTGATACTAGGCAGTGTGGTTGCAGGGGAGCAACTAAGCTAGTCACTGGTGCTCCCCATGGCTGGTTTCCAGGGAGGTTAAGAGAATAGATTAAACAGTTCCCAGAGGTAAAAGACCTGGGATTGTGGTGATGGGTCTTGGTGTCAGGTGACAGTGTGAGACCTCCTGGCCTTCCTGGACTGAAGTCAGACCTTGTGGCTCTCACGGGCTGAGGTTCCCACCCTGCTGCACCCTCTGTCCCCCTCATCGGGGTGGAGGTGGGAAGTGTGTGCTAGGACTCAGAGAGACCTGAATCCTGGGGGGATAGGCTGAGAGCCTACCCTGTGTTATGGACTATATGGAAAGGAGCCCTCTAACCTACGCGTTGCAGTCAGCTAAATGCCGGATATAGGAGAGTATGAGCGATGGGTGGCTAGCGCCCTCCCCAGGTTAAAGTTTAGTAAAAGTTGCAGCCTGCTGCTTAATTCCATGCATGTGTCTGTCCTCATTTTGCAGCTACGTCCCCATCAAGCCTTCTTCAGAAGGCAAACAGCCCCGTGGCATGGGATTTTACAAGTACTCTACCTTTAAATGACCACAGAAGGGTTTTCAAATTTTCAGTGACTGACAGCTGATTCCCCACAAAATTTAAGCTTTGTTTGGTTTTAATTCACTTTTAAATATTTAAAGACAGGACTTTAAAAACTAGCAGACAATCTCAGCCAGCAACACAGTTTAAATTGTCCAGAACCCAGTTCTATCTCCTATTCAACAATTTCCAGAAAGTTGAAATATTTTCCAGTAAAACATAAAGTACAGTTATGTTTTACTCCCATGATTTTCCAGATGTCTGGAGAGCCATTTTAATAACACAAGGTCAATTTAATCAAACCACTGCAGTAGAAAAATGTGATGATATACCTTAACTGCAAGTGCTTATTATGGTTGGTGGGTGCATATGTAGTGGGCAGGCAAAGAGCAGTTACATATAGAATTGAATGTGCATTTTGCATTGGAGTCCAGGAAAAGGATTTCATTTAAATTATTTGCATGTGATTGCTTAAAGAATATCAAATGTATTCTTGTAGAGGTGAAATGAAAGACTTTACCTGCCAAGATTGGATGTTCCCTCTGTGTCTCATCCCGCAGACTTTTTCTTGCAACACTTGATGATAGCCTCCGTCCTGAATGCGTTATTCAGGCAAGAATCATGAATACAGCTAAATAGATAGTGGGACAATTATCTGTGATGACTCATTTGAATTTGAAAATGAAATTTCAATTTGACAGTGTTCCTGATTCTTTCACGTTCACCTTGTTATGAGCATTTGACAATTGAGCATTCCTAGCACAAATATTTGTGAAAGACTGTTAAGGCTACAAATGAATTGAAAATTGCATATTTGACTAAAATTTGTAGGTTTGTGTTGTGTTGGTTAGCTATGTAAATAGTTCCATTGGAAAACAAAAAAGCAATGTGACTTATTTTAACTAATACAAAATAAATTTCTGTCTTTGAATATTATTATTATTTGTTTACCCAGTAAATGATTCATGAAACATCTGTAGAGCAAAAACTATTCACTGAAGAACTTTGTGAGTAATTTTGAATAACAAGTGCATTCAAGAATGTTGTGAAATAAGCAAATAAAAGCAAAATTCATGGAATAAGTCATCTCTTGTGAATTATTGTTTTGGCCCTCCTCGAGAGGAGGAAATGCAGATTGGACCGGACATGGCTAATGCCTGAAGTGTCAGACAAGAATTCACACTTCCCACCCTTCTTTGCATTGTATTAGAGATGTAAGCCACTGCTGCAGGAAAACCATCCATGTATAGACTGAATTATGAAATTTAGGCATGAAGATTGGATTGGGCAGTACATATGGGTTTGCCTAAATTTTTCACACAAATATGGCCAGCTAGGTGCATACTTGGCCATACTGGGGAACAAATACCTGATTTGTACACATGTGGGACATTTGCATGCATTATCCAGGTATATGCAAATATATGTGCACAGTTGTATGCTTCTAATTTTGGAAATCTCATGCATTCAGTGGTGCAGGCAGTAGGGGTGGTTACATGGTTTACATCATCAGCATCCCCACTATAAAAATTGTTCCAGCTCCCCCTGAATACATTTACTTATAAATAACAGAATTGTAGACTGCATCTGGAAAAGAGCTGTCCATGCAGGCTCACCAATAAGAAACCCCAGTCAACAGACCTCTCCATGGGTAGTCTGCCTGCAGAGAGCTCAGTGCAGGATCAGGGCCTATAACAATTTATGTTTCACAAAACTTGTTTCACTTCTGTGCTAGCAATGTGATGTTTTTATGAACATGGGGATTGATTGTGATTTTCACCAACTCCCTTTTACTCTGGGAGATAAAGGGACTTTAAAGAGGGAGTAAATGACATCCACTTTAAGAGCCCTTGTTATTGCCAAAGTGTTGTGAAGGGGCCTTTGCATGAATAAAAATAAGGCCAAATGTGTTTAAATTGGTTGTGCAGTCCATAATTACTTCTGAGTTGGCACACAGAACATGTGTACTCCCTCTAGATAATATATCCCTCCACTGCTTTCAGTAAATTTTTTAGTTCCTCTACATCCTTCTCTCATCTGGAGATAGTCATCATCAGCCATTAAAAACTGCCATTTGTATCTACAACTGTTTAGTCCTCTGAGAAAAACTATCTTCTTGGAAACCCAATCTTTTTAAAGAAGCAGCGATTACTTCTTAACATTGGCAATGCCAGGCGCTTCTGGAATAGGAGAAAGGATGTAAATTACTCTCACAATGTGTCATAGCACAGAGAAGAATTTAAACTCTTCCTACAATACTGATTGGCTGTTTTTTCTATCACGTAAAGTGTGGCTACAAACACTCAGTTACTGGCAAGTGATTCTAATCATTCTGGGTAATATTAGGAGGGGCTTTTAATTTTTTTTCTTTAGGGATCATCCTGGAGATAGTTTATTTTTAAACTAAATGACAAAGAAAAAAATTGCAGTTTATGCTGGATTTGATCACACTGCCTATCAATCAAGTAATTCTGTTTCCAGTTAAAAGATAAACTAATACTGGCAAATTTGCATTTTTCTCCTCTTCCCTTAATCTGACTTTTATCTTTTGTGAATGACATTGGACATATATAGTTATCCAAAGTGAATATTCTGTTTATGTATATGGATTCTTCAGATTGCCCGCATTAACGACTCTTAACCTTTAAACTGATTTATAAACATGTAAGAATAAAATGTCAGCATTCATTTTTCATTTCACAATAAACTGTCACAATTCGTTTCTCAGCTAAAATAGAATATCTGTCTAAGGATTTACATTAGGTTTTATAATAAAACTAGATAAACACCAGCGCAACTCAGCATGAAAACCTGATACCAAGCATAGACACTCCATTAACACCTTAATGTGCATTCCAGGTTACATCTCACAGCAATCTAATGAATTTGGTAGAACTTGTTGCTGAAAAATGTGAGTGACTCACTCAGTCTCTTCGTCTAACACATCAGCATATGCTGTACCAGCCCATAAAAGGGAAGAGACATGGGATAAAGGGATAAATACTGGACACTGGCAAGCAATGGTGTATATGTATGGAGAGTGTGAGAAAAAACTACAATTCATGAATCTTGGCAGTGAAACTCATGAACCATTGCTGTTGTCCAAAATGTGGACAAAGGCATATGTACATTTGTTGCTAGTTCCAGGGGGACACCGCCAGGTCAAAGGGGAGTCTCTGAACTTTTTTGTAATGTATCACAGCTGGATTTCTACAACCATTCTGATAATGAGGGGGTAAGGTCTTGCTATCTCTGGTCCAGCACTCATCTTCTGAAAAAAATGGGGCTATTCTACAGAAATGCTGAAAGAATGCTATTTCTGTGGGTTTGTGGGCTCCAAGAGTAGAATGCAAATATTTCTCATAAGAAGTTTTATTCCCAAGGGAGGGTTTATATATATATATATATATATAGATAGATTTTTAATTAGTCAAAAATGGGCTTGTGTGATGAAATGCATTCATTTATTTTCCATCATTATTAGTCACAGGACTTTCATACCTGTTGTTTCCACAGGGGAAACAAAAATTCTTAGGGTGTGGCAACTGAGCATCAGTGGTCTCCTGTGGGGAAGTATGATGTTGCTGCATATTAACCATTATTGATTTAGTAATAAGAGGACTGTTTCCTCCTACCTGACCAATCATCTCGCACATGGGTTTTATCTGAAGGGCTCCCATCCGAACACTGGACTGTCCTAAGCTTCAGTGAGCTCCAGAGCCAAGCCAGGGAAGAGATGTAGCTTATTTTTGTAAGAGCCATGAAAGGCTACGTTTTAAAAAGTTGGTCCAAGCCTTATGTGTGATGCATGTACATATTTCTTTGTGCTAAATATCTGGCATGGGTCCTGACCCTGGAGAAATTATCTCAATGTCAACCATATTTCTGTGGGTACTCAAGCTCCTGAAGTCATGTTTCACATGGCTTGTGAGTATAAACTTCTGATCCTGGACATCCTCCTGCTAGCAGTTCAGTACATTCTCCTGTTTTGAATTATGTTTATCCAGTAAAGGAACAGAAATAGTAGCATGTGACTCGGTTGGCCAATTGCAGCTAAGTAGGACAGCCTAAATTTTGAATATCAAGTATTGAATACATGCAGAAAAATATTTGTGATCAACCTGCAGAGTAAAGAAAGAAAAAAAAACTAGCCAAAATGTGTTGAGTAAATTCAAATAATAAAAATGTGAATAAATCATGATATGCTTAAAGACACAGAAATTATTCATTATGAATTATTGACTCAGCATGGATAGACACATGGTTAGAGAGATCTCCCGTAAATATTTGCTGTATATAATCTCTCTCTCTCTCTGTCTCACTCTCTCTCTCAGTAGATGGCTGGTTTACACATTATTCAAATAGCACAAAAATATTTTTTTCACAATTAGCTGAATCCCCTAGATCCTAATGTAGCACTCCTGACCATGGGCAGATTAGTGTGAAATTTAATTTGTGCTAATCTGTCCAAGACCGGGGAAGCACAAAATATACTTTATGCAGTGTTTACCCACTTTACCATATATAGATCTATGCATGAGTGACAAATCATGCAGCTTCAGGTTTACTGGAGTGAATATATAGTCACATTAGGCATGGATTTTATTATTTCATTTTTGATGCAATGTAACAATGAGAGCTGCACTATTAGCAAAATTACATATTCTTAACCAAATACATAAGAAAAAAAGGAAAAGTGTTTAAATAGGTTTAGGCACACACACACTATGCATTATTTGTAACCTTTCCACTACTTTTCAAGGGACTGTGTCTCGGGGGAATTTTATTTTTTCTACTAATGGCCATATGCTGCAGCACTCCCAGCAATGGAGAAAACATAACTAGGTCTGTTACTTTGGACTTGGAATTTTGAAAAGTTAGTGTTCTAGTAATTAAGTAGTTAGTGCAATTTGTACATCTGAAAACAGCGGCTGCCCTTGTTTCCATTGCAACAGGAGTGCTGCTGAATTTGCAAAATTTTGTTGCGGAAATTGGTCCCGAGTTACTACAGAATTATAGAACTATGTATGCGGTGTGTGAACCCACTAGTGCATCAATAATTGCTCCTCCAGGAATGTGCTGCCAAAATGTTGTTACTGATCACAAATGTCAGAGCTCTAAAAACACAGTCCCATTTATTTGAATGCATTCATTTTGTCCACCAATAAAAATTGACAAAATTGTAAAATTAATGATAAAATGCTACACAGTCCTATAGTAATTTGTCAGTGATATTTGGGTGCATGTTTATTGCAGAAGCAAGGACCATCTAGTTGCTTCAAGGAGTTCGCTGGGCTTGTGTGCATTTAAAAAAAAAATCTTCCCCATGATATATCTTTATGGCCAGAATGGATCCAAGTGCCTTTCCATTAAGAGTCTGGCAGAATTCAGCCTTTATTTTGCTATCCATGGGCAATCCTCTGTCTAATTTACTGGTGCAATATAAAAAGCACAATGAGTGTTGTAAGCTTTGTGAACAGCATCAGGGATACCCAGTGTGGATAAACAGGTGCCCCAATATTTCAGAAAACTTGGACACTTTTCTATAGGGTTCGCTCCAAATTGGACAACTGAAATACTATGAGGATTTACCCATTGTATGATCGCAATCTGCCATGGACTTGCATGCTAATGTCCCAAACTGCCATATCCCAAAGTGGTCGGCTTTATTCTGTATAAAGGATTCAAACCCATCAATGTGTAACTCCCAATGGATTGGAAGCAGAATACTTGCTGTTTGCCAGTACCTCTGGATAGGGACAAAATGCCCTCATTCATAGATAATCCAACCAGCTGTGCTGCAACCTGAGAAGGTGATTTCAACAGGATAAGGATGGTTTTCACTGAGCCCATAACAAAGGCAGATTTTGATGCTGGTGTATGCAGCAAATATACTCTTTAGTTGCTGCTTTCTTTTATGATTTCCAGTGTCCACAGTCTCTTGTTACTCATGCACAACCAATATTCAGGTGGCAGATCAATAGTTTTGCAGAAGACAGCTCCAGATTTGCTCTTTGTCAAATATAAACCCCAGTTTTCTTTGAAAACCTACTTCCTTTGCTTCTGTGGTTTAGTATCTGCAGAACAAGGGAATTCATTTGACAGAACATCATATAATAAACCAGTACATTCTCTAAGCTGTTTGCCTATCTGAAAGCAGAGACTTGTAAAGGCTACTACTGGACAGAACACTGGTAATAATTGTTGTACTCTATTTCATCATTATTTCCTATGTGTTGCATCTACAGAGCCAAGGGTGCTGTGGTGGGACAGGTTCTCAGCCCAGGCAGGAATGGGTTTAAGAGCTCCCCATAACAGTAAGCCCCAACATAGCACACCTGTAAGAGCCCATTAAGCTTGGAGAGGGCTGGCTCCTTCAAGGGGGGGATCCAAGCCCAGTGCAGTGTGGCATGCTGATGTAAGCAGAGCTTCCTACCACAACAAAGCAGGAGCTGCTTATCAAGAAAATTGCTGAAGAGCCTCTGCTGCCTGGCTCCACTGAAGAGGGATCTCCTTTGTCTAAGCAGGGTCTGAATGAGCTCTCCCCTGACATCTAGTAATAAGCTGGGGAAGAGGACTTTAGGAGCCAATCTTATTTGCATGGGCACACCCACCCTGTCTTGGTGCTCGGCCTGCTGGGACTGCTTTTGCACAAATGATCCCTTTTGGCTGGTGTTGGATCACAAATGACTTTGTTAATGTGGGAAGAGATAATATAGGGTTGTTATCCTCGTTGTATGAATCAAGGGCAACAGAATTGTGCTTGGCATAATCTGACTGAGGGGCTCACCCTCAACTAAACTGTACTTGCTAGGCAGGGGACATGGGTGCCAAAGCCTACAACTGAGACAGGGTGGTGGGTAACTGTTTGCATTGGATGTGGGCTCTGTTTGGGTGTCCTAATCATTATTTGACATTTCCTCTTGCTGCTGTGTAATAATAGAGCTGATTAAATTGTACACCCATAGAGCTGAAATTGCTGAGCATTCGGCCTGCTTTGGGACAGTGTCTCAGACGCAAGAGAATACCCAGTCTGCACTAGCAGTGAGGCTCTTTTACTGACAGCTGAAATCATTGAGAGCTGTGTTAAATGGTGGGACATCATAGAATATCAGGGTTGGAAGGGACCCCAGAAGGTCATCTAGTCCAACCCCCTGCTCAAAGCAGGACCAATTCCCAGTTAAATCATCCCAGCCAGGGCTTTGTCAAGCCTGACCTTAAAAACCTCTAAGGAAAGAGATTCTAACACCTCCCTAGGTAACGCATTCCAGTGTTTCACCACCCTCCTAGTGAAAAAGTTTTTCCTAATATCCAATCTAAACCTCCCCCACTGCAACTTGAGACCATTACTCCTCGTTCTGTCATCTGCTACCATTGAGAACAGTCTAGAGCCATCCTCTTTGGAACCCCCTTTCAGGTAGCTGAAAGCAGCTATCAAATCCCCCCTCCTTCTTCTCTTCTGCAGACTAAACAATCCCAGCTCCCTCAGCCTCTCCTCATAAGTCATGTGTTCTAGACCCCTAATCATTTTTGTTGCCCTTCGCTGGACTCTCTCCAATTTATCCACATCCTTCTTGTAGTGTGGGGCCCAAAACTGGACACAGTACTCCAGATGAGGCCTCACCAATGTCGAATAGAGGGGAACGATCACGTCCCTCGATCTGCTCGCTATGCCCCTACTTATACATCCCAAAATGCCATTGGCCTTCTTGGCAACAAGGGCACACTGCTGACTCATATCCAGCTTCTCATCCACTGTCACCCCTAGGTTCTTTTCCGCAGAACTGCTCCCTAGCCATTCGGCCCCTAGTCTGTAGCGGTGCATTGGATTCTTCCGTCCTAAGTGCAGGACCCTGCACTTATCCTTATTGAACCTCATCAGATTTCTTTTGGCCCAGTCCTCCAATTTGTCTAGGTCCTTCTGTATCCTATCCCTCCCCTCCAGCATATCTACCACTCCTCCCAGTTTAGTATCATCCGCAAATTTGCTGAGAGTGCAATCTACACCATCCTCCAGATCATTTATGAAGATATTGAACAAAACCGGCCCCAGGACTGACCCCTGGGGCACTCCACTTGACACCAGCTGCCAACTAGACATGGAGCCATTGATCACTACCCGTTGAGCCCAACAATCTAGCCAGCTTTCTACCCACCTTATAGTGCATTAATCCAGCCCATACTTCCTTAACTTGCTGACAAGAATACTGTGGGAGACCGTGTCAAAAGCTTTGCTAAAGTCAAGAAACAATACATCCACTGCTTTCCCTTCATCCACAGAACCAGTAATCTCATCATAAAAGGCGATTAGATTAGTCAGACATGACCTTCCCTTGGTGAATCCATGCTGGCTGTTCCTGATCACTTTCCTCTCATGCAAGTGCTTCAGGATTGATTCTTTGAGGACCTGCTCCATGATTTTTCCAGGGACTGAGGTGAGGCTGACTGGCCTGTAGTTCTCAGGATCCTCCTTCTTCCCTTTTTTAAAGATTGGCACTACATTAGCCTTTTTCCAGTCATCCGGGACTTCCCCCATTCGCCACGAGTTTTCAAAGATAATGGCCAATGGCTCTGCAATCACAGCCGCCAATTCCTTCAGCACTCTCAGATGCAACTCGTCCGGCCCCATGGACTTGTGCACGTCCAGCTTTTCTAAATAGTCCCTAACCACCTCTATCTCCACAGAGGGCTGGCCATCTCTTCCCCATTTTGTGACATCCCAGAGGGTGCAGTGTGGAACAGTGAGTGGCTGGTAGGGTGGCTGATGCCAGAGAGATCAAGGTGCCCCTTTCACACCAGAATGGGAAGTGAGCTCGCAGAGATGCACCTCTGAGCTCTGGGTCTTCACTGACCAAGGACAGCAACTATAAGTGGGGTGTGGTGGAGGGAAAAGGGTTGGGTACCTGCATGGCCCCACAATATGTCAACATTTTTATGGCTGACTTAGCACAACACTTCCTCAGCTCTCGTCCACTAACGTCCCTACTCTATTTGCGCTATATTGATGACATCTTCATCATCTGGACCCATGGAAAAGAAGCCCTTGAGGAATTCCACCATGATTTCAACAATTTCCATCCCACCATCAACCTCAGCCTGGTCCAGTCCACACAAGAGATCCACTTCCTGGACAATACAGTGCTAATAAACGATGGTCACATAAACACCACCCTATACCGGAAACCTACTGACTGCTATTCCTACCTACATGCCTCCAGCTTTCACCCTGACTACACCACACGATCCATTGTCTACAGCCAAGCTCTGCGATACAACCGCATTTGCTCCAACCCCTCAGACAGAGACAAACACCTACAAGATCTCTATCAAGCATTCTTACAACTACAATACCCACCTGCGGAAGGGAAGAAACAGATTGATAGAGCCAGAAGAGTTCCCAGAAGTCACCTACTACAGGACAGGCCTAACAAAGAAAATAACAGAACGCCACTAGCCGTCACCTTCAGCCCCCAACTAAAACCCCTCCAACGCATTATTAAGGATCTACAACCTATCCTGAAGGATGACCCAACACTCTCACAAATGCTGGAAGACAGGCCAGTCCTTGCCTACAGACAGCCCCCCAACCTGAAGCAAATACTCACCAGCAACCACATACCACACAACAGAACCACTAACCCAGGAACTTATCCTTGCAACAAAGCCCGTTGCCAATTGTGCCCACATATCTATTCAGGGGACACCATCACAGGGCCTAATAACATCAGCCACACTATCAGAGGCTCATTCACCTGCACATCCACCAATGTGATATATGCCATCATGTGCCAGCAGTGCCCCTCTGCCATGTACATTGGTCAAACTGGACAGTCTCTACGTAAAAGAATAAATGGACACAAATCAGATGTCAAGAATTATAACATTCATAAACCAGTCGGAGAACACTTCAATCTCTCTGATCACGCGATTATAGACATGAAAGTTGTGATATTACAACAAAAAAACTTCAAATCCAGACTCCAGCAAGAGACTGCTGAATTGGAATTCATTTGCAAATTGGATACAATTAACTTAGGCTTGAATAGAAACTGGGAGTGGCTAAGTCATTATGCAAGGTAACCTATTTCCCCTTGTTTTTTCCTACCCCCCCCCCCAGACGTTCTTGTTAAACCCTGGATTTGTGCTGGAAATGGCCCAACTTGATTATCATACACATTGTAAGGAGAGTGATCACTTTAGATAAGCTATTGCCAGCAGGAGAGTGGGGTGGGGGGAAGTATTTTTTCATGCTTTGTGTGTATAAAAGATCTTCTACACTTTCCACAGTATGCATCCAATGAAGTGAGCTGTAGCTCACGAAAGCTTATGCTCAAATAAATTGGTTAGTCTCTAAGGTGCCACAAGTACTCCTTTTCTTTTTGCAAACACAGACTAACACGGCTGTTACTCTGAAACCTGTATAATGTTGCTAGAACACATTTAAGAAGACAGCCTAGCCTAGGTAAAGGTGACAATCAGGGCTGTCCCAGACAAAGGAATGTGGGTTTACATCAATTTACATATTAGCTGTAAAAAAAAAAGCTATCGAGCAAACCAGTGGGGGTTGTCTTGAGCCTTAATTCAAGCAACAGAGAATGAACATGTCTCTTGCACCAGAGACAGAGATGCAGGAGACTGAATCCCCTGAAGGCCTTCCTGACTTTGTTCTCAAAGACAACTGTTTGAGAATATAAGGGAAAGAGATGCCACTTCTATTTTTCACCTAGGAAAACCAGGGAAACCAGCACCTCATACTTCTGAGAAAGGTCTTGACTGACCAACTGTCAACCATGCTGGACAAAGAATAATTGGTGAGAGAAACCATCTGAAACAAAGTTTGTGACTTGCTAGATTAAGTTTTAGACTTTTAGATACAGGTTTTCACTTTTATTTGCTTGTAACCATCTCTACCATCTCTACCTTTATTTCTTTTACTTGATATCACTTATCAGATGTCCTGTTGCTAATAAAATTGTTTTATTTTAATCTAAACCAACCCAGTGCTGTGTTTGACTTGAAGTAATTGACTCCAGTAAATGTGGCAGGCTTCTATATACCGGCTCTTTAAAGGAGCAAACAAACATTATTATTTCTCTGAGTGGTCCACGAGAGGATGAACTCTTCAGGGCAAACATTTTTGGGGAAATTCAGGGCTGGGAGTGTGTTGGGGTCACTTGGCTACCAGTAACCAAGGCTGGTGGGGAATGGAGTGTGGTTATGATGTAACAAACAGGCTACTGGAGTCAGAACTGCTGAACCAGGATGGCTGAATGTACAGTGCATGTTTGTATGCTGGCTGGGAGCATCCAGACTGGGAGCTGCTGCAGCAGAGCATTTAAGGATTACAGGGCAGGTGGGTGACACAATCCTTTCTTGGTCTGGATTATACCCCAAAATGTGAAACTCCCAACCTCTGGAGTCTGGGGCTCAGCCGGCTCCCCAGCAGACTTTGCCTCAGCCTCACTTTCACTGTCTGAACCCTTCCTTGACAGGGTGTCTTTAAACCCTTCTGACGCTTCTGATCCTCCACCCCCCACCACACCAGGGCTAAATATGTCATGTAAAATCCAGTCTGTCAGGCCCAGCAGGAGGATCAAGATGAATTGCTCTGCATTATCCTTCAAGTGTTTGTGGACACTCACATAACAGGAGTTCTATCCCACTTCTTGCTTTGAATTAACTCACTATTTGCATTCAGTAAACACCACAACAGCCTGGTCATGATGCAGTATTCATAAATTGTTACAGGGAGCTCCAAATCCATCACAACTGGGTCTATCATTTAAGAAAAAAAGTGAATCCATGTCAAATTCTTCTTGGAAGGTTTCACTCAGCTTTCCTGGCAGTCATAATATTAACTGTTGCCTCTTAACTTGGTTACTAATGTATAACCTTAGCTTTGCTCCTGTTATTTGAATAATGCATTTGAATATATTTAGTTGTCAAAAGTATCTCTTGTTTCCTGGGGAAAAGGGGGAAAGCATTTCCAAGTGAAAAAGAGGTTTCTAGACTCCATGCCAAAGAAGAACAAAGAAAAAATGTAAATATCTTCTAATGAATTGTGACAGAAGTTACATTCTGTGCAAAGTTCAGCAGCAGCTGAATCAGAGTCCTAGGGACTTTGGCCGCAAATGCCTCACTCCATGAAAAAAGAACACAAATACAGACCAGATCAAATCTGATCCTTGTATGCCATATTTAGTTTTATGGATAATTTGGAAATCTTTGCTCTTCTTTTCAAGATAGAAGGGTATATTATAATAGCCCATCCCAGGAGCATGGGGCAAGATCCAGGGTTATGTTAGGACAGGTTTGCACTTTAACTACCCCAAACACTTCTAGGGCTCAGGTCCTAAAATTTTGTGCAGTTATAACCCACACACCTCCTGGGTGTGGTGCTCTGTCCTCTCTAAAACAGCTTAGAGATTAATGAATCTGCTACAGCCTTAGCTAAGAGGCATGTGGCTTTTAGCTCATTCAGTAGAGGCTCATGCATTTAGCTCCAGAGGTCCCAGGTTCGAACCTGCCCATTGCCGCCGAGGGTCTGTTGGTGTTATAGAGTAACACATCATGGGAGAAACTTTAATCACTTGTGTACAAAATATATGACTTTCCTGTCTCTACTCATTCTGGAACTCCTCTCCCACTCACACCTGACATTATGGAGAGAGGTAAATAGTGGTGTCCCCCAGGGATCTGTACTGGGACCAAGTGCTGTTCAACATATTCATAAATGATCTGGAAAAATGGGTAAACAATGAGGTGGCAAAATATACAGATGATAAAAATACTCAAAATAGACTGTAAAGAGCTCTCACTACACCGGGTGACTGGGCAACAAAATGGGCAGATGAAATTCAAATGTTGATAAATGCAAAGTTATGCACATTTGAAAACATAATCCAAACTATACATATAAAATGATGGGCTCTAAATTAGATGTTACCACTCAAGAAAGCGATCTTGGAATCATTGTGGATAGTTCTCTGGCAAAATCCTCTCCATATGCAGCAGCAGTCAAAAAAGCTAACAATGTTAGGAACCATTAGGAAAGAATCATAGAATATCGGGGTTGGAAGGTACCTCAGGAGGTCATCTACTCCAACCCCCTGCTCAAAGCAGGACCAATCCTCAACTAAATCATCCCAGCCAGGGCTTTGTCAAGCCTGACCTTAAAAACTTATAAGGAAGGAGATTCCACCACCTCCCTAGGTAAAGCATTCCAGTGCTTCAACACCCTCCTAGGGAAAAAGTTTTTCCTAATATCCAACCTAAACCTCCCCCACTGCAACTTGAGACCATTACTTCTCGTTCTGTCGTCTGCTACCACTGAGAACAGTCTAGATCCATCCTCTTTGGAACCCCCTTTCAGGTAGTTGAAAGCAGCTATCAAATCCCCCCTCCTTCTTCTCTTCTGCAGACTAAATAAACCCAGTTCCCTCAGCCTCTCCTCATAAGTCATGTGTTCCAGTCCCCTAATCATTTTCGTTGCCCTCCGCTGGACGTTTTCCAATTTTTCCACATCCTTCTTGTAGTGTGGGGCCCAAAACTGGACACAGTACTCCAGCTGAGGCCTCACCAATGTCAAATAGAGTGGAACAGTCACGTCCCTCGATCTGCTGGCAATGCCCCTGCTTATACATCCCAAAATGCCGTTAGCCTTCTTGGCAACAAGGGCACACTGCTGAATCATATCCAGCTTCTCATCCACTGTAACCCCTAGGTCCTTTTCTGCAGAACTGCTGCCTAGCCATTCGGTGCAGTGCATGGGATTCATCCATCCAAAGCGCAGGACTCTGCACTTGTCCTTGTTGAACCTCATCAGATTTCTTTTGGCCTAATCCTCTAATTTGTCTAGGTCCCTCTGTATCCTATCCTTACCCTCCAGCGTATCTACCACTCCTCCCAGTTTAGCGTCATCTGCAAAATTGCTGAGGGTGCAGTCCACACCATCCTCCAGATCATTAATGAAGATATTGAATAATAAATAAAGAGATGGATAAGACAGAAAATATCATAATGCCAATATATTAATCCATGTACACCTACACCTTGAATATTGCATGCAGTTGGGGTCACCTCATCTCAAATATTTTATACATATATATCATTAGAACTGGAAAAAGTACAGAAAATGGCAACAAAATGATTAAGAGTATGGAACAGCTTCTGTATAAAGAGATTAAAAAGACTGGGACTATTCAGTTTGGAAAAGAGACGACAGTTATACAGAAGTAGCGTAGACCCGGCCTATGTCGCTTAGGGGTGTGAAAAATCCACACCCCTGAGCGGCATAGTTATACCAACCTTAACCCCCTTTGTAGACAATGCTAGGTTGGGGGGCAAACTTCTGCTGCTGACTTAGCTACCGCCTTTCGCGGAGGTGGAGTTATTAAGCTATTGGAAGAACTCTCTCCCATGGGCTTAGACCATCTTTGCCAGAAGTGCTAGAGTGATGCAGGTGCGTCGATGCACGTTTCTAGTGTGGACATGACCTAAGAGGGGATATGATAGAGGTCTATAAACCCATGAATGGTGTGGAGAAAGTGAAAATGTTTATTTCTTCACATAACACAAGAATCGGGGTCACTCAATAAGATTAATAGGCATCAGTTTAAAACAAACAAAAGGAAGGACTTCTTCACATGAAGTGCAGTCAACCTATTGTGACTAAGTTCCTCTTCTGCCTTGGTGGATCCTGCGCTTATTGGTGGATTTGCTCACCTCAGAGGTTCATGGCAGCCCTCAGTTTGGCCACTTTTGCCGGTGGCTCCAATCTGCCATTCACTCAGCTAACCTCATCACTGGCCAGCATGGGGAAAAGGAGAACAATCCCCGCAGTCTCTGCTGGCCCACCTAGTGGTTGGGGGACAGGCCAGAGATCTTCCCCTCTGGTGGAGCCCATAGTCCAGGTCAACTTCTCTTATATCAAATAGGGAGTTGGGGAGAATGTGGGGAACCCGGGCCTGCCCTCTACTCTGGGTTCCAGCCCAGGGCCCTGTGGATTGCAGCTGTCCTGTAACAGCTGCGTGACAGCTGCGACTCCTTGGGCTACTTCCCCATGGCCTCCCCCCAGCACCTTCTTTATCCTCACAGCAGGATCTTCCTCCTAAAGCCTGATCATGCTTGTATTCCTCAGTACTCCAACAGCACACATTCTCACTCCCTGCTCCTTGCACGCCCTCCACTAACTGATGGGAGGTCCTTTTTAAACGAGGTGTCCTGATTAGTCTGCCTGCCATAATTGATTCTAGTATGTTCTTAATTGGCTCCAGGTGTCTTAATTAGCTTGCCTGGCTTAATTGGTTCTAGCAGGTTCCTGATTGTTCTAGCGCAGCCCCTGCTCTGGTCACTCAGGGAACAGAAAACTGCTTCTCCAGTGGCCAGTATATCTGCCTTCTACTACTCTGCTGAACGGCCTGTCGTTCGCCCTCCTGTCCCTGGATCAGGAGAAGCAGTTCAATAGGGTGGATCACGGGTATCTCCTGAGCACTCTGCGAGCGTTTGGCTTCGGACCCCAGTTTGTGGGTTTTCTCCAGGTGCTGTACACCTCCGCAGAGTGTCTGGTCAGGCTCAACTGGATCCTGACCGAACCGGTCAGCTTCAGGCGAGGAGTACGGCAGGGGTGCCCCCTCTCGGGCCAGCTGTATGCTCTCGCGATCGAGTCCTTCCTCTGTCTCCTCCGCAGGAGGTTGACGGGGTTGGTGCTACAGGAGCCGGAGCTGTGGTTGGTCCTGTCGGCATACGCCAATGATGTGCTTCTCGTGGTCCAGGACCCGGGCGACTTGGTGCGGGTGGAGGCTTGCCAGGCCATTTACTTGGCAGCCTCCTCCGCCTGGGTCAACTGGGTCAAGAGCTCTGGCTTGGTGGTAGGGGACTGGTGGCAGGCGAGCTCCCTCCCACCCGCGCTTCAGGCCATCCGGTGGAGTGTGGGTCCGCTGCTCTATCTCAGCGTTTACCTTTCTGCCAAGCATCCGTCTCCGCCGGAGAACTGGCAGGGTTTAGAGGGCAGGGTGGTAGAGTGGCTCCGGAGATGGACAGGACTACTCCGGTGTCTCTCCCTTCGAGGGAGGGCACTGGTGCTTAATCAGCTAGTCCTGTCCATGCTCCGGTACTAACTCAACACCCTGGTCCCGGCCAACCTCCGGACATTGTTTTTGGAGTTCTTCTGGTCAGAACTGCACTGGGTCTCTGCAGGGGTTCTCCATCTACCCCTGGAGGAGGGAGGGCAGGGCCTGAAGTGTCTCCGCACTCAGGTCCATGTCTTCCGCCTCCAGATCCTGCAGAGGGTCCTTTATGGTGCAGGTAGTCCAGCGTGGAGCGTACTGGCACACGCCTTCCTGCGCCGCTTCCGAGGGCTCCGATATGACCGGCAGCTCCTTTACCTCCATCCGAGAGGTCTTCTGTGAGACCTCTCCGGGCTGCCAGTCTTCTACCAGGACCTCCTCCGGACCTGGAAACTGTTTACAGTGACCAGGTCCGTGGCGGCCTCCATGGGGGAAGATCTCCTCGCGAAGCCCCTGCTACACAACCCCCAGCTCTGTGTGCAGGTGGCGGAGTCCCCCTCGGTGCACCAGAGGTTGGTCCTGGCAGAAGTTACCAGAGTTGGAGACCTCCTGGACTAAGACTGGGGAGGCTGGCTGGATCCCCTGACGCTCGCTCAGCGCATGAAGCTCTCCAGACCTCGTACTCCCCTGCGCGTACTTCAGGAAGTGAGGGCCGCTTTGCCGCCCGCTGCTCAGGTTTACCTCGACCGGGTCCTAAAAGAGGGAGTGCCCCGCCCACCCTCCACCCCAGGCCCTCCGGACCTTTTCATTGGGCCCCTGCCCCATGGACCCAACCGACCCCCCCGCCCCTTCACTGTGAGCCGGCTACGCGAGTTGCAGCCGGTCCGGTTCCAGACCGCGCCAAAGAAACATCTCTACATGCTCGTGCTCCACACCCTTCATGTCCTCACCCTCGCGTCCCGCCCTGACAAAAAGTGGTGGGACCTCCTGCCACCTCTAGAGGGTGAGGAGCCCCGGTGGGCCAGCCTATATTCCATCTTGGTTCTGAGGCCCACCAGGGATATCAGTTGGCGGCTCCTTCATGGGGCCGTGAGCACGGGCGTGTACTTGGCGCGGTTCACCCCAATACCGGACACCTACCCCTTTTGTGGCGTGAGGGAAACCCTAGTGCACATCTACCTGGAGTGTGCCAGGCTGCAGCCCCTATTCTGGGTCCTCATGAATATTTTGTTAAGATTTTGGTTGCACTTTTCCCCTCACCTCCTTATCTATGCACTCCCTGTCTGTGGCCCCACTAAGTCGCGGGATCTCCTGGTCAACCTCCTCCTAGCCCTAGCTAAAGTGGCCATCTATAAAACCAGGGTGAGGAGTTTGGCCGATGGAGTCTCCTGTGACTGTGAGGCCTACTTTTGCTCCTCCGTCCATTCACGCCTCCGGGCAGAGTTCCTCTGGGCAGTATCCACTGACTCCCTTGATGCCTTTGAGGAGCAATGGGTGCTGTCCGGGGTTCTCTGCTCGGTGTCCCCGTCCGGTTCCCTTCGTTTGACCCTTTGACCGCATTCCTGTCCCTGTTGTTCATTAGTTGTCCCCTGTAATTATTTGGTTTCCCAGGTCCTGTGGACCCCCCCCCCTTAGGCTGGGGGGGGATCCTTTAGCAGTGGGCGGGCCTTGCCCGCCCACTTCCTGGATTCCAATAAGACTACTCTGCTGTACCCAACTGGCCTGGGTCTATCACACTATGGAATTCATTGCCAGGGGATGTTGTGAAGGCCAAAAGTATAACTGGGCTCAAAAAAGAACTAGATAAGTTCATGAAGGATACATCCATCAATGACTATTAGCCAAGATCGTCAGGGATGCAACCCCATACTCTGGGTGTCCCTAGCGTTTGATTGCCAGCAGCTGGTAGTGAACAATAGGGGATGGATCACTCGATGATCACCTGTTCTGTTCATTCCCTCTGAAGCACCTGGTATTGGCCACTGTTGGAAGACAGGATACTGGGCTAGATGGGCTACTAGTCTGACCCAGTATGGCTGTTCTTATGTTATATTTATCTGTGTCTTTTTATAAGGTCATCTATTCCTTTCTCTCTACCTTACAAGTTTATGTATTCTCAACACTTACAATGGTATCATGTCCATTGATCATCTTTGTGTCTTCAGTTTTCATGTCAGTCTTTTGCTGTCTCAAAATGAAGATTTAAGAACTCGAATCCATTGCAGCCTGAATCACACCTAACCTGTTAATACTACAGTAATATCTTCCACATTATTACTGTAAGTACAGAACCTCTGCTAGACTCTTTAAAGCAAAACAGACTTTATAGTTGACAGAGGCTGACTTTTCTGCTTCCATTAGAGAGTATTTTTATCTTCCCAGGCACTATCAAAGGAATCTGAAGAATATCTATATACATACAACATAAACTCATACACCATCTGTCCATCTTCTATCCATTTCACCTTCCCTTTCAGCTTTTTAAAAATGGAAACTATACACTATACATTTAATACTGAAATCCACTGGTACAGTAAGAGGATGGGTCTTGATATATATACAGAAAAAGAAAAAAAACACTATAGAGTTTTATAGTTTCTAAGAAGTTTCTTAATAGACTTAAAATAGATTTTTTTTAAATGACGCTCCAAGCATTTGAGTATTGGTGTTTAGGAAGAATGTTCAAAGTTTTAGTTATCCCAGTTTTTTTTAAACACAGGTGATGAGAAAGATGAATTTTAAAAGTGCACAATTATTTGAGATCCAAGGTAAAAGAAGAACATCTTTTTGTGGACACGTTTCTCACCAGTCACAGCATAACTTGCTTCCAGCACTCAGACTAACAGGCAAGATCACAGACAAACCAGGGAGAGGAATAAAGAGAGCCAGTATCATTGGAAATATTGTCAGATGGATGATACCGAAAGGAGAGTGGAAGTTTTACAACTCCTTTTCGACTGCGAAAGATGGAAGGTGGTGGTCGACAACCTCTGTATTGGAGATAACACTTGAAGAGGAGGAGTAAGGTCTATGTATTATTTGGACTTGACAGGTCTGACATCTACAGCAAAGGCAAATTAATTCTCCAGTAACTCCTAACTGAAGGAAAACTGAGCAAGAATACGGAAGCTCTGGTCTCTTTCCTTTCGATCATTAGTCTCCTCTGAATTTCCAGTTAAAGAAACCCCAGGTAATAATAAAATGTTGCGATATGGCAAGTTGAGGCTTAATTTGATATGAACAGACTTAAATGCAAAAAAAGAGATGGCAATTAATATTATACAGAACAGATTAATGTAGTTTTGAATCTCCATAGAAATATTAATACATTACTGATATACAAAATTGTGCACAGGTATATTTTAAGCTTTAAGTAGTTATCAGATGTCAAGAATATAAAAACAAAGTAGCCTATAAGTGCTGAGAATTATATATGTATTAATTATATTTATGAATATATATTTATTCTGCATTTCTACTTATCACATTTTAATAAATCAAAATATATTTCAGATTATTGAATATTAAAATAACTTCAATAATATTATAATTCCTATAGCATCCACATGTGCTAGAGGTGTTCCATACATAATAGTACCCTACAGCATGTGGAATTGGAGTTAACTCCTTAATTGTCAAGAGCACTGGCATCTTTGTGTTCTCAAAGCCCTTTTTGTGGTAAGAAGAAAGTTATCCTCATATATCCATACCATTGTTATCTTTGAAGTACCCTAGACAAATTATTATGTGGCAATCTGATATTTTGTTGATGTAAACCAATCAATACTCATGCATTTATGCTGTTCTCTTCCAAATTATTTTGGGGATATCATGCAATCTTATATTCTGTGGCTAACTGATCGCATGAGGAGAAATTTCTCTCCAACGTACACTCACATAAGTCATGGTTTACAATGTACAACAACATCAGCCCATACAAAAAAAGTCTTGTGTAAAATATATATGGGATATAATGCATATGTGAAGTACTCACTTTGGCCCGGATGCTGCAAGGTACTAAGAGCGTGTGTTAAGCTAAGGTTGTGAGTGTTCCTAGGGATGGCCTGCTGAATTGGCCATTACTTTCTATGAGATTACTCACATGTTTAAAGTTCAGCATGTGAGTACTTTGCAGAATCAGGCCCTTAGGCTCCTATCTTTCCCTGAGCTCTGTATGGACAGACACTTTCACTCTCAAGAATCTCCAGGAATGGTAATAGGATTCCACACAGGGATCTGCCCATATGGAGCTCATTGCAGGATAGCGGCCTTAATGCATTAATGGCGCTTAATGAGAACTCCCAGGACTAGACTTCTATGCCCTGCAATAGCAAACAATACCAATAGGAAAGGAGGACTTGTGGCACCTTAGAGACTAACAAATGTATTTGAGCATAAGCTTTCATGAGCTACAGCTCACTTCACTCACGAAAGCTTATGCTCAAATACATTTATTAGTTGATAATTTGCCACAAGTCCTCCTTTTCTTTTTGTGGATACAGACTAACACGGCTGCTACTCTAATACCAATAGGTGATTTTGAAAATCTCACTAGGTGCCTAGCTGCATGTTTAGGCATCTATATAGCTTTAAAAATCTGGCCTAAGTGCCTTGCAGGAGTTGCTCAGTTTAGTGTCCATTGTTGGAGAAGAGAGAGGACTCAGTGAATACATAGCTGATTCTTTATTCCGGGTGCTGGAGACAGACTCTCTCTCTGTTTCGAGCCTGTGCTGCATAGTGACACCACGGCAAGGGCTACAGTGCAGATTGCATTAAGCACTTCTAGAATGTATTGTTACTTCATTACATAGAGGACCTTGCAGGAATGGACCCTACATAGAAACTTCCTAAAGAAGAGTACACTTGGCAAATTTGTGACATAAAGTGCTTTCTTTTGAGCCCTTAAATCATGCTATTGGAGTATTCATACTTTTACATTTGGGGGGGAAAAAAGGCAAAACTAGCAAATTACTATTACATTAAACTGTGGATTTTTTGGTGTTTGTTTTTAAAAGCTAGATGCTGAGTTTGGTGAGCAATTTAGGCATGAATTATTAATGGATCTGACACAAATTGGACAGGAAGTCAGTAGGCTGCACACAGTAATTATAATATAAAGTTTTGCATTCTTTTAAAGTGATGCCATTGGGATGCAGAAGAATAGTGGGAAAATGGATTTTACACAGGGGGAACCTAATAACATCTATGAACTACAAGTAGATGTGTGATGATGGAAAGTAAAGCTATTGAGAAGAACTTGTTGGAAAAAAAGGAGGGAAGCATTTTAAAGTATTTTATTGTAAAACATTTTCCTCCTTTTTAATTAAATTTTGAAGTTTGAAAATGCACAAAAAAGATTATATCAGCTCAATAGTTCAAAAAAATTCAGATTAAATTTCAGGAACACTTTCCTTTTTTTTTTTAATTTTGATTTGAAATTTCAGAAAAATATTCAATCCATTCTAATATTTGGCCAAATTCACTTGCTCCCGTCTTCAAACCCATGAAAAGTATGGCTAAATAATTAACTCCCTGGTTTTTGGGATGATAACTGATACTCTTTACCCTGTCACATAATCCAACTCAGGGGTCTTTCACTACTAAACAAATCAATTGACTACATCTCTTCTAATGTCCTATTTAGAGGGTCCAAATGTTCTGAGTGTCAATTATTTTAGGGAACATAATATGTAGAAAAAAATCCTCCACTTGGCACTTTTCAGAATGAATAGTAATTATCATATAAAATAATGTGACTAACCCACGGTGATGAGGGAGGTAGTGTAAATCAGATTCTTTGTTATACTCTGACTCTTTTAAATGTACAGACATGTAAGGAAGCCCAAACTAGTGTGTTTTACATGCCGAGTGTATTGAAGAAGGCATAAGTTAAAGTAGTGTGAACACAAGAAAATGAAGCAAAGAGCTTAATTTGGTATTCTCAATTTGTCCTGTTGGAGCTGTCCTACTTTCTATACATAATTATTCATTTGTCGAGAGAGAGAGAGACTGACTGTAAAGCCCAGAGGTTACAGCGCTCACCTGGGATATCAGACAAAGCAGGAATTTGAACCAGGCTCTCTCACTTCCCAGGTAAATGCCCTACCCGCAGACTATTGACTGTTCTAGGATAGCACTCTCGTTTGTTTTTATGAAAAGCTTTGATTTTTGTTCCACATGTGAATGAAAACAAGTTTTGAAATCTCAGAATTGTTCACAAAATGGAAATCTTGTTTTCTGGCCAGCATTACATAGTTGTCCTTTATGGGGTTTCTCTCACCTTCCTCTGGAATATATGGTGGTGTCAACGACCAGACGGTGAACTAAGTGGGCCACTGGTCTCATCTGGTGTGACAAATTGCTCTGTTCTTAATTATTGCTTCTTACACAGACTGCAAGATACTGGGCATGGAATGATCAAACAGATATGAAACAAACAGGCTTTATTTATTTAAAAAAAGACATTCACAAAATGATCTAAATCCCTTTTTTTTTGGGGGGGGGGACTCCTTGACTATAAACCAAAAGAAAATTGATTGCCATGTGCTTATTAGCAGTTCCCTCTGCTTCCTTCACAGTATCTTCACCTCAGCTTCATTCCACACCTGCTCCACAGACCCTCTTCTCCCCTGCTTTGTCCCCCTCACTTCTTTCCATTCAATGTCCCTTTCCCTTTTCTTTCCATTCAAACTTATCCACATCCTGAAAAAAATCATGGTCCTAACATGACTCTTACTACTATCCCATTGTTCACTCTGACATATCCTGTGTTTGTCTTGTCTATTTAGATTGTAAGAACTTCGGGGCAAGGACTATCTACTACTTTGTCTTTGTACAGTGCCTAACACAGTGGGGCCCCATATTTGATTGGTCATAGACATATAGATATAGGGTCAGAAGGGACCATTATGATCATCTAGTCTGTCCTCCTGCACAATGCAGGCCACAGAATCTCACCCACCCACTCCTGCAATAAACCTCTCACCTATGTCTGAGCTATTGAAGTCCTCAAATCATGGTTTTAAGACTTCAAGGTGCAGAGAATCCTCCAGCAAGTGACCTGTGCCCCATGCATAGAAACTACCTTAATAATTTTCTGCAACTGTTACTCACGTTTATTTGATGGAGTTATCTAATCTATGTTTTGGACTTATTATTTTGGGGAACACACTTCTGTAGTTGAATTGCTGTACACAACATTGTGGGTGAAATCCTTACACGTGTTGCAAATAAATATTCAGTTTATAAATTTACCAGGTCAGGATACCATATTTTTTCCTTACTATTTGATCAGGTCCTGGAACCTTTAGTTACAAAATTGCTTCAATGTAGCAAAATTACAACTGGTGATTGTAAAAGGATATGCTGGTACTTTCTGGCAGACAACAGGTTCAGCACAATCATATTCCTGGTTTCTGCCAAAACCTGTGGAATTCTGTGGCTGCAGTTCTAAGGGACAATAGGACTGGCAGTAAAGCATGCCAGAAAGGGAATTTGTAGACATCTCTTTCCTTAGCAAGGGACAGACCAGGGTAGGAATAAGACCAGTGGTGTGTCTCTCTTTTGAGAGATTGAGTGGGAGTAGACCTATGCTAGAGAGGCCATGTGTCTCCCTACTGAGGGGAAAACTGGGATAGAGGTAGGAGCTCTGGGTCTCTGCTAAACAAAGCTTTGGGGCAGAGGTTATGAAAGGAGGCTAGGATGTGTCCATGTGATAGGACAGGGAACTTTGAGGGAGAGGAATTGTATTTGGACCGTGGTACAGAGTCTGCAGGTGGACGGAGCTTGGGGTAAGTAAAACTTCGTTAGTGTTGGAGCATTTTTTGTAAAGTTTTATTGGTTACCGTACCCATGAGGGCAGCTAATCATTAACAGAAGCCCTTATCTGGTGTCCTTCTGCTTTGGTCACACACAGCCAGGGTCCTTAGCTACTAAATGGTGGTACCTTCACTTGACTGTTTAAGGGAGTCAGGCACCCTACCATAGCTCCCTATGTATTTCAACTATCCCTGATCTGATACTTACCCCTATGACTCACCTGATACATCATACATATACTCTGACACTTCCATAATGTACAACAATGTACACTTTATCTACATTGTGAAATATAGAAGCATATAAAGGGAGGATGAAGACTGATTTGGAGTAGGTACATCAACATAATATAACCCGCAAGTAACATAACCCCCAGGGTGGATTTCCCTGGATTTACTAGTCCAGTTTATTCCACACTAGAGGGCTCAGTGTACCTTTATGAGACAATGCAGGCCTGAAGGTGCTTGAGTGCAGTGAGGTAATGAGGGCACCGATTTGGCCAGGGGGCTAACCTCTCTGGGGCGACAATAGATGTTACTCAGTGGAAAAAGTCCCCCAGTGTAGGGGACCTCTGCACTGTTTCCAAGACCGTTGCTCTCTTCCAGAGTAGGTTGGTAAACCCCATTCAGGGCAAAAAAAGCAACCCCTCAGGTGGGGCCAGGCAGTCAGGACACTGATCACATTATCTCAGGCAGAGCTGTCCTCCTCTCATTCCCCCCTCCCATTGGCTTATTCAGCATTCCATTCCCCAGGGTTCACCCAATCACAAGGCACAACACCCTTGGCAAGGGGAGCACACTGCAGTCTTCCCCATCTCTCATCTACCTGGCAACAAACTTTTAGTTCCCTTTTTGTCAGCCCCATTCACCCGGGTTACATGTTTATTTAGGACTGTTGTTACCCTGGAAGGGTGGCTTCAGTTGGAGAGTGAGAACTAAAGTACCCAGACAGTGATGGAAACTGAGGCATCTGTATGGATGGGACATCTGTATGGAGAGAGGTAAGAAACCTAGCCCAAGGATTAGAAGCACCTATAAATTATGTTGATCACTCTTGGTTCCTCTGAGGACTCTCTCTGAAATCAATAGGATTTGCATGTCTGAGTAAGCTCAGTGATATTAAGCAGCTGAGGTATCTATGGTAAACAGCATAGTATTTGTTAAACCTCAGGTGTTTGGGGTCATAACATTCCAACAGCTTTAGGGAGACCTACCCAGTTAAATCAAATTATACTGAAAGTACTATTGGGCCAGACTTCGATACCCTTACTCACAGCGAATTGTAACTTTCACAATTAATTGTCCTACCGAAGTCAGTGGCGTTATTTGGGAATAAGATACTACTCAGTGTGATGGAGGGTATAATAATCAGGCCCTTGGACAACATGATAAAATAGTAAACTAAAATAAAATTGAAAAAATAAAAGTATCCAGTACCAGTGGCCGGGGTGGAGAAACCCAGGCACTACCTGCTTCACTGGGTTCCAACCCTGGACTTTGTGAATAATAGCTCGCATAGGTGACTGAGGGGTGGGAACCCTTACACCTGTTCCCTGGGCCACTTCCTACCCCGGCTGCAGTTCCTCCTTCAGTGCCACTAGTCTGTTTCTGGATTTCCTCTGGAATTTTCTCTGGTTGCTTTCTGGAGTGTCTTCCTCTATCAGCAATGGTCAATTGTTCCTGCCTACATGGGGTGAAGGGCCTGTGGCAGCTCAGCTGCTGGGCCTGGTCTCAGCCATGTGGAGCCCCAGCAATTTCCCTCCAGGAGCTTGCAGCACACGACTGCTCCCCTGCTCTGTCCACCCAGACTAAACTGAGCTGCTCCCTTCTGAGCCGGGCCTCCAATGTGAACATGCACATGCCCAGCAGGTGCAGTGGGACAGCGCCTTCTGGGCCCAGAGCTGTTCCTCAGTTCACCAGTGTGGAGCTTGTACACACGTATCCCACCAAACAAGAGTGGTGGGTTTATACTCCCTACTTTTGAGAATTACCATAAAGCTTTAGCTATTAAATTAAACCTGCTGTGGATTAAAACGAAAACCAATGAGTCACCTGGTTAGCTATACCTAGAAGAAGAATATGTTGCTTCAATATGTAATTGTTTCAATGCAAAAGTTGAGTAGTTCTGATTCTGACCCTCCCAAGGGCAGTGACAAACAAATATGTTAGCTAGTCTATTATACATTCCCCTAGTTTTCTCTCCTGAGTATCTGTGGTTCACAACAGATCAAATCCTATTCTTAAAACCTGCTAAGAAATCTGTGGCCATTTTTGTAGGTTTTTATGATTGACACTTATAACAGGATAGGCGTAGGTGGAGTCTGGGGCCAGCCAACCCTGTTTCAAGTCTGGTCTCTTTAAGAGACGGCACGCTGAGACATTGTTCCCTGGGGTGTCTCGGGAATTGTGGTCCTGTGAAGGTGTCATGTAGAAGTTACATGAGTATATAAGGCAAGTCTGTGACTTCCCTTAGTTGGTGAGGACTGAGGGACAGCAGAGTAGAGCTGACTCTCCAGAGCTCCAAGGCAGAGTGTTTGGGAGCGAGACCATGGGGAGCAGGAACTGGCTGAGGGGAAGCCTCAGCTGGGAGGGCTGCGAAGGTCTGTGGAGCCCTAGAGTCAGGTATATGAGGAAGGTGAAGCCCTGATCAGGACTGGAAGAACTATTGAGTCCTAGGAAGGGCCGGAAGGAACTGTTGAGCCTGGAGGAGAAGGCGGGGAGATGTTGGCTTTAAGTTACAACCCAGTGGAATAATAAATGAGACCGAGAAGAGGAGGGTTATTGAGAAAAATAACTTCAGTATGATATTTGATTAAGTAGGGGAGAAGGGAAACTGAGGCAGTGGAGGCCCCTGATACTGGAGTGGGTAAGAGTCTGCAACAGCACACCGTGGCTACACACACCTGCACAGGAACAGTGGGGTCGGAACTCAGATTTATGCTCCAACAGGAGGCACTCTGTCACCTGAGCTAAAGAACACTCAGCAATAGCTGTTGTGAGGCCTATGACACACACCTGAGGGGTTCTGAGTTCTTCCAGAAGAGGACAGCCGTATAACACTAGCACCCATAGTACAATACTTTAGCCTTGTGTATTTTACTTTATACCCCTTCCTCTGATATGGTAACAAAAATTAAAATATTGAAATATAAGACACTTTTTACTTTTCCATGTACTATATAACTGCATGGAGACAATCTGTAAACAAACAACACTTAGCTCTTATATGCTGCTTTTCGTCTATAGACCTTTACATGTTTTACAAAAGAGGTCAGTAGAGCAGCATGAATGATTTTAAGGGAATAATCTAGCTTCTCTCTCTTTTCACTAATTATCCAGTAACAGGCTTTTTGCAAATTTATTCATTTGAAATTAAGTGAACAATTTATGTAAACATGTTTCAGCCTGTGGATTACTTGCTGTCACAATATTCACTATCTGTATTTGCAGCATGAGTGCTCTCTGAAATCAGATTGTATTTTTTCTGCTCTTGGATTGGATGATTGGCAAATCCACGAGGAGCTTTCAGCATGGCTGCATGAAAATTTCCAGCATGAATACTCATGCAATTACATATTTTCATGAGTATGCACAACACTTTCCTCAAACATCCTTGCAAACCAAAAGTTTGCTTGTACAGATGTTTCTAGGAAATGAATAAAAGGGGTTTTGAATAACAAAGCAAAATGGCAGTTTTCATTCAAATGTCTGTTTGCAAAGACTGTTTTATTCAGTTCATTCTCTCTCTCCTCCCCAGTGCCATTCTCCAGCTCATGAAGGATCATAAATACTGAGGCCAGGATGGTGGATTACTCTATACACCTGAGAAGTAAGCCATGCAATATGCTACTGTTTTAGACTCTGCTGTCTCCCCTGCATATACCAGCATTCTCGGAGATACAATTCCTTCCCAGTTTTTCTCATGGGGAACAACTTCCAGCTGCCCCTTGTTGTGGCCTGAGAGTAAACTCTCAGTCTAGCTCTGAGTATTTAAGTGGTTTGTGTCAGAGATTATATAGATCCAACACACCAAGTCTCTTACACAGGAAAATGAAAAGGACATTCTTAGCTGTTATATCAACAGCAGCCAAACACTAGCATCACTGCTTGCATCACAAAGATCACCTAGTATGACTGCTCACACCAGCACCCAGATCCACAGGCCTGGGAGTCCTTTCTTATAATCATACATGAAAGTCATCATAGAGCTGTGTTATTTCCTACAGAACCTAGCAGTAAATTAGGAAGTATTCCTTCAAAAGGATAGCAATGGTCCAATATGTGATCAGGGAGGGTTTTCTGCTGTTACAGTGTCATTAAATGCAGAGGAACTCACGGAGTGCATACTAGAGTATTAGGGTGACCAGATAGCAAGTGTGAAATATCAGGACAGGGGATGGAGGGCATAGGCATCTATATAAGAAAAAAGCCCCAGATATCAGGACTGTCCCAATAAAATAGGGACATCTGGTCATGCTACAGAGTATTCACAGTGAGGGTTTGAAAACAGCCAGTTAGTTCAGTTTACCTGGTACACATGTACAGATTTGGATGAACTGTTGTAGAAGATGTATCTACAGATGGAATAAAAAACTCCACTGAAATAAAAATGAGATAAAAATATTTCAGCTTGGGCATCTCCTGCAACTACATAGCTACCAAGTGCATATGTGATAGGAGAGGTATAATGACAGTCCTCTGTAGATACAGATATAATACACAGTCAAGTGTACTTCTGAACATGTTACATATTTGCAGGTGTTTACTATAAAATTAAGGGTATTTTCAGAAATACTGAAAAAGGTTAGCAAATGTGACTATATCAGCACAAGAGGAGAAAAGTTACAGTGGGAACTTTGTGGCAGCAGAACAAAGGTGCGGAGGTAGACTCAGCAAGAGTCAAAGTGTTAAGCATTACCAGAGGTACAGTACAGCAATGAACAGAGCCCCTGTCTTTCAGACTTAGGAGAATTAGTTGGGGTTTTTTATCCTTGACACTGGGCAACCAAATCTGGGCTTAAAAAACAGATGATTCAATCAAAAAGAACCTGGATAGGTAGTAACCATACCAGAAGAGGCAATTTTCAGTTTCTAACAGTCCATGTCCAATCCTTCAAACTAAAGCTTTATCAGCCCTCTTTTTTTCTAGCCAGCAGAAAATCCTCAGCAGCAGAAGCTATTTAAAGGCCCTGGTCCAATATTGAATCCTCAGATTTGGCAGTAGCAGGTTTCAGCTGGATTTTCTGGGCAGTAAGTAACTCAGCAGCAAATTTACTCTTTTTAATACAATGGCAACAATTCTTGGAAGTAACAGGAATGACTTCAGACTGTGCCAAAATTTAAATGAAAAATCTAACTGTAGCTGGCCTTGCAGCTTGCTGGCAGCACATCCTGCTTTCATGTGGGAGACCAGCATTCAGACCTGGGATATATCCCGAAAGTGACATGTAGGCACACAACCTTTATGAACTGATGTACAGCACCTTGATGCTAGTCATACTTATGTGGGAGGTGCAAGCAGGGGGTGAGAGCAGAAAATAAGCGATTTCCCACACTGAATGGGCTGAGAAAAACCAAAAGTCCAATCTGGGCAGGTTTCTGGTCAAGTTTTGCTAGGGAGAAATTATGTTACCATTTTTGTTCTTCTGCTAGTTAATCTACATGAATGAAGATACTCAGATGGCTGGTAAAGATAAGAAATACCTGTCTCTAAAGAATACAAGCATTAATTTGGAACAGAAAATATATATATGTATGGTAAATATAAGGAAATTCATTGCATCTTCTCAAAAGTGCAATATAAGGCCTTCATTCTGCAAGGTACTTAAGGAGGTGCAGCAAAGTAGTTACCGTTCAAATGTTGGAAGCGCTTTGCTTGATTGGGGCCTAACTATTCAGTGAAAAAAATTAAATTCCTTTAATGCAGCTGTTTGCCACATAAGATGACTTAACACCCACAGCTATATTTCTTTAAAAACAACAAGGAGTCCGGTGGCACCTTAAAGACTAACAGATTTATTTGGGCATAAGCTTTCATGGGTAAAAAACCCACTACTTCAGATGCAACCCATGAAAGTTTATGCCCAAATAAATCTGTTAGTCTTTAAGGTGCCACCGGACTCCTTGTTGTTTTTGGGGATACAGATTAACATGGCTGCCCCCTGATACTTGACAGCTATATTTCTTTGTTTACTTCTGCTGAAAACAATCATACAGAGGATAGCCTCACAGCAAATTAATATGGTAGGCAAGAACTTCTTTAGCCACTTTCAGGTGAAAGTTGGTTTTCAATCCATAGTCATAAATACTTGAAAACAAGGCTTTAGAATGGAAACACTACCATGATTGCAAGGTTACAATAAAAACTTACTAAAAAAGTGCACCTTGAGTTGTGTGTATTATAGACTCAGAAGAATCAGTGTCCCCTCCTTCACAATCAGTTTTTTGTTCCTTCTTTGATGTATGGCTCTGGCATCTTGCTTCACAATGTACTTAGCTTCTACGTGGAATTCTATATGGTTTGAAATCTGCCCTTGTCAAATCTATTTGCTCTTTAAAGTATACCCAGAGTTAAGCAAAGAAGTATAAATAAGAAAAAATCTTTAGCTGATTCAGGGATAGTTACACTGAAGCTTCCAGGATAGCACAGGTGTTTCTTAAACTGTATTAACAACTTAACAAGCTGTAAACATTCACAGTCACAATGTGCCTCGTGGTTCCACCCCTGCAACGGGGGGAATTTAGCTTGTACCAGCCCTATACCTAATGTGATGTATTTTGCCCATCATGCCAGTGCAGTGGTTGAGGGGTCAGAGCCAAAGCTCCACCCATTCCCCACCCTGCCTCTTGTGTGGGAGGCTAACACAAAAGCTGCACTGCAGAGGCTATTTCCCTTTCTCACCCTGATGCAGGTACCTGGTGCAGGGGCGTTAGACTCACCTTGTGCTCTCTTATTTACCTGTGCAGGTGCACAGGATGGGACACAGAAAGTTACGGGAGTATGGCTGAGCACTCAGAAGTCAAAAAATGCCCATGTTAAAGTTGCACATGCATCCTAACCCTTCCCCTTTGTGCAGGTACATTATGACACAGTATTTGATCACCTGGTTAAATTATTTCTCATAAAAGACAATCTTAGACAATACAGTTTTTCTAATATATTCGCATGTGGAACATTTAGCAACTGTGCATTACCATGTGTATGCCAGAGTCTACGGAATTCACTTGTATAAAATATCCACACTGAATGAGAGAATGTAGAAAAAGAATTGCATTGTTATTATCTATATAATAAGACTCCAGGAATGTTACTCTGTTTGTCCCTCCGAAGCCAAGAATGTCTGTTGAGTCAGTGTGAAGCAACAGAAGCAGCCACAGCATGGCTGAGAGCTCTTTTTGTCCAGAATATCACCAGGTTCAGTCATCACTGGGTTTTGCAGTCTGTTACCATCCAATTGTTAAGTTCTCAGCCATTTTGATATTACCAATTACATCCCTGTGGTGTAGGGCTGCAGTCCATCACGTATCTACGAGATGCCAAAGTTCTAGACCATTATGATCGCTGAGGTAACTCAACCAATCACCACCAGTACTCCAAAGGTAATTTGCATGCAACAATTTCATTGGTTGTATGAGGGAGACTGCAGAGATGGTGGTAATCTTGGCCCAGCTGTCACACCCACATGACAGCACAGGCTTTCAGCTCTGAGGACTGTATTTATTTATTTCAATTTTGATTTAAAAGAAGCCACATAAAGGGTGCCTGGCCACAGATCTGAGTGCCCTCTCTATGCATTTAACACAACAACATCAGAGTTTCAAAACATAAAACCACCTAAAGCAGCAGCACTTCTCCCACGCTACCGCACCTGTCCCCAGACAAAGCATAGTAAGCGGACCAGAATGATTTCAACCCCCCACAATGGTCACCGCACTTCTCTGCCGGACAGAAATCCCATCTTCAACAGCCTCAGACCTCCACCAACATGCACGCAAACAGAAAGGCATTGCAATATGCCTGGAAGATCAGCAGGCTTAGGTGACTCCTGGCCAGGGCAGGAAAGCATTCTAAGGAAAAGGGCCCTTCTTATACTCTGACAGTCTCCTCCCTTTTATACCAACGCGGTCACATCTTGGGCACCCCTGCTGAGGGATTACTGGGGAGAGAGTCTGCATGTGCAGTCTTAACTTTGGCTATTTCCAACTTTGAGTGCTTATTTGTGCAACCTTCATATTCTTTTAATGTAGCTTTTCCAGGGAATTTGTTTGATAAAAAAAAAAAAAGGACAGGAAAAGAAATTCCAAAATGTGAAACTTTTTACTTAGGTACCACTAGGTGAACAGCTCATTCTGTCCCACATAATGGGAACACAGTGTTCAGTGTAGGAGACACACAATGACTGAGGCAGGGCTTTTAAAGAGCAGCTCCTGCCTGCCGTAGAGCCACGCTCTGGAAGGATTCCATCTGTGGGTAGCGTGTTTTGTAGTTGTACTAGAGGGCCAGGTGGAGGAGGGCTGGGTCATGATGAGAAGAATCTACTGGCCAAACCCACTCACGGAAGAGCGGCAAAGCAGCCACCGTTGCTATTGCAGCCCAAGGGGCATATTAACAGCTGTGACCTCGTATTTTTGATTCCATGCCACCATCCCCACAGATAACCCATGTGCCTTTTTCAGGATTTGTACAGGGATGAAGATTTGGTTCTCAGACAGACATTTCATAAGGACCTGGAGTGAGCACTAGTGGTGTCTCATAGCATCATAGAATATCAGGGTTGGAAGGGACCTCAGGAGGTCATCTAGTTCAACCCCCTGCTCAAAGCAGGACCAATCCCTAATTTTTTGCCCCAGATCCCAAATGGCCCACTCAAGGATTGAACTCACAACCCTGGGTTTAGCAGGCCAATGCTCAAACCACTGAGCTATCCCTCCCCCGGTCTCGCCACCATTTAAATCAGCCCAATCATAATTTTATGTAACGGTGTCAAGATATTAGATTGCAGGAATCCTCTTTATTTGCAAAAACATATGCAAATATTCTCTCTCTCCCCCCTTTCCAGGAAAATGAATGTGGCAACACCACTTTATATGGAGTGAGTTAATTGTCCTTCGAAGAGCAATGCTCCAGTCAAACCATCATCTGAAGTGTCAGTAAAGCAGGCAGTGGGCAAACATTTTACTGTGTGGTTGAAAAGACTCTATATAAATTAATCTCTTAGCTGAAAATGCAAGTACATAAGCCAGGAAAAAAAGCAGGGACAATTCAGAAATGGGAGAACTCTTTTGCAATATTTCAGTGAGCTTCAGAGATCAAGTGTCATGATTTCATTTCAAACTAAACTCATGTCATATTTCTCAAGCATTTTTCTCTAATAAGCATTTGTTTTATGCAAGCAGTTCTGACTAGCTGTCTATGACTGCTGGATCCCCACTATAGCTAGGGGTACACTAGCAATAGGTAACTTGTATTAGAAAAGGGATTTTATCTAACCTGAAAGCATGAAGCTCGAGGTTGCATCTTTATGTTGATTTGCTGTGTAACTCTTATATGTTTGCTTTCCTTCACTATTTTGTCTTTGTATCTCTGGATTTTCTATTAAATAAACTTTTCATTTATTTTCACCCCAAGCAGGTCTCCAGTGTACAAAATCTGTTGAATGTGTAACCCAAAGTGAACTGATACCTGCGGGGATGGTTTCACACCTTCATGGGTAACGAACCACAGAGTCTGGCACTTAAGAACTCGGGGAGATGTATTTGTGCAGTATTGGAAAGACTGTTAGTGTGTCACTGACAAGTGAGACCTTATGTTTGTGGGATGGTTATTGGTGTCGGGGACCTGAACCACAGCCTCACACCACCAAGGTACCCGGAAGTTACAGGGCAGGCAGTGACAGGACCTCTTACCTCTCTAGGTAGTCACCAAAATCTCACAGCAGTGTTAATACTAGGAAAATGTGTAGTAAATGCATTTTCCTCATAGTTTAAGCATTTTTATTATGCTTCAGCAAACATATATTTAAGATCATAAAATCATAGAATATTAGAGCTGGAAGAGACCTCAGGAGATCTAGTCCAATCCCCTGCTCAAAGCAGGACCAACACCAACTAAATCATCCCACCCAGGGCTTTGTCAAGCTGGGCCTTAACCTCTAAAGATGGAGATTCAACTACTTCCCTAGTTAACCCACTCCAGTACTTCACTCCCTCCTAGTGAAATAGTGTTTCTGAATATCCAACCTAGACCTCCCCCACTGCAACTTGAGACCATTGCTTCTTGTTCTGTCATCTGCCACCACTGAGACCAACCTAGCTCCATTCTCTTTGGAAGCCCCTTCAGGTAGTTGAAGGCTGCTATCAAATCCCCCCTTGTTCTTCTCTTCTGCAGACTAAATAACCCCAGTTCCCTCAGCTTTTCCTCGTAGGTCATGTGCCTCAGCTGTCTAATAATTTTCGTTGCCCTCCCCTGGACTCTCTCTAATTTGTCCACATCCCTTCTGTAAAGGGGGGACCAAAACTGGACACAATACTCCAGGTGTAGCCTCACCAGTGCCGAATAGAGAGGAATAATCACTTCCCTCGATCTGCTGGCAATGCTCCTACTAATACAGCCCAATAATGCAGTTGGCCTTCTTGGTAACAAGGGCACACTGCTGACTCATATCCAGCTTCTCGTCCGCTGTAATCCCAGCGTCCTTTTCTGCAGAACTGCTGCTTAGCCAGTCAGTCCCCAGCCTGTAGCGGTGCATGGGATTCTTCCTTCCTAAGTGCAGGACTCTGCACTTGTCCTAGTTGAACCTTGTCAGATTTCTTTTGGCCCAATCCTCCAATTTGTTTAGATCACTCTGGACCCTATCCCTACCCACCAGCATATCTACCTCTCCCGCCAGCTTAGTGTCATCTGCGAACTTGCTGAGGGTGAAATTCATCCCATCATTCAGATCATTAAAGATATTGAACAAAACTGGCCCCAGGACCAACCCTTGGGGCACTCTGCTTGATACCAGCTGCCAACTAGACATCAAGCCATTGATCACTACATGTTGAGCCCAACAGTCTAGCCAGCTTTCTATCCATCTTATAGTTCATTGATCCAATGCAAACTTCTTTAACTTGCTGGCAAGAATACTGTGGGACACCATATCAAAAGTCAAGTCTTGCTAAAGTCAAGATATATCATGTCCACTGCTTTCCCCATATCCACAGAGGCAGTTATTTCATCATAGAAGGCACTCAGGTTGGTCAGGAACGACTTGCCCTTGGTGAATCCATGTTGACTGTTCCTGATCACCTTCCTCTCCTAAACAATTACTAAGCATTTCTTAAATTTAAGTCATGCTAGGAAGCCCAAGTAGCTCTGGGAGAAGCAGAAAGTGCAGAGAAGAAAGAAGAGCCTACACATGGCCATAATTCTTGCAGCTACTAATCCAGTGTTCATTCATGCTAATCCTTATCACCTGGCATTAAATTAGTTCTGAAGGAATACCACATTGATGCTAGAGCTCCTATTCTCCATTGCCATGCACTTTGTGACATCATGTGCTCCTGTACAGGTGAGTACAGGATTGGTTTAAAACAGTATAAGCCAGATTCTCATTTACACTAAAGTCCCTTTACACAACTCTGGCCATGTAAGAGAGCCTGAAAGTGGACATACAGTACAATTATGTCCAATTCATAGTCCCTTTGCTCTGGCAGAGCAATGTAGAGAGGCCTTAGTGTAAATGAGAATCAGGCCCAATAGCTGGTGTGAGCATGAAATATTTATTTAGTAGCATATTACACCTTCTTTGCACTCATTTTGCACTGGTATAAATAACTACGCAGGTTGCAAGACAGTAGAGAATCTGACCCTATAGATGAGTGAGGGAGAGCAGTAGTTGTTCATAGGGAAGACATCCCAGTCTGATGGAAAGCTGATCAATGAATGGACCAAATAAGCAACAACATGGAAACTGGTCTCTTCATCAAGCCTTATTTTTTCAATATTCTGATTGCCATATTCATTATTTAGCAGCCACAGAGTCAGATTTACATCCATCTCTTCAAATTTAAATATTGTCCATCCTAGTGCAGGGGAAAAATTCCATAGTGGTAAGTAGCAAAGAAGGAAATATTTCCTAGGTGAGTGGTTTTTTAAAAAGCAGTAGTTGTTATTCGAAACATCTGTGTAGACTGAAATATCCTTGGCAGAGATGAATTAGTGGGCAGAGAACAGGTGGGGTGGTAAAAGTTGTGTGATAAATGTAATTTATCACATAGCTCTGCAATTTCTCACAGGGATATCTTCTAACTGCATCCTGTGAGTTGGACCCATGTCTATCTGCTGCTACCAGATAGTAATGATGCTTCTGAGCTATTACCTATGAGGCCATAACAGTATCAAAGGCTGCTGCTAAGTGTCGGAAAATTAGAATGGCCACTTGAGCCTTATCCATTGCCAGTAGGAGATATTCAACCATTGCCACCACAGCTGTTTCTGTACCATACCCAGATCTGAAACTGGATCAAACAAGGTCAGTTAAATCCATTGTCTGTTACTTTGCCATAATCTTCTCATTAATCTTCCACAGAAACCAGAGGTTTAAAACAGAATATTTGACAAGATTCAGTGTTGAGCAATAATTTCTCATATACAACTGCTGCGTTACATGAAGTGCTGAGGTCATAAGCTCTCTGAGGCAGGGACGCTCTCTCTTTTATTAAATGTGTGTACTCTGACCAGCACAATGGGAACTTGACTCCTAACTGGGCCTGTAGACGCTACCACAATACAAACAATAAATAATAGTGTTAACTGAGCCTGTTGCTAGGGGAGATCATCAGTATCTCCATTTGTGAGCATAGGATGCTAGGTGTGCTCAAGATTAGATTCCCCTTCTCAAGAAATTACTTGACACTGACATTCTAGCCTGGTTCAAATCTCCCTTTTTGTGGGCTTTTATTGAGATGGTTGCGGCAAAGTAACACTGGCAGTATCTACAATTAACCAATTTCCTGGACCCTATTCAGTCCATTTCTAGACCTTGGTAAGGGACAGAAACAGCATTGGTGGTACTGGTTGATGACCTTCTCCTAGCGCTGGGTAAGGCCCACATCCTCAAAGGTATTTAGGCACCTAACTTGACTTCAGTGAGAGTTAGGTGCTTAAGTACTTTTGAGGACCTGGCTCCAAGTGTTCATACTGATTTGGTTACATCTACCACCAGATAGATACGGGGGCAGTCTCTGGCAGGAGTTGATAGGATCAAAGTCAAAAGCCAATCTTTTCAGATGGAAATCACAGAGGATGATTTTGGAGAATTATTATTCTACTCCAAGGGCTCTCAGTGCTAGAGTAACACAAGTTGCCTTCTTGTCTACCCTCCTCTTCAACATGTAAATGAGGCTTAGTGAGGAATGATGGTTTGCAATGTCCCTAATACACTGAAGATACTCAGCTTTATGTTTGCATCTTGTCCAGCCCTGTTGAGGCAGGGGAATGAATGACCCACTGTCTGCAGGAGACTGAGGCTAAATGGCTGTGTCTCAGTCTTGGGAGAAACAGCTGGCAGAGCTTGTAGGGAATAATTTTGGCTTTACCATTCACCATTTGTGACCCAGGTTTGCATTTTGGGAGTCTGAGATCCAGGGGAGATGCTGGATTGTGTGATAAGAGCTGGAGTGAAAAGTATATTTTCTATGTGCCTATCAAGTGGATACTAATTTTTCCACAGCTATTCCTGCTCCTGACACTCTCATATTAGATTATGGTAATTAGTGCTGGTCAAAACTTTTCTGTTAACAATTTTCTTCAATTAGAAGTGTTCTTTATTTGAAATAAAAATTCATGGGATTAGAAAATTTAAGAAATTAAAATTGGGTTTTCAATGCAAATTGAAAACCAAAGAGTTTCCAAGTTTTTTTTTTTTTCCAAAAAATACTTTGCTAGAAATTTTGGGCAGAAATAACGTATTTTCCCAACAGCTCTACTTCTGGTTTTACTAAAACATAAATCAAAATTTTCATCACAACTGGAAAAGGATATTTCAAAAAGTGGTTTTATTCTCTCTTCTTCCTCCCCTTTTTTGCCTCTAAACAAAATTAGATTAATTCTTCCCAAGGTTTTGTTTTTTCAAAACTTCAACTTTTGAAGCATTACCGAGTGGCAATGGGAAAATGACAGTGAAAGTCTACAACTGAACAATTATATGTGGGGGAAGGTTCTGTTTTTCTAGTGTAGATTTTGTTATATTGGTTATTTTAATTGTTGTAGAGGAGTTCAGTCCATAAAAATGCCCATCTAAACTTCTCTGAAGTCAAAATAAGAAAGTCAAGAAATTAAAGATCATAATTTTCCACAGCTGGAGAACAAATTAAAAGAGTTAGAGTACCTCTCTATAAACCTATTAAGCAATGTCAGAGGATAACTTCTTGCAGCACCTTTCTGCCTTTTCAGTTGAAAATTCTTGCCTTTCCTTTTGACTTCAGAGCCTGCAGAACCCCTAAAAGAATGAGCACTCTACCTGGGACAAAGAGGCTGCAGGAAAGGCAGCAGATGAATGCAACCCCTGCCACTGCCACCTCATGAGCCAAATCAGTTAAAGTCAGTTGGTGAAATTCTGGCCCCATTGATATCAATGACAAAATCATCATTGACATCAGTGGGGCCAGGGTTTCACCCAATGTTTTCCTGCAGTTGGGACTGAGCAAGAACTGAACTGCAGAATTTTTGTTTTCAGTTAGCCTAATCAGGCAAAATTCCTTGGAGGCCAGTGGCATGGGAACTTGTCAGGAGAATCCTCAGGGAATGGCACAGAGCAGCCGGAGTGCAGGGTAGGATCCAGCTCAGATAGTCAAAATGTTTAAAGAGTGGGAATCCTGTATATGCTTTCAGTAATTTAATTTTGTTGGTCTGGATTGAACTCTGGTTATACAAGCAGAGGGGACCTAATGCAGCTGGAATTCCTCTAGCCATATGAAAGGAGGGGGTGCCATCCTTCCACGGCATGGCATGCCTGCAATGTCATTGTTCTGAAAGATCAATGCTCCTTGGTATTTTGAGGGCAGGGTTGGAGGCAGGAGTGGGTAGAATAGGGGACCAGCCACTCTGCTGAGCTCTCCCCTGCCCATTCCCTGGATTTGTGCATAGACTGCAGCAGGGGTCCTGTGGCCTCCCAGGTGCAGTTGCTACTGAACAGAAATAGAGGGATCCAGCCAGTGGTAATATGGCTCCCCAGGGCAACTCTTCCAATAGCACTATGGCCCCTGCAACACCTGTCCTGCTGAGGGATAGGCAGCAATGCTGAGCAGAGGGACCATTTCTGCAGAATGTGTCCATGTGTCTTTCCCATGGACCCCTGAATATATGGTTTTAGGAGCCTCATCATCATCATCCTGAGGCCCCTAAATCCCTCTTTGCTAGAAGGTAAGAATTTTCCGGCAGCTTTGTTATTTGCTTAATAAAGCTTGAGTCATCTCCATCCACATTCTGTGGGCTTCTCCCTCTGTCCCATTGGATTTTGGATGAAATGGTTCACTGTTAAAGCTTCTTTAAATTGTGAACACCTAACACTAAACACCTTAGCACCTTCTCCCACCAAACTGGTTCTTTTTTCTGTCACCTCCTGGCTGTCTAAGTTGGACAGTCACAATACTGCCTATTGCACACTCCGAACTTAGTGGGAATAAGCTTTCTTGCCTCTCTATTCTTAATTCACACTGTCTTTAACTTCGTGCAATATTTTGCATGTGACCTAACTGTCAGACCATGTTGGAAAACATGTCTACTTTGTACTTCTCAGCTTCAGCTAAAATGAACTCTAAACCACAAGAGGGCAGCAGTTCAACATATTTTACCAAAACATCAGCTTTCCATTTTAATGAAAGACTCTGAACACTGCAATAAAATAGCCTGTATGCGCCAACTTTAGTCACAATAACTTGCCTTCTTCTGTATTCCTCTACAATACTATTTCCTGTGACAAGCAGGTTTGGATGTGGAATAATTAAAATCATATTTAGGTCAGTTGTAGCTGTACCTATTTTTCATATCCCTCATACTTAAGAAAAATCTTTGTAAATCAGCCTTGCAAAATTCTTCTCTTCCCCATTTCAAGGTGAATAATTAGATTTAGCTATTAAAATATTATGAAAGTTTCATCATCATCATCTTAGAAAACTGTCTTATTCTTCTACCACTCCCACTGAACCCATGGCTTCTGAACTCTCCTGAGGTAGCTGATGAATGACAGGTGACTTGACTGTGTGCCTGGGATCACAGATTTTTGTTTGAATTCTGCAAGGCAGAGTCAAGCAAACAACAAAATTCAATATGAGTTAAGCTAACATGTTCATCTACAAAAATAAACTCTACTCAGGTTCATGAGAATTTGGTTTAAAAGAAAAAATAAAAACTATAGATTTTAAAAAAAAATACTGACAATTTTGATGTGAAGACGCTCTCACAAAGGAAGTATCTGAAATGCAGGCCAGTCAAAAAAAGTGTAAGATCAAAGTTTAACATGGATCAAATATGATTGTAAAATAAATAGTTGTAATACACAATAAATCAAAACAATCAATACTAAGACAATGAAAGCCTATGAAATCTTGTATATGGACAACATAAGAGAAGTATTGTTTAGATTTTAAGCTCGTTGGGGCAAGGACCCTCTTACTTTTTGTTTGTACAGTGCCTAGCACTGACTAAGTTCTGACCAAGTCTAGTTCCTGACTAAGGAACTAATTCAGTACCCCTCTATTTATGCAAGTTTTGTCCAACTGAGTTCAATGGGACTGCTCTTCCAAGTATGAAGCTCATTTGAGTACCTGAATCAAGCTGCAAGGAAGGCATTTTTTTGCTTTTGATAATGCTCAATGGTGTAATGATTCCATGTATCCACAAGGTGGTGCTACTAAACTTTGTTTGAACAATCCAGGAATGATGGAAAAAACAAGGCAAAGAGGAAAAAAGGTAAATGTGATCAGAGAAGATGTCCAAGATGTTGAATATATGCACACACAAAGCACAATTGCCAGATTTTCTGACAAGTATAAATGGAGCTTAATTGCAGAGAACAAAACCTTCATAAAAATATATCTAACAAATCTACATGAGCAAAGCTCAATGGCAAGTTTTAAATGGGAAATTTAGACTTTTCAATTTACAACAGAAGATTCCTTTGTCACCCAGTCCCTTCTAGATTAAAGTTGGGCCAAACAATGCAAGCAGTATTAAAATCAGAGAGTATAGCCTCTCTTTTCTGGTTAAAGATCAAAGGCAAAAGATAGCAGTCATTCATGCTGAAACTGCACAGGGAGAAAGAAATTACTAGCTAATGTACAAGAAAGTGCAGAAATCAAAACAGACACGTTGTCTTCTCTGTACTTAGACTTTGAGGTAAAAGTTCTTTTGTTGCAATGCAAAAAAAGTTATTCCAGTATGAATGTAATCCATTAGAAAACATCTACAGGAAGAGATTAAACTAAACAAACGATAAGGAAATGTAGCAATGGTGCCCTACTGCATAGTAGGTATTTTAAACATTTCAGTTCTTGGAAGGCTAGGTTGTGCACTCTTACTTATGTGGACGATAATAACTCACATGAACAGGCTCAATGAAGACAATGAGCCTGTATGCATGAGTTCACAAGGATAAGCACACGCTCCACAACCTGGCCCTAATAAAAAGGTAAAATAGTAATATTTAAAAAACTAGTAAAAACTACATTAAGCAGAGGTTCGCAACAGGGAGGTCAAGACCCAGTGGTTGCAAATAGGGTATCATGAGCTCCTTGCCCTCCCCATATTATTAGGTATGAAAGGAGTGCTAGCTAGATTAGAGCTCCTGGGTTGGTCCCTGTGTGAGAAAGGCTGAGAACTTTCTGCTATAAAGATATCCAAGGCAAGCTTTTCCAACTATTATGGTAACATTGTCATTTAATTTTCAAAGGTGCATGGGAATCATTAAACAATGAAACATAATATAACAAACCAAGCAACAAATTAATTGAAATGAAAATCTCTAGCTCTTCTGGGAAGGAAGATGCTTCATTAGCTCCTGTCCCGGGGTAACAGAACTGACAGTGAGTACAACCCATAGAGACTGAGCAAAGGAAAGGAGCAGGAAGGACAGAACTCAGCACTTCAGAATGGAACCAACCACACCAATACACATTAGCTGAGGATCAGGTGCATAAATTTTATCTTATGAGTTAATTTCCTTGTTTCCTGCTAGTCTTGCATTTATGGTACAACTATTATCTCAATTCTCAGATAACATTTAAATAATTAAAAATGATGCAAAACAACTTAATACTTCAACTACAGGAGGTCTGTTTCAACAAGTTGAAGATCAGCTTTGTCTTGATTGGATAAACCTATAATCAGTATCTAAGAGGAGCAAAATTCCTGAATTAGCAATAAGAGTGAATCTTAAATAGGTTTCCCCACACTGTGTAGGTTATGTTAATGAAGGCCGTAATCTCTTAAATTGATTACACTTTGAAACTGCACTTTCAAACAAAGCAGGTCTGTAAAGGTCCCATCAAAGTGCTCCTGCCATTAGTTTCTCAATGTATATTTCAGGCACATGTTCACATTTAGAAACTTTATAAAAGGATGTGTCATCTCAAAGTACATATTCTACAGGTTTAGTTTATGAAATTAGTTTACCCAATTTACAAAACCGATCATGGTGGCTTATGTTACAGAAACAAAATTTGAGCTGGCTGTTACGGAAGTAAAAATTGTTTATTTGTGCACAGAAATTAGGTGCATTTAATTGCATGCATCTCTTTGAACATATGACCCTTTCATGGCACCCGCAATGTTAGTAGTATGACAGTCTTCAGCTTATCAGCTATTCTATTGCTATGACCATTTGCAATACCCCAAAAAAATCCTGCACATTTTAAGGTTATATATTGCGGACAGAGAAACCTAAAATTATAAACTTTGTCTGATGTCTTATTTGCCTGCAAGTATCAGCCTGCAATGAGTCCTGTTTGGAAGAGATTAGTGGCTGAAAGCCCCTTGCAATGGTATAACAGCTATATGAACCCCACTTCAACAAACTACAGTATAGTTCAGATTCCACCTGCATTATTGTTTTTTTCAAATCTTAATAGTGGTCTGATGACATTTATATAGCAATATCCCAGACAGTTCCCCAAAGAAGCTAGTGGTGTCTGGGGCTGATAGGCTACAGGCTGCAAAAGCTTGTATTCACCAGTATGCAGACAAAATGTTTTGTTTCTTTTATACATAATTTAATTGCCAGGGTCTTGAAACTAATGCACTTTTGAGTCGACTCTTATAGATCTCATCTCTTAGGAGACCAAGAGAACAAAGCACAAATGATACTCTGCCAGACTACATTGTCTGTGACATTTAGTCTATTATGACATTGAAAAAAAATCATGAAATGATGCAAAGAAGCTGCATTTTAAAGGAAATTTTTAAAAGTATGATGGGGAAAATCCTAAAGATTCAGGCCCCAGGTTTGTTCAGAAAAGCATCCTAATTTTTGGATGCTTATTCAAGCCCTTGGAGGCTGCCCACTAAGTTCTTTGCTCTCCCTGAATCCTTATCCCTTCTTTGGTTCTCCCTACCTACTGGTCTTTTAGGACCAATTGGGGTGTCCTTCACACTGGTAAGCATTTACTCATGACTGTAGACCCAGTGACATCAATGGAACTATTCACATGAGCAACTGCTCACCAAGTGGGAGTAAGGACACCAGTTTTTTTTTTTTTTTGGTAGGGAAGCATACTTGCCAGGTAACCCCATCTGATATGATGAAGCTGGAGAACTGGCCCATGCTCCCTTCCAGCACCATCAGCAATTAATGAGACAAACCCTCTACTGAGAGGAGCTCCATAGTATGAAAAAGATTGAGAACCTCTGTGTCATAGGTCATGCACATCCCATCCCCTTTTGGGATGCAGCACGGGTCATTCTAGACCCATGGCTAAGTCTGCACAACACCTATGGGTCTCAGAGTAATGTAGCCTAACAGCCAAAGTCAGTCTATTCACCTTCTCTATCAGAGCAGGGTGGTCTAACAGTCAGAGTCCCTATCACCACCCTCTATCAGGGCTGGGCAGCCTAGTGACCAGAGTAAATAGAGCTGCTGAGGTGGGCCAGCAGCAGCCAGGATAGGGGGACCCAGGCCCTCCCTCTCCACCAGGTCCCAACCCAGGGGCCTGTCAGTGGCTGGCTTGCCCACCACCAGCTCAGCCAGGATCCGGCCAAAACACACCAAGCTTGTCTCCAGTTCTCCAACCACCTTCCCACAAAGACTCCCTGTGTTACTTCCTACCTACTTCTCTTCTCTCATGGTTCCCACAGTCTCACCTCCCTGTGTGGCGCCTGGGGGTCGGGGGTCATTGTCATTTGGCTGGCCTCTGCAGTGTGGCCTGCCGGCAGCCCTTCAACAGGAGCCTGCAGCACACCTTCTTCCTCTCCAGTAGTCCACCCCAACTGTGTGGCTGCTCCCTTTTATACCTGGCCTCCAGCCAGAGCATGCCCAGCAGGCTCAAGGGCTTATGGTCTCCTCAGCCCAAAGAGAGGAATTAACCCCTGAAGTTCCAGGGCATGGCATGCACACTCCATCAATCCAGTATATACAATGAAGCAAGTTAACATTGCTATTATTAAAGCATTCAGAGTGGGGTTTTCTAAACCACTCAGTACTGGCCTGGGTTGGATGCCATTTAAATCAAGGTGAGTTTTCTTATTCCAGTAATTGAATTAATAAAATCATAGAAGATTACGATTGGAAGAAACCTCAGGAGCTCATCTAGTCCAATCTCCCGGCTCAAAGCAGGACCAACATCAACTAGATCATCCCAGCCAGGGCTTTGTCAAGTCAGGCCTTAAAAACCTCTAAGGATGGAAATTCTACTACCTCCCTAGGTAATCCATTCCAGTGCTTCACCGCCCTCCTAGTGAAATAGTGTTTCATAATATCCAATCTAGACCTCCCCCACTGCAACTTGAGACTATTGCTCCTTGTTCTGTCATCTGCCACCCCTGAGAACAGCCTAGCTCCATCCTCTTTGGAACCCCCCTTCAGGTAGTTGAAGGCTGCTATCAAATCCCCCCTCACTCTTCTCTTCTGGAGACTAAACAAACCCAGTTCCCTCAGCCTCTCCTTGTAAGTCATATGCCCCCGCCCCCTGATAATTTTTGCTGTCCTCCACTGGACTCTCTCCAATTTGTGCACATCCTTTCTGTAGTGAGAGCAAATTTAAACCAATCCTGGTGCTTTTGAAAATCCTATTTGAAGTTTTTAATTCTGGCTTTTCTGTGATTACAGTTGCAATAATATATCTGCTTTAACATAGAGCTTTGAACGTGATAGTATTCCACTTATTTAGCTGGTGGCAACAGTAATAGTTTGGATTTCTAGACCATCTTACTGCTTGTTGAAAGAGAAATGGGTGAACAAAGTGTCATATTCGTTCTTATCTATTTTTCTTTGCAGTATGCACAATGTTTTTCTTAATGCTTTGCACAAGCAGAAAATAGTGGCAAATCTCACAAAAGCAGTCCCACTTTCAGGGCTCCAGATCTGTCTTCAGGTCCTACCTGGATTTTTCTTTAACACAAGTGGTCATCAGCTACTTGTGTTGGGGTCTATAAGCCCCACACTGCCACAGCCATGAAAGGGTTAGTGGGGAGTAATGACTTCCCCAGCTCTGACTAAGTGTCTGGCTAGCAGCAGCTTGGGTAGAAGGCTGCAGCTCAGCCAGAGGGGGGTGGCTGCAAGAGAGGTTATCCCAAGGAGCCTCATCCGATGAAGTGAGCTGCAGCTCACGAAAGCTTATGCTCAAATAAATTTGTTAGTCTCTAAGGTGTTACAAGTCCTCCTTTTCTTTTAATCAGCAGTAGTCTGTCAAGGTGCTGCCTAAGGAATAAACCTAGAAGCCTGCCATAAGGAGTAGGGCAAGACTGCTGAGCAATAGCAATAGGGACATATTTTTTCTTCCTAGCCTACAAGATGGGGTGGAGAAGGACAGACTTCTGGAGGACCATGTTGCCAGGCCTTGGAGAGACTACTATAGAAGTAACTGGCAGAGTTTCAGAGAGCTGGGAGATTGGGGTCTTAAAGGACCAGGGTCTCATAATAATCCCTTGGGTAAGGGGTGAAGACACAAGCCCTATTATGCTGCTATACAAAACCTTGTATTTTAACCCACCCTCAAACATAGTGAAATCCCTGTGTAAGGACATATGTTTGAGCTATCACTATGCCTAGTGCCAGGCAGCTTTGGGGTACCTGAATCAATTAAAAAGGAGCTTTTTTAAACAACTTCAAATGGAAAAGAACTTTTTTCCAGACAAGATGTGAGACAATGCGGTAATGCTGTATTATGTTCCCAGCTCGGATATCTTCAGTCACAACACCGTATGTAATGCTTAAGACTAATGTGGATGCTCTATGAAGCCCTACTGCATCTCATCCTGTCATTACATAGTCCACTGAGGTATTTGATTGGACGCTCACCTACTGTAAATCAGAGCATCAGTGAAATCAATGATTCACAACAGCTGAGGATATGGCTCATTAAGAGGGTCTTCTGCAATTATCTTTATATTTAATCATTCTGCAGGAAGCCTCATCTGAGGCATCAGTTTCAATAAACTTAATCTTTTCTTTTTTTTTTTTTTGGTACAAGTTTCTGTCCATCACAAATGAGGTGTGTTTTTCCTCATGGAAGAGGTTTTAAATGAAAACAATAAAACTAGTCTGAATTATACAAAATAAAACATTTTGTTAATTATCCTCACAAAACTAGTACCTGCTCCCTATATTTGTCTGATTCTCCTTTCACTAACGCCAATGCAATTGAACTAATTGGGTTTACAATGTAAAAGAATCAAGCCTAACAACTGAGGAGGGCAAGGTTTAAATTTTAACACTGTAATATTAATCATTGCTATGAAGATGGATTTATTTCGGGCTATTTTCTATGCTTTTTACACTACTCTGACATGGAAACAAGTTAGCTAAATTGTAATGCCCCTGTGTACAGAGTTCACTGTAAAGAAGACTAGCCTGTACTACCCTGTTTACCTATATGTCTGAGGAGAACCTAGAACACTGGGGTCTTTGGATAGAACTATAACTTAGTAATAGAAATGAATCACTCTCTGGTAGCTTAGGAAGTAGAATAGTAGAACAGATATGAAAAGAAAATTGAAGTTTGCAGAAAAGAAAATAGTTTGTTCAAATGTATGATCATGGGATAAAGAGCTTTTCTCAGTTAGGTCCCTGATTCAAATCCAGACTAGGTAGATACTGACTGAAGTCATTTATTACTATCTGGCTGATGTTCATTTGCCTATGTGAAATTATTTCCGTTGGAGTAGGTAGTAGTCTATGTTATAAATGTCTCCATTATTGTCATCAAACCCTAGCTAGCAATTCTAGCATAGGGGCCAGGATCCAATCAGCAAACTTGAACCAACCTTAATCTTTCTGGTGATCCTTCCAGGGCATGGTTGACGCACATCAGGACATTGGGATGAGGAATCTTGCAGTAATGTTACCCACGTTGTGTGTGTTCTGTATACAAAAAGACTTTGGTTTCCATGGCTGACATCTTTTTATGAGCACTAAATTAAATTAATTGTAATGAAGAGGTCAAAGTAGCAAACAATACCATGTAATTTAAATGTCTCCTACAAAATCTGTAAAGAATAAAATATAACAAGAACAGAATAGTGTGTGCATTAGATAAATTTCCATGGGAGCAGGATTAGACAGAGAATCTAATTACTCAGGTAAATTCACTACCAGTTATTTCCTCCAAATCAGTTTCTGCAGTGATTAGAAATTATAGACTAAAAGGTCTGATCTAGTATGGCAGTTCCTGTGTTCCAACTGAGTAGAATATCCTTCAAGTTAAACATTTAGGTGTGGCCAGAGAGAAATTTGAATTTTATGGATGGAAAAACTTAAGGGACTCATAGACTTTAAGGCCAGAAGGGACCATCATGATTGTAATGCTGGGCCAGCGAAGGTTAAACAATTAGCAAGCTGGGTGACCTGTAAGCAACCCTTAAGGACATATCAAAAGGGTATTACAATGGTAAACAGGGCCATTCCTTGTAGATAGTTATCAAAGCCATGTAAAGTAGATTAGTATCTTTAACCTGTTTATCTGTATTGTTAGAGAATCAAAAAGTGCTAAATGTATCTATTGTCAAGGTTCCTCCCCCACTCTGAACTCTAGGGTACAGATGTGGGGACCTGCATGAAAAACCTCCTAAGCTTATCTTTACCAGCTTAGGTCAAAACTTCCCCAAGGTACAAAATATTCCACCCGTCGTCCTTGGATTGGCCGCTACCACCACCAAACTAATACTGGTTACTGGGGAAGAGCTGTTTGGACGCGTCTTTCCCCCCAAAATACTTCCCAAAACCTTGCACCCCACTTCCTGGACAAGGTTTGGTAAAAAGCCTCACCAATTTGCCTAGGTGACTACAGACCCAGACCCTTGGATCTTAAGAACAATGAAAAAGCATTCAGTTTTCTTACAAGAAGACTTTTAATAAAAATAGAAGTAAATAGAAATAAAGAAATCCCCCCTGTAAAATCAGGATGGTAGATATCTTACAGGGTAATTAGATTCAAAAACATAGAGAACCCCTCTAGGCAAAACCTTAAGTTACAAAAAAGATACACAGACAGAAATAGTTATTCTATTCAGCACAATTCTTTTCTCAGCCATTTAAAGAAATCATAATCTAACACATGCCTAGCTAGGTTACTTACTAAAAGTTCTAAGACTCCATTCCTGGTCTATCCCCGGCAAAGACAGAATATAGACAGACACACAGACCCTTTGTTTCTCTCCCTCCTCCCAGCTTTTGAAAGTATCTTGTCTCCTCATTGGTCATTTTGGTCAGGTGCCAGCGAGGTTACCTTTAGCTTCTTAACCCTTTACAGGTGAGAGGAGCTTTCCCCTGGCCAGGAGGGATTTCAAAGGGGTTTACCCTTCCCTTTATATTTATGACAACATCTATGTTTACCAGCCTTCGATTAGAAATCTAACAAATCTAATTAGCTTGTGGAAGCTAAATCCCCTTCCTGTCTTATAAGGATTCATTATTGTATTCTATTGACTCAGAGATCAAAAGGGGCTATCATTTAGATGGAACACGTGGTGTAATAATATTGTTATCTTCATCACTCCTCGAAGCTTGTAATTACTCATAGTAAGCCACCTGTGAACTATCTTGATGGTTTGAATAGCTATTGCTAAAGGTATTGTCTGAGAAAGGAACCACTGAATAGAGATCACAAACTGTCAGCTCACTTTCATCCAAGCCCACATGGTGGAGTTGCCTGTCTGTGCCCAGTCTGTTTCAACTATAAAAGAAGCCCTGGGCCTGATTCTTGCATCTCATGTCTGCTTAAACTTTAAGAGGGAAGGTCTAAGCCATAGGACCAAGGTCTCTGGATAATTGCCTGGATTCTCCTGAAGAAACTAACAGATTCTACACCCAAACTGCTATTGGACTATAACCCAGTGAACTGATTCCAGAGAGACTTTTACAAGCCATCAGCTATATCTCTGCTATGATCCCGATCTACAAACATTTGGGAATCATTTGTATGTATATTGATCTTTTAATCATTTATAACTCTTTTTTTCCCTTTTATTAAGAAATCTTAGATTTAGTTAAGGATTGGCTGCAAGCGTGTATTTGGTAAGATAGGAAATATTCATTGACCTGGGGATTAATGTGCCTGATCCTTTTGGACTGGAAGAACTTGATTTATGGTGAATAGGATTTTAATAAACTCTCACTATATTAGACTTGGTTATCTAGATGGGAGCCTAAAGGGCTTTTTGTTAAGCAGTGTGGTACTCCAGAAGTGCTTTTGTTATTGGCTTGGTGAGTCTAATTATAGAATAAACCACTAGTTTGGGGGATTATCTGCCCAATTTCTTGCAGTCTGCCCTGAGTGTTTCAGAGTAACAGCCGTGGATTTGTGCTGGAAATGGCCTAACCTGATGCTCACTTTAGATAAGCTATTACCAGCAGGACAGTGGGGTGGGAGGAGGTATTGTTTCATATTCTCTGTGTATATATAAAGTCTGCTGCAGTTTCCACGGTATGCATCTGATGAAGTGAGCTGTAGCTCACGAAAGCTCATGATCAAATAAATTGGTTAGTCTCTAAGGTGCCACAAGGACTCCTTTTCTTTTTGCCCTGAGTGTGGTATCCTGAATATGGTCTATCTGGGCACCAGGGTCACAATGATCAGCTAGTCTGACCTCCTGCACATCACAGACAACAGAACCTCACCCATCCACTACAGTAACTCAGATAGAGGGTCTATTAAAGAAGTCCTCAAACATTCATTTAAAGATTTTAAGTTACAGAGAACCCACCATTTGCTCTATTTCTATCCAGAAAGTGACCCATGCTCTACACTGCAGAGGAAGGCAAAAAATCCCCAGGATCTCTAGCAATCTGACCTGGAAGAAAATTCCTTTCTGACCCCAAATATGGTGATCAGTTAGACCCTGAGCATAGGGGCGAGACCCACCAGCTAGACATCTGGGAAAGAACTAGTAGTAGTAACTCATAGCCCTCCCCATCTAGTGTCCCACCTCCAGCCGTTGGAGCTATTTGCTACTAGCCGTTGTGGATGCTTACAATGGCATGTGGCCCAACCTCATCATAACATCCCCTTTGTAAAGTTATTAAAATCAGTCTTGAAGCCAGTTATGTTTTTGCCCCTCACTGCTCCCCTTGGAAGGCTGTTCCAGAACTTCACTCCTCTGATGGTTAGAAACCTTTGTCTAACTTCAAACCTAAGCTTAGTGCCAGTTAATATCCATTTCTTCTTGGGTCAGCATTGGTCCATAACTTAAATAACTCCTCTCCCTCCCTGGTTATGATACCTTTGATGTATTTATAGAGAGCAATTATATCTCCCCTCAGCCTTCATTCGGTTAGGGTAAACGAGCCAAGTTCTTAAGTCTTCTCTCGTAAGATAGGTTTTCGATTCCTCTGGTTATCCTAGTAGCCCTTCTGTGCACCTGCTGCAGTTTGAATTCATCTTTATTAAACATGGGAGACCAGAATTGCTCAAATATTCCGGATGAGGTTTCACCAGTGACTTGTATAATGGTAATAACACTTCCCGATCTCTGCTGGAAATACCATGCCTGATGTGTGCTAGGACCGCGTTAGACTTTTTCATGGCCACATAACATTGGCAGCTTATAGTTATCTTGTGATTGACCAACACACTCAGGTCTTCTCCTCCTCTGTTACTTCCAACTGATATGTCCCCAGGTTATAGCAAAAATTCTTGTTGTTAGTCCCCAAGTGCATGACATTGCAACTTGCATTATTAAATTTCATCCCATTTTTATTATTCCAATTTAAGATCGCCCAAATCTTCTTGTATGATAGTTTGCTCTTTCTCCCAACTTTGTATCATCTGCAAATTTTATTAGCACATTCCCACTTTTTGTGCTAAAGTCTCTAATGAAAATGTTAAATAACATTCATCCCAAGACTGATTCTTGAGGAAATCCACTACTAACTTCACTCCAGCCTGACAGTTCACCTTTCAGATGACCCAATGTAGTCTCCCCTTTAACCAGTTCCTTATCCACCTTTTGATTCTCATACTAATCCCCATTTTTTTCAATTTAACTACTGTCCATGTGGAACTGTAACAAGTGATTTACTGAACTCCAGGAAGATTAGTTCTACTGCATTTCCTTTGTCTAAAAAAATCAGTTCTCTTCTCAGAAAAATAGATCAGGTTGGTTTGGCATGATCTACCATTTGTAAAACCATGTTTTATTTTTATCCCAATTGCAATTTACCTCTATGTCCTTGTAGCATGGCAAGCACTCACCGCCACAGCACCTCCTGCTGGTCATCTGGGAATTAGCTCAGTTCCAGCCTTGGAGCACCTCCTGCTGGCCGGTGTCTTCCTACCAGTGCCTGCTTTCTCCTGATCTCCACCATTTACAGCACTTCAGGCCCAGTGTCCCTCCTGGACCCTGCTGCCCCTTTCCTTGGGGTGCTGCCCCACAGCAGTGCCCCCACACTCTGGGTCTCCCCTCCCTGGGGAACCCCAATCCCCTAAGCCCACCTCACCTCAGTGACTCACTGCTAGTCCTCATCTAGCCCTTTTCCTCAGAGGCAAACTGCAGTCTGAAGTGGCCACTCATCATCAGCAAGTGGGTTTGGACCTGCTGCCTTTCCAGCCCAGCTGCCTCCCTCGTACCTCCCCTGACCTTTAGCAAGGCCTCAGCCTGTGGACTCACCAGATCAGAGCTCGTCAGCTCTACCTGCCTTTCCCCAGCCTTTGCTCTGCCTCAGGTACCCTGCTTGCTCTCCCAGGCAGTCTGGGCCTCTTTGCTCCTCAGCTGCAGCAAGAGTGTTTCTCACTCCTTCAGTCTCCCCTTTTATCAGGGTCAGCTGTGCCCTAATTGGGTGCAACCACACCTGTGGCTGATTACCCAACCAGCCTCCCTTGGCTGCTTTTAACCCCTTCCTAACCGGAGCTGGGTGACCACCCCATTACAGTCCTTATCAACTTTCTCTTTCAAAATTTGTTCAAAGACCTCACATACTTTTGAATCCTCATTCCCATTAGCTACCCTGCCACTTTCCCAAGCTCCTTATTACTCTTACTAAAAATTGAGGCAAAGTATTTGTTTAGATGTTGGACCATGCCTAGGTTATCTTCAGTCTGTACCCCATCCTCAGTGCTTAGTGGTCCCTCTTCTTCTTTCCTTGTTTTCTTTTTATTTATATAGCTACGGAATCTTTTACTATTGATTTTAATTTCCTTTGCAAGGTCCAACTCTAGTTGGGTTTTGGAAGTTCTCACTTTCCCTCTACACTTTCTAATTTGCTATCCTAGTGGAGCCTCTGTTACTTTTCTTCCACAAAGTGATTTTGATCCAGACAGATTCCATTTTATTCATGCCATCACTTCTAATTTCTTTACACTCTACCTTGTTTTTAATATGCAGTGCTACTCCACCTCCTTTACCTTTATTTTAGTTTTTCCCTGAACAGCACATACACTTCAGTATCTGTATTCCATCAGATCTACTAATGCACCATGTTTCCACTATTCCTATAATGTCTGTTTTCACATCCCGCACCCATAATTCTCGTTCCTCCATTTTGTTATCCAGGCTCTTTGTATTGGTGCGCAGACACCTTAGTTGTCTTTGCTTGGCTTCACCCAGATTTCTTCCCCACCTAGATTTTCATTCTACTCCCAGTGTCAGCTACCTGACCGTTACTCTCATTGGTATTGGCACTTTTCCCCTCTTGATGTCCATTCTCCTATCCTCTGTTTCTTTCTCCATTGCTGTATCCTGTCTTACTTGATTTTTCTTCTGCTCAGTATTATAATAAGGCATGGAGATTACATGCACATCTCCCAGCTCCCTCTCCTCTAAATTCCTAGTTTAATGCTCTTTTAATTAGTTGTACCAACCTCCATCCCAGAAGTCTATTTCCACTCCTCCCCCACTCAGATGGAGTCCATCCCGTGAGAACAGTCCTCTGTCTGTGAATGACTCCCATTGCCTCAGCCATCTGTTGACCATCATAATCTTGTCTGAACTTCACTCTCCTCCTCTAGGAACAAACAGGTAGAATCTCACAGAGGATCACTTGAATCTCTGTTTCTTTAAGCATCTTCCCCGACCTGGCATAGTCTCCCTTGATGTGTTCCAGCAAGCATATTCTTTCCTGCTCCCATTAGGATCCTCTTCAGCTGCAGGTCTACATTCCATATCTTAGCTTCTGGCAGACAGCACACCTTTCTGTTCTCCAGATCAGGTCTGGTGATTGGCCTGTCTCTTCTTCTCAGTAGGGAATCCCCAGTCATATATATCTGCCTCTTACTTGTGTTGGTGTGGTTCTCCAGACTTCCTCCTTCTCTTCTTTCTGGCTGCAAGTCTTCTTGCCTTCAGTTCTCACTTGCAATCTTCTGTGAGTCATCATCTATCCTCCTGGATCTCTGAACTCTGGCTACCTACATTGACTCTTCTCCTTTTGTAGGACTAGCTACTCTTTTTCTTTCTTGCCCTCCTATCTTCTGTTGCTGCCTGCATCTCTCCTTAACTTTCCAATTCTGCATTCCTCAGCTATGTTTCTCCTTTGCTACCCCATCTCTGCCTCATTCTCATAGTCATGCTTTCATTGGGCATTTTCCTCATTCAGAACCTTCAGTTCTTTAGTCTAGCTTCTATCTGTAAGTGCTGAGGTTTCCCATCAGCCTCCTCTCTCCTTCCATCGTAGGCTCAATGCTTTTCAAAACTTAACCATAGTCTCTACCTGCATTTCCAAACCTCAGATCTTCTCTTCCATCAGATTTGTCAGGTGGTACTTCATACAAACAAAGCACCTTTCAGGTACCCTCTCTAGAATATATTCTCTAAAATGATGTACATTCAGTAATCTTCATCTCTTCCATTCTTTGGATCACTACCACTGCTGCTTCTGTAGCTGTAATAGCCTTCTCTCCAAAGCTCCAGTCACCACAACCCCCCCCCCCAAAAAAAAAACAAAAAACCCCAACAACCAAAAACAAAAAAGACACACACACACACACACACACAAACAGAACACCACCACTCCGTCACAAACTCCTACTCAAACTTCTCTAATTTCAGCTCTGTTTGCTGGCTCCTGTGGTGCTTGGCTGCCTTTATCGGCCTGCTGATTAGGGATGACACAATTAAGTCCGTGCGGTACACTCATAGCAGAGTATTGTCAAATCAGGTGAAGCTCAGTTCATGTGTACACTCACATTCACTATGGAAGTGTTGCAGGGATCTTGGATCTCTGAAGCAAAGCACTTTCTGCTTCCCAGAGCTATGCTCACCTTGAAAAAGAATTCTACATTTAAAGAGATGGGAGGAAATATAAAGCTCTAGCAACTGAACTAGTGTTGTGTAAAATAAACACCTCCCCTTAAAACCCCCATACACTTACATTGAGCGTGTATTATTGTGGACAGCATCATTTGATTGCACTCTATTTTGTTTCATGGAAAAGAGCCAGCTTTGGCTGTCTGACTTCTACCAGAATCAGGTGGTGGACATAGACCACAAAAAACTTTAATTTTTTTCTTAAGTACAATGGGTGTCAGGTAGCTTGTCTGAATACATGCCTTAGTGATAAGGTAGACTTTAAAAGGGGCAGATATGTCTTTGTGTGCAATCCACTTCCCCAGTCTTCTTAAACACAGCTCAGCAGGTTTGAAAATGGATTAAAAGGATGTCATTTGGTGTCATGGAAATCTGAAATCATAGTAGTTGCTCTGAAGGGTGGCACTGCTCAAAGTCCCTGATCCTAATATACCATCCTGAGCTAACTGCCAAAATCCATTCTAATTAGAATGTTACTGGATAGCTAAAAAACTAACTGGGACCACTTTCAAGGAAACTGTGTGATAAAACTAGATGTGACCAACACTTTTTGAGCACAGTTTTAAAGCAGCGCTAATGTTTTAAGATTTCAGTTTTAAGACCCTCAACTAAAGAAAGACTTACTGTGGCATGAGCAGCATCCTAACTTAACAACTCAGCAGTAAGCTTCACTAGAATGAGGAAAATGAAGGGCTGTATAATCGCTGCTTCTCAGGGAATAGGATTAAAACACATCTTCTAGTCAGCGTCAGTGCCTGAAAGGGCATCTGATGCATTTTGTTTCTCTTTTGGCAAATGACTGTTTTGTGCATTAGTGAGACAAGGTGGGTGAGGTAATATCTTTTATTAGGCCCACTTCTGTTGGTGAGAGAGGCAACTTTTCAAGCTTACACAGCGCTCTTCTTCAGGTCTGGGAAAGGTACTCAGAGTGTCACAGCTAAATGGCACAAAATGAAACAGGTTGTTAAGCTAAGGAGTTAACACATGTTGCAAGAGAACATTCAAGGTGAAGTGGCCAGTTAACACCTCTGCAGTCATAAGACAAAAAATGGGGGTTAGTGGGTTACAGACTGTTGCAATAAACCATAAATCCAATGTGTTTATTAAGTTCATGACTTTTAGTGTCTAGCAAAGTTATGAATTTGCTTTGAGCATGCCATAGTTCCAGGTTTCTGTTGTAACCTTTCTTGCTAAGGTGTTTGGAAAAGATCCTAAATCTCCAGACATAACCCACCGCTGTAAAACCATACAAAATAGATGTTGGCACTGACTCTTTCTGGAGCATGGTGTATAGAGTGTAAATGCTGCTTTAATAAAGATGATGATTGATAAAGCTTTCCCCACTGTCACTATACCCAGGTCAGTGAAAAAGCAGTTTAAATACAACAGAATTAAAACAGAACAATACAACAGCCAATGTGGGCTTATAAAAATCTATGAATATAACCATATGCATACAATGTGGTATGAGAAAGCTAGAAACAATTACTACACTTGAGTGGTAACATATGGAAATGAAGAGCAAACTAGAGTTCTGCAGAGAACAGACTTGGTACAGAAAGAACTGCAATCAATGGTGTATGATCAGGGTTAAATAAACTGGGAAGTTTGAGTCATCATTCTGAGATGGTGACTGAGGAATATTCTCCACTGTGTAGTGACAACTGATGGGAAAAACTTTTTTTATGTTGTTGGCAGAGCATTCATTAGTGTGCTCGCTGCATAAAACGGAGACAGCTGCTTTGAGCTGAGCCCAAGAGCTGGAATTTTGGGCCTCTAAGATTTCACTGGAGGCTTCTTAAGCTGGACCCATTTTAGTCTTCCAAAGACTTGTGGCTTTATTCCACTGCCCATATTGAGGTGAGGAGGGGTTGCACATTAATGGTTGCTTCCAGGGGCCAGATGCCTGAAGCAGGCACAAATCTGGGAGTACAAGGCAGAGGAGTCCCTGAGAACACTTTTTAAAAATATGAGCAGTAGGAAGGGTGTAGGACTATGTCCCTGCACTACCACCTCTTTTTTTTGGTGGGGGGGGGTGGAGGGGGAGGAGGTCAACTGTAATAGTCTAGATTTTGTAGACTTCTCATTGCATTAGTTCCCTGAATAGGGATGCAAGAAGTGGTCCCCTCCTCTTGTGCACTCACAGAAAGTTAGATGCACATTAGACGTAAGCAAACAATGAGCAAGTTATTGCAAACGTAGCCGCTAACCCTAAGCAAGTGCCTACATAGATTCCAGGCCAAAGCTGAAGAAATCTGGGGAACAAGTAATATTTCCCTTTCTCACAGCTGGTGAATGAGAAAAGAGTAAGGGAATGTGCTGGAAGGAGTAAAGGGTGGAAGATTGTTATCATGGATGACATTCTTTCACTTTGCACTGCTGATAAAACAGCACTTGAAGCTCCAAAGAGCTCTCCATTCACCATCTCTACCCGATGAAAGGTTGGGCTCCAAAAGGTCTCAAAGAAGTTTGGAGTGATAGTTTGTTTGGGCAACTCAAGAAGAAGATGCAGAGAGGGAACCAACACCAATGCCCGAGGAGGAGGAGATTATAAATCTCTTGTGCTGCGCTCCAGGACGTACTGTGCTTTCCTCCTCTTCCAAGCTGACACAGTTAACCGATGCTACAGTGCTCCCAGAGGGTCCAGAAGAGGAAGCATTCTGCTGAGATGGCAGTATATCTCTTGAAAGGTCACCCCAATTGGTGAGACCAATGCATGATGCAGGAGATCTAAGACTTCCTGACTTCCTTGCCACCAATCAAGACAGTTGGACCTCCTTTCCTATCTGAAAAGACAAGAGAAGTTTTCTAGCTTGGTTAAAATCTACTCCCTCCCAGCAGTGGTCACACAAGTGTCTCATGAAGGACTGTGAACTATATTCTAAGTACCTGAACTAACTAAACTTAAAGCCCTGATTTCTGTCAAAATGCAGAAAAGAGTGAAGAACTGATTGTCACAAGGTAGCCTCCTTTCTCATGAAGATGATTGATCATGAGAACGTCCCTATTTTTGCCTTATTCATCCAGTCATTGTCAAGGTGCCTGACTGGTAATCTGGAACTTTGACTTTATACATGTAGTAGTTAGCAAGTTTCATCAGATCCTGATGGTGTCTAAGGCATCTATTACTGTGGTATCTAAACACTGAAAAACAACTAAACATATCACTGTGGGTGCCCCAGTCTCACTGCCTTCCTTGCTCCCAGTGGCTAAAGACATATGGATTTAGTCTAATGTTGATTCTGTGATCCTGGATACCTTGATCTCTGTCCTGTTACCCTTTTAACCCTCCTAGCCATCCAGTCTCCCAGCTTATAACAGTTTTGAGGTGAGTTATGTCTAGATCTAAAAATATGGACAATGTCCCTTTTTAATTCTATACTTCCCCCTCTGCATTCCATCCACAAACCATATCATCATGTTTTGATTGACACACAGAAAGAGTGAAGTACAAATTCAAGGTTAAGGTCAACTCTGCTGATACAGATCTGCTTATTGACATATCAAACCAATAGTTATTCTGAGCAGATCCTGGCAAATATAATGGGGGTGGGGGAGATGCATGATACCCTTGAGGGAATTCTGTGCCACAAAATTAAAAATTCTGTGCACAATATGTAATTTTTATTTGTCAATAAATAAATGTGGAGTCTCCATCATGGCAGTGGGGAGCATAAGATGCTGGCTGCACGGAGATGGGAGATCACCCTGCAGCCCCCTCTGCCCCGGACATGGACTCTGACCCAGAGCAAGGGCCAGGCTCTTCCATGCCAGGTGCACTGGGTGTGGACAGGCAGGCTCAGCTCTGCAGGATCCAAGTGTGGAGGGACTCAGTTGGGGCGGGGGAGGAGGGGAATCCAGGTGTGGGGGGAGAGGGTTCTGTGGGGGGCAATCTGGTTGCAGATGGCTCAGTGGGGGTCTGGGTGCAGGGGGGATCTGAATGCACAGGGGCTCATTGAGGGGTTCAGGGTGCAGGGGCCATGGGACTCTGCAGGGAGATCCAGGTGAAGGTGGTTGGGGTTCAGCAGGGGGGTCTGGGCATGGGGGTCTGGGTCTTGGCAGTGGGAGTCTGAGCATGGGAGGTTCAACGGGGGGAGGGGGTCCAGGTGCTGGGGGAGTGGAGCTTGATGGGGTGAGGGTCCAGGTGCAGCTGGCTGGGGCTCAGTGGGGTGAGGGTCTGGATGTAGTGGCTTGTTGGGGTGGTCCAGGTGCAGGAGGGTGGGGTTCATTGGGGGTGGGGATTCAAGTGTGGGGAGCTCAGCTGGGGTGATCTGGGTGCAGGGGTGGAGGTCTAGGTGCAGGGTGGTGGTTCGGCAGGGGTCTGGGAGCAGGGGGGCTTTGGAGGCAGAGGGTGAGGCTTGATGGGGTGTGGGTTTGGGTACGGAGGCTTGGTGGGGGGTTCTGGATGCATGGGGGGTGGGCAGATGGGGGAGCAGCTCCCCGTACAGTGACCCCACCTATTGCGACTGAGAAGCAATGGGGGCAGGAAGCGGAAAGTGCAAAGCTTCTGCAGCTGGGGGAGGGTCTGTCCCAGCCCCAGCCGCTCCTTGCAGGGGAAGAGGAAGTCCCGTCCTCCTCAGCCCACGACGGCTCAGGACAGACTAGCAGCTGAGCCAGCACAGGGTGGGAGCTACCGGCCAGGGCTTACCCAACCCCATTCTCCCCCCTACAGTGATTCACCTTTCTGCAGGCTGCCTTGGGAGTCCAAAATGACACACCTACACTGTGGGGGAGGGGTACTTGACTTCTCTTGTGGCTTCCCTTTGCTTCCCTGTCAGAAAGCCATTTTTCCATGGGGAAGCCAAAAAGTCTGTGGGGGACATGAATTCTGCATGCACACAGTGCAGAATTCCCCCAGGAGTAACATGGGAATAGCACTCTCTCATTTGTCCTTTTTTCTCACATAAATGATAGGCCTGTCTTACTGGTAACAAAAGGGACCATAAGGCCAACTTTCAAATTCTCAGTAACATATTCTAGGCAAATAATGACCTACATCATGTTATTTCTCCTCTTCTATAGTTTTATGCTTTTCAGAGCTCAATCCCTGCAGTATCTGCTGTTATAAACACAGTGGGTGGACAGTTTCACACACTTTCAGCATTCTATGTGTCTGGTATAGATGGTTAAATTGGAACTCTTGTTTCCATTAAAAACCTAATTGTTGGCATGTTGCTGGGCAACAAATGCAAAATCCAGTCACATTTTGAGAATTGTTTCTTGTTTCGGGGATCTCTCCAAATAAAATTTGGGATGGGTACCTGAACTTATTTGATAGCTTTCCCAGTAAAATTAGTTCTTAGAGGAGCTCACTCAGAACTTTTGTACCAAGAGCATTCTTTTTGAAAAGTCCTGCATAAATAGTAAGGCTGATGGTATAGTCAATCCTGCTAGAAGTGCTACTATTAAAGTTGTGACAGTTTCCATTACAAAGCCTGTTTCTCTAGGATTTATGTAATTTGGAAATAAAAAGACAGTGACAGTAAGCTTTTTTAAAATATATTTTTGAAAAGAAACTCCTAGTTTTCCTTTCTCTTTTCTGTTTTCTGAACCTCCCTTCATTCCAGCTGCCCCTGCTCCTGGTATTAGTGCCACACCTGCTTTCAATAGTGCTCATTTGCAGCTTCATCATCTCTTAAAATATACTTTCCATTTTTAAAATCTGGAGTTGCTCCTGCTTTAGCTTTCTTTAAAGTAACATGCTAAATATTTAAGGCTGGTTCAGACCATGGGGGAGTACTACTGTACTGAACTCCAGTCAGAACTGGCATCAAGGAGATAGCTCTGCTGTTGTGTTCTTTTCCAGGACACAGACATTCACAAGCCTTCTCAGCATGATATTGGTCTTGGGGTGCTGTCCTTTGTTTCTCTGCATTGTTATTCATAAATTTAAAGATATTGCTTATTTGATGAGAATGAATATTCGTTTGTGGCAGCTGAAGCAAACAGGTCACTAAAATGTATGGTTGAGTAGATTTATTTTCCATAGCTCTAAAGGTGTAAAACAATTTGATATTCCTCCCTGCTCTTTTCAGAGGTAAAAGCAGGGCTTGAAAATGTCTATTGATCTGACGGAAGAGAGGGAGTTCCATTTGTTACCATTTGAACCCTGTATACATAAAATAATTGTTTCCCTCACCCATCTGCCACCCACACAATAAGAAGCTGATCTGCCAATATCACGGGCTCATGAAGAGTCTAGAAGTATTCTTTTTGCACAGAATTATTATGAGACCAGTGTATCTTTCACTCTACACAGTAATGGCATATACTGAAGAGGCTCTCAGGTTGACACTGGTACTTGGAGTAAACTAAGTTTTGTTTTGCATGGGTGTTTGAATATATTCAACTAGTCAAAAATGATTGCAAGGAAAAGTATAAATTCAGCTATGACTAAATGCTACTGATCAAACCAGAATCAGAGGGGTAGCAAAGAAGCAAGAGAAAAACTAAACAGAGCACAATCTAGATTAGTTAGTCAGAATGATAATAAACCTCCCCAAAATCAACATCTATCTTCTTAATTTCCTGGGAAATAGAGGCCTTGATAGAAGGTCAAGAGACTTGGATGTGTCTAACAGAGTGCGGAAGCTAGTTCTGTAGATGAGGGCCTCAGGTCTCAAATGACATACCACCCTCCTATAGTCCATTTAAACCAGATGAAGGCCAGCATGTGTACTTTATCAGATCTCAACTACTGTGGTATCACAACTACTGTGGTATCACAAGGAGATAGGTAGTCCCTCTGGTAATCTTGACCCAGACCATTTAGGACTTGAGGTAATAGGGAAAAAACCAATGCTTTGAAGTTTGCTAACTGGAAGCCAGTGCAGATGTCTGAATTATTTTGGGGAAGTTCTATGGTCTGTGTTAAACAGGAACACAGACTACATGATCACAATGGTCCCTTCTGGCCTTGGAAAATATGAACATAAGTGTAATGTTCCCCTATATGAAGCCATATTAAGAAAAGGGGCTATCAAAATGTGCATTAATGTGCTAAGTTTCTGAGCAGCTCTTCAGGTATATATTATGTATTATGATAAATGACAATGCTGAGGAAGAGAGCCATGAGAGGTAGTAACTCTGATAACACTACTGGGGAGTAGCAGCAGCTCCTGACTCAAGGGTAACTATTTTATTAGATTTTCCTTGCATTCTCCTTCCCCTGCCACCTAATATCAGTGGACAAAATTCTCTTGTTTTTCATTGATCATTCCTGACATGTAGCTGGCACCTTCATGAGTCTATCTGCTTCGCTGGTGTCATTGAATCATGAATCTGGAAAAGTGGCAAAGATACATTTCTCATTCTTTAATGTATTTACAGTGAAGGACCTCTTCAATTTTAGCTGACCTGCTGTCAGAATGCAGTTACATGACATTATCTGTCAGCTACAAGTGTTCTGTCTTACAATAAGTTTTTCTTCAAGCCGTTAAATGAAGATCTTCAGAATGTGACCAACAGCTTGGCTGCCTGGCACTTTTTTTGACTCTTCCAAAAGGTCAAAAGGATGGTGCATTTGATTTCCATATTATCTGGCGGATAAAATACAAGGAAGACTGGTGTTCTATTTCTGCAGAATACTAACTGTACTATAGAGGTTGAGGAATACAAGTTCTGAGAGTGGAAACCCATGTGGCCAATACCTCTTGTTTGAGCTGATGCAAGGTAATGGGCAATGCATGTGTAGCAGGGCAAGACTCACCCCTGCGGCGCCTCCCGCTAGTCGTCCAGGGAATTAGCGTTCCAGCCTCCGGAGCACCCTCAGCAGGCCGGTATCGCGCTTGCTGCTGGGCCCCCCAAGTCCCGCCTGGTCCCCAGGGCCCCTTTCACACCACGGTGCTGCCACCTGCAGTACCCTGCACAGATCTTGGTCTCCCCTCCCGCGAGAACCCCCAACTCTCTACCCGCCCCTCGCCTCACCTCAGTCTATGGCCACTGTCAGTCCTCACCTAGCCCCCGTTCCCTGGGGCCGACTGCAGTGTAAGCGCCACTCATCATAGGCAAGGGGGGGTTGGACCTGCTGCCTCTGCCTACCCCTTGGACTGCCCTCTGCAACCCCAGTACCTATTTGGCCTTCCACTAGGCCTGCAGCCTGGAGGGTTTCCATGCCAGAGCTCCCCAGCTCCTCTGGCCTTCCCCTAGCCATGCTCCACCTCAAGTACCTTGGTATGCTCCCAGCAGCCAGGTCCTTCCCTCTCAACAGGCGAGAAAGAGAGTTCCTCTGATTCTGGCTTCACTGGCTTTTATAGGGCCACCTGGGTGTGTTTGGGGTGTGGCCACAGCTGAGGCTGCCTCCCTATCAGCCCAGCTTTTCCCCTGCCCCAGCCCTCTCCCAGGGCTGTTTTAGGCCCTTCCAGGCAGGAGTGGGTGGCCACACCGCTACAGCATGTAGCCACCAATTAAGCTATTAAAATTACATATCTTATCAAAGTTAGGGGAGTCCTTGACATTACATTGGGGTTTACATGGAAAACTTTTTATGAACTTTGCATAACGCTTACTATGTCACTGAAAACGTTGGACCCAATTCACGGCTTCTGTAAATCTGTGTAACTTCATTGACTTCAACAGAAGTATACTGATTACCCCAGCTGAGAATCTGTCCATTTATGTGCAGAGCAGAATTTTTCCCATGCAAACCCAATTTAAATTTCAATGGCTCTTCTGGTTCTTCTCCTTTTCCTCATCCGACCTCTCTGTGGACTGCTGGAGTGCAATAGTGGAGCTTCTTGCCAATGGCTTTGCCATTTGCACAGTCATCATTCATACAATACCTATTCTGTGGACTTACACAGACTTACCTTGATAATAGGAAAATACACTGTAAAGGTTCTTGCTTTATAGTATAGACTCCATCTATATATGAATTCATATCACATCACCCTCAAGAGTTAAAGTGCTATCTTAAATATTCAATTTTCTGATACTCTTGTCCTGTGTGCCTTTAAAGAGTGCAACATTACCTTAAAAATATTGCTACTTCTGTGTGTCAAATACTGTCTGGTTTATCAAGGTTCCCTATTATAAACAAATCAAAGGCTATTCTCCAGTAAAATTAAGAGGTCTCAATGCAGCTACAAGGACACTAATCAAAATGGCATCTTGTCATGTATTGGATTGGGGAAGTGATTGTTTTAGCATCTTAGTATCTGCTGTTTTACTGGGCTCTTATCAAAGCAGTGTCAGCTGGTAGCTAACCACCTGCTATAATTCAGATACGTCCCAGACCTATCTGAAAGAAGTAGTACTGGCAAATATATTACCAAGACTTCCCCCAAAGCATTCAGCATAATCACTTATAGATTAAAAATAAAGTTCCCAAAGCTCAATTCCTTTTAAAGACTAGGCAATAAAATTAAGGATATTAAGGAGCAAGGATATTAAACAAGCATTTTTATCTCAATTCAATTTGCCTTTTATTGTGTTGCATGAACTTGAGGGAAAAGGAAATAGAACAACTGTAACAGTGTGAAGTGTCTGTTCAGAATAAATTCAGCTTAGCAAATGTAAAGATAATTAATAGAATAAGACTATATAGTGTATTTTCAGCTTCTCTGTGTAAGCAGCAGAGATGCTGATCATTCCAGTTGTACAAGCACTTTCACAAAGGCTTCTATAGCCATGGTCCTGAGCCAGAACTCCAGCTCTAAACAACCTGAACTTTGCAGCATGGAATCATATCTAAACACAACCTAGATGTTCAGAAGTTAGTTAAGACTACCCTAAAATGTTTGATTTTACAAAACTTTCTCCCTCACCACGAATAGGTGAGCCTGCCTTCCCTCCATGGGCCCCTGTGGCTCAAATTCTCATCATGACTTTCATTAGGTATAGTAGATGGACTTTCTTGTCAACAAATCCCTGTGATGGGTTCCTCCCAGGGTGCCACCTGGAACTGGGGTACCGCTGAGCCCTCTGATCCACCAGCCTGGGCTCCCTCTCACACTGTGCTGCTGTGACAAGCTGTATATACGCTCCCGGTCTTACACTTCCACCAGCAACACACAGGTAGGGACACACCCAGTTGCAGTTACATGCAGGCTCTCTGACCAGCCACTGCATGTGAACCAACAATAGAGAGGCTATAGCCAAAATAACCCCCAGCTTTCCTGCCTAGGACCCCAGAGCAATACCATCCTGCCCTGGTCCAAACCCCAACCTGTATGAATTTGTCATCCAGTTCACCGCCCCCTCAATGTGGAGAGGAATATGCAACAGCCCCTCTGAACTAAGAGTCCCACACACTTCACTCCAAACTTACTGGTTTAGATTAAAACATAAAATAAATTTATTAACTACAAAAGATAGATTTTAAGTGATAATAAGTGATAAAACAGATCAAAGCAGAACGAGGAGTAATGGTCTCAAGTTGCAGTGGGGGAGGTTTAGATTGGATATTAGGAAAAACTTTTTCACTATGAGGGTGGTGAAACACTGGAATGCGTTACCTAGGGAGGTGGTAGAATCTCCTTCCTTAGAGGTTTTTAAAGTCAGGCTTGACAAAGCCCTGGCTGGGATGATTTAACTGGGAATTGGTCCTGCTTCGAGCAGGGGGTTGGACTAGATGACCTTCTGGGGTCCCTTCCAACCCTGATATTCTATGATTCTATGATTCTATGAAAGCAGATTACCTAGCAAATGAACAAAAATTCATACTAAGCTTAATATACTAGATAGAATCTACTAATTCATATCCAGTCTCACACTAACTGGTGGTACAGGCAGACTAGTAGATTCTTAAGGCACAGGCTGCATTAGCTTTACAGCTTGGGTTTCTCAGGTATTCATACACAGGCTAGAAATCCCTTTAGCCTGGGTCCAGCAGTTCCCCTAGTTCAGTCTTTTTTCCTCATGTGTTTCTAGGAGTCTTCTTGTGTGGGGAGTGAAGAACAACTGATTATGTCATTCCCTGCCTTATTTAGCTTTAGCATATGGCGGGAACCCTTTGTTTCAAAACTTGGTTCCCAGACTGGTTTGTGGAAAAATACAGACAACCCAAGATGGAGTCCAGAGACATGTGGTCTGGTCACATGACCGTGCAGTGTTATAGCAACCATTGCTTACAGGCTGGCCAAAACACGCACAGGAAGGTTAAGCTATTCTACAGTCCATTGTCTTTGCCACGTCTGGCTTCTTCATTGTTGTACCTGAAAGGCTGGCTGTGGGTGTTTTCCAAAGTAAGCCCATTTGAAATACAGGTCTCTAGTCAATATTCATAACTTGAGATACAAAAATCATACATGCATACAAATAGATAATCATATTCAGCCAATCAACTTTTTCAATGACACCTCACATGACTTATCGTGTACAAAATGCATCATAATTATGCCATAATCATAGCATAATAATATGATGAATATAGGGTGCAGTGTCACAATCCCATTAATCAAAAAGTAAAGAATGTTCTTGGAGAAGATTCCAGCATGGGCCCAAAAAGTCTCCAGACTCTTTTGGTGGGCCCTAAACAGTAGTTCCAGTTTGTATGCTAGTGACCTAGCACTACTGGCTCTGTATACATAATAAAGGCTATGGATAAATAACAAAATGGAAAGCCTTCCACACTACATTCATTCTGTGGTATATTATGTACCAGATAATACTTCCTTACAAAATACACAGTCAGGGTTGAAGACAGAAATGTCTGATAATTATGGTGGAATTTGGCCAGAAAACCGTATTGGAAGCTGTAGGTGGTGGGGAGTGCAAATGCTGTGCAACAGTAATCAGGTTTAGAAGACTCAGGTTCTATTCTGATACATTACTGAGGTTCTTAATGGGTAAGAAATGGTTTGCCCATTCTTTAATGCAAACACACATAGGCATACCAAAAGAAGGCCTGAAATTACTATATTACAAGATAGGAATAATGGATGGAATCCTGGCCCCACATAAGTTAATGTCAAAGCTCCCATTGATTTCAATAGGGCCAGAATTTAACCCAATATTTTGTATTTTTCCCCTTCAAAGCAAGGCTACCACCAACCCCTTTCCTGCCAGACATTTCCTTTGAGAAATGTCTCCAAGCAAATTTGGAATATCCTGGTATTGTCATCTAGAACTGCAGTGCCATGTGCTTCTGCAGGAAAGAGTTACCTCTTCCGGCTATTTAAATAACTGTACTGCTTCCTCTCACCCCATTGGCTGTCATGGCCCTTCCTGCGAAAGCTGTGGGCTGCGATTGATCTGGTTTCAGCAAGAGCCTTAATAAAGGTTATTGTGGCTGTCAGATGAGAATCCCACTCTTTATTGGACTGAATGGGGGAAGAGACGTGAGAGTGAAAAGGTCATAGCAACCTTTAGAAATGTACTAAAAATCACACAGCCCTTGAGTGGCTGGGAACTCAGTAGCCTATAGACCCCATTCATTTGAAAATGGGGAGTGTCCTGTTTGTCAGCCCCTCTCCCAAGATGTCCAAAAGGGAGTAGACAGCTTGGAGCATCCCAAAGATCTTAGGAGAAGGTAGATACTGAAGGTCACCTGGACCCTTGGTCATCAGACAACACTGCTAAATGGAGCAGGAGGGATGAGATTTATTGGGGGGAATGAATGGCTGGAGGCAGGATCCAGTGGGGAAGAAAGTCTGTGGGAAAAATAGACAGGACTAGGGTGTGGGGACAAGGGCGGGGCAGCTTCTTGAAGCTTGAACCTGTCCCACAGGATTTGACTTTCAGATTTTGACCTTTCTTAAAAGATAAGGTCTGATGATTCAAATCTGAACTCACCCACAGTTCAGGGGTATAGATCCATAGTGTCTGCTTTGGCTTTCCCTAGTATAAATCTTTATGAACTAAAAGACACAGCACTCTCTGATCTGTAATCTAGGAGCATTTATATTTGACTCACTTCAGAATTATGTGTTCACAGAACAGATTTTAAAACTTTCATGTTTGAGAAATGATTCCCAACTGGAAGCAGCCATTGCTGATGATGAAATCCTACTCCCTGAGGGGAAAATGAAGCTCATTAATATTTAAATTACTGCAAAAATGAGCCTTTTTAGGTAATGAGATGTTTGAAAGTTAGAATAAAACCAGACTTAAAGATCACTTATCTTCTACAAATGACTTATGAATATTGAAAAAATGTCTGCTGCTCTTATAATGCATTTTGTCTGTATAACATAGAGGTAGACAAGGCAACATACAACATTTGATAGAGAATAATTCACACAATCTGCAGAGAAAAAATGAAAACTCTGGCCAAGAAACTCAGGCCAAGGGAAATACATCCAGGAAATCCATTTGAGGTCTGTTTTACTTTCATTTTATTTTCTCTTTTTCTAAGTGGGGTAATACCCCACTGATAGCACCAGGACAAAGGAGGAAGGAGGGAGCTAGAGCTACCAGCTATAACGAATGTTGCTGCTAAAGCCTGAAGCAGTCACTTAAATAGCGTAGAGGGAAGAAAGGCCGTTATCCTTTTTTCCAGTATGTCCTATCTCCATCTCATTTACATATTGTGTGCTTGGCTCTTTGTGAAAATGAAGTGTTCTGTGATAAGACTGATGTAACATCATGTGTTTCAGATTTTAAATTCTCTGCAAGGCTATCAGCAGAACCAGACAATCAGAATGCAGCGTGGTAAAAATCAGCATACAAAGAAATATGGCCGAATTCAGTGGGCACTGTATGTTTGTATGCAGGAGCATGGAGCCATGAAATGCAAGGTGCACAATCTACTGCACGCTGTTACACACTGTGTGTGCAGAGTCACAGAGAGAGAAATGTGGACACGCTGGCCTGGCAAGTCTGGGCATGGGTAAATGCAGTTCAGCACACAGTGTGTGGGTGCAAGTGGGGTTTGCACTACTGTTGCCCCACCTTGGTCTGAGATGCTTCTTCAGCATTCTGAGGAAGGACATTATAATGGATCCCTACCAAGTTCCATACTTAGGGCAAAACACCACAATCCAGCTAGAATACATGGGGGCAATGCCAGAGGTCCCACACAGTGCATGGCACAGCATGTTGTCCGCTTCGATTTATTGAGGTCTTGCTCACTGTAGTTATTTCTGTGTTTTCCTACCTGTAACTTTCCCTTATGCAGCACAGTACGTGCTCATCAGCTGGTTCCCTTTGTCTCTATGCGCAGCTGTGTAATGTTGCTGATGTAGGATGTCGATTACAGTGCTCGATGACCTCTGATCCACTGCATGGGCTGACTCCCTGTGATTGCATGTGACCTGTGTAAGACATTTCTTGGACCTTGCCTTCTCTAAGTATACATGTAGCTATACATTTGTTAAACAAAGCCGCCAACAACAAAACTACCAAAACAAGACACTCCACTGCATACATCTCCTCTCAGGAGAGGATGAGAGAACAAACAACATGTGACAGATGTGTAGTCATATTGCTTAATGCACTATTGGGAGGTGCGCCGCTACTAGAGTAGTGAGCCTCTAAGATAAGAACCTGAATGGAATTGAATCACTGGCTCTGGTTCAATGGTTGGCAGCTGACAATGGCACGTGCCTCCCACCACCTTGCTGATTTCCTGTCACATCTGGCTGGATGCTGGAGCCTGCTGGAGGAAAACAAGGTGGTTAGAGTTGACATTGCTGCTGCCTAAGAGTAGGAGGCACATATCTCTCCCAGTGCTGCAGCAGCTAATTCACAACTGAATGAACGGAAATCCTCCATGATTTTCAAAAATTAGCAATGGTTACAAATATTGATGCTGAAATGCAAATAGCTTATACTGCAGTGCTAGGTGCTACGACAGGTTATTAAGACTTATTAAAAACCTGTCCATTTAATTTAGGCCGGCATAACATCTTGATTAACTTATGAGAAACAAAGTCTCTGATAAAATATATTTCATTACCATGGTCTTGAACTACTAATTACGTCACTGTATTGAGGTGCAATTGAGATGCAACTGGTCCATAAGGCAGGGCTCAGTAGTACTCATTAACTTTGTTGTTAATTATACAAAAGGATCTTAGTAAAGAGCCTTATGAACCATAATTTCTCTTCTCATTAAAGTTGTCAGGTTAAATTATATCTTGGAGACATTATTTTTTACAAACTACAAAATAACCGAAGATTTCTTAAACCCAAATACATGAGGAAATCAAAAGACTGAAAGCACTCGACTTGTAACTTCCAGCACAGGGCTTGAGAATATGACATTACATTTCTTCTACTCCCTCTTTGAAACAGTGCATCTTTGACAAAAAATACGATAAATTCTAGTCCTTGGTCCAGAATAATTTTATTTCTTGGTTTAAATATAAACCTGAATCATTTTAAATTTAATTATTTAGATTTTTAGTGATATTCTGCATGGTTGTATTCCTTAAGAATTCTTTAAGATTCACGTCATTTGCAACATCCCTTCAGAACAATACGATGTGTCATGTTATAACCAGTTTTTGTTTGATTGATTGAATGAGTCCTCCACTGAAATTTCATTTGACATTGGAACATAAAATGGTTATGGACACCTTCCATTGTCATCTTTTCCATTGTTGTAGTCCTCTTGCACAAGAAGATGGTGGAAGAGGAGTTGTAGATGGTTTTGCTGCTACCCTTTTTTCTTCCTACTTTATAAAAGGAAAAAAAAACAACTGAGAAAGCTGGAGACTACCTGTGCTGGACAGAGGGGAAAAGTGAAACTCTTGTCTCTCTCTCCCTCCCCCACTCCACTATAAGTACTGCAACATATTGTATCTCTAGTCATATTCTAAAACTTGTCAGAGAGGGTCCTTTTAGGTAACTTTTGTAGATTTGTTATTTAGTGCGAAAGAAATTCAGAAACACTATAGGTGGCCTCCAGGGGCAATAAAGATGGGCACATGGGAGCTTATTTAAAAAAGTCCTTACACCAAGCTGAGATTGAGTGTATTGTTGCACCAAGAACTCTCACATTTCCACAAATCAGAGTGATACTAAGATTTCTTCTGGTGGGCTTGCTGGTTGTCTTACCTTTAGTCAGTTTTATTAAAATCAGGGTACCCTGGGGCTTGTGTAAAAGTAGGAGTGGAATGATCCAGGTGGGTGACTGAAGTAGCGCTCTAATGATTAAACAAAAATATGGGGAATATCTTGTCCCAGTATCACATGTTCACTTTAAACTTCTACAGCCATTTCTTCAGAATTCTTCTGGAATGTTCCACTAGTCCATCCATGCATATACAGTACATGGAAGTCTGAACTGTTGTTGTTTGTAGCAGGGAGAATACTTCCATCAATAGTCTAGCTATAAAACTGAGGCCTTGGTCAGTTAAAATCTCACAGGCAATTTTCACCCTGGTAAACACCTTCAATAACTAGATCTTTTGTGCAAGCTGACATTGATCTAAGAAGTATAGCTTCACAGTATGAACTGGCATAATCTAGAATCACAAATATGATACCTTTTTAAGGGGACCTTAGGATATCTGCTTCTATTCTTTTATAGAAGCTTGATTGATTTGCACCAGCCAAAGCACTGGCCCTCTGTATTTCCATGTCATGCAGACTGAGTTATTATTCCTCTGAAGAACTGTCATTGTTTTATCTGCACAGGTTGAACTACCTTTGGTATGTTTCCCTTTGTGAGATTTAATGGCTCCAACCTGGGTATGTTCTTCTTTAAGTTATTGATTACAGAATTTCTCTCATGCATTGCTGGCTCCATTTCCTTGCACAGAATTAATACTCCTTGCTCACTCCTTCTCCCTATTTATCAGTTATTTATTTAATAGCCACACCTAAGACTTTATCAACAGATGCAGATCTCATTTTTAGAAAAAAGAAAGCACTCTGAACAGAGATTGGCAATATTAAAAACACTTGCAAATTTGTTCTACTTTTACTTCGGTCTTCAGCCTGATGTTGCCCATTAGAATTTTCTCCTCCTGATCATAATGATAGAAGCAGTCTTTACATGTGACTGGGAAAATAAAATTGGGCTTCTGCCCCTTTTTTGATACATAGAGAAGGCCCAAAATACTTGTCAAAAATATTTGTTTTCTGCTTGCTTGTTGTATTTGAAATCCATGTCTCTTCTTTATTTAGACTGAAAGCTGAACAATTTAAAGGGGAGGAGTTTTAATCAGATTAATTAAAAATGCTGGGGATTTGGGGTTTTATATATATAACTTGGGTTTGGATTTTATATATATATATATATATATATATATATATATATCTTCAATGGCTAATGAACACTTGGGAGAAATGGGAACTTTTGTTTGAATATTTACAATGCTTAACTCTTCATTTAGGACACGAGAGCTCACAGTGAACATTTGAGCTTCTGCAAAGGTCCTCAGTCGACACTCAGGAAGACCAGAATTGACATTCCTGATCATTCTAAGAGGATAAAAAAGCAGGGAAAAAATCACACACACACACATATTTCAGACCTTCATACATTATAAAGAAGCAAAAATAAAGGACAAAATCAATTTTAAAAAATCCTTGGAAGGTCATTTTTAATTTGGATTCAGAAAGTGCAGGCCAGGTAACCTAATATAATAATTGATCTATTTTGAAGTACTGAAATGTTTGCTTCCTGGTCCAACCTGCAAATACAGACAATAATAGCAGAAATTCTAGTACTTCAGAATACTTTATTTAGACTGTTCCAAGAGATTTACTCACTCACAGATGCCAGATTTAATCATCTGTACAGACCAGATTTCTTCATTTTCATCACTTTACAAACTATGCAAATAAGCCATTTTAAATCTTTCCACTATAAAGACTAACATGTCTACAAATTACAGTGATGATACCTGGTGACACTACTGTATTTCATGTATTATGAAGTTAGAGTACCATGGCCTTTCATTTTACTTGCATTCTTCTATCAATGAAGCCTAGTATTGACCATTGTGATAATTTAGTCTAACCTCCAAAATAACACAGGCCATAGTATTTCCCCCAAATAATTCCTAAAACATATATTTGTTAGAAAAACATTCAATCTCAATTTAAAAATGATCAGTGATGGAGAATCCACTTGGTAAATTGTTCCATTGGTTAATGACTCATTATTAAAAATGTGTGCCTTAGTTCTAGTTTGAATTTGTTTAGCTTCAACTTCCAGCCATTGGATTGTGTTATGTCTGTCTCTGCTAGATTGAAAAGCCCATTATTAAATATTTGTTCCCCATATAGATACTTATAGACTAATCAAGTCACCCCTTAACCATCTCTTCGTACATTAAATAAATTGAGCTCCTTCAGTCTATCACTATAAGGTATGTTTTCTAATCCTTTCGTAATTCTCGTGGCTCTTCTCTGAACCCTCTCCAATTTATCAACATCCTTCTTGAATTGTGGGCACCAAAACTGGACACAGTAATTCCAGCAGCAGCTGCACCAGTGAAAAATATGGAGGTAAAATAACCTCTCTGCTCCAGTCCTGTTTATTCATCCCAGGACTGCAATAGGTCTTTTGGCCAGTGTCAGACTGGGAGCTCACGTTCATCTGATAATCCACCGTGACCCCCAAATCTTTTCCAGAGTCACTGCTTTCCAGGATAGAGTCTCCCATCCTGGAAATATGGCCTATATTCTTTGTTCCTACAGATATATATTTACATTTAGCTGCATTAAAATGCATATTGTTTGGTTGCACCAAGTTTACCAGGAGATCCAGATCACACTGAATCAGTGACCTCTTCATTATTTACCACTTCCCCATTTTTTGTGTGTCATCTGCAAACTTTCTCAGTAGTGATTTCATATTTTCTTCCAGCTAATTGATAAAAATGTTAATAGCATAGGACCAAGAACAAATCAATGTGCAACCCCACTAGAAACACACCCATTCAATGATGATTCCTCATTTACAGTTACAAGCTGAGACCTATCAGATAACTAGGCTTCATTCCATTTAATGTGTTCCGTGTTAATTTTATATTGGTCTAGATTTTTAATCAAAATGTTATGCAGTACCAATTCAAATGCCTTAGATTCAAATGCCTTACTTACCTTTATCAACTAAATAGTAATCTCATCAAGAAAAGATATCAAGTGAGTATGACAGGATCTATTTTCCATAAAAACATATTGATTTGCATTAACGATATTACTCACCTTTAATACTTTGTTAATCACGTCCCGTATCAGCCACCCCATTATCTTGCCTGGGTTCAATGTCAGACTGACAGGCCTATAATTAGCCGGATCATCCTGTTTACTTTTTTTAAAAAATTGGCACAACTTTAGCTTCCTTCCGGTCTTGGGGAATTTCCCCAGTGCTCCAAGACTTATTGAAAATTAACATTAATGGTGCAGCAAGCTCCTCATCCAGCTCTTTAAAACTCTTAAATGCAAATTATCTGGACCTGCTGATTTGAAAATATCTAACTTTAGTAGCTTCTGTTTCCATTCCTCTAGTATCTATGGAGGCTATTAAAGAGTGTTGTCATAACCATATGCTATGACTACATCTGTTTTTCCCCAGATACAGAATAATGTTTATTGAACACTTCTGCCTTTTCTGCATTATTATTGATAATTCTACCATTTCCATCTTGTAATGAACCAATATCATTGTCAAGATTATTTTTGTTCTTAACATATTTAAAAATCTCCTTCTTGTTTTCCTTATCTCTGCTGGCCATAGATTTCTCCTTGTGCCTCCTTCCTTCCCTTATCAATTTTCTACAGTTCCTAACTTCTGATTTATATTCTTACTAACAAGTTTCCCTTTCTTCCATTTGTTATATTTTATTTTTTATTTTTTATACCTGACTTTACTTTTCCTCGAAACAAAATGTCTTTTTTTAACCAGTACAGCCTTCTTCCTTGATTGTGGCTTTTTGGGCATCTCGATAACTGTGGATTTTTTTGACCAGCTCTAGTACGAATCATCTTATCTTGGCTTTGTTTTCTATTTTTTCTGAATAAGGAGCACATTTATATTTACCTACATACTTATATTGCCCTCATTACCATAGTAATTCAAAGAAATGTAGTGCTGAAAGGGATCTCAAGAGATCAGTCCATCCTCCACCACGCTGAGACAGGATTAAGTATACCTAGACTTTCCCTGAGAGGTGTTTGTTTAACTGTTCTTAGAAACCTCCAATGATGGGGGTTCCACAGTCTCCTTAGATAACCTGTTCCAATGCTTAACTATTCTCATAGATAGGCTGGATATTAGGAATAACTTTCTGAGTCTCCTTAGCTGCAGACTAAGCAAAATAGCTTCTTGTCCTTCCCTCAGTGGACATGGAGAACAACTGATCATTATTATAATCCTGTCCTCCAAAGTTCTTGCAACCCTCCCTTATGGTGTCATCTGCAATTTTTATAAGCAGACTTCCCACTCCGTCATCCAAGTTATTAATTAAATTATTGAATAGTACCAGACCCAAGACTTGATATGTCTTCCCAGTATGACAGGGATCCATTGAGAACTACTCTTTGAGTACAGTCTTTCAACCTGTTTTGCACCTACCTGGTAGAAATTTAATCTAGACCACATTTCCCCAGTTTGTTTATGAGATGTCATGTGGGACTGTCAAAAGCTTTACTAAAGTCCAGATATATCATGTCAATTTTTTCCTCTCCATCCACTAGATCAGTTACTCTATCAAAGAAGGAAGTTACATTGATCTGGCATGATGTGTTCTTGACAAATCCATTTTGCCACTGCCTATTACTTATCACCTTATTATCTTGCAGGTTGAACAAAATTGATTGTTTAATAATTTGTTCCAATATCTTTCTGGGTATTAAGCTAACTGGTCTATAATTCCTTGGGTCTTTTTTTGTCCTCTTTTTGAATATAAGTACTATGTTTGCCCTTCTGCAGTCCTCTGAGACCTCAACTGTCCTCTGTGAATTCTCAAAAATAACCACTAATGGTTCAGATATTGCTTCAGCTAATTCCTTAAATTCTCTAGGATGAATTTAATCAGGCCCTCCCGACCTGAATACATCTAATTTATTTAAATATTCTTTAACCTGTTCTTTCCCTATTCTAGCCTGAGATCCTTCTCCCTTGTTGTTAATATTGAGTTAAGCACCTGGTCATAATTAACTTTTTAAATAAAGACTGAAGTAAAAAGGCATTAAATTTGGCATTGGTTTATAATACTAATATACTGCAATAAAATATTTTAGCATTGGTTTGTAGTATTTGGTTTATAAATGTATACCCACAGTACCCCTGTAAGGTAGCGAACTAATATTATTTCCATTTTACATTGGGACTTAGGCACTGAACCTTCTTCAGCACCTTCTAAAATCCAATTACGTGCCTCTTTAGGCATCTAAATACCTTTGAAAATCTGGCCCTACTTGACTTGACCAAGGTGTCACAGGCAGTCTGTAGCAGAGTTAAAAACTGAGCCCCTATCTTCTAATTTCCAATCCTCTGCTTTAATAACAAAACCATCTTTGCCCACCTCTTTTCCAGGCTATGTGTGCTAGTCAAGCAGGACTGCCTGTCTAATCTAGGCTGTTGGGTATATTAACATTCCTATTCCTCTGGTGTCTGAGCATAGACAAAAATTACATAAGCACTCTATGTTGGAGAACAATGTTCCCCATCCATTCCTTATTGGAGCTGTTGGGGTATACTTTGAATTTCTTTCTTTTCTCTTGTACATATGCCCTTGTCTATCCATACTGAGCTATGTTATGTTGATATTTTGTGAATGCCATTGAAAAGAAAAGTCTTACTTTTTCATCTGAATGGGAAGTGATCCATGATCATCCTGATATCTGGTAGATGGGAGTTGCACAGAAGCAGATCAGCTATTAAGATGGCATAGTTTTATGCTTCTATGGTAATTTCATCATTGGACAATGGTGATTTCATCATTGCCCCGGATTGCATCTATCATAGCAAGTCATGTTCATGGAGAGAGATGTGGTTCCTGAGACTGCAAGACCACTGAGGGCCCTGTAAAATAAGGATCAAGATCCTGTTTTGGATTTGGTAATGGAAAGTCCAGTGTGCAGAGTAATGGACTGATATGTTCTTGTTACTATGTGTTGCTCAAGAGATGAGCTGAAGCATTTAGGATAATGTAGAAGATTATGATTCCTAAACTGGTTATTCTAAGACATACCCCCTTGCCACTCTAATATCTTTAGATTGACACGGCTAAAGTAACATTGCAGACAACAATGGAAGACATCGAATTTTGCCATCTGAAAAGGAAGTCCACAACATGAAGAAAAAGGAAGCAAAACTTAACAGCGATATCTACTTCCTGAGCAAATCCAAGAAACAAAACATCATCTCCAGAGGTCTCACCATCTATAACCCTCTGACCACTACATACAACTCTAAATATGCTGAACAGCTCTGCAGATGAACTTCAGAAAAATTGAGGAATCACTTACTGCACCTCACATACTCCAGAAGGGACTGTCTCAAACAAGAAATCATCCTGTGCTCCCACATATTGGAAGAAAAAAATCAGGAAAGTTACCTGAAAATCATGTGAGAAATCCAAAACAACAATCAAAGGATAAGCCTGGGAGCTCAAATTCATTACTTTGCTAGACACTAAACATCATGGACTGAACAGAGATACTGAATTTATGGCAGTGGTTCTCAAACTTTTGTACTGGTGACCCCTTTCAAATAGCAAGCTTCTGAGTGTGACCCCCCCTTATAAATTAAAAACACTTTTTTATATATTTAACACCATTATAAATGCTGGATGCAAAGCGAGGTTTGGGGTGGAGGCTGACAGCTCACGATCCCCCATGTAATAACCTTGCAACCCCCTGAGGGGTCCCGAGCCCCAGTTTGAGAACCCCTGATTTATGGCTTATTATAGCAATCTATAACCTACTAACACCCACCCCCCCAGCTGATTCCTCCCACTTTTTCCAGTGATTGGAGGGGTGTTAATGGGCCACTTCACCTTGACTGGTCCCTTGAAATATTTAACTACTATGCTACACAATCTGTTCCATCTTGTATTTAGCTATGACACCCTGAGTAGGTTTCCTAGCCCTGAAGAAGAGCTCTGTGTAAGCTTGAAAGCTTGTCTCTCTCACCAACATAAGTTGGTCTAATAAAAGATATTACCTCACCCGCCTTGTCTCTTTATTCTAAGAGGCACAGGAATAGCTACCAATTTGAAATGGAAAGGGATTAATGCATATAAATGGGAGATTATGTTTGAATAAACTGTATTCTCCTGAATTTAACTTAAGTGGAATTTAGCATCAACTCAACCTTTTTAATACAGAGGGTAATTAACTTTTTCTTTTTTCTCCCATGAAATAAAGTCCGGACCATATCAAATCAAAGTTCTTATATTATATTAAATTATACAAGTAGCCTCATTATTACATTATACTGGAAAGTTATTTGTCATTTAAGCAAACAAAAAGACCTAAAGACAGTCTTGTTCAGTTTGGTGAACTGGCAGTTGTGGGAGGCTAGCCCCCTCGCTTTTGCCCAAGGCCCCATCCCTCCTCTGGAGCCCAGAGCTGCAGAGCCCCACTGCAGCCGCTGGACCCCCTGCCCCAGGCCATCGTCCCCATCCTTAGCCCCCCTCCCCAACCCCAGCCCCGGAGCACAAGGCTGCAGCGCCTCCAGCCCCAGCCGCAGAGCACGAGGCAGGCGGTGTGGCTGCAGTGCTCCCTGGTGCAGCCAGCAGGCGGCGCCATTGCAGCCCCCCCATCCCAGCCCCAGAGCGCAGGGTGGGTGGCACCGCCGCAGCGGCCCCGACCGGAGGGTCAGGCGATCGCCAGCCTTAACCTCCCCAAATCCTGGTGGCAGGCCATCCGGCCCCAGCCCAGCCCTAGCCTGGGCCATGACAGAGCAGGAACACACAGGCACTCGCGGGGGTGGGGCCCCATCCTATGATACCTGCCGCTCATGAAGTCTCTGAGTCTGTGATATCAGGTCCTAGACAAAATCCAGCCAGTCAAAGGCAGTGGTTGTGCCGGTGCCCACCTTATAACTTTTAGCCCAGTGATTTAGCCCAATGATTTAGTTGGGGATCGGTCCTGCTTTGAGCAGGGCGTTGGACTAGACGACCTCCTGAGGTCCCTTCCAACCCTGATATTCTAGGATTCTATGATTACAGGACTCTCTTGGAATGTGGGAGACACCCAGTTCACGTTTGTGCTCCATCTGAAGGGGAGATGGAATCTGATTAGGGGTCTCCCACATCTCTCGGGAGAGTGCTGTAACCACTGAGCTAAGGGGCATTCTCACGTGGGGCTCCCTCAGTCTCTTGAAGATGTTCCACTGTAGATAAATAATGAAAGCGTGATTGAAGCAAAGGGATTGGACCCGTCTCTCCCATCGCCCTGGTGGGTGCCCTAACCACTGGACTACAGAGTCTCTGTTCCCTGCCCACCACTGCCAATGACTATTTCAGTATTTATAGACAGTGGCACAGCCAGTGAATCTGAGACCATGTGCTGATAGTTAAATAAAAATAGTATCCTGAAAAATCAACATTTACTATTTTTCACCTTCCTTTAATCTTCTCCTGATAAACAAGGGGAAAAGAACACCAGCACTTAGAGAACACGTACCAAACTGTTCAAGTCATTTCCTTCGAACGGGAAAGAAGAGTGACTTCACGGTTTTATTCCTCAGGGCCCACGGGACTGGGCTAGAAATTGAGCAAAACAAAAAGAAAAATCTAAGGTTTGTTTTCCCACTTGGCCTTGTGTAACCCATGTAACCCCAAAGGAGTTTATGTAGGTCCTTGGAGCTCTGTGTGCTGGTAAATCAGGGAGGGGCACACTGTCCCTGGTAGGGAAGGGGAGTCAGGGGCAGACTCAGAGTCTGCACTGCAACCTTGAGGGAGAGAGGAAAGCCACTATTAGAATGAAAGGGGCCCCTGTTAGCTTGGGGGAGGATAGCACCCATACCAGCTCGGAGGAGGAGGCAGAGTCAAATGATTGACAAGGGAAAGCCTGGGAAGAAGAGCCAGCCATACCAATGGAAACTGAGATGCCCTCTCCCGGGGCCCCTGGTATGGGAGAAGCCATTTTGGAGCAGTCTGGAACCACTGGAAATGGTCAGACTGGCTGTGTGAGGAGCTGGTGAGTCCCAGGCCTGAATTTGTCTGGGAACCAGCCTCTGGGGACCTGGAAGCAAGGCGCCTTTGTTAGCCTGAGACAGATTAAAACTCAAACCATTTGTCAGAAGATGGGCTATCTGCAAGCTCTACCCACATATATGCATCTATTCAACTGTGTTAGGTAGTGATTAAAGACTTAGGCAGGATAAGGTGCAAACAAGATAACATTTATTAAGCAACAAATAGTACAATAAGCCAAGGGGTCCAATTAAACTAAGGTTGCAAACGTATACAATAATAAATAATGGCTTGATTGTTAACGTATTTTATGGGTATGAAATCCGGAACCCCAAACCCTTTTATGGACATTAGGGTAAAGTGAGGAGATGAGTAAGGGTAATTACAGTACCATTTCTCGTAGACACAGGGGACACGGATGCTGATGAGGATAAGGAACAGGATCACAAGATACAGGAATGGGATAGGGAACACAGGAGATACGAGGCGATCACTCAGGAAAGTGGCCTTGTTCTTGGTCTTCTTTGTTCTGTTCTTGATCACGATGTCCTGCATGTGGTATGTGTGCTATTTTCCTGTATGCTGTTATTACAGGTGCGTGCAAGTACGTCCTTAATGGGAACTAGATGGATTACAATGATTTACCTCGAAACCTGGTTTGGCTGGGAGCCAACTAGCAGCAGGCTGCAAGTGTGGGAGACTGACTGACACTCTGGTAGACAGCCCAGAGTGATGGGAGTGCCACCCTTAAGTAGTCTGCCGTTGCTGGGCAGACTTAGGCTGTCACATGACGCTACCTTTCCTGCTCTTTAGGAAAAAGGCGCCGAACACTCCATGAAGGAGTGTTCCCAATATGGAGGACTAGTTGTCCTTTTGCAAATTCAAGATGGCAACTGAAGGAAAACATAGTAAATAAAATTGAATCCAACACCTTTCCCTCTTCCTGGCATAGAGAGCTTTGCTGGGAAAACTGCCCCCACCCAGCCAGGTGGAGTTAGCCTTCCAGCTCCCTAGGTGAAATCAGTCACCCCATTGCCAGCTCTGCTCTGGCTGCTAGTCCATGGCTACTGCCTGCTCTGAGTGTGTGGAAGACTAAAGTTTGGATTTTTAGTGTAGTTTTGTAACCTGCACCTTGAGCCCTGAACCACTTTATGGTGAGGGGAAATCCTGGGACCAGCAGCAGCCTGACTCCTGCATGAAGAGGGCACTTGCCAGCAGTGATTACTGCAGTGGCTGAGGAGTCCAGAGCCATCTCTGAACCCAAGGATCATTCACGGAGTTGTGAGTGCACCATCTTTTAGTTAGTGATGGAAATTGCTTGGGGGACCCCTTACTCCCTGCACGTGCCCTCCAGCCAGGGGGTAAGGGGTTGGGAATTTTATTACCTGCTGCCTATTAAACCTGTTTATCATCTTCTTGTGAGTCTTTTGGGCAACTGAACTCAGTTGATAACTGCTGCACAGATGATATCATGGTCACAGGTCATTAAGGGCCCCTACAAAGTATGCGTACCAATGGGACACTAATTGTTTACATTTGCTATATCAGGTCACATGACTGAGGGAATTCATGGGTATTATCAGCATGGACACCAGTGACCCACAGAATAGTGTTTTATCCTGTTATGTTATATTTATCTCCTGTTTTATATAATTACTGTGTTACAATATATTGTATGTGTTTGTTATTTCTTGGGAGTCTCCAACTATCTGGCACAAAAATGGGGATTACCCTGTGGATAGAATTATCCTACCAACCTGCCCTGGTGACCCTGCCAGGAAGGAGCAAGGGGTGCGGAGACACCACCAAATAAATTCATATGGGAAGAAAATAAAGAAGTTATACCCACTGAGTGGGAGATGGGATCCAGAAGAACCCAGGTCTGTTCATCAACACCCATAAGGAGATTGGCATAAAGGAGGTAACTGGTTGGATAGGATACAACCACGTGCTTTACACTACAGCATCTGGCTTGCTTTCTCCCAAAGAAAGGGAGAGAAGCCCTGGGAAGGAGACGTGGATTTTAGTTGGAATACTCCGTCTGCACACACATGCAAAGTCCAGGGCATAACAACTCAGCTGAAAGGGCCCAGAAACATCCAGAAATAGAGTGTGGCAGTTAATAGACATGCTCACTAGCTATTTCTTAAGCTGTAAAGGAAGTTTTCATTGTGGGCAATCCACAGTCAGAGCACAAGTAGTATTTTCCTCTCATGGTTTGACTGCTTTCTGATTACATGACCAACACTGAATAAGTAGATTTTAGGGATATTAGGGATATTAGTTTCCCTCTGCTTATTGCTTCCTAATACTTTTTTTTAGGAAGCCTGCAATTTTCTCATTTAAATGTTCCTACATTAGGAACTGCTGCAGACATTAGAGCGATAAAATGAATTACTGTTAAAATTAGTACAAAGAAAATGAGTACTTGTGGCACCTTAGAGACTAACCAATTTATTTGAGCATGAGCTTTCGTGAGCTACAGCTCACTTCATCGGATGCATACCGTGGAAACTGCAGAAGACATTATATACACACAGAGACCATGAAACAATACCTCCTCCCACCCCACTGTCAGCTGCTTCAGGAGTGGGCTGGTAATAGCTTATCTAAAGTGATCATCAAGTTGGGCCATTTCCAGCACAAATCCAGGTTTTCTCACCCTCCGCCCCCCCCCCCAAACTCACTCTCCTGCTGGTAATAGCCCATCCAAAGTGACCACTCTCTTCACAATGTGTATGATAATCAAGGTGGGTCATTTCCTGCACAAATCCAGGTTCTCTCACCCCCTCACCCCGCTCCAAAAACCATACACACAAACTCACTCTCCTGCTGGTAATAGCTTATCCAAAGTGACCACTCTCCCTACAATGTGCAGCAGGACAGTGGGGTGGGAGGAGGTATTGTTTCATGGTCTCTGTGCGTATATAATGTCTTCTGCAATTTCCACGGTATGCATCCGATGAAGTGAGCTGTAGCTCACGAAAGCTCATGCTCAAATAAATTGGTTAGTCTCTAAGGTGCCACAAGTACTCCTTTTCTTTTTGCGAAGACAGACTAACACGGCTGTTACTCTGAAACCTGTTAAAATTAGTACAGTTACGCATGAACATTGGCATTAAATTTACTAGATTAATTGCAGACGGTTTTGTTCCATCAACTACTGGGTGCCGGTGACCAAAAGCTATAGAACATTCTGTCATTTATTCCTTCACATCTATGGTTCAGTCTACGGAACAAATCAGAGAGCTAAGCTTTGCCAGCCTCAACTTCAGCTTTCGTGTTGGCTTGAGAAATGCATCATACTTGGAGATAATTGGACATACTTTTAAATAACTGAAAGGTATTTTTACTATTTTCAAAGATGACATGTTCTGCTCATGGATTCCCAGCCTCATCTGCAATACCTGATTAAGGAGAAGGCCAGAAGATCCATTATAGGTCTTCTTAAAAGCATTGATTTGCATCCACCATTGCCAGGGTCAAGAGGAAACAAGGTAGCTGGTTGCAAATGGCTTTCCCATATTTCACCAAACATGACTCTCTGAACAAGCAGCAAAGTTAACTCAAACTGCATGAATCTTCCTGGGCATTGGAAACAGAACCACCTTTTTAAATGACTTTGGAAAGTCCACTTGATGTTCTACTATCAGGATACCTCTGCCCTGTCCCTTGAACTCTTGATATAAGCAGAGGAGTTGTGGGGTGAGAGTTAGCAGTGTTTTCATCTGCTCATGGATGCTGAATGAAAAATACTCGACAATACAGGCTAAGGTAGCCAGGCACAAAGTCACCTAGGTGATCCTAGCGAATTACAGTGGAGATAGAGCCAAGCTAAGAATTCCACACTAAATAAACACTTGGCCATAGCAGAGCCTAGGATAGAATGCCTCTTAAACAGTGTCATGCTGGCTGTGAGAGAAACTATTTTAGCTGGAAGTTTGATCAAGCTCAGTTTATACAGTCCCTGGCCGAATGTAGATGGGGTCACAAAGAGAAACATTATTTGATATTTGTACAGAACTTTGAAAACTTAAAGTGTGTTAAGACTTTAAAAACTCTCCACTTGGAAATGCAATCTCTAAAGCTTTCCACTGTAGTATAGAACCTTTTATAACCTGCACCTCCTCAGTCCTCCAGTACTAAAGGCAGGTGTTTCCAAACCAGGTAATTTTAAGCACATATGAGAATCATGTGCATCATTGGTCTCTACCTGACAAATAAGCACTACTGCAAGGACATCCCAGATTTAGCTACTATCTTTTTTCTCTGAGTTCCTATAATCTGATATATGACGAAGATTTACCAGTATAAAACTGGAAATGAGTCAGCTGCTATAGATATATATGACTCTGTGCAGATGCACAGTCACCGCTGAGTCGTGATTTGAATAACCAACTGCTTCAAAGCTGCACATTATCAGAAGTACTCTTTCATTGGAAAAAATCAGAAGGAAACCTGTTCTTACTTTATCTCTATTGTATAACAAGATGCATCTGTTGCCACATACTGCTATGCATAGATATTGCAAGGATGAAAACTATGAATGCGGTCTTTCTATTTTTTATTCCTTACTGTCTGCAGTAAAGATGATAGAACTCTGCATAATTCAGTCTATCATCCTCAGGAGTTTTCAAGCCCATGTTAAATAGAATTCTACCCCTACAGAGATAAAAGGTAACTTTGAACAAACTCTTTGTCTTTGTTTTTCAATTTGTTCATTAAAGAGGATTTGTTGTTAACAAAGGTATTAGGAGACTGGATAGCTCCAGAGCTTGGTAATGGGATCTGAATCTTTCACCTATAGGTCACAAGTCTTAATGTGGCCTAGATGATTAATGACTAATCACTTAAGCTACATTAAGACTTGTGACCTAGAAGAGTAAGATTCAGATGTCCCAAGCATACAACTCTGCTCATTTAATCTAGTAATCTTTAAACTATGAAATATTGGTTCAAATAGCCTTAAAGGGATTGTGATCCACAGGTTTGAAAATTCATAAGTACTAACAAAGAGAAGTTCACCATGCTTAGGGAGCCAGCATCTTCTCAGCTAAGACTGACACAGCCTTAAGCATTCAATATTTCATTCTGCTCTGGGGAAAAAAAGTCACCCTTCCATTTAGATGCTACTGAGAGTCATCCTTTGGCAAGGACAGTAAATATATAATCCAATCTTTTCTTCACTTCAGACTGACAAATGAGAAATATGTCTGGACTTACTGAAATAAACATGTTGTCTGTGATAGGCTGCCTTTAGAAAAATTGGAAAACTGACTCAGTTTGTATGACGCTGTATAGAAAGAAAGCTGACCACTTATATTACTGTTGCTACCACAGTTACACAATTGCAATAAATCTTGTACAAAGTTTGTCTTGTAAGGTATCATTGGAAAAGTTATGAGCAGCTAAGTATGGATATCCTGTTTAAATCTATGTATCATAATTGTATCTGAAGTTATGAATATTTGCTATATGGTTGTATCTCAGATATGTTGTGTTCCTGGATAACATCCACAAAGACAGATGTACATCGAGGCTAGTCAGCCATGTGTTGATGGCCCATTAAGGAGAATCAACTCTTCAGCGAGCCCCTCCTGAGGATGCCTCAGCGAGCATGTAGACAATGGATGCCTCATGACTCAGCAAGGCACTTAGAACATGTGATCCCTGACTCCATTTCTGAGACAGTAACTTTCCAGGCACTGGGGGGTATACATTGGAGAGTGTGACATCACTTCTTTGCCTCTTTCCTGCTATCTCTGGACTGTGATTTCTAACAAAGAAGAGCTTTGAACAATGGACTGAGGACCCCATATTTGGAGTGGTCCAGAGGGACTGGCAGATTTAACATCGCTGCTATTATCTTGGTCTACAAACTCTGAAATCAATTGTAATATATGTGTAAGCAGGGTCTGAATGAATGCTTCCCTGACAGCTAGCTGAGAGGGGGAGAGACTTTGGGTGTGTCTCTGTAAATAAAGGTTGCTCCTGCTCTGCTTACAAATTCAGCAGATAGAGTGGTGTCAAAGTGATCAACATTGGCTGGTGTTGGGTTACAAATCACCTTAGTACTGAATGCAGGGGTAGTGAAATATGGTTACCAGTGTTGTAATTATTGTGGGAATACAGGGTGAGCAGGCGGCTGGCAAGGGCAGCTGGCTGGAGCCTGGACAGCAGAGCAAGCATGGTCGCTTTTACCCCCCACTCATGGTGGGAGGAGAATTCATGCAGATGTACCGCTGAACTCTGGGTCTGCGCTGACCAGGCACAACAACTGTGAGTGGGGTGTTAAGGGGGGGGCATACTACAAGAACTTTGGTGTTAGTCTCAAGAACCTGAAGCAAAAGACACTGCCCTGTGTACTCTGGGGAGGGTGTCTTGCTCATGTTTATGAATACCTCTTGTGCTGTTTTTTCAGATTAATGCTAGGTTACTTTTATTAAAGAAACACTTTCTACCTCAGACTCTGTGCTTGCGAGTGGGGAAGAATTGCCTCTTAGAGGTGCCCAGAGGGTAGAGTGAAATTTTTCCAGGTTACTGGGTGGAGGCTCGAGCCAGGTTTGGTTATATTGTTGAAAAGGAACCCCCTAGATATTGAACCTGGCCCTTCTTGCTGTTCACTCCAACGGGCAGAAGGGTTACATACGAGATTCATTTAAACCTTTTAATAACTCTCATCTGCTTCGAGTAGCGTCTCTGTGGGTGCTCCACTATAACTGCAGGTGTTGGTGCGTCCCTGCGCCGTAGATCATCAGCGTTTGTCCCAGACTATTTATCTGCCAGTGTCCGGGTTGGTCAAATCTGGGTGAGTTTTTATGTAGCTCTTTCTGAACTTGCTGAAAGAACTAGTAAGTACACAACAAAAAAAAAATCTGTACAATCAGCTGAAGAAATGTATTTAATAAGGTTCCTCGTTGCTTGTTGAGTATTTTAAGGGTACATTTAGCACAAGCATTTTTCTCTATGGGATTTGTTTCCATGCTTTTCCAGTGCTGCAGTAAATGTCACTATTGAAATTAATGCAATATTAAATTAGTTCTGTTCTTTCTTGACCGAGAGAGCCGTACGTCAACAAATTTAAAGAAATGCCCTTGAAATAACTGACCTGTTCGTAAAGGCTGGAACTGACCTGTTCCATCCACCAAACCAAATAATAGACAGTAATAGAATGCATCCCTTTTTAAAATGAACAATTAATAACAAACAATAAGTTAAACCAAACTTTTTAGTACATAACAGAAAGTTGCCCTTTTTCAGATAAGAAGGGTCCCGCCCTGTAATGAGCTCCACATGGGAGGACCCCACCGACACGATGGAGCCCCACAGATTTCAAAGGTGGTCTGCACTGGTGCAGGGCTCTGCCCGCCCAGAACTCATTGCAGGACTGGGACCTAAGTCTGGTAAATACATCCGGAGTGATCTAACCCATATTTAAGAAAATGTCAGTGCTCTCTGCCATCAGAGTAACAGCTGCTTCAGGAGTGGGCTGGGATGCAAATCAAGACTGCCATACTAGTCAAGGCTTTTGGACTCCACAAGAGATGTGGTTCCATATTAAATTGCTGTATCTGAGAGCAATTTCAAATCTTAATCAGAAGCATGGGTCACCTTCTGATTGGCCTACATCAATTTTGCCAAGAAGAGGAGCCTGTCTGTGCAGCCCAGCAGAAACTGTATGGAACACCCTGTGTTGCTCAACATGTTGCTCCATGAAGCCAAAACATCTGTATGTGATAGACTGTAAGCAGGACCATCATCTCCTGGCCGGTGAGAGCACCTCCTGCTTGCTAACAACTAAACTCTTGTCACTGACAAGCATGATATTAACTCTGTCTTTTAAATTCATGTCTAGGGAGACTGAGTAAAATCCCAAAAGACAATAAGAATACAGGTAACAGCACCCTGAATGAACCATCCGAATGAACTCTTTATCTCATTGTTATAGTCATTGCAACTGTGAAGCTGGGCTGGAGAACCTGCCTTCTTCCCAGTCCCAGTTGGTAGTGCCAAAATAACTTCTATACATTTATTGTGTATGCAAGTGAAAACTTAGTATATTAAGCTAAATGCTTCTCAGAAAGTATGTACCTGAGTTAAAACCCTCTGAATGACTAAACCGTATAATATAAAACTGTGTTTAACTAACAAGTTAGTCTTAGTTGTCTAGAAATTATGCTCAATCACTACAGCTTGGCCTACACTACAAATTCTCATTGGTTTAACTACATCGCTCAGGGGAGTGGAAAATCAACACCCCTGAGCGAAGCAGTTATACAGCCCAAACTCCCAGTGTAGACAACACTATGTCAATGGAAGGGCTTCTCCCATTGACATAGCTACTGCCTCTCGGGGAGGTGGAGTACCTACGCTGACAGGAGAAGTTCTCCTGTTAGCTTCAGTCGCATCTTCCCTAAGTGCTACAGCGAAGCAGCTGCATGGGTGCAACACCGTAAGTGTAGACAAGCCCTCAGTAATTGAAAGCTTTGATGCCGGAGAAACTCATGAAACTAACTAAGTCTAGTACTGTTTGTAAAAGGAAACTGTGCTTCCCAACAGCAAACATTACTGCGAGAAACCCTGGGCATTTCAAATAGATCAGCCTAAAATCATGCAGATTTTGTGGTCAAGATAATTTTCAGCCTCCTAACAAAAAGAGGAAGAAGCTATGCATTGGTGGGTATGCTAAAGATTTTAACACTGAACCTTTGCTTGAAGTGACTTGGGAGCCTACAGCACTACTGAAATTCCAAGGAAATTAGAATGGCTTCAGAATTGTTACCTGGGTATTTTGTTCTGGGTTTAGTGTGCAGTAGTTGTGCATGTGTTAGTGGCAAAGCTGGGCTCCGAGGATCACCTGGGGAAGGTAATTGTGAAATGAGCTGACATTCTTTGATAAGTAAGTAACTCACCTACATTCCTCAATTCCACTTTAGCTTGAGCAGTTTGGTTGAGCTGAAGAAAGCAGTTCCATATGGCCATTAGCCTATAAACTTGACTGGAAGGATCTATATTCCATGCTGATACCAAAATTACCTGGCCAGACTAGTATAGCACTAGAATAAAAGTTTCCCTTTGTGACAACATTGTGATAAGACCTTGACTTAATTGAACTTACTTTTTATCTCTAGAAAATTGTAATATCCCATGATGAGTTCAACTTTTGACACTGTGAACACTATCATCTAGTCCTCTATTTTTCCTTTCTGCAGTTTCTTGTTTGCTGTAAAACCAATTTTGGCTAATAAAATTCATAAATTTATAATTCTCCAGTTTGTACTTTAGCTAAGGAACACAGATCCAAAGAACAGTGAGAAACCTCATAGAGGTAACTGATTAATTACATTATTCAACCAGTTTTATAACCCATCTTTCTCACACTAGCCAGCATGAATGGACATCGGTCCAAGGTGAATCTGGGCCTTTCTACTTGCCAGCTGAACTAGATGCTTCCATGATATGGATGCATTTATATTAATGCTGTCCATAGGTGCCGACTCCATGGGTGTTCCGGGGCTGGAGCACCCACAGAAAAAAAAGGCCAGAAGAGGCAGAGCAAAGACGGGCTTTGGGGGAAGGGAGCAGGTGAGGGGGAGCTTTGAGACAAGCGGGGGTTGAGCAGCCCCAGGGAAAAGGAAAAATCGGCACCTGTGATGCTGTCCTGGCCAGCACAGCTGCACTAGTGATCCATTAGCACATGCATGTCTGGCACCTGCTGAACCAATGTTGCTTAGTTAACCCTAACCCTATCCATGTCTGTCAGTGACTAATTCCTGCTGCATGGAGACTGCCCTATTAGCCCCCCCATTACCACCCCCTGAGGGATCCCTGCTTCCCTTCCCCCAGCTGGCACTTCCTCATGTGGACACTCACTGCAGCTCTGCCACTTGTAGCAGGTATTGATGCTGTTGCTGAGCGAGTCCTGGGGACAGACCAGAAGGGACAAAGGTTGTTGGGAGCAGGGAGCACCCAGTGCAGCAATGCTGGCTGCCCCATTGCCCACTCAGGTTTGGCCCAGCTCTCCATCATGATGTCAGCACCACTCAAATTTGGTCTGTCTTGATGGAAAGGTGGCTGGGCCTAATTTGAGTGAGTCGAATTGTGACAGGTGCGCAGAGCCACAGCATCACTCAGTCTGGGGATGCCCCCAAGGAATTTGGGCCCTGGGGCCATGCCTGGTTTGTTTATGTGTTAATCTGGCCCTGCATGTCACATCAGTGCTCTGCACCCATCATTGGCTCAATTGGCTTCCTTTGCTAATTCAAGGCACTGATGGTTTTCATTTTTAATGTCCTCAGAAGGTTGGACCAAACTACATCAGGGATCACTGCTCTATTCATAATCCATTGAGAGAGCTGCACTGTTCTGGGACAATCCAGCTCTCAGAGAGATTGTGATTTGTCCAAAACCATAGCGTGCTTCCAGTGGCAAAGCTGCAACTGGAACTCAGGAGTTCTTGCCACACTGCCTAGTCTATGAACTGGATAACTCTGCTCCACTACAGGGGAAAGAAGCATATTCACTGTTTGCACATGGAATATCATGTTTGTTTCAGCCCCACACTTTAATAATTTGGTCTGTTTCAAAAGGCAAATTCCACAGGTGTGTTTTGCTGGCAAGCTGCCAGCTAGGAAAATTGCCACTTTTACTGACAACAACCAATCAGATTAATAGGGTGGGGTTTAGCTGCTGTGAGCGGAGGGTAGTATTTTCATGTAGACCTGTCACTTCAAGTGCTTGCTCCTGCTTTGACACTGTAGCAAGTACCTTTAATTATGCTTCCCCTTAGGCTTGTGAATCCACATCTCTCTTTTGGCTTATTCCACAGGTAGGTTGTTCCAAGCTCTCACAGCTGTAAATCCAGCTAAAATGGAGGGAAAGGATTGATATAATACTGTTATCGTGATGAGTGGAGCAAAACAGGGTAGAACTGAAGGGGAAATAGAGACCTGGCTAGAATCTGTGAGCGTACACATATGTTCCCCAAAGATAATAGGATCCCTTGTTCTCACACAAGAAGGGTAGGCAAAATATTGATACCTGACAGAAATTAAAAAAAAAATAGATACAAACTTCTGCTTTTGGATTGAAGGACCCTGATGTGGTCGTGGTGGAGACTACGGGGAAGAACGAAAAGGATAGAATAGTAAGAAGAAATATTTTGGAAACAGCACAACTACTGCAATTTTGGGGGGCTTGCAGCTAGGGTGACCAGATGCCCCTATGTCCTGATTTACTAGGGACTTTGTCTTATATAGGACCCTTTACCTCCACACCCTATTATTCACCCCCTCCACATCCCAGTTTAACCAGGGTTAGAAATGTAATGCCTCCCATTTATTTTGTATATTTCTACCTAGGTTACTGTTTCTGTGGAATATTGTCTCAGAGTACCAAACCATCTATTAACGTATAAGCCTGTTTGTCAGCCTGAGATAGAATTTTGGGTTTGACCTTTGATGCTCTTATATCCTCACTCATATGTGTGAACAAAGGACAAAGACACTGTGTATGTTGCTTCTCCCTAGCCAGATGGGTTTGTTAGTACAATGGGAATAGCTAAGAGCAGTTAAAGTGTTACAGAGCATGGTGGTAGTGTAATATATGAGCACACTTTAAGATTGCCCCTCCCGAGTGGTTGCTTGACCTTGCCTTGAGATAGGGGTTGAGGCAAACAGGGATGGGAGGAAGGTATATAACACTAAAAGACCAAAGAAATGCCTATCCCTGACTGTTGCACAACCTCACTCCTTAACCCTCCCATGGGGTACAAAAGGGGTGGACTGTGGGCATGCATTGCAGGTATATTTGGGTCTCCTAAGAAGGAGGAGGTGGGAACAGGGAATGGGAACACAGACAAGGCTCTGCGGCATCAGAGCTGGGAATGCAACACTAGGAACCAGACTCTGCCGGCGTGTAGAGCGATGGATATGTTTGCTTGGAACTAACCTTGCCTGCACTTCGGACTTCACCCCAGCGGAGGGGGTGAAGGGAAAGCCCTTTAACACAATCTACCAAGAATGAGTGTGCTGATTTGTTTTTTATCACTTTTCCTTGTCTCTAGTCTAGTGCAGTCTAGTGCTATGAGGAGGTAAGCACAGCTCAAAGACACTTGAAACATAACCAGGGATGAGTTGCATGACATATATCACCCTTACTTGATCAATGCAATAGGTAAAAATCTGTGCATTGTACTTGGTTATAAAGGAAAGCCGTGTCTGCTGGAACGACTGCTCTTTATACCAACCTCTTAAATCTGTACTGAAGGTGTTTACATGGGCGCATACTAAAAGCAGTGGGCTAAAGTTATTCCTGAACCCCGTGGCGATGCAGCAGGGATTTATAGGTTGGGTTAGACTCTATTGTTATCGTTTGGGTTAAACCTTGGTTTTAAAGGTCAGGTGTAACCACTAGCTTCCATTCAGAACAAACGTAACAGAAGCCATTGTAATCAGGTGGCTGAAACAGGTAAGCAGCCTCCACCCCAAACACAGGCCCAGGTCTCCAGCCAAAACAAAAGCACATCCACAGCCATTCGGAAATTTGAATTATATGAGCAGCTGCTGGGCTGGGGTGTGTGTGTGTGAAGCAGCTGGAAAGCCAACCAGGCACTAAAGAATTACTGGAGATGAGAGAGAGCAGAGCACTGGCTGGAAAGGCAGGCTTGGACCAGTGCGCAAAAGAACAGTGTCCTGCTGTTTGATTCCTATTGTGTTCAGGGAAACAGGACATTATGTGTAAACTTTATAAATAAACAAGATTGCATCAGACAAAATACCTGACTGTATTATCAATTTCACCTCCTAACTAGAACAACCCACAACACCCATTTGGCTAATTGCTCAGGTTAAAAGGGATAACAGGGGGATGGTGGTTCATGCTCTGTAGATCAAGCTGCTGTGTAACGGAGGAAACAACAGTATTTAGCATTTATCCACTAGACTGTTAAAGTCACTCCTTCCTGGTTGTGTAGGGGAGTAGCAGGGAGTAAAGTTCCCCGTACTCCTCTGCCCGGGTTACTATTTTGGCTCTAGCAGGTGAGAGCAAGGGCTATCCATCTGGTACCCACCCTCTGAGCAATGGTGGGAAGTGGTAAGAGCCCTCCTACTTGCCAGGCAAAGCAGCTGGCCAGTACACAGGGAGAAGTAAGCTGCTCCATGAAAAGAGTGAAGTAACTTACTCCCTTTTTGTAGCAGGTGAGGAGTTGTGTCTGAATCAAAATCTGTTCTCTGGTCTGTTCCTGTGGCAAGCTCACACCACCTGACACTCAGGCTGATGGCAAAGTTAGAATCTAGCTTGATGTATAGTCATTATAATGGTGTTAATGATTAAAATGCGAGTGCTCCAGGTGATGGGAGTGCAATGGTGTCTGAAGGGCACCTCTGAACCATCTTCCTTCCAACAAAAATTTGTTGTTCTTTTGTTTCAAGGGGCACATGTGTTGGAAACAACCTTTAACACTAATGCAACTATGCAGCATCACAGACACTTCAGTACACTACTGAAAAAATAGATCTCTTAGCAGTTGTCTCAAACTTCCAGCAAAATTGTAGAACATTGCTATGGCAAGTATGAGATAAAGCTTCTGAAGCAGCACTTCACTATGACTCAAGTGCCATCTAAGGGGAATGTCCAACTGGCAAAAACAAGAATATAGAAGGCGAATAACTTCCCCCTTGAATTGCCTAATCGATGAATAGACTACATGTACTGTCCTTTATATCAGACATCCCTTTCATCTGAAGAAAATATCTTTTGAATGTCTACTCTGGAGTACTAGTTTCAAATGTTATGCAAAGAATCTTTTAAAATTAGATTTATATAACTAAACTGTGTATAATGTAATCAATTATCCAGATGAATTATGTTATATATTTTCTTCGTTTTAGATTTGCAGATCTGTTCCATTGACCTTATTCCTTTGTCCTTTGATAATAAAGTTAGCAGCAACTTTTCTATTGAAGTATATTTGTACAAGATTAGAAAGATCCCTGGAAAAGTACATCACTGTCAAGAGTAAATTAATATTCTCTTCCTCCTACAGTAACTGGAAACACGATGACTCTGAATGAGTCAGATGTTATTCTGAAACATTTTGATGTTCAGTAATAGCCTATAAATGGAATCTGCTATACGCTTCTGGCATGTCACTGATTTTCCCTTGTGAAAACTGAATGGGCTCCAGGTAAATTTGAATGGCAAAAAATTATGTATGCATTTATTTGGGTAATGTGTAGAATGAATCATTTCCTATTAGTCAGATATGGTGAGTATATTTAAAATGCCAAAATGTAAATATGTATGTTAATATACATAGCAGAAACTATGCTAGCTTTGTAGTTAAAGAGAAAACATTTATTTACTTTCTATAATGCACCTTTAAAAATACTGAGACAATGACCATAAGCCCTCCATTATATGCAGTAAATCTTTGCGTTTAGTATTATGAAATGGAATCTCTCCAATAATGCAGAAAATGTTAACTTATCTGACACTAATCTGTTCTTTCCTTGATGTCAGTGAAATTTGACTTTCTTTTGTTACATTTCTTCAATCTATTTTTCCCCATAATAGTTTATAATACAGTGAGACTTACTAGATTGATGACCATCTTAACAAAAATCAAAGTGTAAGGAATAAGTTCTTAGAGGATAAGCAGAATTAAAGAACAAAAGTTCAAGAATCCTAATCAGAGACCTGTCAAGTAGAATCTTAGGACCAAATACAGTTGCATCTACACACAGCAGAACTGAATTGTCCTCTAGACAATTGCCTGGCAAAGAATGTGTGTCATTCAAAAGAGCAGTGGAGGCCTGCACTGGAATTCCACAATTGTGGTAGCATTTGCTTTCCTGCAAAGATCATATTAATAGCAACGCAGGGTATATTTTTATTCTCCCAAAAGTGAATTTTGTACCCATCCTGTAGAATCATTGGGTCTGAATTGTGTATGGTATACCTACTGAAATAGTTTATATGCCTTACTTAGCATGACTCCAGTTGGAAAACACACACTTGATGAGGTAACTGTCAAACTTGCAACAAAATTGGCACAAATTGTATTCACATCAAACCTGAAGTTGGTCTAATTTCACTAAACAAAGGTACAGAAGCAGCTTGAAAGGTCATTAATACTATTCTTGGAAAATGTTATTGCTTTAGAATTGTGTATTTAAATCCCAGGCTGGCTGTCTTAAGATATAACAACACTGCACTGTTACTGCAAGCAGAAGGAAATGTTCCCATGGTATGTAATTTTGTTAGTGATAATGGAGGACACAAAGGCGGGAGAGTTATCTCAGTACTGCCAAGCTTCACTCATAGTCTGCAGCCCCTATAGCCACAGTCATGGAATTTAAGAGCTTTTCCAGCTCCAAAAACCGAAATAAATCAATGAAAGAGAAAATAAAACAGTAACTGTTTCAAATATTTCACCAGATTATATAAATTCAGTACTGGCAGTAACTCAGGTGCTGCAAGCAAAGCATTTTTAAAACAATCCAACTACTGGAAAGTTTAGCAGATTTTTTAAAATGGATGCATATATATATATGTGTGTGTGTGTGTACAGGCAGAACAGATAGTGACACATATATAGCTGGAATTGTCTAACATTTCCATTATAAGCCTCTGTGTAAATTGCTTATAATTTTGCAAGACTTGAAGTGTTTGTGCTGAAATTTTCCATGTCTCTTTTTTGCCTCAACCTATGTTCTTGTCTTTATTGACTGTAAGTAGAAACACTCACATCCTTCTAGAGTTCAGCATATAACCTAAGCATCCTGACTTCCATACTAATCTATGGAACATTAGAGATGCCATACGTGTTAGTTGTGATACAGACTCTGTTCCTGCATGGGGTCTGATTCAAAGGTCCTTTGAAGTCAAGGCAAATGAGTAACACCAAAATTAGATGCAGAATATTTTAAATAGTCAAAGCAGTTAAGTATAATAACATAGTTTTTGTTACTTCTATAGTAACTCATCAGAGGATCCTTATCAGAGGAGCTCAAAGCACTTAAATTAGCCTCATAATAGTCCTATCTGTGTAATGACATGCCTGCTCAGTTCATTTGCAGGGAGTGAACCTGGGACTTCTAGATCTGAAAGCATGAGCTAAAGGATCAAGTTCTTGAACTAGATGGCAGTAAACACGTTAAGTGATCTGGTCACTAGAGGGGGACAAAAGCTGTTAGTGTGCATTAAACAAGTATCGGTAGCACCATTTTCTAGAGCGGTGGTTTTCAACCTTTTTTTCATTTGAGGACCCCTAAAAATTTTCGAATGGAGATGGGGACCCCTTTGGAAATATTAGACATAGTCTGCGGACCACCAGGGGTCTGCCGACCACAGGTTGAAAACCATGGCTCTAGAGGAATAAAGTGGGGTACTGAAAGGTTAAGTAACCAGTACATGGTGAGTCAGTGATAGGAAATTGATTTATATCTGGAGCATTTTGATTAAGAATTATATGCACTGGCCAACAAAAGATGGGAACTAAATTAAAAACAAAAATAGAAATGAAAATTATTGTCCAGCTTTTGAATATGAAATAAGTAAACACAATATCTGGAATTATCAAATGACTGTGTGGGTAGATGAGAAGAGGTCTCTGTTTCCTTTTTTAAGTCAATCAAATGTTCTACTTGAAGATCCCTTAAAAACTCAATTCCTTATTTTGAGCATTATAAATTTGCCTATCCTATTCAATTCTGAAGTGCACAGAGTAAAAAAAAAAATCCAGAGGACAGCTGACAAGTGGAATCATTAAAAATATTTCAGAGGATTTGTGGCAAGAACAATAATAAGTGAAAACATTAACTTTGGTTCAAATCATAGTCAATATGACTTAAAGGCTGATAGAGTGGACTGTAGTGACTGTAAAGATTCAAAATGCTATTTGTGTTTAAAAAAAAAAAAAAAAGCTGATAAGCTCATAGAAAAAGATGTACTAACAAGTACCCTGTCCCTGAAGCTTCCTCAGTGTAAGTGGCAAGCTCTTGTCTTTTGTTTTTTGGTTTTTTTTGTAATATAAACACACAGGATGCTGGGATTTCTAATAAATTAACAGACTAGAACAAGAAGTTAAAATAACTGTGGGGGGAAGCTATTTTTATCAAATAAGAGAATCCCTGTGGAGAAAGTAAATAGAATTTTGAGTTGCACTGCTAGAATTGTTTACTCAAAATAAAAAAGATCATCTTCTGCCATGTTCTATGTGGAAGCCCAGAGGCATGCTTTTTATGACTTCTCCTTTATTTGTAAAGGAATATCCCTGAAAAGTAAACCACAACCATTCATCTATCCTATGTTGTGCATCTTAAGGCATGTTGTACAAACATTCATCAAAAAAGACATTCCCTGCCCCGGGAGGTGTATTGTCTAAGATAAGAGATACAGGATATAGACAGATTGGGGGGGGGGGGGGGCGTGCAGGGGAGTACAAGGGAACATTGTGATGGTTTAAAAAGTACAAAAGTCATACTGTAATTACTTTGACCTAAATCATGACCTGGTTCATGCCGGTGCATTAGGGCATGTAGGAATGCTCTGCACCCACTTGTAGGAAGGCAATTTACATGCTTACTGTGTGTCTTTACATGGCCTTATTTCCAAATTCATGGAGGGTGTCCTAATGACCTTGCCTGGTGCAAAATATAAATACAGATGAAATATTGCTCAAAAGAGGCATGGTATGAATCATCCTTCAATATGGATTGTGAGTCAGCAGAAAGTAAGGGAGTTTGCATCACACGCAATGTAATTTTCTGCTGCTTGTGGAGCTGTAGTAGTTAACTCTCAGCCTGCATTCAAGTTAAATTGCTGTGACTGAAAGTCAGCTAACCAAACACATCTTATTTTAGAGTGACTGCAAACCTTTTTGCTGACTGCTGTAAGGAACTAGTGTAGTCCCTGCCTGGATAGTGAAGTAGGCTAATCACTCAGAATCTTAAAGGCGAGTGGAGTTACTTCTCAATATGCTTTCATGTTATTGGAACAGCGGATGGGTCACTCCCCTTTGTGCTTCTCTGCATTTCTATTTATTCAGGCTAAGTCCGTACAAGGATCTCTATTCCACCCACTGCAACTGCCAAGTCTGGAGGAAAAACACTCTTTAAGATTTAGATTTGTGACTGCTATGACCACCAATGATGAGGATGAATGGTGCAGTGGTTGGGGTCCTTGCCGGAGACATGGGTTCAAGTTCCTGCTCTGCAGTGGACTTTCTGTATGACTCTGGGCAAGGAACTTAACTTCTTTGGGCCTCAGTTCCCCATCTGCAAAATGGGCTTAGACTTCAGGTGGCTGTTAGTCTAGGTATGAAGCCAAGAAACCAGCAGAAGTTGGTCCAACCCACCCTTGGTATTGGAAAAAAGTGGATGATGAATAGGGACCCCTGTCATATGACAGGGCATGGACCTTTATGGCTCTGATCCTGGTCCCAGGCACATGGTGTGGAGGAAAGAACAGTCTACAATTAGTTAATGATTTCCACAAAATTCTTCGTTATTCAATATTGTTTTATGTGAACAAATCTCAGCCTATGGCCTACCAGCAAATACTTCACTGTGTATATTGTTTTGGGTATTTTATATCCACAGTTCAAGCAGTTTTGAATGGAAACAAAAGTCACGTGGTGTAGGTCTGTTCCTTTATTGGATAAGAAATGTAAGTTAGAATTGCAATTCTAGAGCAACTATGATTACAAATTCAAAATTTAGTCTCCTCAAAATCTACAATATTTCCTCAAAATCAGCCATTCCTGACATGAACACAGCTGAAGTGAATTCATTAAAGAAATGTTTACAAATATTTTTTGCAGTATTCATTCAGCTCTAATTATGCCGCTGGGTGGCCAGTTTAGCGGAAAGGCAAAGGAGTGAATACAGATGGAGGCTGAATGAACCATTCATCTCAAGAGATAATATTTTGAGACATATTCTTTTCAGTGTGGGAAAACCTGTCTTGCCACTGTCTCATGGAAAAAGGGCTTCAATCCACAGGGCTGTCAGGCATCCTGGCATTTTTTCATTTGCACTAAATTCACTTAAAAGGCTCAAAGACTGGGAAGTACGGAATCCTGATGGATGGGCAATGTGTAATTAGGCCTTGCATATGAACAACTAGGAGTACCATAAAAAGAAAAGGAGTACTTGCGGCACCTTAGAGACTAACCAATTTATTTGAGCATAAGCTTTCATGAGCTACAACTACAAAGTGAGCTGTAGCTCACAAAAGCTTATGCTCAAATAAATTGGTTAGTCTCTAAGGTGCCACAAGTACTCCTTTTCTTTTTGCGAATACAGACTAACACGGCTGTTAGTCTGAAACCTAGGAGTACCATGTTACTACAATTATTTCTAAGTAATACTGATTTAAAATTCAAAGCACCTGAATATAAAGCACTGTATTAAAACCCAAAATGCATCCATGCAGGGTAATGAGGCATTAAATAGCTATGTTGGATTGCTAGAAACATTACACTAGAACCCATAGAATCCAAGTACTTGGAGGGGACTTCAGGTTGTTGAAGGAGAAAATGCATCACAATGATTAGAAAAATGGCTGTCAGAAGGTATTGGCACAAAGATCCTCATGTGGAGCGGGATATCATAATACCTAGGAAGGTCGGCCTTAATCTGCTTGGTGGATGCACAATAATTGTACTGTTAGTAGATTTAAAAGCTGAGGTCAAAGGCATTCCTGAAGCCAAGAGAAAAAAGAACTCTTATATAACAGAAAAATTCTCATCTCCCAGGGTAGGGGTTGAAAGTCTTTTCCACGTGCTTCCGCCGATGTTTCTGGGGAAGAAATCTGAAGCAACAATTCAATACCTAGCAAAATTCAAGGGTAAGCACCAGGAACAGATTAATCTATTGTTTAATCCAGAATGCAGTAAAAAAAATTGCAGCATTTGAACAAACACGTTACCTTGAGAAACATTGCTATTGAGTAGTCTTAAACTGTCAGTAGCTAGTTATATTATGATATGCTGTTGTGATTTGTGCTATTGTTTGCTGGATTAAATTTTATCCTTTGGTAATGTTTCTCACTGAGGTGATGTTCTCTTGTTCTTATGGCGTGGTATTTACCTTATTAAGGCCATACAAACCTGCCTACCCACTAAAGGGGGATCTTGAGACTTCTTCTCAATCAGATAATATATATCAGGAGGATTTTGCTTAACAATTGTAGACACTAATGTAGTGTATAAAGAGACAGAGCCTGCAGTATGCAGCTCAGCTAGATTCCCTCCCAGAACCTCAGGATATGTACAGTACTTTATATTATAACTAATGTTTATGCCAAACATCCTTAACTACAAGGAGAACTGAACAAGCCAGTTTTAATTTGCCCTTGGCACATATTTAACTGGGATTTTAATCTTGAACTGTATTCTGGGAATCCAGCATGTTTGGATAAAATCTTCTGAATGTAAAATATTTTGTTTTGCTTGCATAAATTCAGTGACTTAAAGAAAATATGTTCCATCACATTATATCAAAAAGCCTAAGAACTGCGTCCAATTACAACAAAGACTAAAGCACTGGAAGCACTGGGAGAATTTCAGATATAAATGAAATTAAATCAGATAGGAAGCTGCCAATTGAACAGTGTATTGTATTGTGCATTAAGAATCTTTTGACAATCTATGTTTTGCCCATGTAAACTCCATTTTCTGTGTCATGCTCCGCTACCCTGGAGGGGGAAGTATCAGCAAAATGTCAGATCTCCTGGGGACACAGTGGCACTATTTAAAATTGACACCTAGTGAAAAAATGATCAATTTTCTAAAAACTGATTGGCAGTTTAAATATCTATCATCAGACGTGAGTGTTAATATCTAGTTGAAAGTAATGGGGACAGAGAAGTTTTTAACTCTGTATTAGGCTCAGGAAGGAAACACTGCATCATTTACGCATGGTTCATGCTTGGAAGGTTTCCTTCACAAGCGTATGCATTAAAAACATTCTCTGTAAAAAAAAAATTAAACTTAGATTTTGCAGAAACTGAATGTTGTGCAGGCCACGAATAGAACAAGTGAGCTGAATCTGGCCTAGGGGCTGGGCATCTGAAGTGGTGGAGGAGGGGTCAGCCAGAGCTGCAGATCTCCAGGTGGATTAATGGATAGAAAGAACACCAGACCAAGTGATGTCATTGTGGTGGTTCTTGAGGTACCTAGGACTGCGAGTCATCTTGTTATCCTCACCGCTAGTGTAAGGGAGTCAGCTCCCTACCACCACCAGCCTGTTAGCCATTCATATACTGTCCTCTGGGCAATGCCAGCCCTTACTTTGCCTTGCAGGTTAATATTCCAGTCCCTGAGTCCCATTGAAGTGTTCCCCTATAGTGTCCAGCCTCCTTATCCATCAAACACTCACAGAAATACCAGGTCTGCTGTCCACAAAGGAACAGTATGCACACTAGTTTGCATGATTCAACTCAGGATCAGCACTTTGCTGAATCTCACAGCACTCTGATAATAAACTTATTCTCATTTTCATAAGAAATATATCTAAGATTCAAAGTTCAAGTGATAGTGAGGAAGTATATTGGAAACAAATGATAACATGTAAAACAAAATCATAACATGCTTTCTAGAGACTAAACTTACCAGGTTAACCTCCTGTCTAAAAAGCTCTACCTCACCCAATGTCTGCAATGGCTTTTCTACCAAGGTTGGCTGAGATCCTGTTTTCATGAATATATATGCACTGCCCATTTACTACTTATGTGTAGGATGATGGGGTGTCTTTTTTGGGTTATAGATATATTCCAGTGTTTATTGTCTTTGCACATCACCAGGATAACCACTCATGGTTTGTTTTTCCTGTGTGCTCCTTTCTGATTGACTTTACATGTCTTTGCTAACTTCCGAGTTCACGTATAAATGGGCATCCATTGTGTTAGCTTACAATGCTTAATTTACATTCTGACAAAGATACATTTCTGACCCCCTGTCTGAAGGAAAACCTGTTTTTTCATCCCAGCCTTGTTACAGACTTTAAAACCATATTTTCCATATATAAACATAAACTCTTCACATAGTATTTGTAGGCACATTTCACAATGATATTGATGACCAGTGTGACCCTGGGCTTTTATTTAAGACCTCACATGACTTCTTTGGTGAACCAGAATGTACCCACCAGAATCAAGATATTCCTGTACCCCCTTGCCAGTTGGCATTAAGGGATTCTTGGGTCAGAGTCATATACACTAACAGTATAAGAGAAGTTTTCCAAGGGTGGGCTTAGTTCAAAGGGAAGCAGCCTACAAGGACATTTCCCTACTGACAGAGAACATACCTTGCTTGAAATGCTCACAGTAGAGATATGCTGAAAGTAAGCTGCACAGTAGCCCTAATGATTGGAGTGCGATAATAAAAGGATTCATTTTTATGTTCCTTTCCTGGGGGTTTCTTTGGAATCAGAAGCTGGACGAAGAATGGAGGCTGGTGAAAGCATGTTCCCACAGTACTCTGGGGTTCTGCAGAAGCTGAGCTGGGGGGAAAATCACACTGGTCTGAAAAGTTATTTTAGTGAGGCAGCATTATGGATGTTTTCTTCTTCTCTTACTGTTAATCTTTTAACATTGATTGATACAAAGGTAGGTTTAACTAAGCAGTATTTTTCCTTACTAGTGGGATTTACTGACATGAAAACATCAGTAAATTGGTCTGCAGTTAATATTATGACTGTTTAGTGTACTTGAAAATATATACCCTGCTTCCTATTCTGTATGATTAAAAAGGTTCTATTCATTTCATTCATTTGTTCTTTGCTATCACTCCTAATACAAAACCTGAGAGAGAAAATGTAAATACACAGTCCAAAAATCTTTAGGAACATAGGAAATGCCATATGAAGATGAGACTAATGGTACATTTTAATTTGGCATCCTGTCTTTGACAGCAGCCATTGCCAGATACATCAGAGAGAAACCCCAATATTAAACTATTTAATTGGGGATTGGTCCTGCTTTGAGCAGGGGCTTGGACTAGATGACCTCCTGAGGTCCCTTCCAGCCCTGATATTCTATGATTCTATGAAACTCTTATACAATAATATGTCTATGAAGACACTTCTTCCTAACCCCAAGAGATCCATGCTTAGCTTATGTTCTGAAACATATGGGCACTATCTACCTGGGTTCTTTTACCATCATGATCACCATCATATATGGGTGCCTTGGGGGTTAATCTCTCGTAAAAAATGTCCTAGTTATGGTAGCTGCTGACATTTTTTGTTCATATAAATGTCCTTTTAAAAAAAATGCCTGTCTCAACTCCTTGCCTCTGCCCTGCGGCAGTGAGTTCCAATGGCTGGCTGGCATCTGTCGGTCTGTCCATCTGCCATGTAAATATGCTGCCTTCATGTTTTCTTTTCTTGTATTATGAGAGAGGATAAATATGACTGTCTATATAAATAGATGAGAATTGTTCCTTAGAGTAGGTTTTGTTTTCTACAAATATATCCTCAGCATTGGTTCCCCTCGTATCCATACAGGTACCAAACTGTGAATTTAATATAAGGAACAGCTTGAAACAAATCAGATATTAAACCACTAAGTATAAAATATGTGAAGAAACCAACTTGGTTCAAGTCAGTTATATTTAAAGGCAAAATAACAGAGATTTTTGTAATATATAAATTCAAACTACTAATGTGATGCTCATATTCAGTTAGTTGCTCTTTGCTACCATTCCTTAGATTCAAGCTTCTTGAAATGTTACTCACCAATTGTTATTTTTAGTAGTTGCAACATTTTACTGACTCACTGCACAATTTGCCCCTTTACATTGTCTGGATATTTTTATCAAAGCGGAGAATTGACTGAAGAATAAAGAACTATGAAATGTTTTATCAGATCTTTCATTCAAGAATTTGGCTGATGAACCAGGTGAACAAAGTGGCATCTCCCAGCAATGTATGTTCTTGGATGACCCCTTTTGTATGTTATCAAGTTGCTAGCTAAAACTGCATAACAGTTCATGCTCTTATAGCTTGGGTTATTTGAAATCCTGCTACTGGGGACACTTCTAAAAAGCAGTATTCTCACTTATAGTATGGCAAGCCACAGGTATATTTCCACCATCTGAATCTAGAACATGTATATGATTGTTTGCTCTTTTTATATTTGGTCCTATTCTCAATGAGATACATTTGTTAATATTTAGAAAGCAATTTGCCAATGTAAGGCATTAAGGTAAGTGTTATACAATTATTATTTATTATTATTACTTTAATATGCCAATTTTGTTCTCAGATGTGAGAATCAAATTGGCCCCCTGAGAATTCTGAGCCAATATGAGATTTTCTAACAGTTAAGATACTTCTGGAGCTCTAGCTGGTTTAAATTGTCCGTGTTCCACTGGTGTGATGGTCATTTACCTCAGCTGAGGATCTGCCTGCTTTAACCTTAAATCAATTGACAGAGTCCACTTCTCTGCTGGTGTATATGCATGACTTCAGTGGAGCCACACTAGCAAAGAATTGGGCCTACTAACTCTATTCTTTGGTAAAACACATCACAGTGGTGACACAAGCTCTTCATTTCATCCCTATCTTGCAGTTTCACAATGGATTTACTGTTAACACCTATTTCCTTTTTAAAAATAATTGCTTCCTATATCATGGCTACAGGAGACACTAAATTAATCCATGGCACCAGTGTAACTGACATTTAAAAATCTAGGTACTAGGTTCTCTTCCACAGCAGTTTTACACAGGCCCAGATGCATTAACTTCAGTGAAGTTACTCCTATTTTACTCTGGTACATTAGAGATTAGAATCCGCTGCTAGGGATGCGTGGCTATTTTATCTATTGATGTGTGCACCTCATGGAGTATGAGGTGTGGTAAACCCAGGACAAACAGTGTGGTAAACCGAGGACAAACAGCTACAAAAAAGGGAGGTGTAGTAATTAGTCCCGGGGGATTAAAAGGCCTCTCCCTGTCCACTCAGGAGAACCACAGGGAAATGAGGTTTGCTAGGGAGCTAATTAGGTTCAACTGGTTCCAACTGCTGGAGGGTGTGAGAGAGTGAGAGAAGTTGCCAGTACGCTAAGGGCAGCAAGAGACAGATCCCTTCCAGGAAGGGAGGCTGCACTCCTTCCCCAGAAGGGAAGGGCAGCAAGCACAAGGGACAGATCAGGGAAAGGAATAACCGGACCCTATGCTACCTGTAATGATTAGCCTTGACCAAGCCGGTGTCTCCAAGGCTAAAAAGGACTGAGTCTACTGAGCAGAACAAGGTACTTTGCCACAGAGGGTACGCAAGCTTCACAAAACGTCACCCAGAACTTATGGACAAGAAAAAAGTGCTAGTTTCTATACCAATAAAATGCACAATTAGCCAATATTGAAGCAATACATGTTTTAAGTGTTTGCCTTTTAAATGACTTCTTTGTTCCTTGCTCCAGCTAAACTCATTATTGCTGTGCTGATTATTCTGATTTTAAAAATATTGATTCTATCATCTAACACTGAATAAAATAATAAATATCAGCTAATTAAATCAAAGTTTACAAGGATATGGCAGGTCATTTCTTAACAATTTTGTGTTATAATTGTTTTCTTAAACTACTGTGTGGTCTTTTAGTCTATGAATTAGAATTGCAGCTTCAGGGTACAACATGAATATGATGAATTGTGTATACAAGATTTGCTCCCAAATTAAAAGCATTGTGTATGTTCAAAGATGTCAATAGTTGTATTTAATATAGTCACATCAGCAAATATTTCTTCTCACAGAATTGGTTTTATCCAAATGGACAGGTGTACAGCAGCTTCTCCTTACCAAAATCTTTACTTTTGCATTTGATGATTTGGCTGGGTTTCCCATACTTTAAGTACTATTGTGCAGATGTACATGCCTAACTCTGAAATCTGGTCCAGAATGTCTGCTGAACAGGACCTATTGTATTGGATGCTCCAGTATTCTCATTATCATCAAGGCACATCCCAAAGGGGCCATAGCATTCTTGCAGATTTGGTGCCCACTCGGATTGATCTCTAGTTAGGTCCTTTATGGTGGTCTGGCTGGATATTCAATCTCTGTCCATCATTGGCAATCTTATTGTGCCACCAAAGCTGTTGGTGACTACATGATCACCAGCCACAGAGCAGTATTCCTTGCTGATTTACCCATAGAAGTTCATTACATTTTTTGATTAAGGTCTGATCTCTTTTTTTTTTTTTTTTTTTAACACTACTGTGACAAAGCTCTGACCTTGTCTTTGTGGATCCCACGTTTCCAGACGGATTTTGCTAGCCTCAGAGGCTCCAGCCCAGGGACCCTAATAGTATCAGCTATGGTAGCTGACCTTTTAGAAACATGACATGTACAATTCCCTGCGCTAGTTCCCCACAGCAGCCCCCACTTCCTCAAGCTCCACTTCACCCTTACCTCAGGGCCTCCTTCCTTGTGCCTGATATGGCGTGTACTGCTCAGTCTCTCCAACAGCACAACTTCTTTCCACAGCTCCTGACATGCACACCCACCTGACTAACTGGGAGGCTTTCAATTAGTTTCAGCCAGCCCCTGATTGGCTTCAGGTGTCCTAATCAACCTAGCATTCTCCCTGCCTTCTGGAAAATTCTTAATTGGCCCCAGGTGTGTTAATTGACCTGGAGCAGCTGCCATTTAATTTATCCTGGTACCAGGGATTTGTTTAACCTGGAGCTAATATATCTATCTCCCACTACTTTTCTATAGCCATCTGACCTTGCCCCATCACACATCTCCCCTCCCTGCTCTGCTCAACACCATAGAGTTAGGCAACTTGGGATGCCAGGCAGTATGCTCGTGACAGACCATCAGCATTGCCATGGTGGCATCCAGCCCTGTGCCGTATGTGGAACTGGAATTGTTGGAGGGATAAGAACCACCTGGTGACCCTTGCATTCTTTTCCTTATTCTGCTGCATCTACTGGAGGGGTGCATGGTCCATCACAAGAGTAAATCGCTGGCCTAAGAGGTAATAACGCAGTGTCTCCATAGCCCACTTGACAGTAAGGCATTCTCTCTCGACTACTGGATATTTCTGTTCTCTTGGGAGAAGCTTTCTGCTTAGGTAGAGGATCGGGTGTTCCTCTTCTCCCACCATTTGCGGCAGAACCGCCCCCAACCCCACCTTGGAAGCATCTGTTTGTAAGATAAATTCCTTGTTAAAGTCCAGGGCTATGAGTACGGGGTATTTACAGAGGGCCGTCCGAAGATCTGTGAATGCCCCCTCTGCTGTGTCGGTCCACTTTACCAGGTATGGACCTCGAGCCTTCACCAGGTCTGTTAGGGGACTTGCCCTAGTAGTGAAGTGGAGAATAAAATGTTGGTAGTAGCCTACCATGCCTAGGAACATGCGGACTTGCTTCTTTCACGTCAGCCGTGGCCAGTTTTGAATTGCCTCTAGCTTATTTGTTTGGGGCTTCACTATGCCCCTTCCCACAATGTATCCCAGGTACCTAGCCTCTGCTAGCCCTATGGCGCATTTAGCGGGATTAGCAGTGAGGCCAGCCCGCCTTAAGGTGCACAGTACTGCCTCAACTTTCTCCAAGTGGGTTCCCCAGTCCGATGTATGGATGACGACATCATTTAGGTATCCAGCTGCATAATTAGTATGGGGGCGCAGCAGCTTATTCATGAGGTGCTGGAATATGGCTGGGGCCCCATGTAACCCGGAAGGGAGGACGGTGTACTGAAATAACCCATCCAGGGTGGAGAATGCTGTCTTTTCGTTAGCTTCTTTGGTCAGAGAAATCTGCCAGTACCCTTTTGTCAGATCCAGTGTAGTCAAGAATCGGGCACTACCCAGTCGGTCAACCAGTTCGTCGATGCGCGGTACGGGGTATGCATTAAACTGGGATGTTTCATTCAGTCGGCGAAAGTCATTACAGAATCTCATGGTACCGTTGGGTTTAGGCACTAGAACAATTGGACTGGACCACTGACTGTAAGATTCTTCAATAACCCCTAATTCTAACATTTTCTTTACTTCGGCCTTGATTTCTTCTCTTTTGGCTGCTGGGATTCGGTAGGGTCTCAATGTTACCTTGGCTCTGGGGATTGTGCGGATATGGTGATAGGTCTCAGTCGTCCGCCCTGGTTTTGTAGAGAATACATCTTGGTTGCGATTAATCATGTCGGCTGCCTCGATCTTTTAGATCGGCATCAAGTTGAATGATATCCTCACTTGCTCGTGTAAGTTATCCTCCTGGGGAAGGGTCTCCTGCATGACTAAGTGTGCCTCTTGATTGTGCCAAGGTTTTAGATGATTGATGTGGTAAATTTGCTCCGGTTTCCAGTGGCCTGGCTGCCACACCTTTAGTTCACCTCTCCCATGGCTTTGATTACTTTGCAGGGTCTCTGCCACTGGGCCAACAGTTTACTTTCCGCTGTGGGCACCAGTACCATCACCCGATCCCCTGGTTGGAACCATCGAAGCTTCGCTTGGTGGTTATAACGGGTTTGTTGCATCTCCTGTGCTCTCCAAATGTTTCTGTACAATAGGCGTAACTCTGACTATCCGATCTCTCATCTGCAGTACATGCTCAACTATAAAGAAAAGGAGTACTTGTGGCACCTTAGAGACTAACCAATTTATTTGAGCATAAGCTTTCGTGAGCTACAGCTCACTTCATCGGATGCATAAAGACATCCTTGCTTCCTTGGGTAGTCAGGTCAGTTCCCTGGCTGTCATCTGTCTTGATGTCAGCATGATCATCTCGTCGTATGTGGATGGACTGTTCTGGCCTACCCATTTGTGGAGATCTGGCGGCAGTCCCCGCATGTAATGGTCCATGACCAGGGTCTCCAAGATCTCCTCTGGGCTGCGCACCTCGGGCTGTAACCACTTCCACGCAAGGTGTATGAGGTTGAATCGCTGGGACCTTGGGGGTTTGTTCTCCTGCTATTTCCACTCATGGAACCTCTGGGCCCTTACTGCTGCCATCACCCCTGATTGTGCTAGGATCTCTGCCTTCAGACGGGTATAGTCAGTGGCATCCATGGCAGGCAAGTCAAAGTAGGCCTTCTGGGCCTCTCCACACAAAAAAGGGGCGAGAATGCTGGCCCACTGCTCCCGGGGCCATGCCTCATGCTGAGCAGTCCTTTCAAATGAGAGGAGATATGCCTCTACATAGTCTCCTGATGTCATCTTTGGCAGACAACCAGTGGCCCTCAGGGTTCACGTCCTGTCAGACCCCCAGGCCTGGGTGGTGAGGATCTTCAGCTGGTCCACCACCTTTCTCAAGAGGGCATGATTTTGGGTCACCTGGCTCATCAATAATTGATTGGTTTCCTGCTTGTAGCCGCATAGACTCCTGTTGCGCCATTGCCTGAACCTGGGTGGCCTCCTGCTGGGCTGCCGTGGCTTGTACCAGAGCTCTTACCACCTCCTCCATTGTGGTACAAAGCAAACAAACAAACCAAAACAAAAAAAATCCAAAACCCCAGGGCACTTTTTTTTTAAACCTTTCTTCTGCCACGCTGTAAACAAAATTCCCCTTCTGACACCAGTTGTGACAAAGCTTTGTCCTTGTCTCTGTGGGTCCCACATTTCCTGGCAGATTTCGCTAGCCTCAGCAGCTCACTGTGACCCTCCACGTAACCCTTCTCTCTCTAGAGGCAAGGGCCACAGTCTACTGAGCCATTTTCATCATAAGCCAGCAAGGGAGGTAAGGAGAAGCTATCCTCCCTTGCACAGTCTCTGTTGTCTCCCAATCTCAGGGATTAATCGGGGGAGGGTCAAAGGGGGGAGCCCAGGCCCACCCTCTACTCCAGGCTCCAGCCCAGGGACCCTAATAGTATCAGCTATGGTAGCTGACCTTTTAGAAACATGACACATACAATTCCCTGCACTCGTTCCCCACAGCAGCCCCCACTTCCTCAGGCTCCACTTCACCATTACTCAGGGCCTCCTTCCTTGTGCCTGATATGGCGTGTACTGCTCAGTCTCTCCAACAGCACAACTTCCTTCCACAGCTCCTGACATCCACACCCACCTGACCAACTGGGAGGCTTTTAATTAGTTTCAGCCAGTCCCTGATTGGCTTCAGGTGTCCCAATCAACCTAGCCTTCTCCCTGCCTTCTGGAAAGTTCTTAATTGGCCCCAGGTGTGTTAATTGACCTGGAACAGCTGCCATTTAACTTATCCTGGTACCAGGGATTTGTTTAACCTGGAGCTAATATATCTATCTGACCTTGCCCCGTCACACTACATTTAACAGAAAATATCTGTCTGCAAAACCTTATTTAGAAGATACAAGCTTAGGAACTTTACTTCCAATACACAAAACAGAACATAGGAAAGTGATTCATAATGGGCTGTCTCACTCTTTATAGGATCCTCTCATACACTAGCTGACAGTTTTCACATAAGGGATCTTGAAAAGTCTCTTAAGCTGAATGTCAACTCTTCATGAATTATAAAGGCATTAGGTGACTTCTAAGATTAATCACAAGAGAAGAATACTTCTTTTTGTACTTTTTTCAGGAATTATAAAGAGAAGGCAAATAAGATCAGATCACAGATCTCCTGAATAAGAGGAAATACTAAACTAGCCTTATTTTGTCTCCTCCTTAGTATCAATGCTCATTGCCTGCCTGCACTTTCTTCCTGGTTGACAAAGCCATACCAAGCTGAATGTGTTGCAGGACTCCAGGCAAAGTACCATTGACTAACTGAAAACTAAGTACGTTTCATGTTAATCACTTTTAAATTGTTTGAAATCAACCTACTGTCTAATGGGAAATCTATTATTTAAAACCCATAGGGACTGGTAGGCCTCTTCACATTGTGGCGTCTATTGGAACCCATGGACACTGTCAGTTGGAGGAGTACCTTGTCATTTTCTGTGTGTGCAGGTTTCCTACCTTCCATGTTAGTCATTTTAAATAAAGTTTAAGATGAGTGAGTGAGTTAAGATTTTAGAAGGAAACCCCCTTCTCTGATGGTAATAACTGTCCTTTTGGGGAAGAGTGAAGAAGTTAACTGAGATGGGCTGGAGATGTCGTTGTTACTCTTGTTGTTGAAGTCTGTTTCTGTTTTCTAGAAGACAGAACAAGACAAACACACACAAGAGGGGAGAGAAAAGAACAGAAATGATAGAAAATGCAGCTTTCTGTCTTTGGAATTGACTCTCACTTACAACCTTACTGCTGGGAAAAGAGAGGCACAGCACAGTCTTATCAGCTACACTGAGACCTGGCAAACTCATACCAGCAACAGACTGTTTAGGTGATTGCATTTAGCTGCCTTTCTGGTCATACGCTTACAGCAGTGTTGCAAAATACAGTCTTGAGCAGCTAAGCCAGACTCTTAGTAGACAGAAGGAAAAAGACAAGAGATAGGAAAGAGAAGAAATAAAGGAGGGAAGAAAATAACACAAAGTCTCACATCCCTGATGGTGCTCAGGAGTTAGCTGGAGCTGGTGGGATCATCTGGATTCTTCTCTCTGGCTTAGCCTGGTCAGGACATCTCTCACGATTAAGACAAACAAGACACAATAGTGTCACACACGATTCTGGAATCCCAGGAGACAGTGTGGGTGGTAAAGTTCACTCCTTCCCCTTCTCTTTTCTTTGAGACAGCCAGCATTTGCATTTTCTCCTTTCCGTCAGCCAGCATTGCAGTAGCCAGATTCTCCTCCCTCCCCATGTATCTTTTTGAGGACCCCAAGAGGGAAGTTTGGGATTAAATAGCCCTTCCCCTCATTATTTTCTCCACAAATTAGGCCTAATTTCTGACACACTAATTTTGGTCCATTGTTTTTTGGTCCCATACTTTTGTTTACCAAGCCTGATTTTAATACAGTCTTTGAGTTATATTAGTACACCTTTCTGTTTAGACTAATTTAGCCTTTTCCTCTCTTTTGCACTGTTTCTCATTAACATTTATTGCTATAGGCTATTGTGATACTTTATGAATTTTCATTCACTTTTTGTTGAATTTATAATTCAGGTTGTAGGACCTGTTATTACAACACGCTACACATGGAGTTATTCCTGAATAGCTATTTCAAGATAATTCTATGTGTAGTCAAACCTGAACACAGAAACACAGAATCATAGGGCTGGAAGGCACCTTGAAAGGTCATCTAGTTCAATCCCCTGCACTCATGGCAGGACAAAATATTATCTAGACCATCCCTGACAGGTGTTTGTCCAACCTGCTCTTAAAAATCCCCAATGATGGAGATTCCATAACCTCCCTAGGCAATTCATTCCAGTGCTTAACCACTCTGAAGGTTAGGAAGTTTTTCCTAATGTCCAACCTAAACCTCCCTTGCTGCAATTTAAGCCCATTACTTCTTGTCCTATCCTCAGATGTTAAGAACAATTTTTCTCCCTCCTCCTTGTAACAACCTTTTACGTACTTGAAAACTGGTATCATGTCCCTTCTCAGTCTTCTATTTTCCAGACTAAACGAACCTAATTTTTTCAATCTTTCCTCATACATCGTGTTTTCTAGACCTTTAATCATTTTTGTCGCTCTTCTCTGGATGTTCTGCAATTTGTCCACGTCCTTCCTGAAATGTGGTGCCCAGAACTGGACACAATACTCCAGTTGAGGCCTAATCAGAGCGGAGTGGAGGGGAAGAATTACTTCTTATGTCTTGCTTACAACACTCCTGCTAATACATCCCAGAATGATGTTTGCTTTTTTTGCAACAGTGTTACACTGTTGACTCATATTTAGCTTGTGGTCCACTATGACCCGCAGATCCCTTTCCTCAGCACTCCTTCCTAGGCAGTCATTTCCCATTTTGTATGTGTGCAACTGATTGTTCCTTCCGAAGTGGAATACTTTGCATTTGTCCTTATTGAATTTCATCAACATGACCCTGTAGCAATCTCTCTGCCTGACTTGAGACATCAGGCCTCAGACAGAGCAGCAGCCAGTATTTCCCTGCTGGGAGGGTGGTCACATAAAACTCACCATAAACTCTGTTCATGTATTTCTGTTCATGTGCATCCATTACATGGCAGCCTTGCAAGTGACACAGTTTATGGAAGAGGCCTCTCTATACAAGGTGTCCTTCTGACCCATACTCCCAGCCAGAATAGGCTCCACACATCTCTTCTTTCAGTGACTCTTCTGAAAGGTTAAAGGTTGTTTCAACTCTCCCAGCCAGCCTGTGAATAATTCTCAGACAATCTGAGACTGAAGCCGTCTAGTTAAAAACAAGATTTAATACAAAGGGAGAAATCAATTAGAAGCAAAATAAATAGTATATTTTATATAGTCTTATTTTCAACAAAAGCTAAGTGAGGCAGGTGGCTAGATAGGTAACACTTGGGTTTAGCTAACAGTAAGTTTTTAAAATGGCAAATGTTCAGAGAATGAGTCTTTCTGCCCTCTGACTCTTTCAGCAGGCTGGCCTACCAGAGAGAGCCTTTTGTTACAGGTGTCTTCTGTTCACCATTCCATTCCTTACCTGACTGTAGCAAGGCAATGACTCACCAGTGCAGAGCCTCCTGCTGCTCATCCTGGGAATTAGCTCTCCAGCCTCCAGAGCACCCTCTGCAGGCCAGTGTCCCGCTTGCCTCAGGCCCCCATGTCCCTCCCAGACCCCAGTGCCCCTTACCTCAGGGTTCTCTCCTCTGCAGTACCCCTGCAGTCTCTGGGTCTCCCCTCCCTGGGAAATCCCCACCCTCTATCCCCACCTTACCTCAGTAGCTACTGCCAGTCACCATCTAGGCCCCACTCACTGGGGCAGACTGCAGTCTGTAAACCATTCATCATCAGCAAGGAGGGTTTGGGCCTGCTACCTTTGCCTAACCCTAGGCTGCCCTGCTCCTCTGCAACCCCAGTACCTGCTTCAGGCCTTCAGCAAGGCCTGCAGCCTTGGGGTTCTCCTCTCAGGTACCCTGCTCAGCTCCCAGGCAGCCAGGTCCTTCTCCCCCTACAGCTAGAGAGAAAGTCTTACCTAGCTCCTACCTAGCAGCCCTTTTATAGGGCCAGCTGTGGCCTGATTGGGGGTGTGGCCCCAGTTGTGGCTGCTTCCCCAATCAGTCTAGGCTATTGGCTCCCAGGGGCAGCCCTTTGCCAGGGCTGTTTTAACCCCTTCAGGGCCAGAGCGGGTGACCATCAAGCTACAATGACTCTCAGGCTTGTTATACTTTTCAGGTTTTTGGTCCTGGCTTGTCATACTAGAAAGCAACTGTCTCCAGGTGTTTCTTCTGCTGTATCCATTGTCCATGGTCTGAACCCATTCAAGGCTCTTCTATCTGCTTGGGATAAGCAGTTTGATTGCTGTTTTTCTGTCCAACCATACCAGGAGGAGCACCTCCATGGGGCCCTTCTAGGTGTCTCAACATGGCCACAGGTCTCCTCAGGGGGGAAAATGTCTCTGCCTCTGCTGCCAACTATAGCAGGACTCTGGCCCACCAGCTAATTGTCCCTTCAGCCTCTGTATGGGTTGGATGGGTTCAGCCCCTCAAAATCCCACTACATAAAGCAAATCCAATTCAATTTGGACTGTCTCCTTTCTCCGCCCTTCCAGGGGATGCCCCGTCCTTTCCTTCAAGCTTGTCTCCCAAACAGTCTCTTACTTGTGCATCACTCATTCCTGGGGTCTAATTGCTTCTCCCCAGTGGCTGCTCCAGCTAGCAAGCCTGTGTATTAGGAAGAGAGCCTGAAACATAAGCCCTTGTATCAGAGGCCTGGTATCAGACAGGACCTGCTCACAGAATTTGGCAAGAAAAGAGCTGATACTGCAGAAATACACATTCCTAAGAAGTGCTAGTCACAAAGTGCTCACGCAAACGCATCCTGATATCAAGTGGTACCAGAACATCCTGATATCAAGAATGATACAAAAACATTCCCCAAGGATAACAGGAACACTCTGACCTCTCCTAAAAGATAAGGTCAGGATGACAGTATGTAATAGAGATGTTTTGATCAAACCAACATGTACAAGGTGATGAGTGATAACTAGTCACTTTAAGGGGCAGTAACTACTATACCTATGTCAGAAGGGCAGTACTAACTTGTTTGTATGAAGATATAAAGATGTATCTCAGAGACAGTATCTTTGTCTGGCCTAGGGAGGAACGGCAAGTCCCGCCATTCAAATGAGCTGCTCCATTGTAACGAGCATACATGATTAGTGATCCGTTAGAGTCTGCAGGATTTCGCTCTTGAATCTAAGCAAGTTTGACCCACCAGTTTGTTTTTTGAGAACATTGTCAATACTTTCCTTTCCAACAGAAATTCCCTGTAAGTCTTGGGCTACATTGTGCCACAGGAAGGGACAGTGCCTGACTGCACCATTCCAGGAGCATTGTGGGGAAAAAATTGTAGCTCCAGGGGATAGGAGTATGCTTCTGGCCTATACCATAAGCAAATGATTAACCCACTCCACCCACACCAGGTCATCTCCACTGGCTGGAACATTGAGGATGGAGCCAAAGCTCTACCCACTCACTGCCCAGTTGCACCGGAAGCAGAGGTGAAAGTAAGCTGGTACAGTCCAGTACGGCATACCGGCAAGAGCCAGTATGCCCTGCCGGATCGGACTGGCTTCCCCAGGCTGGTGCTTTAAAGGGCCCTGGGCTCCATGCAGCGGCCAGAGCCCCGGGGCCCTTTAAAGCTCCCCCCAAGCCCTGCTGCTGAAGCCCCAGGGTAGTGGTGGCAGGGCTCTGGCCACGCTTTAAAGGGCCCGGGGCTCCAGCTGCTGTGGGGAGCACTGAGCCCTTTAAAGTGCCCCTGGGGCTCCCTGCAGCGGCTGGAGCCCCCGGGCCCTTTAAAGCACCCCCCGAGCCCGGCTGCTGGAGCCCCTGGGGCAGCAGGGCTCCAGCCACGCTTTAAAGGGCCAGGGACTCCGGCCGCTGTGGGGAGCCCCGCACCCTTCAAAGCACACCCCCCCCCCGAACCTCTGGCGCTCCCTGCAGCGGCCAGAGCCCCTGGGCCCTTTAAAGCACCACCTGAGTCCCGCTGCCAGAGCCCCGGGGTAGCAGCGGCAGTGCGCCGGCGGTGATTTAAAGGGCCTGGAGCTCTGCTGCAGTAGCAGCAGACAGAGCCTGGGGCCCTTTAAATCGCCCCTGAACCCCGGGGCTCCCAGCTGCCTGTGCAGCTGGTAGCTCTGGGGGTGATTTAAAGGCCGCAGGGCTCCCAGCCACAGCCGGAGCCCTGGGGCCTTTAAATATTGATTTATAGGGCCTGTGTATTTAAATGCCTCGCCTCGTCTGGTTGAGGCCACGCCCCCTGCTCAGGACTCTGGAGTACCCGTAAGTCCTTTAAGTTACTTTCACCCCTGACTGGAAGGGAAAAATTGGGCATGCAGAGCTCAGGTCCTCTATCATGCTCAGTACCAATACCAAGGGTCAAAGTCCATATAGGGATATAAGGTACAAGAGTGGGAAGGTTAACTGTTGCCCCTGCATGGATATGTAGTTCAAGTCACAGTCAAGCCCTTTCTCTTGTATGCTAGCCATATTGCTACTAGTACTGTTCAAAACAGCTCAAATATTATACAGCATACTTGTTGAAAATTCTGTCAAGCGAGAGCTAATGGCAAGGAGGCACTATGTGTTCATACATGTGGTATGTACTCAAACCATATTTCCATGTACAGCTGTTCCATTTATAATATAAGCGCCTAATCCAGCAATAACCAAAACAAATGTAGAAGTAGGCCCATTACTTCAGTGCCTTGATGTGACTGAACATGAAATTGATCCAGTTTTTAAACTAAGCTGAAGGTAAAATGAATGGGTGTTAAATAATACTCTAGGTTCCTCTCAGCTTGCTTCAGTGACTAATTCCATTTTAAACAGTTAAATGATTACAAGCTTTGAAATTAAATTTTAGAATGAATTATTAAGCAGCACTCTCCAGTGTCTGTGAGAAATCACATTCCCTCTTGTAGAAACACTTGGGGTAGTAGATATGGGAGTAGAATGGTAACAGACTTCGGATTCAATTTGCTGAGTGTTGAGTGACTTCTCATACAATAGTGAGCAAAGCATATTGCTACATGTTTTGGTAATTCTGGAAGAAATTAAGAAATCATGAAAACAAAAATCCTCAGTGGAAACCATCCCATAGAAATGTTTTATTTTTACAAGTAGTCACTTTGATCAGAAATTTATTTAGAGGTCTTTAATCTGTGATCAAACAATTAGTGAGTACAAGCCCTCTGTGCCCCTTAAATCCTCAAAATGGGGCTTAAGTGGGGTTTAGGCTTGCAAATTTCAACCAGAGTTTCTGCACTTTTAGTCTTTCTTAAGCAGCTGTTGGGGGGGGAGGGACAGGGAGAATAGAAACCAAAATATTTTAAAGGTCTGTTAATCAGTGTTTGATATTGGGGGTTTGCTGGCTGTAACGTGCACCAATACTTAATTTCAGCATTGCAAAATGTGTGCAGCAAGTTGCAACATTTTGGTAAAATGTATGGATTTTCATGCAATGCATTCAAAGTCATGAACCCAAATACAAAATATCAAAAAATGTATCCCCTGCATTTATTCAGTATGTTGTGGTTTGCCTTCTGGCAATACACTTGATTATCTTATTCTAGACAAAAAAAAATAACATTTTCAAAAATGCCTAAATAATTTAGGATCCTAAGGTGTTGTGTCCAGCCAGGGTCATACCAGCCTAAGATAACCGAGTGTGTGGTTAATTCCCAAGTTCTCGTAACAGCCCCGAAAGTTACAACTGCAATCAACTTCCGAATATTACCAGTACTAGGTCCTCAAGACTGTGGGAGTGCTGCAACCAGTCTTCCAATAACAGCTGTTTTCAATTAAACTTAACTGAGATTCATGTGAAAACAGCCCTATGGATAAATCACATGCTGTACACATAGTGGTATAGCTATGAGCAAGACCTAGGCAACGGTAATGCGTACCAGTCACTCATGCTGTAGGGGCAGCAAAAGCAAAGTGCTTCAAATGGCCGAGGCACTCTCTATATCCTAGACTTGAAATCTATGAACTCATTGATACATTCCAGACTTCCAGGCAATGCGTGCTGAGGAAGGTGTGTGCGGTTGGAGTAATCCTGTGGATTTTTTTAGGTCTTCATAATATGTGTTGGGTGCAGTCATGTCCCCCTTAAGCTGGGCTCTCATCAGATTTAATTCAATACATGGAACTCTTCCTTCTGAGTCGTTGCTGAATGTTCCAACATGGTGCCAAGGAACATTCCGTACTGTCTGTCCTTAGCTCTCTATAAGTACTGTATACTCTAAGCTTCAAAGAAAACAGGAGGAATAATTATGAAGTGAACATATCATACTCCATATGGGTGTTATGATGTTCTCTTATTGTCTTTAGTATTCATCAAGTACAGTTACTCTGCTGCAAACACACTCCAAAACTCCAAAGAGTTCTTGGCTGTTCTGCACCTTGGGAAGTGTTGCTGTTCCTAATTTCTCCCTACCATTAATAAGCTGACCCCACAGAGCGGCAGCTTGGTCACTTTTCTGCAGGTCCAATAGCCCAGCAGAGTCCAGGTCCAAATATCAGAATCTAGGGCCAAATCCAAAGCTTAGTGAAGTCAATGAAACATTTCTATTGATCTCAATGGATTCTGGATTAGGCCCACATTTTCAAAAGAAAAGAGCACCCAGTACCTGGGCCAGATTTTCAAAGTAGGGCAGCTCCCATTTTGACACAGAAAGGGTAAGTAGATTTTGAAAAAAGTTCAGTACATTAACAGCATGGCTATTTTGAAAATCTGGCCACAAATGTCACAATGGGAGTTGCTGGGAACTGAGCCCTTTTGAAAATCTGGCCCTTAGCTTGTGATCATATAACAGTATATTCACGGGTGCATTTACCTGAATGAACAGATTAATCCATAAAAAGTGTGTGTTTCTTTAAACTATTGCGTTTGTTCCTATAAAAGCTAAGTAATCAGTGAACATTTCACCTATTTCAAGTCCTTGGCTTCTGTGTAAGGAGTCTGCAGATGTTATTTTTATTCGCTAATACTGTATTTCAGCTCTTCAGGTGTGGCCTTTTGTTTTGCAATCGTTAGTATTAGGCTTCCCAGATTCATTCCCCCCCTTCCCCCATTTATTACAGATATAATAATTTGGCCAGGAACAGAAGAACAACTATGAAACAGAGGCACTGACTCAAATTCTCTTGGCATTTTTCTCAGTGGTTTAAGGTGTTAACCCAATGCCTGTGGTCAAAATACAGTGATAATAAATTTCATGTCTCTTCATTTTCCAATCACTATGCAAATAGAAAGTAATTATGATCTGCCTACCTATTTTACTTTGTTACTCCACCTACATACAGTATTCACCTGGACACATCCATAGAATGCCTATTGGGGTAGGAAAAACTATTAGTTAGGGCCTTCATGTGGCGTAAGTCGGAGCTGTAGGTGTATATCACCTCTCAAGATCAGGCCCACAGATTTACTAGCGATGAGTTGAGTCACATAATTCAGGTCAGATTTAGAGATCCAGTTAGGGAACTTTTCCAAAGTTCAGGGAAGTTTGGCATTTGTGTTCTGGTTTGGTCTGTTGGGCCTGATTTAAGCTAGGGAAAAAGTGAGTCTAGAACAGAGGCTTCACTCGCAGACGACACACAAGGCTGTTTTTCATTAAGATTTTGCAGACATAAACAGATGTTCTCAGATCAAAAGCAATTTCATTGGTGGTTTATGTTTGCTGCCAATTTTAAATTCCACTATGGTTACATTTTCATGCATGGAAAATTTTCCCATTCAAGATTTTTTCCTGTAGCATTTTTTGCTTTACCTTGTATCAGCAGAAAACTGGCATAGGTTTTGCATATCTAGAATGTCTAAAATCTTCCTGTTCTTTGCATTAAGTCTGATTTCTCATTTAATGAAAATAGCAATTTTGAATAACAATTTCAAATTCCCTCTTTCAAATTCCTATTCTGCTTAACGTACAAGAAATTAAAAAAATCAAATTAAGGTTTTTATTAAAACATATTTTGCTTAAATTTCCATCATTATGGGTATCATAATAGTTTAACACAAACACAGATATTTCCAGTACCTGCTACATAGCACAATAGGTCCAGAAAGGTAAACTTCCCTCAGCACATAACACATGGACAGGAATATTTCCAATACGTGTCCCTCACTATGGTTTTTAACCATTTCAGTTGCCAAATTCTTTTTAATACTTAGTGAGGATATAAGGCTGAAACTTTCAATGGAAAATGGGAATCCAAATCTCAGAGGCAGTTTTGAAAATCTCATGTGAAATGTATAAGGTATATCATCCCTCATGGTCTAAGAGTTTAAACTAAGCCAAACCTATTGTTCAATGTGCAATATATTGAGCATTCATTGATTTTAATGTTATAAAATATTTGCTGTTCTATAAATAATGGCTTAAGGAATGTTTGGGACTTCTTTTTATTGTAATCTCAGACCAAATGAGGAAATTAGCTGTCAGTATGTTTTGGTGTAAAACCAATAAGTAACAGCAAGCTAAATCCTAGACAGGGTCCTTGCCTCAGAGAACTACAGGTATACAGTATGCAAATAGCAGATGCCATAAACATATAAGTCCTTAAACTCTAGAGACTAAAGTGCTCTCTGATCCCATCTGTGGGTGAACAGGGGGAAGAACAGCAAGAAAGCTGCTGTATCTGCAAGAACGATTAATCCAGAACTCCAGTTGGACGGAAGCCCTCCTCCTTCATATATGGGTAAACAGGGGGAAATACAACTGGGGGGAGTTTCAGGGCATAAGCTTTGTACCCAGAATTCCTCTAGTGGCTCTTTGGGAGGCACCATAACTGAACACAAACTCAGAATTGGTTGGGTAGTGGAACTGACGAGAGAAAGGAGAAAAGGGCTTCTATTTCACAGTAAGGAGTGTGTTTGTGCTGGCAAGGATTCTGTCCAGTTGTTCTGTATGCTACTGGTATTCCTCCACTGAGAATCTGGTGCTATTAGGAGGATTCTTCAATTAGAACTAATGTGGAGATAACTTCTTGAAGGGGTAATAATACAGAGAGTCTCTTCACTGAAGCTATAGAGGACAGCAGCAAAGTTCTAGTGAGGCCCCATCTACCCAGCCACTAAATAAAGCAGAAATCATTATGGATGGGTTAGGTGAATAGCTAAGAGTGAGGTCATGCTTGCGGGGCAGGACAGTAAGCTCTTCAAAATAGCATTCTCTGTGTGACGTGACCTCATGCACCATGTGTGTGAGATCACGTCAACCAGGACAGAGGGGCGTTCTCTTCAAAATGGCATCCCCCATCAGTGATATCAGACTAAATCTCACCCAGTTTTGTCTCAGTACCAGATACACAACAAGCCATTTAAACACAGGATGGTCCGGCTTAAAACTGGAGAAATGGCCTGCCTACCCATTTAATACCATATGAAACCATACTGTGTGCCTGTGTTCAGAGTGCACAGCATACTTTCCAAGCAATGAATCTGGCATTATATACACCAGGCAGAATTAAAGCGGTTCTGTAATTATCACCACTCAATAAAACACAGCTCCTCTTCTTTGGCATCATCTCTATCTTTAGCTTTAAAATCCACACTCCTTCCCATTACAGGTTCTAGGTTCATGGTAGCAGTCAGCACCTTTTTAGCAGCTTAAGCTAATCAATTCATGGCCGACAATCTCAGAATTCTTACCCCAGGGCATAATTGCTAATTAAATTCTCATTCCAGATTTTATAGTTTCTAGTTGCAGTCATTCATGAGATGTGAGGAATGAAACCAGGCTTGAACAACAGTGCTCTTCATCTGGCGTCTTAAAGTGAGTCTACAAAGCTGAAGCTAGGCCTTTGAATGGTGCCATTGGTGCTGTAAATCTAGTAGATGAGCTTGCGTGGCTGGAGATATTAACTGCAAAAGGATTAAATCTTGACCACCGTGTGTGATCAGAGATTTAGTATAATTCCACAAAGCTCATGCACTCATTGAAATGTACTGTCGGTGCTTGTGGAAAAAAAAGCTGGCCAAGTGGTTCACTACAGGAAACATTGTGATAGTGTGAGCTGTCAGGTGTGGGACAACACTACCCTCACTCCCAAAGCAGGTGTTTCCAATTAATCCCTCCTCTCAGGGGCTGTTAGGAGTGGGAGGGGACCCACTCATCCTAGGAGGAGAGACAACACTCATGAAGATTGGAGGCATGCCAAGGTGAAAAAATAGCTCCAGAAAGGGGTAGGAGGAGAGATACAATCACCATAGAGGGAAAAAGTACTGAATTTGCAATGAGTTGGGCACAGGCTGGGGCCTGCCTCCTTGGGAAACTGTGGTCTTGCCTTAGAGGTTAGAGAAATTATGGGGGAAAGGGACTAAAGACTTTGATTGTAGACAATAAACTGGATACTGTGATGCCCCCTGTTATAAGTACTTCTACAGTCTCTCTGATCTCCTTTTTTCCACACCTTTTCTGTGGTGATCAGGTCATCCTGGTCTACCATGCACTGGCTTGGTAACATTTGAAGCTGCAGGATTTGGGGCTTAGCCTGCAGGCCGAATCACTTTATTGCTTGTCTGCCAGAGACTGGGAATGCACTGGTTCACATGCTGCTGGCTATAATCTGAATGTATCCGGTTACCATCATGTTTCCCAGAGATTGTGTACGGAGCAAGCAGGTTTATTCTGTGACTCAATAGAAGTCCATCTGGCAGAGGCTTCCACTGGAATCAGCACATTTCCCTAAATGCTGTGGCCATGCCCCCTCTCCACCCAATTCTGGAGGTGCATGAGCCATCTGTGCAGTTCCAAGTGAGGTGGAGATGTAAGCACCTTGCAGTGACACAACTCCATCCAGGTGAGTGTTCTGCTGCCATGGCCCTGCACAGGGGTTAAAATCAAGTACTGACAAACCAGGTCACTTATCCATTTACCTGTATAGACATGAGCTTGGAGTAGTTTCCCTCCACCCAGGAACTGATACGTCAGTCACATACAGTATAGCAGAGAGTAAAGGCCTCCTGTGTCTGATGAGATCACATTTGGCAAAAAAAAAAAAAAGCTTTGGATTTCATAAGAAAACCTTTTAAAGATAAATCCCTTGTAATTTGATTAGAGCCTGGTACATCTAACAGCCACTTCCCACAACAGGGAACTGATACAGCATGACATCTGACTACAAAGAGAAGTTGGGTAAGTAATAAGGAGACACAGATTCCAAATTTCAGGATACAGTTGTCATGTCAATGTATAAATTCGGTTTAAAATTCCCATTTCATTACGGAGGGATCTGCAATTTCAGTTCATTAGGTTATATTTGATATCTGTTGTGAGACACAAGCCTTCTCTGTGCGTTGGCTGGTGGAGGATGGATAGCCATCTGTCTTGGATGGTTTAGACACTACAAATCCTGCATCTTGGCAGGGGTTAGACTAGATGACCCTTACAGCCCCTTCTAACGCTATGGTCAGGGGTGCTGGAACAATTTTTATAGTGGGGGTGCTGAGAGTCATGGAACCAAACTGAAAACCCTGTATATAATGGAAACCACTTCAAGACAGGGGGTGCTGCAGCACCCCCCGTATCCCTAGTTCCAGCACCTATGCCTATGATTCTATGCCATGTGAGAGTAGTGAGTAGAGCACTGGACTGGAACTTAGGAGTCTATATACAGCTCTGCTGCTGGTTTCCTGGATGATCTTTGGCAAGTCACTTCATTTCTCTGTACCTTGGTTTTCCCCATCTGTAATGGGGGAATAATGTTAGGGACTTCTTTTGTAAAATGCTTGAAATCTCCTGATGACAATACCTAGTTCTATATAGTGCTTTTCATGTTGGATAAAGCATCTGTGATTGTGCAGGCTGAATGATTCACTCTGCCAAATGCACCTGATGATGGTAATTTATTGTAAAAGTAATAATTTTGCCTTCCCTCTTCCAACCACTTTAACAGCTGCCAGACATGTCCGGTATATTGGGTGCTATGCTGTACTAGAAACACTGTAAAGTTCCATTGATTTCAGCTGGGATTTTCAAAGCTGCATTAGGGCACAACTACTCCATTAAAACAAATACCCGTGACAGCAAGTCTCAGAGCCAATGTCAACTGACTTGGGCTCATGGGGCTCATGTTGTGGAGCTAAAAATAGCAGTGTAGATGTTTGGGTTTGAGCCGGTGCCTGGGCTCCAAGACCCTCCACCTTCACCTCGTTCAGAGCCTGGGTTCCAGCCCAAGCCTGAACCTCTACACTGCTATTTTTAGCCCCACAGCACAAGCCTCACAAGCCCGAGTCAGTTGACCTTGGCGCTGAGACTTGCTGGAGTGGTTTTTAGCTTTTTGCTGTGTAGATGTATCCTTGGACTGCTTTGAAAATCCTAGCCTTACTAGTTTTTTTTAAAGATGGGTTCACAAATCAGATATCAAGCATAGCTGCTCTTCTGATTACGCAGATTTGATATCTAGCAAAAGCAGGGTAACCCATATATTATGATGAAACGATCACATGCACAGAACTCATCACTGCAGTAGGATGTTAACAGAGCTGGATGAGATCATAATAAAAATTTCAAATAAAATAGAAAAGTCAACCAGGAGCAGATCTTCCAGCTAAAAGATCCAGTGCCATAGAAGATGGCACAAATGCTGCCACTTTTGGGGGGGAGGGAGGAGAAAATCCCATTGATTTCAATAAATTTCCAGAGAGAGAAAATATCTATTTCAGCTTTCTTAAATCATTCATACTCCATGGAAATGGCAATGTGGACACCTGATCTTTCTAGCAGTTCTTGGAACATTACGGCTAGCCATTAAAATTCTATTTCTAAAATATGCCGGTAAGGGACTAATCAGACTACAGAAAGCAAAGAACAAAATCAGCAGTACAAAGAACTAAACTGCCATTAATTTCCAGCAGGAAAAACACTCAGTGTATGAATACTCAAGGCCTTTAGTATTGTCAGGATGCAGCACTTCGGGAATGCTAAATGAGCATTGCTCTACCATGCACAGTAAATGCTAGGTAATGGAGATGCTTATTAACTCTTCACCACTTTTAACGAAGTTAAAAGATTACTTGACTTGGCTATTAGTGTTCATGAGATGTTAGATGAGCTAAGTAATAAATGTCATTCATCATGGTGAAAGAACTTTAGATGAAAGAATAGCTATTTTGATTAGTTTTACTTCTTTTCATTTTGTTGTTCTCTTTTAAGCTGGCTTCTCATAATAGTTATTGAAACAGAAAGGAAAAAACTTCTTCCATTTTTATGTGTTCCTGGAGCTAATGTTATACAATACAGAAGTCTGGGACTTGCACGTAACCCTCTTGATTTGTTTTTGCATCCCCCATAGTAAGATGACAGGGAGACTGGTGTTTTGTTTGATTACTTCTAGAATCCTTTCAACTGGTTATGTGAATTTGATAGTCAGTGTGTCCTCATCCACTATAGAAAAGTCTTTGGCACTGACCTCAAGGGGCACACTTTACTCAGAGGCGTCAACAAACCAAGAGATCACTAGCAGTCTCCTGCTACTTGTATAGTATTCCAGCGATCAGCTCTCCTCAGACCAGACTCTTTGGGGCTGACATTTCAACAAGACACTCTTTTGTCAGAATGCTACATTTAATTAAACAAGACATTCAGTGATCAGGTTCAGGTTGGCAGACTCAAGAGGGCTTATGAGTTTGATTCCTCATTCAACCAGCCCTAGATTTTTCTGCAGATGTTTTACTATACAGAATCCCATTTTGTCCAGGTGAAAGGAAGGCTGGGATAACTCAACGGCTAGTGCACCACTGCAATTTTTAAAATCACAGACCATAGCACTAATTCTTTCATATGGGGGAAGGGATTGCTTCGTGACAAGAGGTGGTGCCTTGCTCCAAGACTGCCCGCAAGCAGTCAGATGCAGTGACTGGTAGGGGTAGGGACACTATAGAATTGAAAAGGGGGCGGGGGGGAATTCATCTTATTTAATTGTCAAAGCTTAGCTTGCTAAGAAGACAGCTACATTTGAAGGAAGGATGTTATTATTTCTCTGGAGTGCATTCTGGACCCATAGATGTTTTCAGAGCATAGGCACAGATGGGACATAATGGTGCTCATGGGTGAAGAATCGTTAGACTTTAATAAAGAGCAAATTAGTATCATTTTGCAAATTAACTTCCCTCATATGCCAGCTATGTTCTGTGGGAATTAGACTGCTTAAAGGGTATTTAAATTACATCAACAGTAGGATCTGGGAAGCTTAATACCAATAGTTACAAAAAACCTGAAGATCTGAGCTACAGCATTAAAATAAGATTCTTTAACTTTTCTGTCAAGACTGATATTATCAGAGTTCCTTGCAAAGAATTGGAAATAGGAAAAATATTCACTGATTATTAGGCTTGCAAAGGAATGAGCTGGCAGGCTAAAGAAACACACATTGTATGGATGAGTTTGTTCACTCAAATACAAGCTTAAGTAGTTAAAGTTAATACCCTCTAAACTTGATAAAGTTAATACCCTCTAAGGATGTGTGCTCCAAAGTGCAATGCACCCAGTAGTGTATGCAAATTTTTAAACTGGTGCTTCTCAGAATCTATAGTAAAGCTGCCAGACCTGGGAAATGTGATGGATATTAAAATGTAGGGAGAATGCAGGAATGGGATGGACTCCCTTGGTGCAGGCAGGGCCCATACTAGCTAAGAACCCTATGCTCCCAGAACTTTCAATGAACTAAACACATTAAAATTTCCAAATAAAAATATCCAAAGGCAAATAAAATAAACTCAGCTTCTGGGCTGACAAGCAGCATGAGAAATTTCATGCCTGAAGGTAATTTGAGGTTTGGACCAAATAGTGGTGTTCTCATTGTGTTCCAGAGTATTTAGATGCCTAACATTTTCATCTGCATTAAGGCCATGCTGCACTACACAGTTTTTCATGTTGGCATACGGATGCTGCAGTTCGTATATTGCTTGTGCGCATGCATACGTGGCTCCTTGCATTAGTGCAGTATGTATCCACCAGGAATGCTTGTGTCGATGTGCAGTGCAGTGCACCATGGGTAGGTATCCCAGTGTGCAACCTACCACTGTTCAGCACATTGTCTCTTGAGTCATTTTAGCTGGAACAGAAACGACTTGCGCAGTGGTGACAGGGAGCAAGGGGTTGACTTTCCAGAATGCAATGTTCTCCATCCCATAATATCATCTCTACCCCGTAATTTTGTACCTATTTCTAAATTCCCGTAAACCTGCCCAGGTCTTGTCACTGTCTACCAACTCTGACAGAAGCACAGTCTGCACTTTGCCATGAACATTGCAAGCACAGGATGCGTGATCCTCCAGTATTTGCAGAACCACAAGAACTACTATACAGAATATAATAATTTCCTGGTCACCAGATTGCTAGGGGACCTGGTGAGAACCATTTCAAGGCTGTGGGTAGCATTCACGGAGCAGCTACAAATGATGGAAGTCTGCTTTTGGGACCAAGAAAAGAGCGCTGACTGGCGGGATCACATCATAATGCAGGATTGGGATGATGAGCTGTGGCTGCAGAACTTTCATATGCTCAAGGCCACATTCCTGGATCTGTGTGCTAAGCTCACCCCAGCCCTCCAACATGGGGACACCAAACTGAGAGCCACACTGACAATGGAGAAGCAAGTGGCGATCACACTATGGAATCTTGCAGGGCTGAATTGCTACTGGTTAGTGGGAAGTCATTTTTGAAGTGGGAAAATCCATTGTGGAGGCTATTGTCATGCAAGTGTGCAGAGCCATTAATCATCTTCTGCTACGCAGGAGCGTGATTCTCAGCAATGTGGAGGATACAGTGGATGGCTTTGCAGCTCTGGGGTTCCTGAGCTGGGCTGGAGCAACACACAGTATGCACATCCCCATTTTGGCCCCAGAGCACATCAACAGAAAGAGCTATTTTTCCATGGTTATGCAAGCATTGGTGGATCACTGGGGGCACTTCACTGCTATCAGTGTTGGGTGGTCAGGGAAGATAGATGACGCTCATCTTTAAGAACACAGGACTGTTCAGAAAGCTGCAAGCAGGGATCTTCTTTCCTGACTTGGCGATGTTGAAATGCCAATAGTGATCGTGGGGGACCCAGCCTACCCCTTACTCCTATGGCTCATGAAGCTGTACATCAGCCACCTTGACAACAGCAAGGAAAGATTCAGCTAAAGGCTCAGCAGCTCCAGAATGACAGTTTGAATGTGCTTTTGGTAGATTGAAAGGACGCCAATGTTGTTTACTCATTCGATTGGATCTCAGTGCAAAAATTATCCTAATGGCTATAGCTGCCTGTTGTATCCTGTATAATGTTTGTGAAGCAAAGGGGGTAAACTTTCCACAGATGTAGAAGGTGTAGGAAGAGTGGCTGTCTGCTGAATATGAACAGCCAGACACAAGGGTTAATCGACAAGCTCAATAAGGAGCTATATGGCTTAGAGAGCCATAATAATGTACTGTGCTCAAACTGGGATGGCAGTTTGGGGGCCTGTTAGGAATTGTATGGTGCTTGCTGCACATAGAATTATAGAATCACAGGACTGGAAGGGACCTTGAGAGGTCATTTACTCCAGTCCCCTGCACTCATGGCAGGACTAAGTATTATCTAGACCATCCCTGACAGGTGTTTGTCCAACCTGCTCTTAAAAATCCCCAATGATGGAGATTCCACAACCTCCCTAGGCAATTTATTCCAGTGCTTAATCAGTCTGACAATTAGGAAGTTTTTCCTAATGTCCAACCGAAACCTCCCTTGCTACAATTTAAGCCCATTGCTTCTTGTCCTATCCTCAGAGGTTAAGAACAATAATTTTTCTCCCTCCTCCTTGTAACAACATTTTACATACTTGAAAACTGTTATCATGTGTCCTCTCAGTCTTTTCTTTTCCAGAATAAACAAACCTAGTTTTTTTCAATCTTCCCTCATAGGTCATGTTTTCTAGACCTTTAATCATTTTTGTCTCTCTTCTTTGGACTCTCCCCAATTTGTACACATCCTTCCTGAAATGTGGTGACACAATACTCCAGCTGAGGCCTAATCAGTGTAGAGTAGAGTGGAAGCATTACTTCTCATATCTTGCTTACAACGCTCCTGCTAATACATCCCAGAATCATGTTCCCTCTTTTTGCAACAGTGTGACACTGTTGGCTCATATTTAGCTTGTGATCCACTAGGATCCCCAGACCCCTTTCTGCAATACTCCTTCCTAGGCAGTCATTTCCCATTTTGTATGTGTGCAACTGATTGTTCCTTCCTAAATGGAGTACTTTGCATTTCTCCTTATTGAATTTCATCCTATTTACTTCAGACTATTTCTCCAGTTTGCCCAGATCATTTTGAATTATAATCCTATCTGCCCTGGCACTTGCAACCCCTCCCATCTTAGTATCATCCTCAAACTTATACATAAGGCTACATTTATGTCACAGAGACTTCCATGACATTCTCTGCTTCAGTCCCAGGGGCTGAGGGACTGGAGCTGGCAGCCACCAGGATCCCAGTAGGGTTCCAGAGGCAGGCGACAGCCTGCTTGAGGGAGCCTTCCCCAGAGTTCCAGCAATGGGCAACGGGGGTGGGGAGAGGAGGAGGAGGGACGCCTCGAGCGAGTGGCTGGGGGTGTCCTGTTTTCTGTCTGGGAAATATGGTCACCCTACAGCTCCCAGCCACCACAGTGCTGGGGGAAACCATGGAGCTGCAGCAGCAAAAGTCACAGGTCAAGGCTTCTGTGAATTTTTATTTATTGCCCATGAACCGTCCATGACTTTTCCTAAAAATAAACATGACAAAATCTTAGCCTTAATTATACATCATGTTTTGTAAACTAAGATGAATAACTCAAAACAAAAGCATTTCATTCACTAACAAAAAGAGCTCCAAAATAATCTGAAGAATGTAAAAGTAAATACATTGTAACTTAAAAATATTTAGGAACCCTAATAAATAAACAAGAGGAAGGAATACTGCTGTCCATTGTAGCTACACATACATCAACTGTGGCTTTCACAGGTCAGTGTAGGTGAAGGCTGCAGTGACCACAGCTACAGAAAAAACACACAAAGGCACCACTGTCAGTATAGTAGGATTGGAAAGCAAACTTAAGCTTCAAAATGCCCCTTTCCCTTGCTCCCCTAAAGTGTTAAATGAGACAAACTTATGACACTTCTGCTTTGGAGTTCCTGATCCCTCGTGCTACTCTCAGCTCAAGCCATGGTGAGTATGACCTGCCAGGGGTGAGGGAAATGAGGGGGATGGCTTGGTTGCAGGGAACTATGGGTATAGGGCCATGGCACTGACTACTGGTACCATTTTCCACAGGTAGTGATGATTTTAGTTGACATCTCGCTCCTGGCAGAGAGAGCACAGCTGCTGTTGGCATCCCAAAGGCACCCGGGCCTATATACCACTAGCCTGTTCACTGCAATGGTGCCTGCTGAAGTTATAGCCATCTGGAGCAGGAAAGTGACCTACTGCAGAGGAAGAAATAAGGCTGCCATTCCTAGAAACCTTTGGGAGAGTACCTCCACGAAAGTTACATCAAGATCTCCCAAGAGGTTTAAAGGGGTATCCCTGTGCACATAAACTGCTCCGCATGCCCTCTCCCACCCTAACTCTAGAGGGAAATGAAAAGCAGGTAGCGATTCTACCTCTCTTTGTTGTACCACTACCTCTTCTACTATGAGTAAATTAATGAAAAGACAGAAGATGTGTCCTGCTGATTTGGTGGTGCCATCCCTGTACTGGAAAATTTCTTTACACACTTACCTGAGATTCCATCCCCTGCACTGGGCTCACCCATACTCAACTGGCAGAACTGCTATGTAGTCAAAAACAGGTCCTGGATCCCCTGGTTGCCTGTCCCCCCATACTCCTCTTCCTCTTCCGCCTCCTCCTTGCTGTGCATGGCAGGGCTCTGTGCTTCACTGTAAATTATGGATTTAACACCAAATGATTTTTTCCCCAATTATTCAGAAGTGCAAGTGAACCAAAAAATCCATTATTCACCCAGCTGTAATTGACTGGACTTTTTTTTGTAAACCTAATGGTCACACCCATAGAAAGAAAACTGCTGCTAAGTGATGAGATAAGTTGACTTGCCATCAAGAGGGACTCAAACATAAGCCAAGAACAGTAGCACTATTGTTAGATTCCTTTGTTAATAAGTCACTTTGCATTGAATTGGCCATCACAATTTCAGGAATCAGAAAAAAATATGCTTACACTATTTCCATATAAAATACCATTCACGTTCATAATCATTGGCCTCTATTAAAGGAAGCTGTTGTATCCTCGCGCAGAAGTGAAACATGAGGCATGGACCACCAGGATAATCTATCTGAGAGTGAATGTGAGCTGTAAGTGGAATGTAATTGCACAGCTGTTTAATAGGGCTCCCTGTTTCTTTGAAATGTAAATATAATGTAGAATGCTGATTACACTACAATTACAAAAAGGACAAGCGATAATCTTAGTCTTTGGCTTTTAGTATTTCTTTCAAAAAAGCTTTTTTCCTTTCTTCAAGAAATTACTAGATGCTGCAATGTGCACAGGAGCATGTTGTATGAGCAATAAATGTCTCAATTAGCAGGACTATTTAGGTCACACCTAATGATGGAATTCATATACACACACAAGTCCTAAAGTAGGGACAGGAAAATAATACAAAGCCTTTAGAGTTTAACAGTAAAAGACTGTGGCCTCACAAGTGGGTGTGGACGGGAGTTAAGAGTATTTGTTTGCTCAAAATGCACTAAGGTTTTGTAGTATTGAGCCCTAGCTTAGGTTAAGCACCTGGTTCAGAAGAACATCAAAGTTGGATGAAATTGACCCCAAATGTTTGATTCTGTTGGGGGAGAAGAGTGAATATGGGGCTGCAAACCCTCCCTTTCATCCTAGTACTTTGGCTAAAACCATGGAGGGGTGGGGGTCCCAAAAACTTCTTGAATTTTACAGTATACTGAAAATGAACTGGAATGATCCAGAAATGTCCAGCCTGTGTCAAAAGGATAGATTTTATACTGGATTTGGGGGGATTTTCTCACTCCGTCTCAAAGATACTTATCACCATCTTCTCTGGTCAGGACCAGCTACCTCTTCACCCCAAGTCATTCCCATCCAGTTGGTTTGCATCCCTGGGATGCTACTAGGGAACACTCTTTCCATACACCACCTGTCTGGGCCTAGTTACTCTGTGGGTGAGTTAAAGACTTATTGTGTCCTACCTATGAGTATAGTAGCCAGGCATAATCTAACCATAATGTTAGTAATGATGGTGCAGAACAACTGTAGTGAGTTTATAGGCATAGCACCAATTAGCCCAAACAATATTTATTCATGCGTATTGGGGGGGTTGAGTGATGAGAGCTCTGGAGGACTTTAGTGGGAATTATTTTAATACTTTTAGTGTGCTTTAACTTCACAACAGGTTGGCCAATTATAGCAGGTCATAGTGCACTCAGTTGCCTGCCCACAGAGACACAAAGGCACATGACTATGTGGAACATGGCAATTTTGTTATAGGGAGGTATGTGAAAAGCTTTTCGTTTACTCAAGCCCTTAGCAGTTAAACTCAAGGTTAACAAACAGTGCAAGGCTTTCATCTGAAGGAAAATAAGCTACTGTAGTGTCAAACACCAGGGACTAACAGTTATTTATATTTCATTCCAGTGTTGCAGTGATGGTGAACTTATAACTACCTGGGAAAACAGGAGGGGAAGGGACACTGGTTGAATGAATCACTTCCAACAGGACAAAAAAGTTATAAAAGTACAAATGGTGGTTAGATGATAGAAATGCCCAGGAAGGAAAAGATTTTATGGCATAAATGGAGGCAGCAGCAGCTGCATCAGAGCATTGTAACTAGACATTGGCATTTGCTAGTTCACAACTTACAAATCAGTGGCTGCTGTGAGCAGATGACAGCGTTTCCATATTATAGACAGAGTCAAACAGAACTAGAAATGTAGCATATGCTCATTAATTTGCCCTGAATGCTATAATGTGGGTGGTAAGACACTGAGATATAGATTGTTATAATTATAGAATATTCTTATGATGCACACTGTATTTGTATCTGTGCTTCAAAGTTACTGCACACAATCAAATTCCTAGAGGTCAGAATCTCAAAGAAAAGGTACTAACTGAAATTTATGATATATTTTGTTGGGCCCTGTTCTGCAGCGCTAATAGTCTGAGTAGTATCAACTCACGTGACTAGTCCTATTGACATCAAATGTTTCATCTTCACAGAGTGGACCCAAACCTTTAGTAAAAGTGGGAAACCACCACTAGTAATATAGCATAGTGCAAAGAGTTGCCTACCCACAAAGAGAAGGTGAGTGCTAGGGCTGCAGAATTGGTATTACTGATAAGTACTAAGGACAAGTCAGTTTTATACAGTTATCTGAATTGCTTGGTGAGCTGGGCTCATTTGAACAACATGTACATTAATACAGCTACCTGCAAAGTCATGCAACTAGGAACACTTGCATGGTAGTGCACTGTGTCCCAGAAAACAATGTCCCTGTAAAGGCCTTTAGTTAGTTATCCACCATGACCCTGAACTTGAGTGCCCAGCGTGATGCCATGGCTGAGAACTAATGTGACACTTGTATGTGTCAGAATGGGAATATCAAGGCAAAGTAGTGCATACAGTCTCAGTGAGAGCATTACTGGAACTTTGTTTCTAGTTCCAGTGTCTGCACTTCAAAAAGGATGTTGAAAAATTGGAAAGGGCTTTGAAAAAAGCTACAAGAATGATTTAAGGTCTGGAAAATAAATCTGCCTCACAGTACGAGACTTTTATTTAACTGACAAAGGCATAACACAAATCTAGTGTCTGGAAGCTGAAGCTAAGCAAATTCAGGCTAGAAATAACATACAATTTTAAAAGAGAGAGGGTAATTAATAACTGTAACAACTTACCAAGGGACGTGGAAGATTCTTTGTCACTTTAAGACTTAAGTCGGGATGAGACGAGGTCTTTCCTAAAGATATGCTATTGCTCCAACAGAAGCTATGGGCTTGATGCAGAAATTGATGAGTGAAGTTCTATGGCCTGTATTATGCAGGTGGTCAGACTATCTGGTCACAATAGATTTTAAGGCCAGAATGAACCATGAATTAGACTCCCACTCTCACTGACTTCAAAAACTGTACAAGGAAAATGCAAATTCCTGATAGTTGCAGTATGTTTGAAGGCAGGTGAAGGGGCTCAGTAACTCACACTACCAGACTCTAGATGAGTATTCCACTCTAGAATATATTAAAATGAATTAGTTTTTATGCTGCTTGAGAAAGAACCATATATTTAAATAAGGACCCAGTTTCTCCAGAGCAGCTGAGTTGTGTTCAGTGCAAGTGGGTGGGGACAAAGATGACACTAAGACAGGGACATGCACAAATGGTTCAAGCAGAGGCAGCCCCTCCGATCAGTGGGGCACAGAACTCCTCTGGGGCTGGAGTGGGGAAAGCAAGCTCCTCCGCCCCCAGACTGGTGCAGGAGATGATTGCTCCCCTGGCTGGGGCCGCGGCAGGGGAGAGGGGAGGCAGTTCCTTTGGCCGCAGGGCGGGGAGGCAACCCTTCTGGCCACAGGGGGCACAGAAATGCCCCTCCAAAAGTGGCCAAATTTTTATTCCTGTGCACGCCCCTGCGATAAGCCATTTTTACATCTACCTGATCCCAGGGCCACTGGTATTAATCTTTAAGGACTGATCCATAGAATTGGCTGAAGCTACACTGGAGTGTATCTCCCTCTTTGCAATAATATCCTCCCTCAACAACTACCTCAGTCAGCCTCAGGGTGACGCTAACTGCAGGAGTCAAGGCCTTCCAAGCATAGGGCAAAGGCTTTGGATCTCATTCCCAGAAGTGACATATCTTAGGTCTTCAGCACACAATACAAAACTCACTTCTTCAGCTTAATTTTCCCACAGCTACAGCCATACACAACAAAGAAGAAGAGAGAAGCAGTAAGGAAAAGAAATAGAGGAAGAATCAGAAAGGAAAGGAGGGGGAACAGAGAAAAGAGAAATCTTTAAAAAATTACCCCCATCTGCTTCAGGAAAAGTAAGGAGGAAACTAGAATTGGCAAATTCTGATACTGATGACAGCCTCTTGGATTATAGCGGGTACCTATTTAATAGTCTAGATAGGTAGGTAGTCACTGAAAGGTCTCATCTCATAAAAAAAAAACTAGGTCAGAGAATTCATTTCCACAAATAGCTACAGGCTTGACTTTTGTCACCCTTACATGGAGGATAGCCTTTGTCTGAGTAGTTCTATTGATTTCAATGGGAATACTCAAAGTACTACTCATTGTATGGATACCAGAAGCTGGTTCTAAATAGGATAATAGAGCAGATGAATAATGAAAATCAGAAACTGGGACTGAAGCTAAAGCTCTGCCAAAGAAAAAAAGCAGTGAAGAAAATAAAATTTAAAAGTAAAAATTACCTGTCACTAAATTGAGGCACCTTTTGAAATTTGGAACAAGAAAGGCTTGGGTATTACTTTTAGCCTGTTTGGATGGAAGCAAATAGAGCTAGGACATGTTTGGACTCTGCATATCAGCCCCTTTACCATGAAACTGAGAGCCAAAAGCTATGTATCCCTTCAGCATTGACATTACGTCACTGGAGAGGTGGTCTGTCAACAGCAATATGAAGCACTAAGTTCCCATCACCCAGGGCAGGGGGAGGGAGAGAGAAGTAGGTGAAGCGATAATGGACATGACAATAAGTTAAGATATCCAACATCTCAGAGCAAGATCAAAAAATGCACACACTATAGTTAGTGCGCATAGCCAGAAGAAAAGATTAAGAGAAGGCTGTTCACATGTTTACCTTGTTGGAAGATAGACAGATTCCTGAAAGAGCGATAAAACCGATAGTAAAACCTGTGGCCACTTCAATTGTGTAAATTCCTAAACACAAAAATCTTTGAGGAGGTATTTATCTAGCACTGGAGATTTTGATGATGATGGATAGTAATGATTAGAGAGATTGATTTGCAGCAAATTCATTTCATCATCACTTCTGATGAAATTTTAAAGGCACAAGTCCTTCTGACCTGCCAATTTATTAAGGGGCTGATTCCCAGGACTTTACATGGGCAAATGGATACATATTTGCATGCCTACGCTACATATGCAAATGACCAGTTAGATGTATTTTTATATGTACATTTGTGCAGGCCAAGTTTTGAAAATCTGACCAATTCTGAGTCTCTGTGTAAGTGTAAGAGATTATACAATGTATTTAGCCAAAATTTCTCTGTGCTGTTGTGCATTGTGCTGTGCATGAACTGGTTGCTGCCTTCCACCCTAAAATAGTTGTATGTATTTTAGTGATGCTGTATATATATGGTTTGTTGAGTTTTTGGTATGTATAAAATCCATGCAAAATAATAGCAAGGGGAAATGTCTTCCATTATCTCGAACTGCCTGCATAACTGTACATTAATTTCTTCTCACAATAGAGTACAGCTTTAGGGTCTGATTCAGCCGTTTTACAACAGTATAAACTCATTGACATTAATAGGTACCCCTGTTTTACACCAGTGCAAGAGGAGAATCAGGCCCACAGATCATGGGGGCACATTTTTCAAATTTCAAGTCAGCTATATACAAATAATGAGTTTCATACCATATGTTCCCCTCCTGTTCACTGTTAGACTTGTGCCTCGCCATTTAATAATCTCTGTACAGTGTTTGGTCATGTGCCACAGCACTCAGCACATGATTAACTCCTCAATATCCATACTGGGGCCAATAAATGTGATGTGTAAATCTCATCTTACGTGCCAATTTTAAAAAAACACTTTGTTTATTGTGGATGTGTGGTTGTTGTAAGCATCTCTGATTTAGAGAATGACAGCACAGGACTGGCACATATAAATGGGATACCCTTGTCTCACATACTGTGGGACTCAAACGCATATTTTATTGCGTTCCAGTGAATGCAAGACTATTGGCATCTACTCTTTGTATACATCAACTATCTATACCAAGTTAGAAGCTTGCTGAGCTCTGAAAAATGCCAACAGCTCCTAAAATTGGGATTGTCAGTGTCAGATTAGGTTAAACTACAAAAGGCCTCCCTTGCAGACTGGTGCATGACCTAGGGAATGTAAGAACATCAACATTTATTTGTTTTCTCTTTGCTTCAGCATTCTCTAAGAGAACTCCAGAACAATGTGGGAAAGCCCGATAGAATAAAATTAGACCAATAAGATTCTATAGACATTCAATAGGATTGGATAGAAATTACCCTAAAGACTTATAGGCAGGGGTAGAAATCACTATTCTAGCAATTCTTAAACTCTGCTCCATGTACAATTTAAACAGTTAACTAGAATTGACTATTTAGCTGGAAATGTTTATACTTGCTCACGGGGAAAAAAAATAGCTGCCAAATTTTCAAAACTGACTAATGGTTTTAGGTGCCTCACTTTGTGTGTTTCTAAATTCAAACACTACATAGGAATCAGATTTTCCTAAAGTTGGCACTCAGCCCTGAATGCCAATGGAGTTGGGCACCTAACTCCCTTAGGGCCTTTGCTAAAGTACATTAGCACAAGGATGGACTTGATGATCCATCATTGTTATAGGCACCTCTAGCATAGCCCTAGGAGCCTTTTAAAAAAAATACAAGAAATATTGGCATCAAAGTACTTAAAGGACTTCAGTTTATTTCTGCCCTTAGGCTGTCATTTGATACAGGTTTAACTTGTTATTAGTCTGTAGCATCAGTAGAGTGTCCTTTGTTTCACTGTTAATTCACTCTGGAACAACTTCTGTTTGGGAGTCTAGTGCCCTGAAAATTGACAAACTAGCTCTTTTTACTTGTTTTTTAAAATACTCTGTTCTAGCTGTAAAATTTGTGCACAGAGATTGGGATTTTCAGAAGAGACTAGTGATTATATGTGCCTAGATTTTGGAGGCAATTAAAATGCCCTGATTTTCAGTAGTGCTGTGCATCCACCTTCAGATCCAGCCTCTTTAAGGTGTCTCAACTTGGGCATCCAAAACTTGAGGGATCCAAAGCATTAGATACTCCTGGAAATTGAGGTATTAACATACATATGCAGGAAGTACTGTGAGTAACCAAGAGATGAAAGACAAGTGCCACTGTACAACAACCACTGAAATCATAGAAAGGTAGGACTGTATGGGTCCTCTAGAGGTCATCTAGTCCATCCCCCACTGAGGCAGGATTAATTTATCAGACTATCCCTTTTCTCTAACACAGTTATGGTCTACACTACAGACCTATATGGGTATAACTACCTTACTCAGGGATGTGAAAAATCCACACCCCTGTTATACAAGCGGCAGTATACCTATCTAGCCCCTGTTGTACACAGCACTATGTTGGTGGGAGAGTTTCTCCTGCTGACATAATCCACCTCCCTGAGAGGAAGTAGCTAACTAGGCCAACGGGAGATATCTCTTCCATCAGGATAGAGCATCTTTATTAAAGCACTACAGCGGGACAGCTCCATCTGTGCAGCTAGGCTGATGCAGCATTTTAAGTGTAGACTTGCCTATAGTAAGGCCTGGTTGTGACAATCTGAAACCCTATGTTCACCCTTTTTTACAGGTCTTTGATGAATTTTGTACAAAGTATGCCCTTTGGGGTGTCATTTGAAAACTCAATTTGCTGACCATTATTATCCTGGTAAAATGTGTGGCAATATTGTATGTAGAGTTATTAGATTCTACTGTACGATGTTACAAAGACATGTTGCAGGTCTGGGGAGCAGTCACAAACCAGTTCCTCAGCCAGATGTCAACAAAATCAAATGGACCACCACCTGGTTAAGTGGCCATTCTTTGGCAGGAAAGAGGATGCAGGCAAAAAATCTAAATCTTGATAAAGAAACAGCTTGGCATTCCCATCTACACAGACTTTCTGTCTCCTGAACCTCAGATGGAGATGATTCTTGAAGAAGAGAAAGTATTGTAAGAAGGGAGAGGAGACACACTTATCTCTCCTTTTCTCTTTACCCACAGCATCAACAACACTTGAAGAACAAAGGAAGCAGCATTGGATTGAGGAAGGAATCCTGACTGAAATGAATTCATCCAGTAGAGACTGCTGAAACATGTGATGAGAGAGACCTTTGCTTTGAATTCACTTAGCTTGTTAAATTAGGTATTAGTTGCATTTTATTTTTATTTTCTTGTAACCAGTTCTGACTTTTATGCCTCGTTACCTGTAGTCACTTAAAATCTATCTTTGTAGTTAATACATTTGTTTTATTGATTTATCTAAATCGGTGCGTTTGAACTGAAGTGTTTGGGAAAATAGTTAACAGGATTTGTGCATATCATTTTTTACTAATAAAGTAACAGACTTTATGAGAGCTGTATTGTCCAAGAGAGAGCGAGGCAGTACAAGGCGTACATTTCTGGGGAAAGTCTCTGGGACTGGAAGTTGCTGGTGTTACTCTGCAAGTTGCTGGTGTTACTCTCAAGAGCAGCTGGCTGCAGTACTCGTATGCTATAACTGGGAGTAACTTACATGCTGGCGGCTGTTTCTGAGCAAACCAGGAGTGGTTGCTCTCGCAACGAAGCAGTGTAACAGGCACCCCAGGTTGGAGAACTGAGGGGACATAACTGTTCATTAGTCCAGACTGTACCGTGGGTAATGTCATACTGGTCTACACTCAGAAGTTTTACCAGCATCACTATGTTAGTCTGAGGTGTGTTGGAGTTTGGTTGCTTGTTTTTTACTCACATAGCTATGCCAGTAAAACCCTAGTGTAGATACAGTTATACCAGTATAAGGTGCTTTATAGCAGTTTAGTTAGTTATTTTGCTTGGCCAAACTGGCATAAGCTATACCAGTATAAGCTGTATATAATGAAGAGATCATCTGCAATTATTTTCACCCCAGGCAGCCCTTCCAGCACTTGGGTGAGTCTTCTCTGGAACCCCTCTGGTGCTGGGCCCAGTCATCTGTAGGGATCAGATGGTGTTGCAAAGGTAGTCAGCATGTTGAACTCTTTTTCAGGCTTATGTGCCAAAACCTGTTCCTCACATCAAACCATAAAGATGCTGGCTTTGGAAAGTTCTGGCAAGGTGTCATCGGTTGTGGGCAGTGGACAATGGCATCTTTTCTGTGCCCAGTTCAATTGCTTGAGGTCTGTGCATATACCTAATTTGTCTGATGGCATCTTTACCAACACCTTGCTGCTTATCCAGGAGGTACTGGCCTGTGCAGGTGCTATGATACCCCTGCTCTGCAGACTTTCGAGTTCCTTGTGTACTGCATTGCATAGTGCCACTGGAATTTCCTTCATAATAAGCATGGGTTCCAGTGTAGAGTCAACTTCCAGTCACTGCTTTTCCTTGAGACACCTATTACCTTTGGAAACATCCCCATATGCTTTTAAAATTCTTTCCATTGTCATGGGACTACTCATTTCACTTCTTTCACCACAGCTATATAATTCTGGCTCTGCATCCTGACCAGATCTATGGCTTGTATAACTATATTCACCCAGAGAGGTCTGTGATACTTACCATCCTCCACCACAAACTTCAGTTTTTTAGGTTAGTTACTGTTAGATTGCATTTTCCTATTGACTGCACTATGCTCCCATTGTAGTACATTAGATTGCTCCTGCTCTCTGTAATGGTTGTGTTCGAGTCCAATTCATCCTAAGGAGTCACATTGAGGGTCCCTAAGGAGTCACATTATTTCCCTAATAACTTTGGTGCATGCATGGAGGTTGATATTTTTCCTGTCCTGACAGCCTGAACTTGATATGCTCTTGGACTCAAGGACATCATGACTCTCTCATTACCTCCCTGTAATGTGCCGTCCCCCTCTTGTACAAGTCTGACTGAATCCTTCTGAGACCTTCCTCTGCTCTTGCACGCCCTGCCATAATGGTTCAGCTTGCCACATTCCTTGCAATGTTCTCTTAGTAAGGGTACTTTTCCTTCACCCACTTATGTTGTTTCCCACAGTAAATGGATATGGAACCCTGGCCACCTGCTCTCCTTTGCTGTTGTGTCACTGCATATACTTCTGGGTGTCCTAGGACTTTCATCTTTTCTCCTGAGGCTTCAGCTACACATCCCATGACTAAACATCTGTCTAATGTAGGTAAAAAGGCTATACTGGTAAACCAGTGACACCGGTGTTGAATAAGGTGCACGCTCAGGCAGGGGCAGGCCATGCCACATGGAAATGGCACAGCATGGGCTACATCCTTATCCTTGCTTCGAGGAATGAGAGGACAGTCCCAATCTCCTTTCTAAGGAATGCATGGCCTCTCTGCTGACCTGGGTGACAAGGTTGTCAGTTAAGGCCAGTTTTGATGGTAGATTTTTCTCTACTCAGAGCTGATAGAAACCACTGACTCACTTCACTCCACTGCCAAACAGAAGGTCAGATTGTACCCTATTGATCAGTGGTAGCCCTTGAACCCATCAAGTCCAGGGATTCACATGGGGGTGAGGGGCAGGGAGAGGGAATGGTGAGCAGGCTGGAGAGTGGAGATCTCTAAGGGAAGGTTGTGGCAAGGAGTAGTCCCAGGCAGGGAATCCCTGGAAATGTGGCTTCAATGTCCTTGATAATCTTTGAGATCTCTGCAGATCTTAGGGAATCTATGGGGTTTGTGGGCTAGGCACAGTTCTTCCATAGGAAAAAGGAGCAAAATCCACCTCCCCTGATGGAAGGATGCATAGGAAGCTCCACAGCAGGATCCTTGTTTCCCTGCCTTCTTTATGCGCATTACCACCCAGTGGGAACAATCTGGCATAAGAATATCAGTATCACACCTGAAGAACTCTGGCTAGCTCAAAAGCTTGTCATTCACCAACAGAAGTTGGTCCAATTAAAGATATTACCTCAACCCCCCACCCTTGCCTCAGTTATATCACAGTTCAGCGTTTCATGAAACGCTGTACCGTATCTCTGAATGTGAAGTCTGATTTGCAATGGGCATTGTTACGCGGCCGATACAGAATGAGCAAATTGATCAACATATTCATAATTCATTTACCAGTCACATGCACCTACTAGACTTCACTAATTTAACAAGACTGCACCTAAATTACACCATGTTCAGCAGGTAAAAAAATTATGCTGGCAATAATCCTAGGGACAATGCTATCCTCACAAGGAAGCCTTAATGTTTTGTTTAATTGCTTGAGTCTAGGGTGCCAGACAGTATGTTAGTACTGATTTTTTTCCCCAGCCACAATTAACTTTCCAGATAACCTTTTCTCCTTGTATGTGTTTTAGAAGATGATAATTTTGGGGAGGGAAAGAAGCAATTTCATGCTTCATGTGTAATATAAATTGAGACTCCTTATCCGGTACTCTCACTATGAAATGTGGTGTTGTAATATCAGACATTGCTTCTAATATGCATTCATTCTGGTTCTGTTGCTGCATTTGCTATGGTGAAGAGAGCCTCACTGGTGTTGATAGCTTTTGACTTTTAAGAGGACGATGGATAACATTTGGAAAAGAGGGCTGGCAAATGTCCCCAGTCAAATGCATGTTATCTATGCAATCTGCAGTTCTCGGTTTACCTCACATCTGATATGACACAATTTGCAATCTATTTAAAAAGCAGTGCTGCAGTGAGATGTTAGATAGAGACTGCCTTTGGCTAGCTTGCAATAAAGGGTTTTGTCTCCCCCAAAATAAATTGTTGTTTTCTTTTTTACCCCTAGAACAAAAAAATAAAGAAAAGAATAGACACGGTCCTTTTGATTATTAATTGTTACGTGATTGTCATGGGAAGAGGAAAACACCATTTTCTATTGTAATAAATAAAATAGCTCATCTAACAATACAAACTAAAGCTCTTCTTTTCTTCTGAAAAGAGAAAAAAATCCCATTAAACTGCACTGAGCCCTTTGTTGCTCTGTATATACATGATAGTATATACATCTTTCCTCTCTGGCGTAAAGTCCCTGCACTATGTGAAACACTTATCTACCACTCTGCGCAGTAGTGGCACTTGGGTGTTAGAGGATAATGTCGCTGTTTAGAAGTTCAGGAATAGCTGGCAGATTGATGGAAGCCCAAAACAAACAAACAGTTGGCTATTTTGGCTGTATTTCTGAAAAGTGAATGGCCTGCCTTGTTAATAGTGTGCCTCATATCATAGCAATGACTGCAATGGGAACGTCTACATTCATTTTGTGCACTTATCAGCATTCTTCATTGTATGCATCCAATTCCAAAAATTCCTGTAACCTTTGGTGGCAAATTTCCAAAAGCAGCCTCTAAAAATCACAGGTGCAATTTTCTACTTCCAAGATTTGGGACTCAGATTTCTACACCTATGTTTTTAGGTACAAATATACAGATCACAACTGAAGTTGTGGCATCATCTAAGAGTAGATACTGTGCCTTGTCATGCAACATGTTAACTTTATAATCCTAACCCACACCATATGATTGGGACCTGGATCACAGTTACAAAGGTCAATACGCTGTCATATGGAAGAGGTTACTATCCACTGATACCAGGTGTTACTATTCATCAAGCTGGATGAGCAAGCAGGTTAAGAGAAAGGAGAAAGCCTATAAGGAATGGAAGATGAGATGGATCATTAAGGAAAGCTACCTCCTGCAGGTCAAAAAGTATAGGGAAAGTGAGAATTGCCAAAAGCTGAGCAGAGTTGGACCCTGCAAAGGAAATTAAAGATTACAGCAAAAGATTATATAGCTATATAATAAAAAGAAAACAAGGAAAGAAGTGGGACTGCTAAACACTGATGATGGGATGGAGATTAAAGATAATCTAGGCATGGCCTAGCACCTAAACAAGTACTTTGTCTCAGTTTTTAATAAGGGTAATGAGGAGCTTAGGGGTAGTGGCAGGGAGACTAATGGAAGTAAAAATTGCTATAGCAGAGGTGGCAGTCAAACTCAAACAGTTTAATGGGACCAAATGAGGGGCCCTGATAATCTCCATCCAACAATATTAAAGGAACTGGCACATGAAATTACAAGCCCAATACTAAGGATTGTTAATGAATCTGTAAACTCAGGAGTCATATCCTATGACTGGAGAATTGCTAATATAGTGCCTAATTTGAAGAAAGGGGGAAAAATGATCCAGGAAACTACAGACCCATTAGTTTAACCTCAATTGTATGCAAGGTCTTGGAACAAATTTTGAAAGAGAAAGTTGTTAGGGACAGAAAGGTAAATGGCAATTGGGATAAAATAAAACATAATCGTACCAATGGTATATCATGCCAGACCAACCTGATCTTTCTTTGATAGGATAACAGATTTTCTAGACAAAGGAAAAACATTAGATCTAATTTACATGGATTTCACTAAGAGATTTGGTATAGTTCCACATGGGAAAATATTAGTTAAATTGGAGAAGATGGGGATGAATATGAACATTGAAAGGTGGATAAGGAACTTGTTAAAGGGAAGACTACAACAGGTCATGCTGAAAGGTGAACTGTCAGGTTGGAAGTAGGTTACTTGTGGAGTTCCTCAGGCATCAGTCTTGGGACCAATCTTCATTAACATTTTAATTAATGACCTTGGCGCAAAAAGTGGGACTGTGTTAATAAAATTTGCAGATGACACAACGTTGGGACATATTTCCAATACCGAGGACTGGAATATCATACAAGAAGAGCTGGACAACCTTGAAAACTGGTGTAATAGAAATGTGATGAAATTTAATAGTGCAAATGGCAAGGTCATACACTTAGGGACTAGCAATAAGAATGCTGTAAACTGCAGACATAGTTATTGGAAGCAACGGAGGAGGAGAAAGACCTGAGCATAATTGTTGATCACAGGATGACTATAAGCCACCAATGTGATGCAGCCATGGAAAAAAAGCTAATTCAGTCCTAGGATGCACCAGGTGAGCTATTTCCAGTAGAGACAGGGAAGTGTTATTATCATTATATATGGCACTGGTGAGACCTCATCTGGAATACTGTGTGCGGTTGTAGTGTCCCATGTTTAAGAAAGGTGAATTCATACTGGAACAGGTGCAGAGAAGGACTACTAGGGTGATCCAAGGAATGGAAAACCTGTCTTATGAGAGGAGACTCAAGACATGTGGCTTGTTTAGCCTAATCAAACAAAGGCTGAGGGGAGATCTGATTGCTCTCTACCAATATAGCAGAGGGATAAATAGCCAGGTAGGGGGAGGAGTTAAGTGCCAGTGTTGATACAAGAACAAATGGATATAAATTGTCCCAAAACCAGTTTAAGCTTGAAATTAGACAAAGGTTTCTAACCATCAGAGGAGTGAAGTTCTTGAACAGCCTTCCAAGGGGAGCAGTGGGGAAAAAAGACCTAACTGGCTTCAAGACTGAGCTTGAAAAGTTTGTGGAGGGGATGGTATGATGAGACTGCCTACAATGGCTTGTGGCCCATCTGCAACTGCTAGTAGCAAATATCCCAAGTGACTGGAGATAGGGAGAGTTCTTAGTTACAACAGAGAATTTTTTCCCAGATGTCTGGGTGGTGGGTCTTGTCAACATGCTCAGGATCCAACTGCTTGCCCTACATGGGGTCAGGAAGGAATTTCCCCCAAGTGAGATTGGCAGAGACTCTGGGGGTTTTTCACTTTCCTCTGCAGCATAGAACATGGGTCATTTGCAGGTTTAAACTAGAGTAAATGGTGGATTCTCTGTAACTTTAAGTCTTTAATCAAGATTTGAGAACTTCAGTAACTCATCAAGAGGTTATAGGTCTATTACAGGACTGGGTGGGTGAGGTTCTGTAGCCTTCGTTGTGCAGTAGGTCAGACTAGGTGATCATGATGGTCCCTTCTGGCCTTCAAATCTATGAATCCTCCCTTTTTTCCAATGCCAAGGATTGGTAGGGCCAATTTATGGCAGTTTCTTCGCTTAGTAGTTAGACTAATAGCCACCTCAAGACTAAGCCCATTTTATGGATGGGGAACTGAGGTACAAAGAAGTTAAATGCCTTGCCCAAAGTCATACAGAAAATCTGTTGCAGAGCAGGGACTCCAATGCACATCCCAGGAGAGCATCTTAACTGCTGGACTATGCTTCCCTTCCATCGGGGTTACTATTGCTTACCCCTTAATGTTCTATTGAAAGTTTTGTCTAGGAAGATAGATATGTTATTGATCATGGTGTTGGGCATTTTGCCAGAGTTTCTCTAAGGGGATTCAATGAGGTGCCTGCTCAGTACAGCTCCACATCACTAGCATATCTGTATTTTTCTAGGCACTTTAGATCCATTCTATTTAAGTTCCTATTCTGTGCTCATCACTGTAGTATCTCATAGATACTATGGATTTCATCCCAAGTCATCGAGTGGCCATTTTTCACATAATCTTGCGTGTGTTGAATACTAGGGAAGTTCCATCTCTCCAGTCCAATGACATAGGCCACAAGCCCATAAGAGCTTAGGAATGGCTATATTGCGGCAGAACAATGATGAACCAAGCCCAATATCCTGTCTTCTGATAGTGGCTAGAGCCAGGTGCATCAGAAGGAATGAACAGAACAGGGCAATCATCAAATGAACCATCCCCTGTCATCTAGTCCCAGCTTCTGGCAGTCAGACATTTAAGAATACCCAGAGTATGGGGTTGCATCCCTGAGCAACTTGGCTAATGGCAGTGATTGACCATCCTCCAGGAACTTTTTTTCTTTTTTGAACCCAGTTATACTTTTGGCCTTCACAACATCCCCTGGAAATGAGTTCCACGGGTTGACCATGGAAGAAGTACTTATTTGTGTTTATTTTAAACCTGCTGCCTACTAATTTCATTGGTAACCCCTGGTTCTTGTGTTATGTGAAGGGGTAAATAACTCTTTCCTATTCACTTTCTCCACACCATTCATGATTTTATAGACCTCTATTGAATCTCCCCTCAGTAGTCTCTTTTCCAAGCTGACCAGTCCCAGAAAATTTAATTCGTCCTCTAGTGTATTGTGTTGGGTGGACAGCCCATCACAGGAGACATTTCTGGAGTCAACTCGTGTTGTGGTCCCACCTGACCCATGGTCAGGGCCCGAGGGGCATGTCTTGGCTCTGGGGTTCATCAGATGGTGTGTGTGTAGGCAGACCTTCACGCAGAACTTGGATCAGAAGCTAACCTGATGCTCATGCCAGAGGATGTGTGGATCTTGAGCCACCAGCCATGAAATGCCAAAGATTATGGGGAAGTGTGGTGAGTGGATCGTTCTGAACTGAAGGACTTCCTGATGGTCCTGAATGGCAACTCCAGAGGCACTGTCCCCAATAACAGGCATGAACCATCTATAGTTTCCAAAGGTTAGAGACAGTCTGGGTATTCCGATTCAACCAAAGGACTTGGATTGTATCAGCATCTATGAAGTGGTCTGCTGCTCCAAAGTCCACCAGCACCCACTGTGGGGGGATTCAGTAAGGCTCTCCTGGAACAAGGAGTCAAATCTGGACTTCAAGGTGCAGTGAGTGCTCACCATGCCTGGGGCGTACTTAGGTGAGGAGTAGGGGTGCAGTATCTCGAGAATTACCCAGGCGAACCCCTTCTAGCTGGCCTGGGTTTGATCATTTCCCAAACTGCTTGGGCTAGAGCTCAGGATGGGCAGTTGGCACTAGTATGGCTGGATCCTTCAAGGTAGAAACACAGCCTGTGACAGTGCTCCTTTTCCTCAGGGGTCACATGGCAGTGGATGCTACCCAGCTGCATGGGTTCGGGGTGTGGGTTGGCAAAAGGTACCAAGGGGCACTGGCCAGGTAATAGCACAAACATCCTGTCTTCCCCATGTTGCTTGCTGAGCCTAGTATCAGTGTGTACGACAAAGTCAATGAAGGTATCCAAGTTTGTTGGGGCCTCCACATGAGCTAGCTCATCCTTAATCTCCTCACGTAGTCCTCCCTGGAACTGATAGAGCAGAGCTGCTTCATTCCACTCAGTGTCAGAGACTGGTTGCCAAAAGTGGGAGGCATAGGAGGAGGCCAGTCCCTGCCCCTACTAGAATTTTTGCAGAGCCACCTCAGCCAAATATGCACAGTGGGCATCATAAAATATGGCAGAAAATGCCAAGAAGACGGCATCCCAGTCCAATAGTGTTGGACACACTCATTCGAGTAGGGGTGAGGCTCAGTCCAATGCATCTCCCCATTAGGAGGCTAACTTTTGCTTGGTCAGTTGGGTAGGACTAGGGACGAAGCAGAAACAGCAAGCAGCACTGATTAATAAACCTCCTGAACTTTTGGTGGTCCCCGTTAAAACGTTCTGGGAGAGGAACTGGATCCAGGTACGTGGCCACAGTGCATACCTACAGTGCAGCATTCTCATCCTGCAGCCAGTCCACCTGTTCCTGTACCAGCTGATTATCTGTGGTGTGCTGTGCCGGTCGGGTCCACAGCACTGCATTTTCATCATGGAGCTGAGTACCTGCGCAGAGCTTGGTTCTCTGTTGCGAGCAGCGATACTTGCACTTGAAGCATGGGGAGCTCCTCCTCAGAGTGGCCAACTCATTCAGGCATCTCCAGTACCCCCTGGGGCATGCCGAGCAGGAATAGCCCACTGCCTCCATGTTCCCCCAGTATAGGCCTTCACCATGGGCTAGGGTGGTCCAGGCAAACTGTTAGGATCCTAACAAGGACCATGAGGACCAAGGATCAGAGCTGGGTTAAACCTGAGGCTGAGAGTAGCGGAGGAGCTCATGGTCAGGTTCCAGGCGAGGGTCTATACCAAAGGTCAGAGTCAGGTTTCATGGTCCAGATCAGGAGGCAAAGTCCAAATCAAGCCGAGGTTGATGCCAGGAGTTCAGGAGCAAGGTGCAGAAATGGTCATAGCAACCACAAAAGATCCACACTGTAGCCTGAACACTTCCTGGAATGCCCCTGATGTTTCTATAGGGTGGGAAGCCAATCAGGAACCATGCAACTACTTCTGTCAGACTTCTTGAGGTGGGACTTCCTAAGGTCTGTGTCCACAGCAGGTTGTGGGCAATAGAGCACAGGCTGGTTACAGGTGCTGCTGGGTGGCAGCATGGAGTCCTGGGTTCTAGACCCATGAGACCCTACAGTTCAGGATATACCAACTGAAAGCAGCACCAGACCAGATGCAACATCTGTACACGTATCTCCACTGCTATGAAGATCAACACACCCCACAACAGACCTTTCAAGATCCATGGGTCCCACACATGACTATTACAACATGTGATATACCTCATTCAGTACATAATTGCCCCAAGAACAACTATGTGGGTGAAATCAGACAATCACTATGCTCTCAAATGAACTCATAGATAAAAGACAAGACCACCATATCACCTGTGGGCAAATGCTTTTCACAAAGCAATCACTCTATAGCTGACCTTTCAGTCCTCAGTCTCAAAGGAAATCTGCTCAACACCTTCAAAAGATGAAACTGGGAGCTTAAATTCATAACTTTGCTAGACACTGAAAATCATGGACTGAATAGAGGCATTGGATTTATGGCTTATTACAACAGTCTATAACCCACTTAAACTGCACCTCCACCAGCTTTCTTTTTCCTCTCCCCCATCCCGCCCTAGAGGGGTGTTAATGGGCCACTTCACCTTGAATGATTCCATGAAATATGTGTTAACTACTTATGCTAAACAATCTATTCCACCTCCTATTTAGCTTTGACATCCTGAGTACATTTCCCAAACCGGAAGAAGAGCTCTGTGTAAACTCAAAAGCTTGTCTCTCTCACCAATAGAAGTTTCTTCAATAAAAGACAGCCTCACCCGTCTTGTCTTTCTAATCTCCTGGAACCAACACAGCTACAACAGTACTGCACACAAAAATGTAAAATAAATTAAGAGTTTCTGGAACTCTCAGAGATTAATTTTTGTTTATTTTTATGTGAAAGAACTCTTTTGTAGAATATAGGCAGGTATTTATTTAGCAGCCTTTTGCTGAGAAAGTTCTTTTGGATATTCCTACACCAGCGTTAAATTCTTTTCTACTTGGAACATCTTTGCTTGCTACTCCTGATGGCATTAGAGAAACCCGCAATTTAAACATGGAAAATTGAAGAATGACTTCCACTGATTGTTTATCAGGGAGTAGTAATTTCTACTGAACAATTCTCAAGCTTACTTTTTTACTTCAATAAATCAACAGGCTGTAACATGAGATTTAAAATCTGAGGAGGTATTTAATCCTGGTTTGGACACACACACGGACACGGACACACACACACACACCCCAGTCTGCAGATTTCAGAATCCTCTTAGAAGTTTGTCAGGTGTAGTAACAGGAGAGAAATGAAGGATGGCTTGTCTAGTTCCATCATTAACTAACAATAGTGCATGATTTAGGTGACTGAATTATGTGATGGCTGGCTGCCCCAGAGCCAAGGCTGTGGAGGAGCTGCGAGCTTGGGACCCAGGGCTTGTAGGCTCTCAACTCCCCATCAGCCCACCTGGCAGACTGCCATGGTGTCAGGCAGGGAAGCTGGTTGGAACTTTGTTTCCGTGATATATTTGTAACTTGATGAATTGACAAATTCTGACAAAAGAATGCTTTGTCAGAATTTTCTGATCACTTCTAAGGCTATCTTTTTCAGCTAATGTAATTAAAGGTTTCCTCTGTTCAAATCTAGAAAAGTGGTTTTCAACCTTTTTTCATTTGCGGCCTCCTAAAAATTTTCCAATCGAAGTGTGGACTCCTTTGGAAATTCAACCTGTGGTCCCCTACCATGTACATCTTAGACTGAAAACTGACTGAACAGAATTCAGGTATAAATGTTGCATGTGCTCAGCATGGCATTAGATGCAGCATGAGAAAGGGCACTAAACTTAGGGCTTCTTTGGTAGCAACAACACTTCTAAGTTTGACCTTTAGGTGGGGATGTTCACATATTTATTTATTGATCAGAAAAATGGAATGCCTTTTCTGGGATCTGAAACTTTATTTTTCTAGTCACCTTTCATGGACCCCCATATAGGTGCTGGAACTAGGGGTGCTGCTGCACACACCCACCCCCAGCTTGAAGTAGTAATAACAACTCAAAATATGTGGTTTCTGCCTTCAGCACCCCCACTATAAAAATTGATCCAGCATCACTGGGTCCACGGACCACAGGTTGAAAACCACTGTTCTAGAGAATTCCAGGGAGTTTTGTGCTTCCAAAACAGAATCTGAGAATTGCTGGCTCCCTGCATTGTTTGGTTTCCTCTCTGGAGTTGCTTTTGGTGAAATCTTAAATTTCATTTACTCCCTATGTTTTAGGAATTCAGGAAGGCAGACATCAGAGTTAGTTTCAGTAGAGTACAATAGGGTTAGCCAGAGAAAGGTAAATGAGAAAAAATATTGTTAACCATGAGACCTTTCTACTTGGTTACAAAAGAAAGGCAATAGAGAAGCAAGACAGCACATTAGCTTCTGCCAAGAATATTCCATGTAATTCGACAATAACATTTTTTCAGTTTATACTTGCATTTCCTGACCAAACCTCCCAGACAAACCTGATGTATCTCCCATTCTGTGACACCCCCCCATCTTTCTGTTTTCCATGTCTTCTAACCATACTCCCATCTTTCTGTTCCCTTGATTTGAATTCAATGACTATGATTCTTTGTATCCCTCCTCTCTGTCCTACATCCTAATTATAGTATAATTTCTGTGCAACTCAGTTCAAGGTGTCCTTTGGCTCCAGCAGGCATATATCTCCATATGCTCCTACCCTTACTGATCTACACCTCAGTTTATGTCTAACTAACTATATCACTCATCTTGTTCTGGTCTGAAGCAGCATGCATGCTGGGTCAAGTTCTCTACTGATATAGTGGAGTTATGTCAGAAAACCATATGTTTTTGGTCTCAAGGTAATCCCAGAATGGGCAGAATTTGAGGAGGGCAGTCTGCTCAGCCATGGTGGCCAGACTCCACATTTCAAGTACTACACAAAGGCCCATGGATTTGGGGAAGGGATGATAAAGGTAGGGGATCTATGCTATCTAAGGACCCCATTGCTGTAGTACCTGAGCACCTTACAATCTTTAATATAATTATCCTCACAACAGCCCTCTGAGGGTAGGAAAATACTCTTATCCCAATTTTACAGATGGGAAACTGAGGCATAGAGAGACTAAGTGACTTGTCCAAGGTCACACAGGAAGACCATAGTGGAGAAAGGACTTGAAGCCTGATCTTCTGAGTCCCAGGGTGGCACCACAACCCCTGGACTATCCTTTTTCTCTGTTAAAGGCAGTCTAGACCTTAGATTGGGCAGGGGTGAGGGGAAGAGTAATTATTCTTTCTAATAAAGTGAAGCTTTCAAATAAGTTCAGGTTTCAGTCACATTTGGATTGAGGTTTGGACCAGCTCTTTGGTTGGTTTGTTTTTTTTTCAAATAGCTTCACCCACCCTGAAGAATACTGCCTTGTTCTGCTCCTTACACAGACACACTGCACTGAAATTTAATTGCATCAGCTAGTCTCACATAAGCTCTGTAATTCCACATGCCAGAAAATATTACTGAGGAGGAATATAATACTGCCCACTAAAAAGAGCCTGGACATATGGGATTTCAATTCTTCAGTTTGCAGTAAGAGATGGACCTCTTAAGTACTGAACTATGGGCCATCTTCTTCAATGGGAGCACTATCAGTCCCAGAACTTTTATGTCCTTCTGTGCCATCTGGTACCTTTGATTGGCAGATTTAAAATAAGCACAGAAAAGGAAAAAGAAAAGGAGTCCTTGTGGCACCTTAGAGACTAACCAATTTATTTGAGCATGAGCTTTCGTGAGCTACAGCTCACTTCATCAGATGCATACCGTGGAAACTGCAGCAGACTTTATATATACACAGAGAATATGAAACAATACCTCCTCCCACCCCACTGTCCTGCTGGTAATAGATAAGCTATTACCAGCAGGACAGTGGGGTGGGAGGAGGTATTGTTTCATATTCTCTGTGTATATATAAAGTCTGCTGCAGTTTCCACGGTATGCATCTGATGAAGTGAGCTGTAGCTCACGAAAGCTCATGCTCAAATAAATTGGTTAGTCTCTAAGGTGCCACAAGTACTCCTTTTCTTTTTGCGAATACAGACTAACACGGCTGTTACTCTGAAACAGAAAAGGAAGTAATTGTTCCACCAACTATTTGATTTATGTTGTGTACCTGAATTTGTAGATTAAAAAAAAAGAAGTTCAGTGTGGAAAGACTCAACAGAACAAAGGGCTCAGCTGAACTTTCTGCTGTTATATTTAGAGCTTCAAAAGCTGCAGGAGCCTAGCAGAGATGGAGAAAACTGCATCCAGCTATCTTAAAGAGATAGGAAGAGGCAAAAAGGAACTTTCATGCTCCATTCTAAGCACAGTTTACACTAAGAACAGGGGAAGTAATTCAGCTTTATAGTGGGAAGATATTGGGCTGTGGTTTTTTTCTGAGAAGTATTTTATGATTTCATAGATTCATAAATTATAAACCCAGAATGGACCACTGTGACCATCTAATTTGACCTTCTGCATAACACAGGCCATAGAACTTCCCAAAGATAATTCCTGTTTGTACTTGAGCACCTCTTCTAGAAAAACATCTACTCGTGCTTTAAAAATTGCCAGTGATGTGGAATCCATCCAAAGATTTAAAGTATCTTCATATGTCATTAGTGTAGCTTTTAAATATGATCTGTTTAGAGGCAATATACTCAGTCCCGGGGCGAAAAATGTGCTTCCTTAAAGTCAACAGCAATCTGTACTGATGATCAAAGAGCAAGTGCTGACAGGCTTTTAAGGGAGTCTCATCCAGTTTTCCTTAGCTATCAAGTTGGTGACTAAAATGTGGGAGGAAATGTAGAATGCTCCGTGAGACATATGGAAGCATCCCTTCTTCCCCTCTCAGGGAAAAATAAGTGGTTTCGTTTTCTGAACCGTAGGAGTTCTCTCAATGTAGAAAGCTGGCTCTAAAAAGAGAATTTCAGACTCTTTGATGATTATGAATACTGGGAATTCAAATGAACTTTGTGGCCACTGCCAGTTTCATAAAAGAATAAAGTCTCCAGCAAAGCACAGATGGTATTTTTGAATGATTATGCCAAGAGACTAGTGTGCCTGGGAATACATTTTATTGATATATGAGTAAAGCTGTGAGAAGGACAGCTATGAAAAAAAGAACCTGATTCCTTCTGGAACACCTGAACAGCATGAGAAATTAGATGCAGGGCTGAGGTTATTTACAGTTTTCTCCAGTTAACTTTCTGTGCATTATTTGAAACAATATCCAGAAATCCTGTGTGAATAAAATGGTATTATGCTAAATGAGAATCACAAAAGCCATGTCACCCACAGAAAATATTTAGGAAACTGAACATTTTTTTAAAAAGTACAGACTAGCTGTAGGACTTAAAAGCAACAGCAAAGGGGAGAATACATAAAATGGCCCAAATCCTGCCCTGAATCTCTAAACACTTACATATGTACTTTACTCAAGTGAGTAGTCCCATTGATCTCAGTGGGTTGAATCACAGTCATAAAATTGAAGGGCAGAAGGAACCACCACATCATCTAGTTTGACCTCCTGAATGTCACAGGCCACCAACACCACCCAGTAGCCACACACCAAACCCAGCAACGGAAACCAGACTAAAGCACCACAGCCCACGGGAGCCTAGATTATTACGTGCCACAGGCAGAGAATAGGAGATACTGAGGTGCACCTGTGCATTAGGCCCTCACAATGGCAGGGAAATGATTGAGGTATATGCAGATAATCCTGGCAAATGACCTGTACCCACATGCTACAGATGAAGGCAAAACAAAGAAACAAAAAACAAACCAAAAACCCAGAGGTCAGTGCCAATCTGACCTGGGGGAAAATTTCTTCCAAACCCCACTTATGGTGATCAGTTAGATCCTGACCCCCTGAGCAAAAACCAACCAACTAAGTATCTGGGGAAAAAAAAAAAAAGCTCAGAGCCCTGGCCCACCCTGTCCAAGATCCCATCTCAAGCCATGGCCATCCTTGATGCTGCATCAGAAGGAGATTAAAAAAACCCAGAACACACTAGGTGTGTGGAGGCAAAAATCTTCCTGACCCCGCAGGTGGCTGGCTGAAACCCTGAAGCATGAACTTTTAGGAATACAATATATAAACTGGAAGTGAGCGACAGGGCTGTTGAGCCTTGCCTCTTAGCGTCACAAGCACCCCATCATACAACTGCACTAACTTTGTCCTGCTCTCTTAAAACTAATTAAGTTGTTTGCTTCCACAATTCCTATTGGGAGGCTGTTCCAGAACCTCGCCCACTGCTGGTTAGAAACCTTTTAATTTCTAGCCCAGTGGTTCCCAGACTTGTTCCGCTGCTTGTGCGGGGAAAGCCTGCCGGGCCGGGCCGGTTTGTTTACCTGTCACGGTCACAGGTTCGGCCGATTGTGGCTCCCACTGGCCGCAGATCGCTGCTCCTGGCCAATGGGAGCTGCTGGAAGCGGCGTTCAGTACATGCCTGCACAAGCGGTGGAACAAGTTTGGGAACCACTGTTCTAGCCTGAATATGCTCATGGTCAGTTTATATTAATTTCTTCTTTCACCAGCATTGTCTTTCAGCTTAAATAGCTCTTCACCCTCCCTACTATTTACACCCCTTATGTATTTATAGAGAGCAATCATATCCCCTCTGAGCATTTTTGCAAGACTAAACAAGACAAGCTCTTCCAGTCTCTTCACATAAGATAGGCCCTCTATTCCCCTGAGCAGCCCTCTAGTTGTTCTCTGCACCCCTTCCAGTTTAAATTAATATTTCTTGAAAATAGATAACCAGAATTATATACAATATTCCAAATGAGGTCTTAACAGTGCCTCGTACAATGGCAGTAATACTCTCTGTCTCTACTGGTAATGCCTTGCCTGATACATCCTAGGATAGCATTTGCCTTTTTCACAGCCACATCACATTGGTGGCTTATAGTCATCCTGTGATAGGCTCACATACCCAGTCTCTCTTCTGTTGCTTCCAGCTGATGAGTCCCCAGCTTGTATCAGAAATTCTTATTATTAAACTTTAAGTGCATGACTTTGTACTATCGAATTTCATCCCATTTGTGTCACTCCAGTCTGCAAAGTCATCCAGATCATCCTGTATAATATTCTGATCCTCCTCTGTATTGACAATGCCTCCCAATGTTGTATCATCAGCAAATTTCATTAGCACGCTCCTACTTATTGTGCCAAAGTCACTGATAAAAATATTAAATAAGATTGGTCCCCAAACCAGTCCCTGAGGAACTTAACTACTAACCTCCCTCCAATCCAATAATTCACCTTTCAGCACAACCCATTGTCTTGTCCCCTTTAGTCATTTCCTTATCCACCTTACAATTCTTCTGCTAATCCCCATCTTCGCTAATTTCCCTGTGGCACTATGTCAAATGCTTTACTGAAGCACAAGTACATCAGACCTACTGCACTTCCCTTAGCTAAATAATGAGTTTTTTTCTCAAAGAAGGAAATCAGGTTAGTCTGATATAATCTATGTTTGGTAAACCATATTGCATTACATCCACTTTACCATTTACCTAATTATTCTTTCCTTGTTCTAAAGCCTTCCATACTATGGAGGTCAGACTAATAATTCTGTAATTGCTCAGATCACTTTTTTCCTTTCTTAAATATAGATACAACATGAACTATTCTCCAATCATATGGTACTATCCATGAATAAATAGATACATTAAAAATCCTTGCTACTGTATGAGCAATCTCATGTTTCAAGTTCCTTAAATATTCCATGATGAAAATGATCTCATCCTCCCTATTTGAGTTCATTAAGCTCTTTAAGTCTTTCTTCCACCATAGATGTGGTAATTTCCATTATTAGACACATATCTATCAACCATACTGCTTTCATGCACGTCCCATATTATCATCTCTATTGAAAACCAAGACATAGTATTCATTTAGTTTTTGAGTTGTACCTAAACTATCTTTAATCTCCTTCCCATTCACGCTGCATAGCAGCCCAGCCTCCTCCTTCCTTATTTTCTTTTTATTTATGTAACTAAAAAAACCCTCTTATTTATTTTAATTTCCTTGGCAAGAGCTTAATTCAGCTTGACTTTTAGCAATTCTTAGTTTATTCCTACGTTTTCTGACCTCCATGATGTAACTTTCTTTGCTGATCAATTGCTTCTTCCATGCCCTATAGGTTCTCTGCTTACTTCTAATAACCTTTTTGAAGTGAAAAGAAAAGGAGTCCTTGTGGCACCTTAGAGACTAACCAATTTATTTGAGCATGAGCTTTCGTGAGCTACAGCTCACTTCATCAGATGCATACCGTGGAAACTGCAGCAGACTTTATATATACACAGAGAATATGAAACAATACCTCCTCCCACCCCACTGTCCTGCTGGTAATAGCTTATCTAAAGTGAGCAACAGGTTAGGCCATTTCCAGCACAAATCCAGGTTTTCTCACCCTCCACCCCCCCACACAAATTCACTCTCCTGCTGGTGATAGCCCATCCAAAGTGACAACTCTTTACACAATGTGCATGATAATGAAGTTAGGCCATTTCCTGCACAAATCCAGGTTCTCTCACTCCCTCACCCCCCTCCAAAAACCCACCCCCATACACACACAGACTCACTCTCCTGCTGGTAATAGCTCATCCAAACTGACCACTCTCCAAGTTTAAAACCAAGTTAAACCAGAACATCTGGGGGGGGGGGGTAGGAAAAAACAAGAGGAAATAGGCTACCTTGCATAATGACTTAGCCACTCCCAGTCTCTATTTAAGCCTAAATTAATAGTATCCAATTTGCAAATGAATTCCAATTCAGCAGTTTCTCGCTGGAGTCTGGATTTGAAGTTTCTTTGTTTTAAGATAGCGACCTTCATGTCTGTGATTGCGTGACCAGAGAGATTGAAGTGTTCTCCGACTGGTTTATGAATGTTATAATTCTTGACATCTGATTTGTGTCCATTTATTCTTTTACGTAGAGACTGTCCAGTTTGACCAATGTACATGGCAGAGGGGCATTGCTGGCACATGATGGCATAAATCACATTGGTGGATGTGCAGGTGAACGAGCCTCTGATAGTGTGGCTGATGTTATTAGGCCCTGTGATGGTGTCCCCTGAATAGATATGTGGGCACAATTGGCAACGGGCTTTGTTGCAAGGATAAGTTCCTGGGTTAGTGGTTCTGTTGTGTGGTATGTGGTTGTTGGTGAGTATTTGCTTCAGGTTGCGGGGCTGTCTGTAGGCAAGGACTGGCCTGTCTCCCAAGATTTCTGAGAGTGTTGGGTCATCCTTTAGGATAGGTTGTAGATCCTTAATAATGCGTTGGAGGGGTTTTAGTTGGGGGCTGAAGGTGACGGCTAGTGGAGTTCTGTTATTTTCTTCACATTGTTAGGCCTGTCCTGTAGTAGGTAACTTCTGGGAACTCTTCTGGCTCTATCAATCTGTTTCTTTACTTCCGCAGGTGGGTATTGTAGTTGTAAGAAAGCTTGACAGAGATCTTGTAGGTGTTTGTCTCTGTCTGAGGGGTTGGAGCAAATGCGGTTGTATCGCAGAGCTTGGCTGTAGACGATGGATCGTGTGGTGTGGTCAGGGTGAAAGCTGGAGGCATGCAGGTAGGAATAGCGGTCAGTAGGTTTCCGGTATAGGGTGGTGTTTATGTGACCATTGTTTATTAGCACTGTAGTGTCCAGGAAGTGGATCTCTTGTGTGGACTGGACCAGGCTGAGGTTGGTGGTGGGATGGAAATTGTTGAAATCATGGTGGAATTCTTCAAGGGCTTCTTTTCCATGGGTCCAGATGATGAAGATGTCATCAATGTAGCGCAAGTAGAGTAGGGGCTTTAGGGGACGAGAGCTGAGGAAGCGTTGTTCTAAATCAGCCATAAAAATGTTGGCATACTGTGGGGCCACAGCTTGTGCCACACGCTCTCAAAGAAACTGCGGAATCACCTGATCAACATCCTCTACAGCAAACAGGGAAAGATTAAGAATGAGCTCTCAAAAATGGATACTCTCATAAAAATGGATACTCTCATAAAAAACCAACCTTCCACACAAACTTCCTCGTGGCTGGATTTTACTAAAACTAGACAAGCCATTTACAACGCACACTTTGCTTCTCTACAAAAGAAAAAGGACACTAAACTTTCTAAACTACTACATGCTACAAGGGGCCACAGCAATGGTTCCCTCAACCCACCTAGCAATATTGTTAACCTATCCAACTATACTCTCAGCCCAGCAGAAGCAGCTGTTCTATCTCGGGGCCTCTCCTTCTGCCCCTCCACTCCCACGAACATGATACAGTTCTGTGGTGACCTAGAATCCTATTTTCGACGTCTCCGACTCAAGGAATATTTCCAAAATACCCCAGATGTTCTGGTTTAACTTGGTTTTAAACTTGGAGAGTGGTCAGTTTGGATGAGCTATTACCAGCAGGAGAGTGAGTCTGTGTGTGTATGGGGGTGGGTTTTTGGAGGGGGGTGAGGGAGTGAGAGAACCTGGATTTGTGCAGGAAATGGCCTAACTTCATTATCATGCACATTGTGTAAAGAGTTGTCACTTTGGATGGGCTATCACCAGCAGGAGAGTGAATTTGTGTGGGGGGGTGGAGGGTGAGAAAACCTGGATTTGTGCTGGAAATGGCCTAACCTGTTGCTCGCTTTAGATAAGCTATTACCAGCAGGACAGTGGGGTGGGAGGAGGTATTGTTTCATATTCTCTGTGTATATATAAAGTCTGCTGCAGTTTCCACGGTATGCATCTGATGAAGTGAGCTGTAGCTCATGAAAGCTCATGCTCAAATAAATTGGTTAGTCTCTAAGGTGCCACAAGGACTCCTTTTCTTTTTGCGAATACAGACTAACACGGCTGTTACTCTGAAACCTTTTTGAAGTGGTTATTCATCCAGTTAGGTGAAATTTCAGCTAGTTTTTGTATAGTTGATTTGAAGAAATTCCAGGCCTCCATATTTAAGTCCTTGAGCTCTTCAATCCTGTTGATTCATTTACCTAATTCCCTTAATTTCCCAAAGTCTGCACTTTCAAAATAAAAAAACGTAGTTAATGACCGGGTTTTGATTATTGTTCCATTTAATTTAAAATGAATCAGTTTGTGATTACTCGATCCAAGGTTATTTCCTATGACTAGCTCTTCTGTGATATCCTCACTGCTTATCAAAACCAAGCCTAAAACTGCATCACCTTTTGTTGATTTAGTGCCAGTTTGACGAAGAACACTATCATCTATCGCATCCAGGAATAATTAGGCTCTACCCATATTAGTAGCATTTATTCTCCATTCTATACCCAGAAAATTAAAGTCTCCCATTTTGACACAATTCCCAAAAGTATTTCTCTCTCTAATAATATTAAAGAGATCCCTATCCATATTGGAGGCTGACCACAGGGTTCTAAAGCAGGCCCCTAACATTATCCTAATAGAATCTCTGTTACAATACTTTCTCAAAGTGATTTTGATCCAAACCAGTTGTTTTGTCCATATTATTAGTTATTTCTTTAGTTTACAACTTCATTGATACAATGCTAGTCAGCCACCTTTACCTTTATTCCTAGCTCTCCTAATCAGCACATGCCCTCATGCCTGGAATACAGGTACTAAAGGGTTATTTCACCATGCTTCTGTAATCCCTATAGTATCCTGTTTGACCTCCTGCATCAGTAGTTCCAGTTCACCCATTTTATACCCAGACTCCTTGCATTCATGTACAAGCATTTCAGCTGGTTCCCTCGGACCTCACCCAGTTTTCTAGCCAGATTAGATATTATCCTGTCACTAATTGTTACACCTCCATGACTACTACTCCAATTAATATTTATACTTCCTTTCACCTTGCTGTCCATACTCTTATCCTGTGGTTTTCCATTATCCTTCAGTATGCCTTCATCAACTGATTTTCCTGCTTCTGTGTATTGAATCCAGATGTGGAGATTTCACAAGTCTCTCCCAAACTTCTCCCCTCATCTCCTAGTTTAAAGTCATTCTTATCACTCATGTCAGCCTTTATCCAAGAAGGTTAATACCCCAGAAGTCCATTAGTTAAGAAGAAGTCCTTAGCTAATGTGAATGCCTCCCAACCATCAATCTTTCTCATAGCACCTTTCTCATAGCACCAATCCTTGAGACATCTGTTGATCTTCATTATCTTGTCACACTTTTGCCTTCCTTCTCTAGGGACTGGAAGTATTCCATTGAAAATCAGCTGAGCTTCCACTTCTCTAAGCATCTTTCCCAGCCCAGCATAGTTGTCCTTGATCCATTCCAGTGCGAAACTAGCAGTGTCATTCATCCCGACATGCAGCACTATCTGTGGATTTTTCCCTGTTCCCATCAGGAGCCTTTTCAATCTCACATCCACATCTCATATCCTTGCTCCTGGCTGAGAGCACACTCTTCTGTTCTCTGAATCTGGTCTGGTGCCAGCCTGTAGATTCTTCTGAGTACAGAGTCCCCTATCACATAGACCCGTCTCTTCCTGGTGCTGGTATGAGTCTATCTTCTGTGCTCCCTTGCAGTGCCCTCTGCATCATCCTCATTTCTCCTTAGGCTCCAATCCCTCGCTATCTCCATCTCTTCCTCCCTTCTGCAAGGACTGGTTTCCCTTCTTTTCTTCCTTAGCACCCCATCTTCTGCCTGTTTCTCCTCCTCATTCCCCAGTGCAGCAAACCTGTTATTCAACTCAAATTCACCATTGCTAGTTGGCCTCTTCCTCAGACTTGTCCTCATGGTCACATTCTTCCATGGATCACCCTTGTCTTGTGGCAGTTCACCTTCCAGTTCCTTTTGTTCAGCAGGTGTCTGTAAATCTTGATTTGTGTCTGCCATCTCCTCTCTTTTCTCCTCTGTTATACTTTAAAATCCCCATCTGAATTCCATCATCATCATCTCCAGCTGCATCTCAAATCCTTGGATCTTCTCTGCCATGAGCTCTATCAGGCAATAGTTCATGTATAAGTAGCTTCCATCAGACACCCACTCAAGGATGATGTACATCCCACAGCTTCTGCATCTGATCATCTTCGTCTCCTCTCCTCCTCTGGTCATTTCTAGCGCTGTCTCAGTAGCCATCATTGTCTTCTTTTCCTAGACCCTATTCCTAGAAAAAAGGAAAGGAAAGGAAATGGAAAAAAGTCCCCTCAAAATCCCACTTGCAAACTCCCACAGAAACTTCTCTGTTACCTTCTAGTTGCTCCAGTTTTCGCTAGTGCCTGGCTTTTAAACCTAGCCAAACTAGGTCAGCAATGCCCCCTCACAAAGGGATATCAGCAAGCACAGAATAAAGCCACCTGCCTGGAATAAATCACTGCATCTTCAGAACACGAAATCAACACTCTTGTCTCAGGCCAAACTCCCACAGAAATTTCATCAATTGCATAGAGTTAGGATCATGGGTATTTATGAGATCTTGGACCTCATTCTGATGTCACTTACAGTTTTACACTGCTTGAATCCACTGAGTCAAGTGGAGTTACTCCTGATTTATGCCTGTGCAAAATGAGAAGAGAACCTGGTCCATTGACTTCAGTGGGATTGCTTTGATTATAAATCAGGAACCAGATGGTCCTGTGTGAATTGTTTTAGTAAAATAAAACTAGCAAGAAGAGGGGAGGGAGAAAGATTCACATGTTTTACCATCAAGGAGGTGTCACAAAACATGGCTCTATATTTGCCTGACTATTTCCAGCAGAACTTGAACAGCGTGCAGGAGCATCTCAGCAAGGTCTGCTGGGGTATGTCTACACAGCCTGTGACTGCAAGCCTCCCAGCCTAGGTCAACAAACTTGGCTCGTGGGGCTCACAGTAGCACTCTAAAAATAATGGCCTAGTCTGCATTTTGAAGTCACCGACCAGGCTGGAGCTTGGGCTCTGAAGCCTAAGGATGGGGATGGGAATAGTCTATACAGCTATTATTAGAGTGCTATCAGAGCCCCATGAGTTCAAATCTGTTGACCTGGGCTGGGAAGCTCACTACCGCAGCCTGGGTAGACATACCCTTTATGCCTACTGTGGATAGAAGACTTAGGGCCTGATTCAAGATCTCACACCAGTTTAAATCATGAGTAGCTCCACTGAGATCAATAGAATTTGCCCTAAGTGGTAACTAGGAAAGCACCTTCTCACCAGCAAGATGACAAAAAAAAAAAAAAAGAAAAAACCAACTAACCACATTGCCAGCATGGTACCCCCTTGTGTCTCTTCAGGACCAATTCACCCATCTATGGGTCTCTGCTAGTACATTTCTGTATCTGTGAGGTCCAGTCCACCCTTCAGCTCTACCCTTTCCAGGGCATTAAGGTCCAAAGGTAATGGGAACAAAAGAAATATAGCTCTGGTCATCCCACAAACCTTCAGTGGGATCCCACCCTTCTATTCAGGGCTTGTCTCCTAAACAGTCCATGCTTGCACCAGTCCCCCAGACTCTGGTTGTCCCTTCTATAAGGGCTGAACCAGCTAGCAAGTGAGCTCTTTCTCAGGACTGCAACCAGGCTTATCTCTCATTAAGGTGTAGCCCCCTCCTGCTCCCTGGCCCAGTATAAGGTTGTTCAAAATAGGGAAAGTCTGCCTTGTGACTTTTTACTCAACTTTGGGAAACTGGGCCTGAGGCTCCTCTGTGTGCTCTGCGTTGTGTGTCAGTGTGTATTCACCTCAGACCAGGGCCACTCAGACAAACCACCAGGAACAAGGTTTTATTCCATAAAGAAGTATAGAACAGGATTACAGTCCAGCAGCCTCCTCTCTGCTTGCCTGCTCATGCTCCCAGCTTCAGTCAGTGCTTCAACTTCCTGCTGGGTGAGGCAGAAGGTACATCCTGGCAGGAACCAGGAAGTTCTCCCAGCATGCCACAGTTTAGTCCACAACTTGTAGGTCCCACAGCTGCTGTTGAAGCACACTGGACCTTGGGCTACAAAGGGAAGCCAAGCTGTGCTCTCCTCATCCCCAAACTGATCTAGTTCTCCTTTTAGCTCTTCTCTCCACACCTGACATTGGCTGCAGGTGTAGCAGGGCAGGATCAGCTGGGTCCACCAGCTTTCCTTAACCCTCTCATTGTCCGCATGGAGGCCTCTCTGCCCCATCACATGCACACATAGCACTCTCGGAAAATATTTGTGCAGATGCAGGTGATGAGGACAATACACAACAGATTAACAATAATATTTAAAGATTTCTCCGAATTTGTGCTGCATCAGATATATAGACATCAGCATCCAACCAACTTATCCATCAAGTTACATGGAGTTCCTGTTGAAACAAGTAGGATTTTTCAAATGCTCAGTCAACCACCAGAGGGAGCCAATACATTCACATAGATGTAACTGAAACGTACTGAAACTGCCATTGAAAATGTACAGTAATTAAACTTTTAAAGAAAGGGATGATCAGTTCAATGTGCTACTTCAGGCACAGTTGTATATGTATAATGTTTCATGATAATGAGAGCTAATACGCTAGAGGTTTCGCTGCTTCAGATGGGAAGTACACAGGGCCTCAGACCAGACAGAGCCACTATAAAAGAGCAAAGATAACTTTGTTTACTTCCTTCCTAACCCTCTTTTTTTTCTCATGTAGTCTGCAGGAGACATAAAGGAAAACAACCCTACCCTATGGCACCTTTCCAAAGACTGAGCTTTCTAGCTAGGGAGAAGATTTGACTTCTTAGGGCCCCCTGGCGAGAGAAGATAGTCAGAATTGAGAGTCCTTCTTTGGTTCCCTCGCCCTAGGGTGACCAGACGTCCCGTTTTTAAGGGACAGTCCTGTATTTAAGGTCTCCTGCAGGTGTCCTGACCTTTTCTCAAAAATGGGCAAATTGTCCCGTATTTCATGCCTCTTCCACCATCAGTACTGGAGGTCCTGCTGCTGGCCAGATCCTGCTTGCCAGGCACCCACCCACCAGCGGTGAGTGGGAGGGTCCAGTGGCCAACAATGCGGGTGGGGTGTGCAAGGCTGGTGGCAGGGTGAAGTTTCAGTGCATGGGGCCAGGCCACTCCCCCCGCCGGTCCATCAACACAGCCCCTGCTGTGTGCCAGCTCTGGAGTGGGGCAGGGGAGAGGGGAAAGTGATTTTGAGCCTCTCCCTGCCTTGGACCTTCAGGCTCCACAGCAGCCCCTGGGCAGGGGCTTAGTACCCTCTTCAACTGTTCCCCCCACCCCACAGCCCTGTGTCCTGCCCCTAGGGAGCACAGAGCAGCTCTGTCCCCTAGGCACCCTCTCCTGCTGAGCCACCTCTTTGGCTAGGCTTCATGGCTGCTGAAGCCCCTGCAATATTGTTGTTGTAACCTCCTAAACCAGGCAAACAACATCCATGACAAAAGCCAGGAAGGGCTGTAACAAAACAACTAATGACTTAGAAAGTTTTTGTATGTGCCTCAATTTCCCCAATAGGTGCATTTATGTTGTTGCTTTTTTTTACCCTTTTGCTTTGTTAACAGAACAAGGCAGTAATAGTGAGAGCCCAGGAATACCCGAACAGGAGTGGTGGGACCACTCTTGCTGCTTCAGGCCTGCAAAATTTATTAGTGTAATACAGTGTATGCATGGTAGCACATATCTATGGGAATCCTCGGGTGTCTGACTCTTTTGTCCTCCTTTACTAATTTTACCACTGTTCAAAATTAGCCATAATAAAAAAAAGGTCAATTATCCATTGGTGGGGGGGTGGCAATTGTGGCTTAGCATCCTGGGAATGTGGCATCATGTATTATCTGGAATTGGGTGGTCCATCACAACGTGTGGGAGGTGGCTCCCCACAATAACATGGCTAAGCTGTATGTGCTGACTACATCTTCTGACTATCAGCACATATGGATTGCAGAGGGCAACACTTGGCAGCTGTGGCCTATGAAGCCTCCTCAAATGATGCGTAGAGAAAAGGCAATGCCAGACCACTTTTATAAGATGCGTCAACACATCTGCTGGGAAAGGGAGGCATTGGGATACGCCCCCACTAAGGCCCACGTGTTTTCCAATACCTCTGCATGTGTTTGGAGAACCATCTACCCCAGGGTGCCCCTTGATTTGCTGTTACACTCTCAGGCACAAAATTTTTCTGTGTATTGGCCCATGGTTATGCAAAGTATGGCTAATAACTCTAACTATGTTGTGTTTAATTTTTCATGAATTACACCCAATGTTTTCCTGCCCTTAACACACACCTGGGAACAACTGACCTTATTCCAGACAGATGCCTCCTCCTTTACCGTGTTGCAGCACACGTTTAATTTGAAAAAAGCTGCCTTTGCCCCTGCCATTTGGAGGGGGCATCTATGCCAACAGGGGACATGTTATGCTATGTTACTAATAAAGCCAGAAGCCACTACTGACTAGTGTATGCAATTGTTATTGCCCTAACCATTTTGTTTGTGTGATATTGCTGTTTATGTAGGAGACCAACAGTGACCCTAGCCACCGTGTCAAAAGAAGGGTGAAAACCTAAGTGGTGACCCCTCACAACAAAATGTTGACTTGGGGTCCGGGGGGGAATGTCACAACCAAATGGCCCCTTCCCTCAGGGGGTCCCCTGGGGAGGCAGATCAGCATTGGATGTTGCTAACACTGTTGCAGACATCACAAGGCATTTTGGGAAGGGTTAAAGGTGTGAGTGTGGAGTGGAAGATTCCTTTTCAGTTTGCGAGGGGCCGAAGGGGGAGGAAGAGAGCAAAGAACGGGTTAACTTGACGCTTTGGCTAGCTCAGTCCAAAAATAAGATGTTGGCCCCAATCCAAGGTCACGGCGCTCAGCAAGAAGTCTGCAGCTGCGTTCATATCTTATCCAACCCCAGTCAGCCATGAGAAAGAAGAACTAAGCTGAGCAGGACTGCAGAGATTGCAAAAATTAGTGAGACGGCAAAGGCCAGCAAGGGGAAAAACAAAGTCTCGCATCCCTAAAGCCAGTGTGTTTTGGGAAAGCTGAGAAGGTCACAGAAAGCTGGTTTGGACTAGTTCAAAGAGCACAAGAAACAAAGTCCCTGAACAAAACACCCCCAAAAAACCCAGGACTTAAAACCCTCCTAAAAGCCAAAGCAAGTTGGAGATCAACAATGGACCCTGAACAACCCGTGCACGGGACAAGAACTCTGATCCACCCTTCCCCACCTCTTCTTCTTACGTTACGCCCGGGCTGGCCAGCTTCGGGTCGTGCGTGTGTGAGTATGAAAGTGGGTTAGGGCTGGGGCACTAACGCTTTCTTTCTTTCTTTCTTTCTTTCTTTCTTTCTTTCTTTCTTTCTTTCTTTCTTTCTTCCTCTGAGTGACGTGTTACTTTATTATTTTATTAATAAAGCTTTAAACTAAGTCACTTGGTATGCTCCTTCATCTCCTCCCCTAACAATCCTGTGGCCTCAGCCTGATCACCTGACACCTCAGGCAGATTGGTAACATAAATCTGTCACATTGGTGCACAATGCATTCTTAGGGCTTAACCCCTTATGTGAGTGGCCACCAGCAGCCTGGAGGTGTTAGCTGTCTTTCGACACTAAGCAGGCAGGAAGAGACAAGCTGCTTCCAGCCACAGGGTGTGTGTGGGGAGGAAGTGCTCTGCAAAGACATGGGCCAGGTCATCCCTTCCCCCACCCCTCCATCCCTGGAGCTGGAAGCAGCTCCTGTCCCTTCCCTCCCACAAACTGCTGAAAGGTTACTGCTGGCCATGTTCTGGTATGAATCCTGGCAGAAATCAGGGTGGGGGGATTTGACCCTGTGAGCCTCTCCCGCCCACCCCGCTGCATTGCCTCAGGAACATGTCCAGCCAGGCATGGAGGGCGGAGAGTGCTGGGCATGGAGGGTAAGTCACAACCCCTGTGTGAGAGAGGTGTACGGGAGTGTGTGTGTGTGTGTGTTACGTCTCCCTGTTGGGGAGGGTATGTGTGTCACCCCTCCCCGTGTAAACCCTAAAGCTTTAAAGATAAGAAGGTAAATAAAAAGAATCCAACTCCACGGTATTTCTTTTTAACGGGGGCTCAGTCAACTTGATGTTAATTTGAATGTTTGTACTGCATAGTTCTGACTGATTGCCATTGAACTCACTTGAATATGAGTAATTTTACTAGGTGTCCCATATTCAGTGTAGGAAAATATGGTCACCATACCTCTTCCCCTGGGATAGAGAAAGAGAGAGGAGGGAATAGACACCACTGGGATCTCAATTTCAAGTGAGAGGAGAGGAGGAACAGAGGGTCTCATCTTCATTATCCATGTCAAGGGGAGTGAAGATTATGTTCTCCTTTCCTCCAATTTTGGCTAGCCCATGAGGTGGAGGATTCTGGAGAATGATCTCAGCACTTGTAAGTCACATCCATTTTATGACCCATTTACAGCAGCTGTGTGTGTTTTGGAATATATATTTACCTTAAACACTGTTTCACTTAACATTGCATTATGGGAAATTATAATGAATAATGCATATTAAATCAAACATTTATTTACATTTCAAATATTTAAGTAAAAAACATACTGCACATACTTATACAATGGGAACATTTTCATTGTATATTTAACTATAGAATAGAGTTTAAACAATTGCGGGAGATTATTATCAAGGTGATCTCTCCAGACTCTTTGAGCAAAATTCCAATTTGTTGAAAATTATTGATCTGCTGAATACTACCTGCACTTAAATATAATTAGGCTAAGTCCCATTCTGATACCAATAACATACAGTCTAAAGAGAAATGATAAAAATAAATACAAATTATTATCTGACATAATTCTGATATAACATAAGCAGTGCCAAATGAGCACTTTGGTGAAAATTGCTATTCCGAGGGGATGGGTTGCCTAAATAGTCTGCAACCACATTTATCATGCAAGTAGTAAAACAAATTGTACTGGGACAAAGCAACCTGTAACATTTTGAGTTGCTCATTCAACCTCACAGAAAATCATTATCTGATGATTAAATATGAGACCTGAAAATGAAGAAACCTAGCAGAAAAAGTAAGAGGCTTACCAAACAATGTGAAAAGAAAATGAGTACTTGTGGCACCTTAAAGACTAACAATTTTATTTGAGCATAAGCTTTCGTGAGCTACAGCTTTTATTTTTCTCTGTACAGGATATTAATTCACCCATTTTATCTTTTCTCTGTCCCATCTTTATTGTCCCCATACCTAAGTGTTGCTTAATTATCTCATCATCAACCACAGCTGAGTAATTTAGGATGTTTCATAATAGAAATATTCTGATCAACTCCAGTAGATTGAAATTAGTTTTAAAGACTACAGCTCATGAAAGCTTATGCGCAAATAAATTTGTTAGTCTGTAAGGTGCCGCAAGTACTCCTTTTCTTTTTGCGGATACAGACTAACACGGCTGCTACTCTGAAACCAAACAATACGAATCAGCCCCAAATCTGTATAATTCAGGATCACTGTTATACCCTCATACAAGGTTCAGGATCATGGTGACTTTGAAACTCCATTGCTGGTGACACTGAAAACTGGACTGGATTACTAGAAGAATGGAGGACTAGAATAACTAGGAAGCAATTCTGCATTGGAAGTGGTATGATCTAAATGATCTAATAAGTCTTTCCCATCTCTATTATCTTTGATTTCCTAATTCTATGACTTATCTATACCAGTGTTTTCTATGGTTAACGTTTTGGGACTTAGGAGTCACAACAAATTGCTAACCATTACTATAAAGGAAAATTGACCTACTTCAAATGTTGGGCTGTGTTTAAATAATTTCAGTGCAGCAGAGCTAATAGTGTTCATAATAATTTATTTTCATTTTTAAAAAGTTGCATTTCCAAAGGAAGTATCATCAATAAATATACTTTATTGAAAGTGTACATATGTTCACAAGAAAGACTGTTTAAGTGGCATCCTATTCAACTGTTCTTTGTGTGTACTCTGAGCTTTAATGGCTTACTTGGGTGACTAAATACACTTTCACTCAGAAAATACACTTTTCACTCACTACAGAGCTGACATAGGTATAAAAAGATGGGCTGGATTGTTTTCTTTCTTAAGCATAATCAACAAAGCACTTGTCTATTACAAATGCAGGATTTTTTATTGCTTGTTATGATGAGCGAAAGTGAACTGTAGCTCACAAAAGCTTATGCTCAAATAAATTGGTTAATCTCTACGGTGCCACTAGTACTCCTTTTCTTTTTGCGAATACAGACTAACACGGCTGCTACTCTGAAACCAAATAGATATAATGCTTGACTTTCAGTTTGTAGATCTGGCATCGGTCAAGGCACCTTTGCACTTGCCAAATGAGTGAATCTGATTTGACAATCACTGAAAGACAATAGAACCCCATATTACAATTATTTGGAATGTCACTTTTCTGACTACAGTACACTACAAAGGATCTGCTTACAGAAAATTCAGCCCTGGAATTGTCAATCTTTCTTTATACTCTAGACATAGTTCGGCAGGGGGCAGGATCTAGATCCTGAAGAATCAGGTAGTGAAGACATGATTTCCCTCTCAAGACAGACTGTTGCAATATTTCTAATGTAATGTATGAGGTTCCAAATATTGTGTAAACTTCCTTCCACTCTGAAAGAACCCCACATCCCACAAAAATATCTTGTCTCATCGCAGAATTGATATTGAATGCAGTGTCACGAGATGGATGTCTGCAACAAGCATCACAGCTCAGGGATGCTTAGCCCTGCACCTGTGCTTAATTCATCATTCTGCTCAGGGATCTGTGTAAATCCAGGTGGCTGCCCAGGGTACATTTCAGGGAGCTACAGTGGCTGTGACGGTAGTATTTTTCAGTACAGGAAGCAGTCTTCTGACGAAAGGACGCCATGGACACACTGCACCAAGTTCATCCCTGGGTGTGTGTGGGTTGTGAATGGAGTCTGAATAGTCCAAAAACAAGTTTTCTGACCTAGGCCTGATCCCACCATTAAATATTTCAATTGACTTCAGTGAGAGCAGGATTGGGCCTCTGTTGAAGGGGAGAAGAACAGAGATGGGTTGGGTAACTTATACAATGGAGGATGGGAGAAAAAAAGAGATGATGGATTCACTTTGATGACTGTAGTCTGGGGCCAAAGCAGTTCTTACCTTGTTTTGCTCTAGCTTCACTATCATCCTATTCTGTAGTACCTGATTTGGGAACCACAGAGCATACTGGTGACTACGAGTGTAACTTTCACAGTTGCACAAAAAAAGATGTTTTGTAACACCAAAATGTGGGATTTGGGGGGGAAAGAGACTTAGCATCTAACCTGGAGGACATTTGTTAATGCAACACCATTAAAACAGCAAGATAGGTACAAATCCCACTGAATTTTGTTTTCTTAGTCAAAAATAGATCTGATGAATAAGGTTGATCATTTTCACAGAGGAAAGATGCATCAATTTGCAGAAATGCCAACGCCTGGGTAGTGGTTAAAAATTCATGAATTTGTGAAAAATCTCATATTTTACTCAAAGTTCACTCAAGTGATCAGATATAGCTGCTTATTAGGATGAGTTCAACTTTATCCAGCTTCCATGGAGTCTTTCCATTGACTTTGGAGGCTATTGGATCAGCCTTGAGCGAAGTAGGGAACCAACCTCCTTTTCCAAGCAAAGCTTTCATTGTTGTTGATGGGAGTTTTGACTGAGACAGGCATGCAGAATTAGGTTCTGTGAGCCTGATTCTCTACTAAATTACACCAATGTAAATCAGAAGTTACAGCACTAAAATCAATAGAATCACAACAGTGTAAAACTAGGGTAAATGAAAGCAGAATCAGCCCGTATAAATTAATAAAACAGAATGCAAAATCAGATATAGCATTTTAGCTGCAAGTCTTTTTTTTAAAGTAATGACAAAAATAGAACCAACACAGTAACCTAATTATAAAGGCCCAAAATAGTCTCACAATTAAAGTTCTACCTTTATCTCAGATTTTTATTTTTCTCTGTACAGTATATTAATTAACCCATTTTATTTTGTCTGTGTCCCATCTTTATTGTCCTCATACATAGGTGTTGCTTAATTATCTCATCATCAACCATAGCTGAGTAATTTAGGATGTTTCATAATAGGAATATTCTGATCAACTCCAATAGATTGAAATTAGTTTTAAAGGTATAAGTCCGGATGAAACCAGCACAGACATGCCATTGAGTGCTGTCTCTCTGATCTCCATTAAAGCAAAAGGTACAAAGCACCCAAATATTACTTAAAAGTCACAGCTAAACACACCAGACGTGATACTTCTGTGGGACTCATAGCTGAACTGTGCTGCAGGCCCTAAACCTCATGGCTGACTCAAATGCATTCTTACTAATTAGCTTGATGAGGCTTTTAAGTATGCTCAGTGTTGTTACAAAGATGAGAGGCATTAATCATAAAGCCAGATGATCTGTTCTGATTTAAAGGGTAATGATTAAGGCTACATTTTAGTCATGGGTATTTTTAGTAAAATTCATAGACAGGTCACGGGCAGTAAACAAAAATTCATGGCCCGTGACCTGTCCATGACTTGTACTGTATAGCCCTAACTAAAACTTGGGCCTAGGAGCTGCAGGGACATGCCAGCCACTTTCGGGGAACCCCCTCCCCAGGTAAGCATCACTCCACACCCCAACTCCCTGCCCCAGCCCTGAGTCTCCTCCCATACCCAATGTGCTGCTGCTGGGAGGTGGGGGGTGGGTGGCCAGAGACTGACCCCGCAACAGCCAGTGCGGCAGCCCCAGAGCCAGCCGCAACAGCCACTGCAGAAGTCATGGAAAGTCACGGAATCCGTGACTTCCATGACCTCTGTGATAGATACGCAGCCTTAGTAATGATAAATAGTGCACATCGCTGAGCGAGGGAGACAAAGAAAGGTGATATAACCACCACCGAAAGACAGGTATAGCCAAATTATACTCTCTGGTTGAACAGACCAGAAACATTCAGATGCCTGCCTAAATAGGGGTTATTTTGAATAATTTTCTGATCCCAACCCCAGCTGATGCCAAGAAAACCCTAAATGAACAGACAAAAGGAGAAAGAGAGAGACAGAAGGTGAAACCTTGGCCTAATTGAAGTCAATGAAAAAACACCCATGGAATTCAGTGGAATCAGGATTTCACGCAGATGTGTTTTCAAACTCAAATTGCTTGCCACTAGTGATTAATAAAACTAGCTCTGAAAATTGGAAGTAATTCCAAGCATTACAGGGCAGTGTTATTTTTTTATGAACATAGTTTGCCATATTGGATGAGTTCATTGGCCCATCTATTCTAGTATCTCATGCACAATCTCCTGGCTGACCACTGAGCTTTTAGTACTTCATGCTCCAATGTGAGCCAGCAGAGTGGAATAAAGAAAAATTCTTCTGACTCTGAAATTATTTGATGCCACTTGGTCTCCCCATTTCACAACTTTGCTCAGTGGTTTGAGTATTGGCTTGCTAAACCTAGGGTTGTGAGTTCAATCCTTGAGGGGGGCCATTTAGGGATCTGGGGCAAAAATAAGGGACGGTACTTGGTCCTGCTATGAAGGCAGGGAACTGGACTCAACTCGATGACCTTTCAAGGTCCCTTCCAGTTCTATGAGATAGGTATATCTCCATATTATTAAACAGGATAATCTTATTTGGAAAGTCATAATTTTTCCATTGACACATGACATTCTTTGGGCAAGATTTGTTGCAATTGTCTAACGGTGGCAATATCAGTGATACAAATGGTCATATTTCAATCATACAGCATCACACCGACATAAGCTGGTGAAAAATGTGATTGCAGGGCTGTAACTAGGGCGGGCTGAGAGGAGCAGGGGCACAAAAATGAGGCAACACAAGATTGGGCCCTGTGGCGTCAGAGCCCCCAGGACTGGACCCAGCTGCATCAGCCGGAGTCCATGAGCATAATTTGGGGGAGGGGGGCATTGTCCTCCCAGACAGAGGCCTGGGCCAGGAGCTGAGGGCGTATGGAGCTGCTTCCCCTACCGCTGGTGCCGCTGCAGCTGGACGCTGCCTCCTGAGTCCTAGGGCCGGTCTGCTTCCCCTTCTACATGTGCTGGGTGCCCTATATAGCCATCATCCTGTACAATGGTGAGTGCCTGTGGGGGCGGGGGAGGGAAAGGGGTGCAAGGCAAGGCGGGTGTAAGGGTGGAGGATATAGAGTAAGGGAGCTGAGGGGGATATGATGGAGAATAGAAGGGGGTAAGGGAATGCGGGGAAGTGGGAGTCCCGCATGCAGTGTCCCCTCTGCAGCAGCAGTAGCTGGGGCTCCCCTATTAAGCCGGCCTATCCCCCACCCCAGCACTGACAGCCCATCTCTCATTGATACCCCTGCCACAGATACCCCCTCCAGTGCCTCCAAATACCCCCTCCAGCACCCCCGAATCTCCTTTACAATACACAGACACGCCTCCATCACCCCCAAAGCCCACTCCAGCTCTTCCTCCCCCTCCCACCAACAGTGTCCTCTATTTGGGACCTTGAGATATGGTAACTCTAGGGGTCACTCCATTCTCACAGCCTTGGTTTCGGGAGCTGGCGGAAGCGAGTCTCCCCTGCCAGTAGCCGCCTGCCCCCAATGCCTGGGCTGCACAACGGGCTCACATGCTGAGTTCAGAGCTCGGGCTGCGTGACTGCGAGCCTGGCAACCATGGGGCTGGGGCGGAGCAGCCAAGGGCCCAAGCAGATCCCACCAGCTTCCAATCTGCCAGCTTCTGGCAGGAGGTGACAGTTTTCAAACTCTGGGCCGCATCCCCCTAGGGAGGCACGCCCCACAGTTTGAAAACCTCTGTGCTAAATGGGAGGCAGAAATCTAGGGGGTCATATGCCCCCACGTGCCCCTCCACACATTGCCTCAACAGGGAGCAAATATTACTGCTCACCCCAGGCACTAAAATGGTTAGTTATGGCTCTGTGTGAATGTGACAAATTTAATGCCTTCCCTTCTTTCATACCAGGTACTTGTGGCCTATTGGCTAAAGCACGGGACTGGGACTCAGGAGAACTAGGTTCTATAGATGGCTTTGCCATGGCCTGCTGCATAGCCTTGGGCAATTCTCTCCACCACTCTGTGCTTCACTTTCCCCATCTGTAAAATGGGGCAATGATATTGCCCTCCTTTATAGAAGTGCTTTGAGACCTATAGATGAAAAGTGCTATATAAGAGCCATATATTATTGTTTACAGTATGTATCCAGGTGATAGTTTTATCAGTAGAGTTAGATATACTCAAGCATATGAGTGATTCTTGTCCCTAAAGTCTATAGGTAATGCTGTTCTCTCTAATTTACATTATATATTCCACACTCTTATTGCATATGGAATGCTCATGAATGTAACTGAAGATCTTAAGCATGGAACGAGTAAGCACAAAGAATCTAACAGGGATCAGTACTGTGAATATTGTTTATACAGAGAGGATAATTTTGTTGTATAAATGGAAAAAAGCTTGCATGGAGCTACGAAGTAGCAGTTTTCCCGAGGTCACATGCAGTGTAGCATATGAGGAGTAAAGGCAGTCAGTAATGTAGGAGGTGTATAAGCATATTGGGAGCATTATTTTAAAATAGCTAGTTTCTCTTTGTGCAGTTTGTGCATGATGGCTTTCAAAGCTTTACAGATACAAATCAGCTATACACTTTTTTTCTGGATACTGGAAAGGACGGATTAACCAATCATCCTGGAGAAACTAACCAGATTCCAGTTGGTTGTTCCTACCACATCCATATCTATTCATCACCATTTTATTCATGAGAAGGTACAGTGATGGATTCATCAATAAAAGCTCAGCCTGTCAACTATCCTCAAACAAGAAATGGTTAAGTACAGCAAAGACTCTAGAACAAACCAAAGAGGCAGATGTCAAACGTTCTGAATAAATGATATCATTGAAACTCCATGTGAGACCGACAAATGACCTGATGACTTGAAAAGGGTAATAATGATAATGCCAGCCATGAAAGGAACAAACTACAGTACTATGGGAGTCCAGAAACAAGATTATATATAATATGGCCATAACTACTGGAAAATAACTGAATTTAAGGATTGCAGTGTTGTAGTTGTGTTGGTCCCATGATATGAAAGAGACAAGGAAGATGAGGTAATATCTTTTATTGGTCTAATAAAAGACATTACTTCTTTCAAGTTGTCTAGAGTGGCTCATAAGTGCCAACCTCAGGGCAGACTGTCAAGGAAGAGGGCACAAACCCCAAACTAGCTGTCTGTTGTATAATTAGATTTCATCAACCAAGTAACAAGTGTCAACTCCTCAAGCACTATAACAGCCTTAACATGAAGTCACAGACAGTCCCCTTGGGGACTCCAGTCTATGTCACCACCCAGGCAAGCCTGCCTTTGTAATATATCAACCCTTACACCAAAAATCACAACAATATTCAGGTTACGCCCAGTCCCAAAGGACCAGTCACTTACCCCAGGTCAATTGTACCTTAGATCTCATGCCAAAAACAATGCTTGTACCTTATCCTGTAATAAACTAACTAAAGATTTATTAACTAGGAAAAAGAAATGAGAGTTAATTACAAGGTTAAAGCAGGTAAACATACACTCACCAATGAGTTACAGTCTTAGGTTTCAAAAGGTAATAGTGCTGCTGTAATATGCAAACTCTATATGTCTTTTGGGGCTAAGGATCCTTTGGGGATCCCTTGCTTATGCTGTCTCCAAATTCCAAGCAGCACAGTGATACAGATATTTCTGGTCAGGGATTTCTATTCCCTTCCTCCAGAGTTCAAACTGTGATGGAATGAGGGTTTGTGCACATCCCCTCTTCATGTGTTTGGGGGGAACAATCAACAAAGGCTTTTGTTCACTGATGTTCCACAATAGTTTGTCCGGTGTCCATAGACCTGCTTTGGGTGGGCAGGAAATGACACCTCTATGGTAAACTAGTATCTCACACTTGGTAATGCTTCTCTCCTGACTATGTGGGTTTCCAGTTTCATATCAAACACTTTTAAAGTTACAAAGCACATTTAAGTATTACCTTATAACACAGGATACAGATTTTATAAGTGAGATTAAGGAATGGAACAACTCACAAGCATTTCATAAAGTCCAAACACTAGACACATCTCGATAAATCTAATATCTGTTTTAACAATACTAACATGGACATGAGCCAGACTGGTTTCCAGCTATGCATTTGTCAGTGTTCAGTGAGGCCTAGGGACCTTGGCATGAACTGGCACCTGGTCACAACCTTACCTACCTTGATTTAAGGATGTTTAACTGAGAAACTTCTAAAGGTATGGGCTGTGAATCAAACCACTGAGAGCTAAGAAGAATTGTATTTTCCCGTGAGGGTGTGGTTTTTAATCTCTGGGACTCTCTTGCTCTTTGATTTGTGAATAAAGCTGTTCTAAAAGGTTTTATATTCTATAATCCACAATCCTTATTGATAGAATCCAAGGCAGCAAGGATAGGGCAGTGGAGAGGAGACACCAAAAGAGGAAGCTATGATCACACAGGGCCAATTGGATATCCTTTACTCAGATTGAATAAAACCTTGCTACACTAATAGTTCCACTACAGTCAATTCAGCTGCTAGTATAGTAAGATTCTACTTGATGTGAGGCAGGGTGGCACAAGTGGTACCATAGTGATTTATGAGCTAGAAAGGTCAACATATGGGTAGGTTTGGATAGGATGGGGAGTTCAGAATGCCATAAAAAGCATCACATAATTTGTAATATCTTTGGAGTAGGGGCCATCTTTTTGCTATATGTGTGTTCAGTGCAGAGCGGAATGGGGCCCTGATTCCTTATCCGGGCCGCTGGCTCTACCTCAATACAAATAAATATTAATACAGTAGTTATAATTTACTGCTGAAGGTTACCATTTCAGACAACAATCTGGGATGAGATGGAAACCTTTCCTCAGTTTGACTCTTTTGAATCCTTTCTATCTTGACTCATTTGATCTGTCCCAGCTCTATTTTAATTCTTAGAAGCACTCAGGAGCCTACAAAGAGATTCAGAAAAACAGCTATAAAAATTATTTCAGTGTACCCAGGCAGTAACTATTCCAGTTTCCTCACACCTGACAGTGGAGCTGACCCAACCCAACCCAACCCATTGTAAGTTAGAAAGGGAATTTCTCTTCTAAGCAAAAATGAATGCATAATCTCTTGTATAGCACAGCCTGGAGATCACAACAAGGAGGCCTGAGATATGGAGCTGGACAGCCTGGGGAGAATAAGAGGGAAAAAAAACCTTTGAAAATAATTATTGCTGAATTTTATGTCTTCAGTACTTTTAATATGCAGGGGGGGGAGAGGACGGAGGGAGGGAATGAAGATATTTCATTGGGAAGGAATAAATTAACATTGTCACAGAATTTAGATGATCTTTCCATGGAATTTTGTCTCAGGCCCTGGCTTTGTTATATTGACCTACAGTGTCAGATTTTCCTCAATATGTGATCACTACATCACTTTCCTACCTTTCCAATCTGTAATTGCCTGCTCAGAGAGAAACATGCAAACAGCCACAGAGACTAACGTCCTCCTTTAGTGAAAACCTAAAATTGCATTGTTCCTTTGCTTATGTACAAAGGGATAAAGGAGCATACCGACTACAGACCCAACCCATGATTCTGCAGTAACCTCTGCATTCAGTGGGGCTCCACCCACATGGAGCTTATTGTAGGATCAGGGTCAAAAAGTCTAACAGTTTAGACCTGTTTCCCTACTAGTCTGATGCAACTCCTATTAAAGGAAGTGAAAGATTGCCATTAACTTCAGTAGGAGTTGAATCAGGCACTACTGGGTCTGAATAGTAGCTATATCATTGGGCTAACACATTTCTTCTTAATTAAACAACTGGAAAGAGCAAGAAACCATTTTTTTATATTCCCATTGATTTGTCCAAGTTTATAAGAGACTAACAGGAGCACTGTGGTGTGGTACAGATAGGAAGACAGGATCAGAAAAGCAATCAATAGCAAGACTAGAACTATAGATTTCTTTAAGACAGCCTGACTAAGATAAAACTCATCAGCTCATCTGTTTCTTGGCTGTCAGCAGCAGTGCCTTTTAAAAGGAACTAGAATTATAATGTTATAAGCTGTAAAGCATTAAATCACAAGTTTTCACTAGGTCTCATGCCTATTATGAGCTAAAAGATTTTGTATAATGCAAAAAGAAAGGTGGCAATAGGCTGTATTAGTATTAGAGCAACAGTATCTCTCTAATTAATAACTGGATGGCTGCCAAGCTCTACAAATGTAACCACCACTTCCCTCCCCCAGTTATTTTATTACTGAAGATAGCTCTCATAACACATATCCTTGCAGACTGGTTTAACAATCATGACAAAGGCCAAAATGAAAGTGGAGGAAAGTGGAAAAGAGGAAATGATAGATGCTTGTTTGGAACAGAAAAGTGTATCAAGTGCTTTGTCATGTGTAAGCCTAACAAAAGTGCCATAATTGAGAGCTCAGATGTGAGGGAGTTTGCTAATAGTTGTGTAGACTCAACCCTAAGACTTTAAATGTTGTTTATTGATGTTATTTCTGTCCCTGGAGCAAATTCTTCCTTAGCTCTGAAGTGGACATTAATTAGACCACACAGAGCACATCCTAGAAGCAGATGGGAAAAGAAGAATGATTCAGTTTGTGAAGTGTGTTGTGGGTGTTAAATACTTGATCTATTGGGTTGTAATTTAAGACACAGACACCTATAGCAGAGAAATGCAGAATATTTGTATGGACTATATATACTGTACCTGCTGAAGCCTCCTTTTGATGACATGCAAGTCATTCTACTTGTTTTTCTTCCTTATTTGATTCTCTGAGCAAGGAACACTAACCCATCAACCTAACTCATCTGCAATTTCTTCTTCAAGGTTGTTCATCTAATTCTAAGAAAGAGTAAGCATACATCAGAAGCCAACAGGGTCAAGAGATGTACTTTAGGGGTGTGATGATTTGGGGAATCTGTCTGTATATGTTATTGATTTTGGTTGATATCATGGAAGATATTATGAAGTTGTTACTATGGCAATTGCTGTATTACCAATGCCCTCTGTAAATGCAGAATTCATCATTTTGGACAGGATCTGCAGCAGGTCTGCACCAGAACAAAGACAAAGGGGAATACTTAACTTTAATGACAGTGTTTTTTTCCACATGATAGTCATGCTAAGGACAGTGCCCAAAGGTCGAACCAGTTCAGCTAAGTTGGTCTGCTGGGGTGGGGGCTGGAACTGGACAAACACAAAACAAAAACACCAAGGTGTTGATACCAACCTTTAAAAATCAGAGGGGCTGGGTTGGTTAGAGGGGAAACCCACAAAAGCACACACAGGAAGTTTGGGCAGGAGGAAGGAAAGGAATGGACAGGTCAAAATCAGAGGAAAGCATGCTGACCTAGGGAGAGGGGCTCCCTGTTTCGGAAAAGAAGTCAGATAGCTGCAGGGGAAGGAATCTGGATCCCACAGAGGATGCTAACCCTAGCCCAAAGAATGCTCTGGAGTGATGAGGAAACTAAGGCAGAGAAATGCTTATAGATCTGTGTATGTCTCATGTGATTAAGTAAAGATCAATAATGTGTTAGAATTCTGTACAAAGTGTCTGTGTGTGATATGCTATCTATACCTACCGTGTTCCCATGTTAAACTGTAACCCAGAATGCTCACACTTTTGGCAGGCTTCTGGGAAAGGGTGATGCTACTGGAGGACTTGGGAGGTCAACATATGTCCTGGGTGGACTTCGGGCTCCATTTCTATGAAGGGGTAATAGACTAAGAGTCAGCACCCAGGAAACGTGCAAAAGAGGCTGAGTGAAGAAACAGTACTGCAGCCCGCTGAGATCCAGGGAACCGTAGCGCACATGGAGGATTTAGTGATGGACCCTCCACCCCCTCCATAATTTGGTGGGCCAAAAGCAGAGGGAGCCCAGCCAGATGGGCGATCAGGGGAATACACATTTCCTTCTTCTACTATCCAAATAGCCTCTGGGATTTGGGGTAAGCAGTTGCTATGCATGAAGAAGGAGACACACTGAGACAGCAGGAGGGTAGGGAGGCAGCCACCAGGCCCACAGCTAAAGACACAGGTGATAATTAGTGGAATCCTGGAATTGATGCAGAGTGGGAAGAAAGCTGGCCAGTTGGATGGGGCAAGGAAATTCACTAATTTGCTTTCTGTACAAACCGTGTGACTGTAGAACACAGTCAACCTCCATCCCAGGCCCTCCCCAGTCCGTACCCCCATCCTGTGCCCTTCCAAAATGCAAGTGTAGGTCCTCTACTTAACAGGAAAGGAGAGCTAATAAGAAGACATCAAGAAGGCTGAGGTGTTCAATTTTGCTGCAGTCTTCACTAAAAAGCTTAACGGTGACCAAATACTAAATGCAATTAATATTAACAATAAGGAGGAAGGAACACAAGCCAAAATGGGGAAAGAAAAAGTTAGAGAATATTTAGATAATGTAGCAAACACAGTACCTATCCATAAAAGGGTGTGGTATAAAGAGGACCCGGGGAATCAGAGACCAGTAAGCCTAAATTCAATAACTGGAATGAGACTGAAACAAAATATTAAACAGTCAATTTGTAAGCACCTAGAGGATGGTAGGATTATAAGAAATAGCCAGCATGGATTTCCCAAGAACAATCATACCAAACCAACATAATTTTCTTCTTTGTTATTGGCCTAGTGGGTGGGAGGGGGGAAGCAGTCATGTGATATATCTTAATTTTAGTAAGACTTTTGACACAGTACCACATGACATTCTCATAAGCAAACTAGGGAAATTGGTCTAGATGGAATTACTATAAATTGGATGCAGAACCGGTTAAAAGACCATACTCAAAGCCCTGGTCTACACTAGGAGTTGAGGTTGAATTTAACAGCGTTAAATTGATTTAACTGTGCATCCGTCCACACGACGAAGCCCTTTTTTTTTACTTAAAGGGCTCTTAAAATCGATTTCCTTACTCCACCCCCGACAAGGGGATTAGCGCTGAAATCGGCCTTGCTGGGTCGAATTTGGGGTACTGTGGAGACAATTAGATGGTATTGGCCTCCGTGAGCTATCCCAGAGTGTTCCATTGTGACCGCTCTGGACAGCACTCTCAACTCAGATGCACTGGCCAGGTAGACAGGAAAAGGCCCGCAAACTTTTGAATTTCAATTTCCTGTTTGGCCAGCGTGGCAAGCTGCAGGTGACCATGCAGAGCTCATCAGCAGAGGTGACCATGATGGTGTCCCAGAATCGCAAAAGAGCTCCAGCATGGACTGAACGGGAGGTACGGGATCTGATCACTGTATGGGGAGAGGAATCCGTGCTATCAGAACTCAGTTCCAGTTTTTGAAATGCCAAAACATTTGTCAAAATCTCCCAGGGCATGAAGGACAGAGGCCATAACATGGGCCCGAAGCAGTGCCGCGTGAAACTTAAGGAGCTGAGGCAAGCCTACCAGAAAACCAGAGAGGCGAACGGCTGCTCCGGGTCAGAGCCCAAAACATGCCGCTTCTATGATGAGCAGCATGCCATTTTAGGGGGTTCAGCCACCACTACCCCAGCCGTGTTGTTTGACTCCTTCAATGGAGATGGAGGCAACACGGAAGCAGGTTTTGGGGACGAGGAAGATGATGATGATGAGGTTGTAGATCGCTCACAGCAAACAAGTGGAGAAACCGGTTTTCCCGACAGCCAGGAACTGTTTCTCACCCTGGGCCTGGAGACAGTACCCCGCGAACGCACCCAAGGCCGCCTCCCAGACCTGGCAGGCGGAGAAGGGACCTCTGGTGAGTGTACCTTTTAAAATACTATACATGGTTTAAAAGCAAGCATGTTTAATTATTAATTTGCCCTGGCATTCGCGGCTCTCCTGGATGTACTCCCAAAGCCTTTGCAAAAGGTTTCTGGGGAGGGCAGCCTTATTCCATCCACCGTGGTAGGACACTTTACCACTCCAGCCCAGTAGCACATACTCGGGAATCATTGTAGAACAAAGCATTGCAGTGTATGTTTGCTGGCGTTCAAACAACATCTGTTCTATATCTCTCTGTGTTATCCTCAGGAGAGTGATATCATTCATGGTCGAAATAGGGTGCTTTTCTTAAGGGGACATTCAGAGGTATCCGTTCCTGCTGGGCTGTTTGCCTGTGGCTGAACAGAAATGTTCCCCGCTGTTAGCCACGGGGAGGGGGGGTGCTAGCCATGCGCTGGGGGGAGGCAAAATGCGACCTTGGAATGAAAGCACATGTGCTATGTATGTAATGTTAACAGCAAGGTTTACTGTGAAAGAGTGTACCCATTGTTCTATAAAATGTGTCTTTTTAAATACCACAGTCCCTTTTTTTTTCTCCACCAGCTGCATGTGTTTCAAGGATCACAGGATCTTCTCCTTCCCAGAGGCTAGGGAAGATCAGAAGGCGGAAAAAACACACTCGCGATTAAATGTTCTCTGAGCTCATGCTGTCCTCCCACACTGACAGAGCACAGATGAATGCGTGGAGGCAGACAATGTCAGAGTGCAGGAAAGCACAGAATGACTGGGAGGAGAGGTGGCGGGCTGAAGAGAGTAAGTGGCGGGCTGAAGAGAGGGCTGAAGCTGAAAGGTGGTGGCAGCATGATGAGAGGAGACAGGACTCAATGCTGAGGCTGCTGAAGGATCATAGATGCTCCAGCGTATGGTTGAGCTGCAGGAAAGGCATCAGGAGCACAGACCGCTGCTACAGCCCCTCTGTAACCAACCGCCCTCCTTCCCAGGTTCCATAGCCTCCTCAGCCAGACACCCAAGAACGCAGTGGGGGGGGCCTCCGACCACCCAGCTACTCCACCCCAGAGGATTGCCCAAGCAACAGAAGGCTGGCATTCAATAAGTTTTAAAGCTTTAAACTTTTAAAGTGCTGTGTGGCCTTGTCCTTCCCTCCTCCACCACCCCTCCTGGTGCTTCTATCCTCCACCACCCCTCCTGGCCTACCTTGGTAGTTATCCCCCTATTTGTGTGATGAATTAATAAAGACTGCATGAATGTGAAGCAACAATGACTTTATTGCCTCTGCAAGCGGTGATCCAAGGGAGGAGGGGAGGTTGGTTAGCTTACAGGGAAGTAGAGTGAACCAAGGGGCGGGGGGTTTCATCAAGGAGAAACAAACAGAACTTTCACACCGTAGCCTGACCAGTCATGAAACTGGTTTTCAAAGCTTCTCTGATGTGCACCACGCCCTCTTGTGCTCTTCTAACCGCCCTGGTGTCTGGCTGTGAGAAACCAGCAGCCAGGCCATTTGCCTCAACCTCCCACCCCGCCATAAGCGTCTCCCCCTTATTCTCACAGATATTGTGGAGCGCACAGCAAGCAATAATAACAGTGGGAATATTGGTTTCGCTGAGGTCTAACTGAGTCAGTAAACTGCACCAGTGCGCTTTTAAACGTGCAAATGCACATTCTACCACCATTCTGCACTTGCTCAGCCTGTAGCTGAACAGCTCCTGACTACTGTCCAGGCTGCCTGTGTATGGCTTCATGAGGCATTAAGGGGTAGGCTGGGTCCCCAAGGATAACTATAGGCATTTCAACATCCCCAAAGGTTATTTTCTGGTCTGGGAATAAAGTCCCTTCCTGCAGCTTTTGAAACATACCAGAGTTCCTGAAGATGTGAGCGTCATGTACCTTTCCCAGCCATCCCACGTTGTTGGTGAAACATCCCTTGTGATCCACCAGTGCTTGCAGCACTATTGAAAAGTATCCCTTGTGGTTTATGTACTCGCCAGCTTGGTGCTCCAGTGCCAAGATAGGGATATTGGTTCCGTCTATGGCCCCATCACAGTTAGGGAATCCCATTGCAGCAAAGCCATCCACTATGACCTGCACATTTCCCAGGGTCACTACCCTTGATATCAGCAGATCTTTGATTGCGTTGGCTACTTGCATCACAGCAGTCCCCACCGTAGATTTGCCCACTCCAAATTGATTCCCGACTGACCGGTAGCTGTCTGGCGTTGCAAGCTTCCACAAGGCTATTGCCACTCCCTTCTCAACTCTGAGGGCTGCTCTCATCTTGTTATTATTGCTCCTCAGGGCAGGGGAAAGCAAGTCACAAAGTTCCATGAAAGTGCCCTTACGCATGCGAAAGTTTCGCAGCCACTGGGAATCATCCCAGACTTGCAACACTATGCGGTCCCACCAGTCTGTGCTTGTTTCCCGAGCCCAGAATTGGCGTTCCACCTCATGAACCTGCCCCATTAGCACCATGATGCCCACATTGCCAGGACCCATGCTTTAAGAGAAGTCTGTCTCCATGTCCTCATCACTCTCGTCACAGCGCTGACATCACCTACTCACCCAGTTTCGCTTTGCCAGGTTCTGGTGCTGCATATACTGCTGGATAATGCGTGTGGTGTTTAATGTGCTCCTAACTGCCAAAGTGATCTGAGCGGGCTCCATGCTTGCCGTGGTATGGTGTCTGCACAGAAAAAAGGCGCGGAACGATTGTCTGCCATTGATCTGACGGAGGGAGGGGCCACTGATGACATAGCTTCCAGGGTTGGCTTACAGGGAATTAAAATCAACTAAGGGGGTTGGCTTTGTGAGAAACTGAATGGCCCCCTCAAGGATAGAACTCAAAACCTCAAGGTTAGAACTCAAAACTGGGTTTAGCAGGCTGTTGATTTCACAGAGGGAGGGAAGAGAAAATGAATACAAAACAAATCCAGTCTATTTCTTGTTTTGAGCCACTTCATCTACCTTTATATATCTTGCTGGCAGCAGACGGTGCAGTACGACCACTAGCCATCATCATCTCCTGGATGCTCGGCAGAAGGCGGTGCAGTATGACTACTGGCCATCGTCTTCTGCTGGCTGCTGATTAAAAGACAGTGCACTGCCGGTATGACTCAATTGCCATGAGACGAAACTTAAAAGGGAAATGACCTGGCTGAGTCACTCCCATGTTTGCCCAGGTGCCCCTGACCTCATTGAGGTCGGTTAAAAGAGCACCCAGGACTATGTCGACGACGGCTACCAGTTATACTGCACTGTCTGCTGCCAAAAGGCAATTAACTGCTGCTGTGTAGCAATGCAGTACCACGTCTGCCAGCACCCAGGAGACATATGGTGACGGTTAGCTGAGCGGGCTCCATGCTTGCCGTGGTATGGCGTCTGCACAGGTAACTCAAGAAAAAAGGCACAAAACGATTGTCTGCCCTTGCTTTCACGGAAGGAGGGAGGGAAGGGGGGCCTGACGATATGTACCAGAACCACCTGTGATAATGTTTTAGCCCCATCAGGCACTGGGATTTCTACCCAGAATTCAAATGGGCAGCGGAGACTGCAGGAACTGTGGGCTAGCTACCCACAGTGCAACACTCTGGAAGTCGATGGTTGCCTCGGTACTGTGGACACACTCCACCGCATGTACTTAGAGCATTTGTGTGGGGACACACACAATTGACTGTATAAAAACGCTTTCTACAAAACCGACTTCTATAAATTCGATCTAATTTCGTAGTGTAGACATACCCAAAAAGTAGTTGTCAATGGTTCGCTGTCAAACTAGGAGGGCATATCTAGGGGGTTCCTGCAGGAATCAGTCCTGGGCCCAGTACTAGTCAACATTTTAATTGCTGACTTGGATAATGGAGCAGAGAGTATGCTTACAAAATCTGCCGATGACACCAAAATGGGAAGAGTTTGTAACCCTTCCCATCCTGGTGTCATCCACAAATTTTATAAGCATGTCAAGGTTCCTCCCCCACTCTGAACTCTAGGGTACAGATGTGGGGACCTGCATGAAAACCTCCTAAGCTTACTTTCACCAGCTTAGGTTAAAACTTCCCCAAGGTACAAATTAATTTTATCCTTTGTCCCTGGATCTCCACAGCCACCACCAAACTCTAACTGGGTTTACTGGGAAACATAGTTTGGACACATCTTTCCCCCCAAAATCCTCTCAACCCTTGCACCCCACTTCCTGGGGAAGGTTTGGTAAAAATCCTCACCAATTTGCATAGGTGACCACAGACCCAAACCCTTGGATCTGAGAACAATGAAAAAGCATTCAGTTTTCTTACAAGAAGACTTTTAATAGAATTAAAGAAATCACCTCTGCAAAATCAGGATGGTAGATACCTTACAGGGTAATTAGACTCAAAACATAGAGAATCCCTCTAGGCAAAACCTTAAGTTACAAAAAAGACACACAGACAGGAATAGTCATTCTATTCAGCACAGTTCTTTTCTCAGCCATTTAAAGAAATCATAATCTAACACATACCTAGCTAGATTACTTACTAAAGTTCTAAGACTCCATTCCTGGTCTATCCCCGGCAAAAGTAGCATACAGACAGACACAGACCCTTTGTTTCTCTCCCTCCTCCCAGCTTTTGAAAGTATCTTGTCTCCTCATTGGTCATTTTGGTCAGGTGCCAGCGAGGTTACCTTTAGCTTCTTAACCCTTTACAGGTGAGAGGATTTTTCTCTGGCCAGGAGGGATTTTAAAGGGGTTTATCCTTCCCTTTATATTTATGACAAAGCACGATCTCAACTCCATTAGCCAAGTTATTAATGAAAATGTTGACTACTACTGGAGGATAGGATTAGACAGATCTCTGGAGGACAGGATTAGAATTGAAAACAACCTTGTCAAACTGGAGAATTTGTCTACAATCAAAAATATAAATTCAATAAAGACAAGTGCAAATACTTCACTGAGGAAGAAAAAAATACAATGCAGAGCTACAAAACTAGGAATAATTGGCTACATAGTAGTACTGCTGAAAAGAACCTATGGGTTATTGTAGATCACCAAACTGAATATGAATCAACAATGTGATGCAGTTGAGGGAAATACTAATATCATTCTGGCATGTATTAACAGGAGTGTCATATGCAAGACACATGAGGTAATTGTCCCGATCTACTCTGCATTGATGAGGCCACATCTAGACTACTGTGTCCATTTCTGGGCACCACACTTTAGGAAAGATGTGGAAAACTGAAGAGAGTCCACAGGACAGCAATAAAAATGACAAAATGTTTAGAAAACATGACCTATGAAGAAAGATTTAAAAACCTGGTCATGTTTAGCCTGGAGAAGAGAAGACTGAGGGAATACCTGATAACAGTCTTCAAATATGTTAAGGGCAGCTATAAAGAGGATGGCGATCAATTGTTCTCCATGTCTACTGATGGTAGAACAAGAAATAATGGGCTTAATCAGCATCAAGGGAGATTTAGGTAAGATGTTAGGGAAAATGTTCTAAGTACCAGGGTAGTTAAGCTCTGGAATAGGCTTCCAAAGGAGGTTGTGGAATCCCCATCATTTCGGCTTTCAAGAACGTGTTGGACAAATGTGTCAGGGGTGGTCTATGTTCAGTTGGTCCTGCCTCAGTGCAGAAGGTTGGACTTGATGACTTCTTGAAGTCCCTTCCAGACCTACATTTTTATGATATATATCAGTGTTAGTGCTGAAATTTCTGTAAAGCCCCTACTTTGTATTTGTTCTATCACTCTTGTGTCCACGTCTCCACTGCACTTAGCAAAGAATCCTTGAGTGCCTCAGCTCAGCATCGTGCATCAGAATCCGTAATCTTAAAACTGGACCGCAGGACAGTGCAACAGTAAGTTGGATTCATTCAAATATAACATTTCTTACCAGTTCTAGGGGTGTAAATACCCTAACACACAGTCAAAATCTGTTGTGAGGTCGGGGAGTTGTTTTTTGTTTGTTTGTTTTTGTTTTTTTGTTTTTCCGGACATGTAACATCTGACTTTTGATCTAACTTACAGAGAACAGTCTTTCAGAAATGATGCAAACTGACAAGTCATGTCTAGCTCATTGACATTTGGTAAGGAAATAATTTGCTGGCAGCTTGTCCAGAAGAAGTTTCCAAAGCCTGCCAGTGTGCTTGTTCACCCAAAGCTCTTTCTCAGGGCCCATTCTAAAATATCACTGGCACAACATAAATAGATGAAAAGTTATCCTAATTATAACTTGGATAGAATGATTTAATGAGACTGATACTGACTACTAAAAAGGGAAAACAAAGTATTCTAGATAAAATAAATGTGTATCTTAGATAAGAAGGAGAAACAGTTCCTTTTTTATCCTGAAAATAGAGGGTTTTTTTAGTATTTCCATTATTTTTCCAGTGTACTTGCTGAAATCCTGTAGATGACTCATTCTTATTTTTAGCAATATATCTAGCTCTGTTTTTCAAGATGTTTCCACTTGGGAAAACCTCAAAAAGGCTTGGGATAATGAGCAAATCTCCAAAGGTACTGGCAATGTGATGGACAGCAGAACAGCCCTGATAGCCTGGAAAGGGATACATGAAGGACTGGGGAGAGTGGCACATAGTGGATTGCACAGCAGTGTCTCTTCTTTCTCCATCCATTACTATACCAAAGCCCGGCTCAATAATATTATTTTTAGACACATTTGTCTGCCCAGTCATTTTCTTACTTTAAATCTTGTAATCAATACTTCCCCCTCCAGCCAACTGTGTCAGTGAAGCCATTTTGGTGTTCTACATTTAGAGTACTACATAAAAATGAAATGGACGTTGCCTGGTAATCCACCATCAGTCTATGGGCCCAGTCATGCCTGGGAGGCACTGATCTGGGTGAGGCAGGCTGCACTGCCCCAGAGAAGTACCAGGGGGGATTGTGCCTTGGATATGACACCATCCCTCCCTGAGCTCCCCCATACACACTGTGGTACATGGGCAGCATCATTAGTGCAGCTTGCTTCCCCATGTGTGCCTGTCCTGCTCTTTGCAGATGGTGGAGTTTCCTATCTCTCCCTACCTATTTCCTTGGACAACTCTTTTCACTCTCCCTGCCTTGCGCACTCATCGCAGTCTGGTTGGCTGTTGTTCCCATCCTACAAATGGAAACCCCCCTACCAAAATTACCCCTGGAAATGGGACCTGGTCTTTAAAACAAGCTTATTTTATATTTGTGCAGCTGGTGCCTGGACAATACCAAAACCATCACTGAAGTGAATATTGCCATATAGCAAGAAACAAAACTTTACCTGCCCAGTAAGAAAGATCAGGCACAGTAGGAGCAAATAGGCTAGCTACCGGACAATCCCTAGTAACACAAATGAGAAGATTAAAAAGGGGAAACAATTTGACAGCTCTTGCTATCACTGTTGTAGATATGCAGATTCAGAGCAGTTTTTTGTCAGACACAGCCCTGGCTGTTCTGCGTGACTTAAGAGTGAATAATGGAAAGTGCTTCAGAAGATTTTATTGAATTCAGTTAGGGAACAGAGTGCCAACAAAGCCTGTACTTATTACTTGGGATACTGACTTGGGGTAGAACAAGCAACACAACACATTTATTGGAATTCCTGCCATTTAAGCCAACTTTAAGCGTAAAAGGAAAAGGTTAGCCTTTCATGTAAATGACCTCCCCCAGATGTCTGCATAATAATCAACCAATCGCGCTTGTGTGACTTTTTCCTGTCCAGAATAGAAGTAGGAAGTAGAGCTGCCATGTCTCGGCATAGGCACAGAAATTAGTGGATTGCTCCCAGCCACTACATCTCCTGTCACAGAAGGTCTGTAGTGTGGCTTATCTTGGGGGTTTGGAGTGAACCACAACTGGAGCAGAAAATTTCCATCCCACATTCTCCATTTTGTGAGTGAGCTTTCTGGTGGGTTTCTCAAAGCAATGCACTGTCAGAATTTGGCCCAAATAGTTGCACAGCAGGGGTGTCTCTCAGATCTGGAGATCAGCCCTTGGGATTCTGTCTTCCTTGGGATTCTGTCTTCTGTTCTTCATTATTATAGGAACAGAGCTTAGCCCCTAACTCAAAGCCCATTGAAGTCAATGGCAGGATTCCAATTGATCTCAATAGTCTTTGGATAAGGACATAAGAGCTACAATTTAAAATCACCTAGTTTATTTTTATTCATCACTTATAAGAAATAAATATCTTTCCACAATTCTTTCCATAATAATGAAAAACATTCTGTACTTTATTTCATATGTGAAAGTAACAAATATACAGGGAAGGCTACGAGAGTCCCTTTCCAAAACCTGCTTCAGGCCTGGTCCCTTCAGGTTGTGATGAAGCCGGAACTCATTTGTATGCTGTTTAAGCTGTGTCTGCTGCTCCTACGTTGGCATGTGAGCACATCATTAGATAGTGCTGCAACGCTGCCCAATCTTTTTTAAAAGGCCAGGAAAAATCAATCAAGGAGGCAGCATGATGGTGAACTTGAACATGATTTTTTTATTTAATTTGACAGAGCCGACTCATTCAATTAATAATTTAATAGCATTATTTTCTTCTTTCATAACGGTTCTCTTACCAAAAATATTTTTTCATCTGCACCTGCTACAAGATGCTACCTTCACAACTTTATATACATGAATAGCTGGTAAAGAAAATAGCGCATTCTCACGGGCACAGCCTGACACTTCCCATTATCAGACCCTCTTCTCAGTTGTTTATAACTTTGCCAAATTTAAGTGTTTGGACTGAAATATTCCAAGCCGGGTGTCTGTTTCAGGCTGAATTTCTTTTTAGTTTCACTAAAAATGGTTCAGCATAAGAACATAAGAACGGCCATACTGGGTCAGACCAAAGGTCCATCCAGCCCAGTATCCTGTCTACCAACAGTGGCCAATGCCAGGTGCCCCAGAGGGAGTGAACTTAACAGATAATGATCAAGTGATCTCTCTCCTGCCATCCATCTCCACCCTCTGACAAACAGAGGCTAAGGACACCATTACTTACCCATCCTGGCTAATAGCCATTAATGGACTTAACCTCCATGAATTATCTAGTTCTCTTTTAAACCCTGTTATAGTTCTAGCCTTCACAACCTCCTCAGGCAAGGAGTTCCACAGGTTGACTGTGCGCTGAGTGAAGAACTTCCTTTTATTTGTTTTAAACCTGATGCCCATTAATTTCATTTGGTGACTCCTAGTTCTTATATTATGGGAACAAGTAAATAACTTTTCCTTATTCACTTTCTCCACACCACTCATGGTTTTATATACCTCTATCATATCCCCCCTTAGTCTCCTCTTTTCCAAGCTGAAAAGTCCTAGCCTCTTTAATTTCTCCTCATATGGGACCTGTTCCAACCCCCTAATCATTTTAGTTGACCTTTTCTGAACCTTTTCTAATGCCGGTTTATCTTTTTTGAGATGAGGGGACCACATCTGTACACAGTATTCAAGATGTGGGTGTACCATGGATTTATATAAGGGCAATAAGATATTCTCCATCTTATTCTCTATCCCTTTTTTAATGATTCCTAACATCCCATTTGCTTTTTTGACTCCGGCTGCACACTGCATGGACGTCTTCAGAGAATTATCCACGACTCCAAGATCTTCTCCTGATTAGTTGTAGCTAAATTAGCCCCAGTCATATTGTATGTATAGTTGGGGTTATTTTTTCCAATGTGCATTACTTTACATTTATCCACATTAAATTTCATTTGCCATTTTGTTGCCCGATCACTTAGTTTTGTAAGAATCACTTAGCAACATCTGAGAACAAGATTAGGGAAGTACATTATCTACCCATGTTAAAATTCTGGCAACATTTTTAGAAGCTCCAGCACAGCTCCATTTTGCAATAAAGACTTGAAACAGGCGGTGGCCTTTGTTATTCCTGTGAAAACTCACCCAAATTTAGCCACTTTACAAGTCTTTGAAAAATCTCAGTTCACACATGCTCCGTAGACTTCTTAGAGTTCAATAGCTAAAAGCTCTGAAGGTTCCATCCTCACTGAGCATGCTTTCGCCCCTCACAGTTCCAGTGCTGACCAGACTGTGCATGTGCCATCCCCACAATCACTGAGCATGCTCCACCCCGGAACTACAGGGGCGAAGACAAAGTTTCCCTTCCACTGAAAGGACTGAGCACAGTCCATCCAGTGCACTGAATGAGGCGGGATAGGGTAGGAAAAACAGTACATCATCATGTAATTAAAGACTGTATCATAATGAATACACACCGGGGGACTGAATTAAACTGACACAGGGAACCATCTATAACTCTAATAAACTCCATTCAAAGGTCAATGCTGGCAGGGGGAGAATTTCAGTCTAACGCAGGGATCGGCAACCTTTGGCATGCAGCCCGTCAGGGAAATCCGCTGGTGGGCCGGGATGGTTTGTTTACCTGCAGTGTCCACAGGTTCAGCTGATCTCAGTTCTCACTGGCTGTGGTTTGCCGTTCCAGGCCAATGGGGGCTATGGGAAGCGGCAGCCAGTACTTCCCTCAGCCCACACTGCTTCCCAGAGTCCCCATTGGCCTGGAATGGCAAACTGCAGCCAGTGGGAGCTGCAATCGGCCGAACCTGCGGACACTGCAGGTAAACAAACCATCCCAGCCCGCGAGCGGATTTCTCTGATGGGCCACATGCCAAAGGTTGCCAATCATTTTGAAAGTTTGCGTCCCAATGTCTATCAATGTAATTCCCTAAATGTAGCTCCTTACGTTTGTCTTTGTTGAATTTCATTTTGTTGTCTATAACCCAGTTCTCCAATTTATCAAGATCCCTCTGAATCGTAACTCGATCCTCCAAAGTGTTGGCAAACCTCCCCCTACCCCATAGCTTTGTGTCATCTGCAAATACGATCAACATGCTCTCTATTCCTACATCCAGGTCATTAATAAAGATGTTAAACACCCCTCCTCACTCGCCAGTCCTAATTCAGCTCTCCCTTCATCCAAGCTGACTAACCTAGTCTTCCTTACACTTTTCTTTTAGCTTGTCTAAGTACCTCACTAACTCATTGATCCACTAATCTAACCCCTGTCCTGCACCAGCTAACCCAAAACCTAGCATCTATCTTTGTCTAACTCAAATATCTCTCCAAACCAAACACATCTATCTCTCTGACTCTGAGCTGTCTCATGCTCATCCTGAATTTCACTTTACACTCCCATCCCTTTTGAATGTGCACATTGCTGACCCTCAGCCTACCAGTGGCCTGCATGTGGCCCTCCCAGAACACCTACATGATCTGATCCCAGTTGCAAGATATGCATGCTGCCACATAGTTTGAAAATGTTGAATAGGTTCTCAGGAGATTCTGTTTCAGTTAGGGGGCTGACAGATGGTGGGTGCAGATGTTCTCGTAGTTGGGTCTGTGACTTCACCTAGGAACGAGCCCTGGTTTCTGTGGTCATGGCTATGTGCCATGTGGGGTATTGACAGCACTTTGAGAATGCTAACAGATGCCTAAGTGACTGTGGCACCTATGGGGTTTAGGCAACTTCTGAGTGGTGCCTAAATGGTGGACTTAGGTGCCTATCTACATCATTAGGCTCTCATCTTGCTTTAAACATTAGCTATTGAAAGTCAATGAGACTTAGCCTTCTAAGTGCCTAAATTAATTTAGAAAATGGGGAACTAGGCTTTTTATACATGTAAGTGCTTCTAATAGTTTTGCCCAAGAATATTTGCAAAATAATGGTTGTAGAGAAAAGCATACACTTAGCAGGCATATGAAATCATGTGTGAACCCTGTGCAGGTCGTGGAAAAATATCATTGAAAGATCTAAACAATTAATATGTGAGAATAGACCACATGAACTCAGAAATAAAAAAGCTGAGTTTTGAAATTATAGGTTGCCTGGACTGATAGCAAAAGCTTTTAATGCTTTTGCAGTGTTTTGATAAAGAGAGCCAAACTCGATGCATTGTTGAATTCAGTACTGCCATGGCAGAGGACAAATCATTAAGAGTTGTGCCAGATATAACTGGGAGGTGCATGCATCTGTCCTCCACTAAGCTTTTAGTCAAAATACTGAAACTTTTTCTGTGTGATTCAGATTCTAAATAATCGGCCTAATGGACTATCCTATATAAGCATGCTAATGACATGACAGCAAAATGTATTCAGTATAAAGTCATTACAAAATTAGTGATGTTAAGGGACTTGAAGATGAAAAATGCTAGCGATTGTGAGCTGTATCCTAAAGTTTTTACTCAAGACATAGGAAATGTTCTGCCTAAGTCTTCAATGAGCAGACTTTGGGTCTAGACTAGTAATAGAAAGCTAGCACAGATATAGATCCTGTCAATAGCTGAGGCCAAACATTCAGAATGTTTTTTGTGTACCCACAAACCCCAACCTTTTGGCAGTAGGATAATTGCATTCCTAACTACTCAGCATGCTTGTGTGACTCGGGTTGCTGGTCATGCAAACTGGAGCCATTTGAAGAACGTGGCCCTGTTCTGGAACATGTGCTGCTCATTATGATGTCCCATTTCACCTTGTTACTGAGGTGTGCAGCAAAGATACCACTGCTTCTCTGTCATGAAGATTCTTTGCAGCACAGCATACTAAGTCAGGAAGAATTTCTTTGGGCTTTCTGGTAAACTTTTTCATAGCCTTCTATCGCCTCTGAAACAGAAAGTCCCATTTTCAAAAATTCTTCTGCTAGCTCTGGGGTACAGGCTAATTCAAATAATCTAAAGGGAGATTATCAAGGCAAAAATGAGAGCCAGATGCCAAACACCCACTGGCTTTCAATGGCAGTTAGATGCCTAATTGCCTTTTGTGCCTTTGAAAATGTTCCCTCTAGTGCTCTACAAATGACAAGGTACATACAAATGGCATCTATATTCACCAGGCTGGTTTGGCTCAGGGTCAGGCCCTGTTCCCACCTTCGTTTGCCTTAGCTGCTGTCAGTTAGTGTGGAATGATGGTGTCAAAATCAAGATGCTTGACTTAAATAGGACCCTCTTCCATTGCTGTGTAACTGCTGAAGGCAGTGGAGCTCTGAGGAGAGGAGATGCCAGGCAGCAGCATTCTTGGGGAAACATAATTGGGGTCGGAAAAAAAACCTATGAAGGCCAAAAGTAAAATCCAAATAGGGTAAGAGTGCAGCTCTGGTGGGATTACTGTTCGGGGTAGGGGAACTTACATGTTGTCTGTCTAGATTCTAGGTTTTTCAGTGCATAGGCCTGTCTTAATATGCAACTGTAAAGCAACTAGCACAAGTTTGGGCACTAGATAATAATCACAAGGCAAGAATAAATTAAATGAATGTACGTAACACAGTACAAGCGCCTAGATATTTCCCTTAATCATCAGTAACCTCATCGAGTTCACACTCCTTATTGTTTTAACTACACTCTGCTCTTCTTCCTCATTCTGCAGCCTGTCCCAATGTGATGTGTATGTTTTACATTGTTTAAGCTATCTGCTGTTATTTATTATATATAATTATATAATAATTATAATACAATTATATATAATATATTATATTATTTCACCCACTTGTACTGAAGAAAATGAATAGATCCAAAGTCCGGTAGTTCTGTCATGCAGGGGGAAATTTGTTACATAAACATTTGTATTAGGTTGTTACTGGTGATATTTCTGTTGATGGATAGTATTTGATGTAGTGCTCGCAGAACCATATTGTCCAACATTGATTCTGGCAAATTTCAATATATGAAGCAAAAAGCGTACATTAACTGGGATTAAGAATATTAAACAGATGTTATAGCTACTTGCTTCTAACAAGTCTTTGTGATTTATCATCATTTGGAGAAGCTAGCAGATGTTAAAACAGTTACATAGTCAGTATTGATTTGTTTTTCCAACTGATTCTTTTTTAACTGTGTATTATGATAAATAATGTATTGATGACTCACTGATGCATGAAGGCAGGAAGCATTTGAGACATATTTAGAATACAAACATTGCTTGCTAGCAGTCTAATAGTTAGCAGTTCATGTGCAAAGAATAAAAAGCATCAAAAATATTGTCTCTGGGCCTAATTTTCTAGTGCCTTGCACCATGTATAGTCATTTACATCTCTGCATAATGAGTGTAAAATACTAACTGATCAGAGTAGTAACATGTTACATTCGGTTTGCATCGGTGTGCATGACTAGAGAAGATGGAAAGAAATGGAGATTCAGGTCACATGTTTAAATGGGGGTAGTAATCAAATCAAATCTTTATTGTTGATACAGAATAACGTTAAGAGAACTATATAATAATGACTTTGACGTTGCAGGGAAATCTCAGTCAAATTCTAGACAAGTCTTTCCCAAAGAACACTTACAATGGTGACATGCATTAATTACAGTTCCTTCACAACATGATGTAATAGCAATACCAGAAGATAACACTGCCTCTAGTAAACCTTGATTTACACTATAGTAGCAAACTGTGAATACTCACTGAAAGTTATGCCAAAACAGAAATATACTAGGACACCACCAGATGTGTGCGTACAACATATGAGACTATAGAATGCAAAGAATGGAGGAGGGATGTGAAACTTTGGGAAGTAATTTTTAAAAGTACATTATCAAAGATTTATAGATTAAATAATGTATATTTATTGTGACTCTAAAAATAGGCGGCCAGATCCTCTGTTGCAGCAAAGTTGCACTAGGACACAGAATTCAGAGTCTGGTGGGAGAAAGATGGTCTAAACCACTTTCCTTCCCTGATCCTGGGATAGAAGAGGGTCAGTTTGGTCTCTGGCATAATTAAAAGTAGCCTAATAAGAACCCCTCTGACTTCTGCTGGCAGTAGCAGTCCCCTAGGGAATATTCCATTAGACAGGAATTGCTGGAGTGCAAGGCCCATCCTAAACCAGCATGGACTGGACAGAAATTGTCCTATACTAGGGTATAACAGGTATCCCGTTAGAGCGGCTTGAATGGGGAATGAAGATCTGGCCCAGCATTTTTATGTAAGAAGATTAGCTATGCTCATTTCTTGTAGTTCTAGGTTTGTCTTTTTCTCCTGTTGTAGAGGGCCTTCATATGTGTGAAATAAGGAGAAGGTTGAAATATCTCTGACCACATATCAGATAGCTTTCACTGCTCTACTTAGAAATGCTTTTTCATATGAATCAAAGAGTGGTGTTAAGGTATTTTTCTAGTTTTATTTTTAAATCGGATGTGAAACATCTCCTCCCAAATGGCTGTGTCAAAGAACTTGTGTTGCAGAAGATAAGTGCTCTAGAAAGTTGTTTTTTGTGGTGTTGTTTTAGCTATGTAGTTCCCTGGATATTAGAAAGACAAGATGGGTGAAGTCATATCTTTTATTGGACCAACTGTTGATGACAGAGACAAGCTTTTGAGCTACACAGAGCTCTTCTTCAGGTCTTTCACTAACAGAAGTTGATCCAATATGATATTCCATTACCTACTTTGTATTTTAGAAAGTTGTGTACAGGCTTCAAATTAAAGACACATTTATCTGAATGTTTGGGTTTTCTGAGTGAATTCAAGTATGAATAGCACTTTATGTGGACCCCAAGAAGAGGATATGACTTCAAGTACTCCAGGCTGTGGATAAGTTATTGGGAGAACCAGGAAGTAACTGAGTGTGGGATACCTGCAAGGCCATGTTGTGACATGAGGGGATGTATTGTGGGATGGTACCTTGTCACAAGCCCCCTTGTTCTTTTTGGGGACATTTTTAAACTCCATTGGGATGGCCTGCTATAAGGGTATGCTGGCTTTAATAAGAAAAAGAAATCTGTTGATTTAGGAATAAATGAAAGAATGATGGCTTGGACAAGATAATGATTCTTTTTTGCCAGGATAGCCTGGGAATGACTTACAATTCTACGTCACTAATGGTATTCTCTCCTTAAGGAAGCTAAGCATTATGGGTTAGCTAAACCCGTAAGTAGTCTGCTTCCTTAGAAATGAGATAGTTGTAATTAATTCTGCAGATCCATAATCCCAATGTAAGGCTGTCAAGAGTAAATTCTAATCCCAGGGCTTTACTGGATGATATTTATTGCTGCATTTTATTCACTTGTCACTTTATTTTTTCTTTTGCCAAGAAAGAAACCCCTTGGTTCTTTCCTTCCACCATCACCTCCCTCAGAACTGTATAATAGAGATTTTATATCAACACACTGAATTATTTCCACTGCATGCATCCGATGAAGTGAGCTGAAGCTCACTAAAGCTTATGCTCAAATAAATTTGTTAGTCTCTAAGGTGCCACAAGTCCTCCTTTTCTTTTTGAGGATACAGACTAACACGGCTGTTACTCTGAAATCACTCCACGAGCACCTGGACTCCCCCACCTGGACCCCCCCACTGAGCGCTTCACACTCCACACCCACACCCCTCCGCCGAACCCCATCTCCCAACATCCAGACCCTCCTGCTGAGCCCCAACTGCCTTCACCTGGACCCTCCTGCAGAGTCCTGTTGCCCCTGCACCCAGAACCTCTCAACCCCTGTGCAACCAGATCTCCCACTGAGCCGCCTGCACCCAGATTGGCCCACACAGAACCCTCTCACCCCACCCTGACACCCCTCACACTGAGCCCCTCCACACTTAGATCCTGCTGGGCTGAGCCTGCCTGCCCACACCTGCTGCCCCTGGTGCAGAGGGGCAGGACCCCAGGGTGTTTCTGGGGCAGGCATAGCCCTTGCACTGTGTCACCGTTGGGTGCAGCTGTTACAGGGGTGGGTGATCGCCTTCCTCTGTGCAGCCCGTGGTCTGTGCTCCCCACTGCCATGCTGGAGCATCCGCATTTATATATTGACAAATAAAATTTTCAGAAGTTTGCAAAATTTTAAAATATTGTGCACCAAATTTTTAATTTTTGGCACAGAACTTTTATTCTGGTTCAGAATTCCCTCAGGAGTATATTGTTAATGCTCCAACAGTGAAGCCCTGGCAGTGTTAATTATAGAAAGGGAAAAATATATTTTTATTTGAATTGTATACTTTGAATGTTGTTTGATTTTAGCCAAGCTGTTTTAGTTAAATTGTCTGAACTATTATGATTCACCAACTTTTCTTTAAATGTGATAATGAGGAAGAGTCATTTATTTTGCTATTCTCAATTTTGTATTTTTCTTGTAACAGGTTTTTTTTAAAAAAAACATATACTTAACTGAGTGATTGGTTAATGAGTTAGCTGACTGGCTAGCAGTGATTTCATCAGAGGAAGAGTCTGCATGGATTCCAACTGAAGATTCCTACAAGCAAGTGGAGGGAAGATGTTGTTTTAGACTCAGCAGACTGTATAGATTTGGTGATCAAAGACTAACTGAGACTTAAGTGAACTAAACCTAAGTTTTTGGGAACTCCCTGTTTCTTCTCACTGTTTTTCTGTGGGGACTGACCTGTCCAGATTTAATTTGTTTTCTTTATTTATGTTTATGTATAACTGTGAAGATAATGTATGTGGATTATAAAGTAGCCATGTTATGTTGTAAAAAATAAGCTATTATTTTATTATGTGTCTTTATCATAAGATTTTATAGAATTGGTACTTAATTAAGTTCATTCCTTTTGTTCTTTTGAGGACTTGAATGTGGAGAGGTTGATTCTGTGTAATCCTTGCTGAAAATCCTAAGAGACTGAATTCTGGGTCTCCAGGTGCTTTTCTATGGGAGCTGCATTCTTTTGGGCACTGCAGAAGGGCAATGAAGTGAACTCTAGCCTGCCCACAGGTTATATATACACTCTAGAGAAAAATCTTCTGGAGGATTGACAAGATGGCTTAATGGGACTTTCACATCTCTAATTTCTAATATCACAAATGAAATAGAAAACCAATTTTTAACTTGTCCCATTCCACAAAAAAGAAATTCAAAGGCAACACAGAGAAATAATTCTTACAGAATGTATCATTAGCCCATGGAACTCACTGCTTTAGGACATAAAAGCAATTAGACACAGAAATAAATAATATAACCTGCAGTTACACTAGTTAGGAGAACAATTAAGAGCTACTAATCTACACTACATTACACAGGTTGAATTTATAATCAGTTCACGAAGAAACTTCCATCTCTTCCAAAAGACAGTGTTTCGTATGTGATAAAATATTTTCATCTTATTCTGAAGCATTTGGTACAGAACATTAACAGAGACCTTCTTGGATTAGATGTAGGCCTCAGCCAGGTGATCACCTTCATGAATGGTACGGGAAAAGTATAGTTATTTTAAAATGTGTGTTTCTTTTATTTTATGCCAATAAGAAACATAGAGATACCTCAGCAATAGTTGGAATTAACCCTAGACAAAGTTTCAGGCTTGGTATTGATATATTTTGTTGGCATGAACAGAATTTATTAGTGTTCATTAAATGTGTCAAGTCCCTATAAACCATAATGAAATATGAAGTGTTACCATGCAACATAGCCTCTGTGCAACCTGGCTTTTAGCAATGCAAGCTTGTTCCAGAAAATATTTAAATGTAATCTTGCCAAATTGGATTGACTCTGAAATATGATATGAGACTGGACATTTCAGTGGTAATATTTTAGATGTGCTTGATGGAGCTGAATGACCGTATATAAAATGCTGATCTTTCATCTTTGGTTCACTGATTCAAGTTCCAGTGAAACGCTAGTTAAATGAGTTTTTTCAGGTCAGCCCATATTGTATAACAAAGAGAAGGTGCCCACATCATAATGTCTGCACATAAACAGTGTCTAGCCAGAATACATACCAGGGATAAGGAAACAATACCTCTTTCCAGAGTAAATGTATTTCATAGGGTATCTCTGCTCTGAATAGCCGGAGATGTGACTGGGTCCCCCAAAAGAAGGGACAAACTGCACTGACTGGGGCTGTTTCTGATCTCTTTTACCAGTGTGAATTGGGAGTAATTCTGCTGAATCAATAGTTAGGCTGGTATAAAACCACTGTAAGTGAGATCAGAATCAGATTCAATGTCTTATCTGAGGCATCAGCATATGACTGGAGTTTAATCCACATTAGCTGACATGCTGAATATGATTCATTTACACTAACTGATTAGACATGGTCAGCACCATATTGACATCTCAACTCTTAACCAGAGGTTTTAAATGTAACATTTTCTAGTAAAGACAAATTCTCAGAGACCAGCCTAACTTCCACACAGTGAAGTCTGTTAAAGTAAAACAAAGTGGCTATTGTATTGATAAAAATGTGCTCGTAGTTCCAAAGGTTTGGGACTTTCACTATGTCAAGCTGAAGAAAATACCTATGAAAACTACCTGATTTAGACAAAGAAGTAAGTGGATCCTACAGCTGAAGTGGGGAGACACCTACACACATGGGCAGCAGACGAATCTTGTGTTAGACTTTCAGAACCAAATAAACACATTTCAGTTGCTACTGTGTAACTAAAAGGATTGCAAAGTACTCTGAGAAACTCAAGGTGCTTTATTTAAAGGACAATTATATAAACAGGGACCAGACTCAAATCCATCCCTCAAGAACTGCCAGGCAGTGCACAGGGCATGCCTGGAGTTCCAGTGCCCCTTTGTATGAAAATGCCCATCTCCATATCTGAAAAATCTCAAAACTTAGCTCCAGGCCAAATATCCTGCGGTATCCACTAACCATAGTTAACAGCTGTTCTCAAGTGTTCAGTAGCATTATAGCAGGTATATAGCTCAGCATTCGAATTTGTCAGCTCTGATGACCAACAGAGATTAAGACCAGGTCTACACTAGACACTTTCGCCAACATAACAATATTAGTTAGTGGGAGTGAATCTGGATGACATTTTTAGGCTAGTAAGCCCTGGTGTGGACACCGTTATACCAGCCAAAAAATCCTTTTCCCAGCATAGGTTATTTTATGTGGGGAACTAGAGTAAGCTATACAAGAAAAAGAGTTCTTCTGCAAGTATAAAATGCATCTCCACTGGGTGGGTTGCTGGTATCACTATATCAGCAATCCTGAGTCTAGTATAGATTAGGCAAGAGAAACTTGTATAGCCCACCAGAGAGCCCACCCTCCCTGTCTCCGATAGAGCTGTGAAGAACTCCATTGTTATATTATTTATTTCTCTGTATAAAAATATGGTCATTTTAGCAAGATACAATATTAATGTAATCTTTTTATAACTAGTGCAAACTGCATTTTTGATGAGAAGTCATAAACCTTCAAAACAGTCACGCAGTCTCCGTGGGGATGGGGGGGCAGCCTTAACTAAAATCAATCTCTTTCATTGTGAGTGGTTACCTAGTCCTCGGAAAAAGATGACTCCAGCACTTCCAGCTGGCTTACTCGTTGTCAGACTCTGTTGCTGCAAATCTTTGTAAAAGGCTATGTGATTAAAACATATATGGTTCAGAAAACACTGAATGGCTCAGTATCTTCAGTTGCATAGCTTTCTGCTGAGACATGGAGAAATATTCTGACTAGCATCATGACTACCACCCTTGACTGCAGCCCAGCAACACTGATCTACATCAGCTGAGGATCTGACCTATTGTTATACACTGTTCAGTTTGATAGAATAGGAATTAATAACATCAAGAAAACTGACATAGCAAAAACCATACAACACATTCTTTAAATACTTCTGATGACTTTCTGGTTCTTTTAAAGGTAAAACCCAAAGTCATTAATATGCCCTGCTAAACTGCTGAAATTCTTCTGAGCCATTTAGTCTGGGGTAATTTTACGCCCAGTATTGATTTTTTTTGCAAAATTCCTTTAAAATGGCTCTTTGCAATGAAAATCTGCACAGCTTCAAAATTTGAAGCTCTTTAAAGAAACAGTCTTGCTTTTCAAGGTTGAATCCACATCATAGAAAACCATTTGAGGAAAGAGTCCATAGGTGCTGGAACTAGAGGTGCTGGGGATGCGGTAGCACTCCCTGACTTGAAGTGGTTTCTGTCATATTCAGGGTTTACAGTTTGGTTCAATGGCTCTCAGCATCCCCACTACGCAGATTGTTCCAACACCCCTGAATGAGCCTAAACTTGAGTTTGTAATTAAATAAAAAACTCAGATTTGATTAGTTTAGCTTTTTGTTGTGAAAGTTTTGTGCAACTTTAATTCCAATTTTTAATGGCAGGATAAAGCTTTAATACTGCTATGCTCGAAGGTATTAATAGCTGCCCACAAGTAGTTCTTTGATTTATACTATACCTACTTAAAGCCAATGAATGTACTTGGCAGCCTTCTTTCAGATTAAGAGGAAGGAGCAATTAAGGCCATGTTTATACTACAGAATTATGTTGACCTAAATTACCTCGGTGTTCAGCCACTGCAATTGTTACATTGCTCGTGCACATCCACCCTACGCTCCTTGTGTCAGTGGTGCGTGTCCTCACTAGGAGTGCTTGTATCAATGCAGAGCAGTATACAGTGGTGTAACAGGGTGTATCAACCCCACACTAGCGACATCGGGGTTAACAAACTGCTTTGGGCCAGTGGTGCTGGACCGGGGGGGAGGGGGAGGCCAGGCCCCTCCCACTTCACCAGGGCAGACCCCACCCCCTTCCCCTCCTCTTTCCCCTGAGGCCCCACTCGCTGTGGCCAGGACAACATGGAGCCTGGACAGGGAGCCTGGGCAGCTGTGGGGATCGGTGGAGGACCCTCCACCTGCCTGTGAGGGGGGGCCTGCCGAGAGCAACCCTTGGCCCATGTCCCCACCCAGCTGAGGGCAGGTGGAGGTGCAGGGTCTGCGACTCCATGCCAGCTCCCCACAGCTGCGCACGCGGCTCTCCCCAGCCCATCTTCAGCCAGGGGAGGGGTGGGGGCCTCAGAACCACTGCCTGTCCATGGTAAGAGTTGCATGGGCAGCTGTGGGAAGCCGCAGACCCTCCACCTGTGCTGGGCGGGGGGCTCGGGAGATGGGGACACAGGTCAGAGGCTGCTCTTGGTGGCCCCGCCCTGCCGCAGCTCCCCACAGCTACCTGCGTGGTTCTTATCATGGCCGGGCTGCAGCTTCAAGGTCCCCCCCGCCCCCCAGCCAGAGCCAGGTGAGGGAGAGTCACACAGGCAGCTGGGGGAGCCTGGGTCCCTCCACCTTCCCTGGATTGGGGTTTGGGGGGTGGGGACATGGGCAGGGGACTGTTTTTGCCCCATCCCGACCCCTGGCTGGGGCGGGGGGACCCCCTGGCCCCACTCCAGCTTCCGGCTTGGTGGGGGGCAGGGCCGGCCCCCACTTTTGGGAGGGCTCTCCTGCCCCTGCCCAAGAGGCCATGCCTCCTTATCTTTGCCGGGTATGCACTGAGAGCATATGAAAGGCAGCAGCTTAGCTTAGTCTGGGCTGGCTGAGGAGGAGAGTGGATGTTTTCTATAGGCTCCTGTTGAGAAGCTGACAGGCCTCCAAGCTGCCAAGACTGAACACCCTGACTATGCCGCAGGAGCCCAGTCAACTGCGGGGGCTGAGGGGGCCTCAAGCCACTGCCAGTGGAGGAGAGCCCGAGGCAGGCCTAAAGGTAGGAAGTGACTTGGGGGACATATTTGGGGACATGGAGAGCTAGACCCTCAACAGGGTAACTGGCTTTATAGGGTCCTGGCGTAGGGTGGGTCCGGGTGCCCCTGCTCTCCCTGTACATTGGGCTATACTGCCCCTGGCTGTAGCAGTTACTGGGATTCCAAACATTGGGCGATACAGTCACTAGCTACAGCAGATACTGTACTCTTACCACTAAGTGCCACCTTAGATAGTGTGGTGCCTTGGACTATGGATACGAAGCACTAGTGCCACCAAAGACAGGGTGGGACCTTGGACTATGGATACAAGGCACCACTGCTGCTAGAGAGGGTGGTGCCTTGGGCTCTTACCACTAGGTGCTACTACCGCCAGAGAGAGAGCAGCTCCACAAACCCCCACTGACCCCTTGATACATGGGTAGCTATCCCATTGTGCAGCTTGCCGCCATGTAGCGCAGGGTATTTTTGGAAGGTTTTGCAATGTCTTATCGGGCCAAAAATCATGCGGGGTGACTGGGAGCATGGATTCACCTTCCCATAAGGCAGCATTCTCTATCCCATAATTTCATCTGCATCCCATAATGTTTCATGCCTCTTTTGAAAATTATCCACACAAATCCATGCTTCTCTCCTCAGTCTCTGACAGAAGCATGGTTCCTGCACAGCTCTGCACTATTGTGATGAGTGTTGCTAACATGGGCTGCCTGATCCTGCAGTATTTGCTGATCCACAAGAGGAGTTGTGCAGAACACGACAATTCCCTGGAGGCTAGATTGCTGTGAAACACAGAAAGAAACAATTCAAGATTGTTGGTGGTGTTCCCAGAGCAGCTTCAGATGGTGGAGCGTGGGTTCTGGGCCTGAGAAACAAGAACTGGCTTGTTGGATCACATTTTCATATAGGTTTGGGATGATGTTCATTCAAAAATTCTGCAGCCACTGCTCAAAGCCACATTCCTGGATCTGTGTGCAGAGCTCGCCCCAGCTCTCCAGCGCAGCAACACTAAAATGATATCAGCACTGATAGTATGGAAGCAAGTTGCAATTGCACTGTGAAAACTTGCAATGCAAGATTGCTATTGATCAGCTGGTAATCAATTTGGAGTTGGGAAATCCATTGTGGGGCCTGTTGTGATACAAGTGTGCAGAGTCATTTTGCTGTGAAGGACTGTGACTCTGGGCAAAGTGCAGGAAATAGTGGATGGTTTTGCAGCAATGGAGTTCCTAAAGTGCAGTGGGGCAATAGTGAGTATGCATATCCCCATTTTGGCACCAGACCACCTTTCCACAGAGTACATCAACAGAAAAGGCTACTTTTCTATGTTAATGCAAGTGCTGGTGGATAATCAGGGATGCTTCACCGACATTAATGTGGGGTGGTCAAGGAAGGTGCATGACACGTGTATCTTTAAGAACATAAGGCTGTTCAGAAAGCTGCAAGGAGGAACTTTCTTTCCCGAACAGTGGATTACTATTGGTGATGTTGAAATGCGAATAGTGATCCTGTGAGACCCAGCCTCCCCCTTGCTCCTATGGCTGATGAAGCTATACACCGACCACCTCAACAACACCAAGGACCATTTCAGCTACAGGCTGAGCAGGTGTAGAATGACAATTGAATATGCCTTTGGTCATTTGAAGGGTTGCTGGCACTGTCTACTCATGAGATTGGACCTCACTGAAAAAAATATTCCAATGGTTATAGCTCCCTTCTGTCTCCTGCATAACATCTTTGAAGCAATGGGGGGAAAGTTTCCCATGTGGTGGAGGGCAGAGGTGGAGTGGCTGTCTGCTGATTTTGAGCAGCCAGGTACCAAGGCTATAGGAAGAGCGCAACATGGAGCTATATGCCTCAGGGAGGCTTTGGAAGACCATTTTATTAGTAAACCAGAATAGTGTCTGTTGCTGTACTGTGCTGTACCCGGCCCTGCTCTTTTACAACCCTGTATGAATCCTTGGAGTGCTGTGTGTGTAGTAGGTATAACATTTCCAATGCACCTATTAATACTGTCTGTGATCAGTACCACCCAGCATATGTTGTGACTTTCTTCCTCCAAAATTCAGACCTAAGGCACCCCAGAGTGGCCTTCCTACACTAATAACCTAATTGTCAGTTTGGTCTGTTTTGGTACATAACAGGAGGTGTCCTGCCCTTGAGGAATTGACTGGGTTTTACCGGGGAGTTCATCTCTGGCTTGCAGAGGACTCCCTAGAACAAATTAGTTCCATTTACCCTTGGGAGGACACAGATACAGATACCCTTGGGAGGACACAGATCCTTGCGCTCAAAGGATTAACACTCAGGCAGTCATTTCTTTGAAAACAAAATAACCTTTATTTAACACAAAATATTCCCTAATACAATAAGTCTAATGCATATACTAAAAAGAATAAACCATAAACCTTTTTAACATAGCAGGTATATATTAGAATACAAACTCTATCAGCACATATGCATATTCAAATACCCAATACTATGTTATTATACAATTAAACACAGTTTTAAGTGGTTACATTCTGAATTCAATGGCCAGTTACATGCGGAATGCTGGCAGCAAGGCACATAAAACACTAAAACATAATAAACAGTGAACACACACTGTGACAGGTTGTCACTCCCAGGTGCAGTCTGGGAGCCGTGGAAACTGCTGCATCCTGCTCACACTGCTTTGTTGGAGATAAAGCCAGCCTCCCCAGGCCCTGTTATCACCCAACATGACAGCAGGTGATGCCATACACCCAACTGAGATACCTGAGTGCTTTACCTAAGCACTTAAAGACAGGCAGGAGACAAAGCAAATTTGCCAGCTCCTCCGCCTTGCACCCTGGCTGGAATATAAATCCAGAATTATACCGTTTTACACTGCACAGAGATCTGTACAAAGTAAGCTCATTAATATGTTCACTTTCCCCTCGATGTGGGAAAGATATACACCGCTAGCTTGTGTTAACCAAACTGAGATTTTTCCCCAGACACTTTACTCAAAGGCACACTGGTTTAGAAAAAGCAAAAAACAAGTTTATTAGCTACAAAAAGATAGATTTTAAGTGATAATAACTGATAGCAAACTGATCAAAGCAGATTGCCTAGCAAATAAACAAAAACGCAAACTATCCAAATATAAGTTTCTCACCCTGACTGATGATACAAGCAGTCCAACAAGTTGCCATACACAAGCTAGAAATCCCTATAGCCTGGGACCAGTACTTCCCTCAGTTCAGTCTTTGTTTCTCAGGTGTTTCTAGGAGTTCTGTTGTGTAGGGAGTGAGGCCAAGAGATGATGTTACATCCCGCCTTATATAGCTTTCTCATATGGTGGGAACCCTTTCTTCCAAACTCAGTTTCCAGTCCAGTTTATGGAAAAATGCAGGTACCAAAATGGAGTTCAGTGTCATGTGGTCTGGTCACAAGCCCTAACATGCTCTGCTGAGTCATAGAAGCCACTACTCATAGGCTGTCTTGAGCATTCTGAGGAAGGGTCCCCAGCTGGGGGATAAGCTTCTCCTAAGGCCTATTGTTTCCCCTAATGGCCCATTACCCTGAATAGGCCCTTCCCAACCAGCTGTCTAGACTGGAAGCCTTTTGCCTAGTGGGTGTTACCCAGGTGTAACCACATTTGAAATACAGATACATAGTCAATATTCATAACGTCAGATACAAAAATGATACATGCACAGAAATAGGATAATCATATTCAGGAAATCATGAGTTTCCCAATGGCACCTCACAAGACACATCTTGTACATATGCATCATAATTATGTTATAATCATATCTTAATCATACAATTATGAAGAATATGGGGTGCAGCGTCACACACATACAGAGACATCTAGATTTATTAACTCAGGCATATACATACATGCTTCAATTGGAGTCTTTGCCTTAAATCATCATGCTTATTTTTTCCATTGTCTTCTTTCCCTCTGCTCTGTCTGGATTCTTGCGTTCTGACAACTGCTGCTCTACCACTTTGCTTCTTTCTTCTGACTTCACTGATTTCAGCTCTTTCAGATGTTCTTCTTAATCTTCTCTTCCAAGACCTGTGCTGCTGCTCATTCACACTGGCGCCTTCCACTCAGAAGACACAGACTGACTGAAGCCTGTCAGCTCTCCACTTTTATACAGATCTTGACCTATTCTGATTGGATATTGGACATCATACAATTTGAATTTACCAATCAGCTTCAAGCCCTTTAGAATCTGGCACCTGATTGGGAACCTGCGCCTTTAGAGATGGACTTGTTTGAAGACGTGTGTTTTATCTGACTGACACCCCCCCTTCAGATGTTGGAGTGACCTTATTTCACCTAAGTCTCCCTGCTTGTCATTGGCCAAATCATTGTAAGGTCACTATTTTGGTTTTCACAGCCCCAATTTGTTGCAGCCACCATATTGTTTTCCCTAACTGTGACTGCTTAAAAAGTATCTTTATTGACTATTTAAATATTTATAATTACCAAACAAATGAAATATTTATAATACACCTTATCATTATGTTTCGCCGTCATCACTCCAATTTTACTAATTTACAAAAGCCCAAATCTGGATCTCTCCCTGCGTCAGCTAATGATGACAGATCAGCACTATTGATGCTGGACAGCACCTAGTGCTGAACAGCATTTTCAGCACACAGGGAGCAGCTGAAACATCCTCTGTATCAAACTAATAAAGATGAATTATGTTTCCAAAAACAGACTTTTATTCCATAACAATGGAAATAGAAAAACATGTATAGCTTAATAAACTTAATAAATTAAGGGAAAAAACTTATGAAGGGGAAAGAACAGTCATATCCATTTCAGATATACATATACCAACCATGTCTTTCACAGGTCACTGTATGAGGGGCTGTGAATGTCTTTAATGTCCCCAGGCGTGTAGCGGTAGGGGTAGTGCAGTGGCCCTTGATGCCATGCAGAATGTTGAGGAGGGGTATAGGGAGGTCCTGATATGCAGTTCTCTATGGCCTGCAGAGGGAGACGAGCATGGGATTGCTGGACCTGCAGGTACACTAGACTCTGCAGCATGTCTGTTTGCTCCTTGAGAAGCTTAAGTATCTTCTGCTGCACATCCCTCTCCTTTTCCTACATCTTTTTCCTCTCTGCTCTATCCCTGTTCATGTTGTCTGCAAGGGTGATCCTCCAAGACCTGTGCTCATTAACTGAAGCAGCGGAGGGTTGCAGGAGCTCTTGGAAAATGTCATCCTGAGTCCTCTTCCTTATTCTCCTTATCTGCCTCAGCCATTCCACTGGTGTGGATGAAGAGACTCTCAATGACACATTTGCAGCTGCTGACGATACAGAACACAAAGATACCATTGTCAGGATACTGAACTCACTCCCCTTGATCCACACAAGTTGTAGAAACTACATTCTCACTTCTCCTTGGGATTTACAGTGGCAGTCACAGCACCAGCTATGGTGAGTATGGCCCTGTGGTGAATTGGGGAGTGAATTGGGGAAATGAGAGGGGATAGCTCACAGGCATGAAGTATATGTGTATAGAGCAACTGAACTGAATACTTGCACCATTTTCCACAGGCAATGGTGATTTTAGCCAATACCTCACTCCTGAGGGTAATGAAGGTGGAAAGGGAACAGCTTCTTCAAGCATCAGGGTGCTCGACTTGGACTGTATGCTGCTAGCCTGTGTGATGTAGTGGTTCCTGCTGAAGTAGTCACTGAGTCCCATGGGAAAATGTCCTACTGCAGTGGAGGAAATAAGGCAGTCCTCCCCAGAAACCTTCAGCAGAAGATTGCAGACTACCTGCAGGAAAGTTTCATCAGTATATCTACGGAGAATTCACAGGACATTCCAGTGCACATTAACAGAGTGTTCCACAGGGGCCGCTCTGCCTAACTGTAGAGGGGGATGAGAAGCAGATAGCAACTCTACCTGTATTGGTTGTTTCACTACCTCTTCTAGCATAAGTAAAAAAAAGAGTAAATCAACAGATGTGTCCTGCTACTTTGTTCCATCACTGCAATTTCAAAGCAAACAGAACACTTAACAAACGTTCCTTCCCCTGCATCAGGCTTGCCTGTGATGGACTTTAGTGCGTGGCCGGACTACACTTGAGTCAAAAATATGTCCTGGCTCATTGCGCATTTGGATTGTCTGGTTGCCTGTCTCCATACTTCTCTTCCTATTCCTCATCCAACACCTCCTCCTTGATGTTCATGGCAGGGGTCTCTGACTCAAGCTCCTCCAAAGTATCCACAAGGCTCTTGGGAGGCGGGGGGCGGGGGTGGAGTCTTGTCCGAGGATAGTATGCAGCTCTTTGTAAAAGCAGCAGGTCTGAGACTCTGCACCAGAGCAATTGTTAACTTTCTTTGCCTTCTGGTATGCCTGCAACTGCTCCTTGGCTTTCACATGGCACTGCTACTGATCCCTCTTGTAGCTCTTCTCCTCCATATCCCAAGCAATCTGCTTGTAGTTGTCGACGTTTCAATGGCTGGATCAGTGGTGTGACTGCACAGCCTCTTCTCCTCACACAACCCAGGAGATCCAACACCTCCTGTGTACTCCAGGCAGGAGCGCATTTGCAGCGTGTGGCCAGCAAGGTCAGCTGGGCAGTTGCTAGGTGTGTTCTAGAGTTACTAGGTGTACTCTCCAAGCCAGGCAATCAGGAAATAGAATTTCAAAAATTCATGGGGCTTTAAAGGGAAGGGGCAGTTCCCTGTCCAGCTGGCTGCTGTGCAGTGGAGTTCACAACGGTGACCAGAGCAGGCAGGGTGGGCATTGTGGGGCAGCTCCTGGAGGCCACCAACAGCTGATGTAAGTAATGCAGTGTCAGCACTGGCATTGTGTTGACCTAACTACATTGACCTTGACTTTATGCTGCTCGGCGAGGTGGTGTTATTAAGTTGGCATAATAGGGAAATTGCATGTTTATTCTTTGTAAATAAATAGGATTGCATCAAAGAATATAACTGACTCATAACCATTTTCTTCTCCTAATGAAAATAAACCTGCAATGCCGTGAATATTGGCTAACCGCTCAGGCCACAGGGGCAACAATACTCTGGCAATGGTTATAATGGATACATTCATGGCTAAGACTGTTATATTACATTGGTGAATATGTAAAATTTGCAATCAAAATCAAAATCTCAATGGGGAGAAAATATTAAATATTCTGCCAGATTTTCACTTACTGTACATGCACAGAGTGTGTGTTCCAGCATATAACTCTTTCAGAACAATATTCCAGCAAAAGTACAGTTTTAAATCAATATGAAATAACTTAAAGAAACTAGCTCCACTGAGCTTTCAGTTTTGGAAGCTAGCATTCCCTAGAGTCTCAAATATTGTAGTGACTTTGTCTGCAAGTCCTGAAAATTGCTATTTGTTATGCTGTAATCATCAATCACCATCATCATCATCAAACATACATAGTCTACAGAGGACTGTTGCAGCAGCCAGAGTGACCGTAATTCATGGCATTGCACCAGGCAGATCTGAATCAATCCTATGACTCCAGAAATCTCTGGGGCGGGCTCACAGGTGACACCAGGTAGAGTCAGGGCATGCACCTCTTCATACAGCAATGGAGAGTTTGAGAGCACAGTGTGCTGGAGTGTTTTGTCCATACTGATGACATAGCTGAAAATGCTGCTTTTGAGTATAAGGAGTGATTGAGGGAAGCCCAGAATTCTGCAAGATTATGACATTTTCCACAAAATCAAACTATTTTACAATCCTGATTTTGTGTTGACAGCGCAAATGGAATGCCTCTAGATGCTCCAAGTTTGCCTGGGAGAGGGTCCAGGTTTCTTATCTGGACAGCAATACAGGTAGAACACAAGTTTGATAGATCATGGACTTTGTCTCAGCGCAAAAACACTTTTGCATCCATAAGTGGGACTTCATACAGGAGCAGTGAGACCTATTCATTGAAGAACACCCAGTTTACTGTGACCATTTGACCTCTGCTTGCACTCTAGGTAGATGAACTCATCTGCACTCTCTGTGGTACTTATTGTCACCTGCACCAGGGGCTCTGGTGGTCAAGCTCCGTGGTTCTGGACCTCAGTCTTCTGTCATGAGACATTCAACTCCATACCATGGGCAGTGGTTTGGAGAAGCTAGAGAGTAAGGACAGCATCCATTGCTGACTGCCCAGGGGCAGCACCAATCTCTTCCGAGTGGGCGGGCTGAGGTGGGCTAGAAAATTGGGGGGCTGTGCTATAGTGGCACAATTAGCTAGGCTGCTGTTGCTAGTTAAGGGCTGGTTACAGGTGCAGCCTGACATGGCTGCAAGATCTTTTTGAAGAGGCAGTGTGCTGGAGGTGCCCGGCTGGAGTGAGTGGCTGAAGAGGGCATGGGAGGCCAGCCAAGGAGGAGCTGGCTGCTGCAGAGGTGGAGGGAGAGGGGAGGGTTTGGAGAAGTGGCCAGGGGAGCTGCTGAGGAAGGCCGCTGTGGTCTCAGAGAGAGTTCAGTTTGCTGAACACTCACCCAGCACTGCTCTCCGGCTCTGCCCTTTGGTGACACAGAGTTGGGTGGGGAGTGCAAATCCCACAGTTGTGGCTGAATTGCGAAGGAGACAGAGTGGAGCTGGGCCGTGCAGCTGTGTGCATGTTTCACCATGAAGATCCCAATAGCTCCCCTGTCAATCACTCTGCTCTGGTTTGCTCCACAAATCTCTGCAGCCCAGGAATTGTCACACCTAGGCACTGACATGGTGAGCAGCGGAGGCGAAATGTCACCCAGCCTCCAGGCACCAGAAGGTTTCTCAGCCCTGTGAGCGCAGTTGCAAACTTCTCCCTTCTGTTCAGTGCATGGGGCTCACAGCACAGCTGCTCCCAGGGCTCCCTGCGTGCTTTTCAGCAGAACTGGATTTGTTTTACTTCCTTTCACTGACTCTTTCTGCTGGTGGCAGCACTGCTGCCTTCAGAGCCAGGTGTCTGGCCAGCAGCCACCACTCTCTGGCCACCCAACTCTGAAGGCAGCACTGCAGCCAGCAGCAGTGGAGAAGTAAGGGTGGCAATACCATACCATACCACCCTTACTTCTGTGTAACATTTGATCTTTGCACTGGGAGCAATGGCTACAGGGTGGCTAAGGCAAATTTTGGGGTAACTACAGCCCCTGCAAACTGCACCCCAGTGCTGCTCTTGTGATTGCCTAATAGTGAAACTTGATTGCTGTCTATGATGATGTCTAACAAGCAGAATGTGAGCAAAGATCTTGCCAGGGACTTTAATCCTAGAGGATAAACACAGGTGGATAAAACCAGAGAATTTGCAACTACACAGTATTCTGCAGCAGAAAATAATAACCTGAATAAGAACTTTCCCATAGCAGAAGTTCCAGAGTATTTAACAAATTCTAGAGAAATCAATTTATGTCTTTAACAACTTATGGCTTTATCATTTGATGCTCTGACAATCTAATGAATAAGTTCAAATTCTTTATTTCTTAGAATTAATAAATCTTTGTTGATTTGTTTGAACCTGGCTATCAAAGTGTCCTCTCTGTTCTGTAAAGTGCCACAAATCTCTATATTGCTAATTCTATAAATCAAAACATGTTTTTGTGAAACATAATGATTTTCCCCAGTAACAACTAGGTGGGTTAAACCAGACAATCACTACACTCTCGAATGAACTCACGCAGAAAAAATAAGACAAAAACACCCTATCACCCGAGGGTGAATATTTTTCACAAAACAATCACTCCATAACTGACCTCTCGGTCTCTATCCTTGAAGGAAACCTGCACAAAGGAAACCTGCTTCTTCAAAAGATGAGCCTGGGAACTTAAATTCATAATGCTGCTAGACACTAAAAACCATGGACTTACTAAAGACACTATGGCTCATTACAACAATCTGTAATCCACTTTGTCCTACAACTGTAGAGTGTTTACTGCCCACTCTACCTTGAATGGACTCTTGCAACATGTGTAAACTCCTTATCTGTTCCCCTGATACAGAGGATTTTTCCGCTGTTCTCTGTGTGCTGAAAACAGCTGAAAACGCTATTCAGCACTAAGTGCTGTCCAGCATTAATGGTGCTGGCCTGTCACCATTATCTGAAGCAGGGAGAGATCATGATTTGGGCCTTAGTGAAATTGGAGTGGTGTCAGTGAAGCACAATGTTAAGGTATATAGAGTTTTAAGCAGTCACAGCGAGGGAAAAAAAATGGCAGCCATAAGGAATCAGAGCTGTGAAAGGCCTTAGAATAATTCGGCCAATAGCAAGCAGGCCGACTGGGGTGAAACAAAGGTCACTCCAACACCTGAAAGGAGGGGTCAGTCAGGTAGAACACATGTCTTCAAACAGGTCCATATTCTAAAGTCACAGGTTTTCAATCAGGGCTTGAAGCTGATTGGTGGGCCAACTGTACATAAGGCAGAGCACTGATAGCCTACAGTCAGTCCCTGTTAGAATGAGGGGAAGGCACGCTGGAGTGAGAGGAAGAGCAGGGGAGTTGCCAGAGAAGAAAGATCAAGAAGAGCTGAAATCATGAAGAGAGAAGAAGGAAGGCTGAAAGAGTAGCAGCGGATGGCGACAATTGACAGAACAGAAGGACTGCCCAGAGGGAGAGAAGTAAGCCTAATGATTTTAATAGACTCCTATTGAAGTGTGTATGTGTATGCTTGAGTTAATAAAGCTGGATGTCTGTATGTGTCTATATGTTTAATATGTAATACCTTGCTGTCAACATTCTGCATGTGACCGGTCATTGCATGCACAATGTAACCATTTGAAACGGTGTTAGTTACATATGTATAGTATCAAATTGTGCTAATTGTATAGTATATATGTATTACATAGTATCATAGTAGTGGGTTTTGAATATTATAGTATTGGATATTTGAATATGTATATATGCTGCTAGAGTTTGTTTATATTCTAATTTACGCTTGTTGTGTGTATGGTTTATTCTTTAGATATATGTATTAGACTTATTGTATTAGAGAATATTATGTGTTAAATAAAAGGTATTTTGTCTTAGAAGAAATTACTGCCTGAGTGTTAATCCTTCAGGCGGAAGGCTGTATCTGTGTCCTCCCAAGGGTTAACAGAACTAGTGTGTTCTGGGGAGTCCTCCGATGGTCAGACACAAACTCCCTGGTAAACCTGGGCCATTCCTCTAGGACAGGCCACCTCCTGTTGCCCACCAAAACTGATCAAATTGACAATTGAGTTGGTAGGGTAGGAAGGCCATTGTGGGATGCCTAAAGTCTGAATTTTGGGGTAACACCATCCTTGTATTTAGCTGTAACACTTTGAGTACCTTCCCCACACCTAAAGAAGGAGCTGTGTAAGCTCGAAAGCTTATCTCTTCCACTAACAGGAGTTGGTCCAATAAAAGATATTACCTAACCCACCTTGTCTCTCTGATTTCCTTCCTGAATTTTCCATTTTTGCTCCATGGAAAATTACAGTTCTCTCTCTCTCTCTCTCTCTCTCTCTCTCTGGGAAGGGGCTATTTGTGTATAAATGGGGCTTTAATCATAACTACCATCTTGCTTTATATAGCTGTGAGACAAAACAGCTTTAAATGACTTTTTATTTTTGCTTTATATTTTATATAAAAGCATTTACATTAATATACCAAAAGTTTTTACTTCCATTAACTTCAATGGGATTAACTGCATGAGTAAAATGTAATGTGTATATGTGTTTGCAAGATCAGGGTCATAGTCAGCACTTTAAAAGAAGCACTTTATTTGTCTATCATATAGACCAGTGCTAGAGGGCACACTAGCATCCTATTAAAATTAGTGCTTCATTAGAGGATTAAAAATGTTTAGCTAATCTAACAGTTGTTTTGGCTGATCCTGCCTTTGTGCTTTTATGATACTCTTATTAGTGAATGTTTCCAGGGAACAATGAATCATTATTAGTGCAGAATGTTTATTGTTGAAAACAACAAAAGTTGTTTTCTGCATGCTTGTCTGCTTTTATTTTTAAACTATTTTGCGGGGATGACTTTATACTTTGTACTTCTCCTTCAGAAGGCAGCCTTTATTAAGGTATGCATTTTAATTCCAAATACACTGGATTATGCTTACTTGAATCACTTCAATGGAAACTAGAGCCTACTCTTGGAAGTGAGCTTAAAGAATCAACTGTAAGCCAAGGCTGGCTGATACTTCACCTTCCTTTTTTCAATCTGTGCTTCTTTTTGAAGAGGGAGATTCTTATTTAAAATCCATCTTCAAATGGGCAAAAGCCTAGTAAATCCAACGGTTTTAGGGGATTTGCTATCTATGAGGTTTAAAAAGCCAGTAAAATTTAAATGGAAATATTCTCAAATTACACAGAACTCTTATTAAGGAGTATACAGACACTGCTGAATAGTGGTTACAACATGACTCTATAACAATTACAGTTAGCTTGGAATTTTGTCAAAATCATTTTTGATAGAAAACCAAGTTTCCACAAAATTAAATCTTCAATGGGAAAATGTCAGCTTTTCCATCAAGAAAAATTAAATAAAATGTTTCAGGCTGGTTTGACACAAGGCAGAGTATTTAATTTTGTTGAACTGACCTAAAACATTTTGTTTGCATCAGTTCAACATCAAACTGCTTTTCCCCATTGTGGCACATTGCTTCATTGGAGTTGTAGATCAGGCCCGAATTCTTCTCAATTGGCTCCTGGAGAACTACATTTCCCATGATGCATCATGAACCAAACTGAGATGGGAAGATGGGAAAAGCATCTTCACATCTGACTCACCAACCTAGTAAGGAGGGCTTTAAACTAGGTTCAATGGGGGCAGGTGTCAAAAGCCCTCAGGTAAGTATAAAAATAGCTGACATAAGAAAGGGTTAGATTTGAGGGAGGAGGGGGAACATGGAGAATTAAAATAGGGTCACAGGAGTAACAACAGGGAAATCAGTGGTGGATTCTGCTCAATTTCTTAGTTGTTGATAAACAAATGCAAGGAGTATGGGGAATAATCAGGAAGAACTGGAAGTATTAGTATGTAAGTTCAATTATTATTTAATTGGCATCACAGAAGCTCGGTGGGGTAAGTCTTGTGACTGGAATGTTGGCATAGAGAAGTATAGCTTGTTCAGAAAGGTCAGTCAGGGTAAAAGGGGAGGAGGTGTTGCATTATACATGAGAAATATATACACTTGTTCTGAGGTCCAGAAGGAGAGGAGAGACAGACCAGTTGAAAGTATCGGGGTAAAGATAAAAGGGGTGAAAAATAGGTGTGACACAATGGTAGGGATCTACTATAGGCCACCAAATCAGGAAGAGGAGGTGGATGAGGCATTTCTAAAACAAACAACAGAAAAATCACAAAACCTGGTAGTAATGGGGAACTTTAACTAGCTAGACATCTGTTAGAAAAGGAATAAGGCAAAACACAAAATTTCCAATAAATTCTTGGAATATGTTGGAGACAACCTTTTATTCCAAAAAGTAGAGGAAATAATCAGGGGACAGCCATTGGTAGTGAACAGAAAGGAACTGAGTGAATCTGAAGGAGATTGGGATGGGAGTAGTAATGAAATGATAGATTTAATGACTCTAAGGAAAGGAAGGAGTGAGAGCAGCAGAATAAGGACAATGGACTTCAAAAAAGCAGACTTTAACAAACTCAGAGAACTGATAGGAAAGATCCTATGGAAAGAAAATCTAAGGGGGAAAAAGAGTTTAGAGCTGACAGTTTCTTAAGGAGACAATATTATAGGCACAAATGCAAACTATTCCAATACAAAGGAAAAGCAGGAAGAATGGTAAGAGGCCAAGATGACTCCATCAGGAGCTCTTTAATGACCTGAAAATCAAAAAAGGTATCCTACACAAAGTGGATATATGGACAAATTTCTAAGGATTAATGATTTGGAGGATGGTGTGGATTGCACCCTCAGCAAGTTTGCAGATGACACTAAACTGGGAGGAGAGGTAAATACACAGGAGGGTAGGGATAGGATACAGAGGGCCCTAGACAAATTAGAGGATTGGGCCAAAAGAAATCTGATGAGGTTCAACAAGGACAAGTGCAGAGTCCTGCACTTAGGATGGAAGAATCCCATGCACCGCTACAGACCAGGGACCGAATGGCTAGGCAGCAGTTCTGCAGAAAAGGACCTAGGGGTTACAGTGAACGAGAAGCTGGATATGAGTCAACAGTGTGTCCTTGTTGCCAAGAAGGCTAACGGCATTTTGGGCTGTATAAGTAGGGGCATTGCCAGCAGATCGAGGGATGTGATCATTCCCCTCTATTCGACATTGGTGAGGCCTCATCTGGAGTACTGTGTCCAGTTTTGGGCCCCACACTACAAGAAGGATGTGGAAAAATTGGAAAACTTCCAGCGGAAGGGCAACAAAAATGATTAGGGGACTGGAACACATGACTTATGAGGAGAGGCTGAGGGAACTGGGATTGTTTAGTCTGCAGAAGAGAAGAATGAGGGGGGATTTGATAGCTGCTTTCAACTTCCAAAGAGGATGACTCTAGACTGTTCCCAGTGGTAGCAGATGACAGAACGAGGAGTAATGGTCTCAAGTTGCAGTGGGGGAGGTTTAGGTTGTATATTAGGAAAAACTTTTTCACTAGGAGAGTGGTGAAACACTGGAATGCGTTACCTAGGGAGGTGGTGGAATCTCCTTCCTTAGAAGTTTTTAAGGTCAGGCTTGACAAAGCCCTCTCGGGGATGATTTAGTTGGGGATTGGTCCTGCTTTGAGCAGGGGGTTGGACTAGATGACCTCCTGAGGTCCCTTCCAACCCTGATATTCTATGATTCTATGATTCTATGATTTCAAGACACTAGCACAAGCATATAAGAAGAAAATTTGAAAGGCTAAGGCACAAAATGAGTTACACCTAGCAAGGAACACAAAAGGCAATAAGGAGAGGTTCTTTAAATACATTAGGTGCAAGAGAAAGCTGAAGGAAAGTGTAGGCCCTCTACTTAGTGGGGAAGGAGAGCTAATAAGTGAAGACATTGAGCAAGCTGAGGGGTCTAATGCCTATTTTGCTTCAGTCTTCACTAAAAAGGTTAAAGGTGACCAGATATCAACATGATTAATATTGGAAGGAATTAAAGGTGGAAGGAATGCAAGCCAAAATAGAGAAAGAACAGGTTAAAGAATATTAAGATAAGTTAAATGTATTCTAGTCAGCAGGACCTGATGAAATTCATCCTAGGGTACTTAAGAAACTAGCTAAAGCAATCTCAGAACCATTAGCAAGTATCTTTGAGAACTCATGGAGAATGGGTGGCATTCTAGAAGATGCAGGTCAGACATAGTACATATCTTTAAAAGGGGGAACAAAGACCAGTGATAGACCAGCCTCCTAACTTTGATATCTGGAAAGATACAGGAACAAATTATTAAACAATCAATTTGTAGCCACTTAAAGGATAATAAGGGTATAAGGAATAGCCAGCATGGATTTGTCAAGAATAAATCATGCTATACCTACGTAATCTCCTTCTTTCACATCGTTACAGCCCCCTACTCTGTGGCAGGACCAAGTAAACCTAGACTATCCCTGACAGGTGTTTGTTCAACTGGATCTTTTAAAGCACTGTGTGTGTGTGTGAAGGGGTTTAGTTTGGACTTTACAGTTGTTGTGTGCAAACAGAATAATCAAGTCATGATTACATGCATCCAAGCAACCACTAACTTTTAGTTCTGTGATCAATTCCTCTTTATCTTGCAGTGCTGTCAGGTACTACTCTTAAATAAAATCCATTCGCTGAAGGAAACACAGGTGGTGCCAGCTGTCTGCTGAACTCTTTGGTTATTAGGTACAAATGAATAAAGACAGCATAGTGATTGCTAATAAGGCTGTTCTCATTTTGAACCTTCTGATATACATGAAAATCAGAAATATGGTTTTCAAGAGTGGCCCTGTTCAGACACTTTAAACCTGTGAAAGCACATTTAGATGAGTGTAAATTGAAAACATGATTTAAAGATCTAAAACTCCATTTATGTATATTCCAAACACAGTAAAATTAGTCTAATATTTATTGTTTTGAAAATTTAAAAATTCTGTATTTTGTGCTGTTAACTAGTTGCTTTTCTTGGAGGAAGAATAGGTAGGAATAATGAGAACAGGGTTCTGGTTTGGAACAACATGGGCAGTTTCTTTTAACTACTAATTATTTTATATTACAGTAGAGCTATTACAGAGAGACAAAGATGTAGTCACTGCCTCAAGGAATGATACATGTAAAGAGAGAATAAATCAATGTAAGGGGGAATAAACAACAATTTAATACCAGTTGATTTTTTAAAAAATTACTAATGAGTAATGGAATATTTCCCACTGTGTCTGACTTTCAAAGTAAATTTTAAAAAAATAGAAATAAGACTTAAGCACCTTACTCTCATTAATTTTCAATGAGTGTTGTACCTTTGAAAATCTCCCCCACAGGACACAAATAAACAATAGCAAAAGGGAGCTTTATTTAAGTAATGATTGCAGGATTTAACCCTCTCCCCATAACCTCCTCCTCCAAATGCATCACTGGAAAACTTCCTTCAGCTTAACTCCTTATGAAAACCATGGAGTGATGAATCAACTAACATCAACTTGGCTTGTCACACAGGAACAACTTTATTCCATTTCTGAATGAGGTCAAATGTGGCCAAACCACCCCCTTTTTTTTTTCTTAGAAAATGTGACTGAAAGTACCCCTGTATTCATACCCTACACACTATTGTAATAATCTTTGTACAAAATGTGCTTTGTGAGGTATCATTTGAAAACCAATAACTTGCTGGTCAACAATATCATGGTGAAATGTATATAGCAAGATTATATGTAAAGTTATGAAGTCCCCCTTTATGATGATGTTAGCACATATTCAAATCCACAAAGCCCTGATGAGGCAAAAGTTGTTAAACGGGTCTATCTTAAACTAAGGGACATGTGTTTACCTCAATTTACAGATAAGTAGTAAACAGGGTCCTTGAGACAGCAAGAGGGGGAAATGGCAGAAGACAGCAAATCTGCATTTCAGCATACATGGGAAAAGAAAGCATATGGAGCCACCTTCACCACCAGACTCCCTGGCACTTTCTTTACTGTTTGAATAAACTTTGCTTTGAGGGGTAATTCTCAGAAGACTCCATTTCAAAGGGTGACCAGACTATAAAACTTGGGGGCAAAACCACTCCATCACTCCCTATCTCTCCCTTCCACCTAAGAAGACAAAGGAACCAGCCCTTTGCTTCTGGGGGAAGATCCTGACCTGAGAATTTGTTCATTAATGATGCTGGGATCCTGTACCTTGAACCAAGACTAGCTTGTTAAGTTTCAGCTACTAGAAAGCATTTTATATTTATTTCTATTGTAATCATTTCTGACTTTAATATATTACATTTGAACTCACTTAAAATCTGTCTCTTTGTAGTGGAATAAACTTGTTTTATTTTTTTAATCAAAACCAATCCAGTATTGTGTTCAAACTGAACTGTTTGGGTAATTCCAGTTAAAGTAGCGAACTGTTGAATATTGACCCCTGAAAGGGGCAATGGTCCTCTAATATCTGAAGTGTCCAGGAGAAGCCTGGACATTGCAGAACACACATACTGGGGAAAATTCAGAATTGGGAGTGTGTTAGTGCCACCGTGCAAGTGTAACCAAAGCTGGTGGAAGCCAGAATGTGACGGGAATGTTGCTGACAGGTTGCTGGGGTCAGAGCTGCTGGTCCAGGGCTGTAGCTGTATACAGACGCCCAGGGTATGACCATATGATGTCTGGCTGTTTTTGAGCAGCCCGGGGTTGGGAGCTACAACAGCAAAGCATTATGAAGCACCCAGGGTTACGGAGCAGGCAATGACACAACCTCTCACTAGTCTAGATTGTACCCCAGAATGTGACAGAAAGAATACATGACTTTGTTCTAGCCAGAGACTGACAGCCTATATGAACGGGACATCAAACACTAACCTTCTTGCAATAATTTCTCAAGAAATCAGTTTCAAAACAACTGTGGTGATACCTATATTAAGAATCTGATTTTATGTATTTGGGTGGGGAGCACTCAAATATATCAGCATACAGGATACTTTTAGCCATCCAAAATCCTCAATAGGTCTCATATTTCCATCCCCCACTACAGTAATCAAAGATTCTGAAAAGGGGTGTGGATTAATCAAATAGGGAGGAAGCTGTAGCCCCTACAGTGTCTTCTTTTTCAGTGGGGAAATGGAAGGAATTCTGTACTCATCTCAATGTAAGGAACACATATTCAGTGTGTTTACTGGAATGAACTACAGAATGCCCATGAGCCTTTTCAGATAAATCGGTAGATAACTCTATCTGTGGTACATGTGTTTTCTTTCCTTATAACATGCTGGGACCAAATCTTACAAGACCATCTGAAGGCTTCCTCATTAATTCGGAATTATTCGACCCACCTCTCGCTGAAACAGTACTTCCCAGGTACTGCATATAAATGTGACATCTTTCTCAAGTGTAACATCATTCAGTCTTCCGGCAGGGGCATCAATCACACAAATCCACATGGCCTGTGGCTTAGTATTATCTGCCTTAATTTGGGGGTATCTTGCTGAGTTTCATCTTCCTGTACATATCTATTCAGGTTTATGATAAAATTACCTAATCAGTAAAGCAAAGATTACATGTTGTCTGCAACTGCAGAGCACAAACACTTGATCCCTGCAGGACCTCTCTTCTAAACCCTGCTTTTTCCTCACTAACCATATTGCAGATTGTTCCACAATAGTGTTCAAGAAAGATATAATTGGACACTGACAAGTAGCTTTATACCATTAGATTCCCTTTCAGTGACTTTTTTAAAAAATAAGCAGTTTGTATGTTCTTCTGGTTGTTTTGTATATTTTTTTCTCAACTTGTTTGCCATCATTAAAACCAATAGCTAACTCTCTTTTCCACACCTCTTTATAAACTTAGTCAAACAGAGTTAAGACAATTTGGACATTTACTGTCTGTATTTAGAGTTTGTAGAAGACTTTTAACTCCTAGAACATAAGACTATAAGAACAGCCACGCAGAGTCGACCAATGGTCCATTTAGCCCACTATCTTTTCTTCTGGCAATAGTTAGTACAAGATGATTGAGAGAGAATGAATAGAACAGGGAAATTATTGAATGACCCATCTCCGGCTGTCCAGTCCCATCTTCTGGCAGGCAGAGGTTTAGGAATACTCTGAGCATGGGGTTTCATCCCTGACCATCTTTGCTAAAAGCCAGTGATGAACCTAATCTCCTTGAATTTATCTAATTCTTTTTTGAACTCACTTATACATATGGCTTTCAAAACATCCCCTGGCAGTGAGTTCCACAGATACACTGTCCATTGTGTAAAGAAATACTACTTTTGTTTTTTAAAAAAACTGCTTCCTATTAATTTCATTGGGTGACTCCTGGTTACCCAAAGGGGTAAATAACACTTTCCTATTCACTTTCTCCACACCATTCATGATCGTATAGACCTCTATTATGTTCCCTTTATTAGTCTCTTTTCTAAACTGAACAGTCCCAGTCTTTTTAATCTCTCCTCATATGGAAACTGTTTCATACTCCTAATCATTTTTGTTGCCATTCTCTATACCTTTTCCAATTCTAATATATCTTTTATTTGAAATGGGACTACCAGAACAACACGCAGTATTTACGGTGTGTGCATTATGATTTTTTGTCTTATTAGCTATCCTTTTCTTAATGGTTCCTAACATTCTGTTTGACTGCCACTGCACACTGAGCAGATATTTTCAGAGAACTATGTACAATGACACCAAGATCTCTTTCTTGACTGGTAACAGCTATTGTAGAGCCCATGATTTTGTATGTATAGTTGGGATTATTTTTTCCAGGGGGCATTATTTTGCACTTATCAACATTGAATTTCATCTGCCATTTTGTTGCCCATTCACCTGGTTTTGTGAGATCCCTTTGTAACTATGCAGTCAGCTTTGGCCTTCACTATCTTGAGTAATTTTGTGTCATTTGAGAATTTTGCAACCTCCCTATATAACTTGATTTCCAGATAATTTATGAATATGCTGAACAGCACTGGTCCCAGTACAAATCCCTGGGGGACACCACTATTTACCTTTCTCCATTCTGAAAACTGTTTATTCCTACCCTTTGTTTCCTATCTTTTTACAAGTTACTGATCCATGCAAAGACCTTCCTGCTTATCCCATGACAGCTTACTTTGCTTAAGAGGCTTACGTGATGGATTTTGTCAAAGGCTTTCTGAAAGTCAAAGTACACTATATCAACTGGGTCACCCTTGTCCACATGCACACCTTCAGAGAATTCTAGTAGATTGGTGAGGCATGATTTCCCTTTACAAAGCCATGTTGACTCTTCTCCAACATATCATATTCATCTATTTGTCTTTACTAAGTTTCAATCAATTTGTCTAGTAAATTAGGCTTACCAACCTGTAATTGCCAGGATCACCTCTGGAGCATTTTTTAAAAATCGGCATTACATTAACTATCCTCCAGTCATTTAGTTTCACTGCAATGCCCCTGTCTTCCTTGAGTGCTTCTTTAGCACCTTGATCATCCAGTGATCCCACTGTTCATTTGTCAGGCTTCCTGCTTCTGATGTATTTACAAAAATTAATACAATTTTTTTTGTCTGTTGCTAGTTCTTCAAATTCTTGTTTGTCCTGCCTAATTATACTTTTACACTTGACTTGCCAGAGTTTATGATCCTTTCTACTTTCCTTAGTACGATTTGACTTCTAATTTTTAAAGGATGCCTCGTTGCCTCTCACAACCTCTTTTACTCTGCTGTTTAGCCATGTTGGCATTTTTTGGTCCTCTTACTGTTTTTTTTATTTGGGTTATACATTTCATTTGAGTCTCTATTATAGTGTTTTTCAAGTAGTTTCCAGGCAGTTTGCAGTCATTGCACTCTTGTGACTCTTCCTTTTAATTTCTTACCTAACTTCCTCATTTTTGTGCAGTTCCCATTTCTGAAGTTAAAGACTACTGTGGTGGGTTTCTTTGGTATTGCCCCTTGCCCCCATAAGGATGTTAAATTTAGTTACATTATGGTTGCTATTATTGAGCAGTTCAGCTATATTGACCTCTTGGACCATATCCTGTGCTCCACTTAGGACTAAATCAAAAATTGTCTCTCCCCTTGCTGGTTCCAGGATTAGCTGCTCCAAGAAACAGTCATTAATGTTGTCTAGAAATTTTATCTCTGCATCCCATCCTGAGGTGACATGTATCCAGTCAAAATGGGGATAGTTCAAATCCCCCATTACTATTGAGTTTTCTGTTTTTGTAGCCTCTGTAATCTCCCTAAGCACTTCAAAATCACCATCACCATCCTGGTCAGGCTGCCAGTAGTATATTCCTACTGCTATACTCTTATTATTGAAGCATGGAATTTCTATCCATAAAAATTCTGTGGAACAGTTTGATTGATTTAATATGTTTACTATATTTGACTCTAGGCTTTCTTTCACATATAATGCCACTATCCCACCAGTGCGACCTACTCTGTCATTCCTGTATATTTTGTACCCTTGTATTACTGGGTCCCATTGATTATCATTGTTCCACTAAGTTTATGTGATACCTGTTATATCAATATTCTCCTTTAATACCCAGCACTCAAGTTCAACCATCTTGGTATTTAGACTTCTAGCACTTGTATAAAACACTTATAACATTTGTCAATATTTAGTTGCCTGCCTTTATGTGATGTAACTGAGTGGGACTCTTTTTCATTTGACTGTTTCTCTCCAGTTCCTACCTGTATTTTATCAGCTTCTATCCTCTCTTTACTAAGACATAGAGTATTCCCTTTAATAAATTCTTCCCCTAAAGGATGTATCTGTCTGAACCACATGCTCCTCTGCATCTGTGAGTTTTCCTCCAGCCCTTAGCTTAAAAACTCCTGTATAACCTTTTTAATTTTATATACCAGCAATCTGGTTCTGTTTTGCTTTAGGTGGAACCCATCCTTCCTATATAGGTGCCTCCTTTCCCCAAAAGTTCCCCAATTTCTAATAAACCCATATCCCTCCTCCCAACACCATCATTTCATCCGTGCATGTGTAACTGTCCCTGTGCATGGAACCAGAAGGGTTTCAGAGAATGCTACCATGGCAGTCCTTGACTTTAATCTCTTGCATCTTAAATTTCTGACTTTAGTCCTTTTCATTTGCGTTCCAGTTCTGTTCAGGACTTTCCTTTACTTTTCCATTCTCAACACAGGTCCCTAAATGCTTATGGGTATAGTTGGCTTGATGGAGATAGAATTGCCAAAAATGGACATACCAGAAAAGGCTTCTTTAAATGGAGATATTGTAGTACCTGCAGCAAAGCCAAAGATACGATAGTAAAAATTTCAAACCAACCCCTTTGCTTCAGTAAATGCACTACAGCAAATCCTTTAAGAAGTTAGTAGTACTTCTTAGTAGTTCAAGACAAATTTCCCATCAAATCTTTCAGTATATGAAAGATAGCAGATGAGTTCCTCTGTAGGACGCCATTATGTTATCAAAGGACCAAACTGTGACTTCACTGATACCCAGGAAACTCCCTGCCCTTTTTTTCTGATCCTGCTCTTCTTGTCCACTTGCACATTCTTTCTTCCTTTCTCTCATGGTCTTAATAGCATTCATTTGCTGCTTTCTGCATGTTATCTCTTTCCTAATCTCCTTTTGTCATGTGGCATGGTGCATCACTGAGCTATTATAGGGGAGGGATGGTTAGGGTGCTAGTACAGGACTGGGGGGACCATAGATGACTTTTCTGCTCTGTCAGACTTCCTGTGCAACATTGGGCAAGTCACTTAGTCTCTGTGCCTCAGTTCCCCATGAGTAAAATGGGGATAATACTTCCCTATTGCCACTGGAATGTTGTGAGGATAAATACAATAAAGATTGTGAGGTGCTCAAGTACTATGATAATGAGGACTACATAGGTACCAATGATTTGATATTTGCACTGTTGTTGTAGCCATGTTGGTCCCAGGATATTAGAGAGACAATGTGGGTGAGGTAATAACTTTTATTAGACTTACTTCTGATGAAGAGCTCTGAAAGCTTGTCAGAAGTTGGTCCAATAAAAGATATTACTTCACCCACTTTGTCTCTCTGTGATTTGATATGGCATTCTAATGTGGCTTACTTTAGATAGCAGCTCCTACGCACTGCAATAGCATGGTGTGGGGCTTGCCTCTTTCAATGCTGATCTTAATCATTCATTATTGACAGCATACGTTTGTGCTGAAAGAGCTTGCAACAAACCCTTTCAGATACTTTTTAAAATTCTTCAGTTGCTTTTGTTTCACTAAGCTGTTGCTTTCAGAGTGTTGTAGGAAGCTATAACGCTTCTAAACTAGTTGATTTACTATGCATGTACACACAATATTAATATGTTACATCTGAAACAATTCCATACAATTCTGAATATTCATAATTGCAATAAAGGATTAAGCCTCTAGTAGCCACTGTTACTTCCAAAAGACTCTTCAGGATGACATTGAACTACATTTTCAAGATTGCCAACTAAAGGGCATGTAGAACGTTTGTTGGAACACCTGCTACATGCAAAACCTGTAGTTAGAACTCTCTCCCCACAAACTGTTGCACTAATAACATTCATGGGACAAGACTCTGGGCCAGCACAGAAATGTAGTCTGGGCATGATAGTGTAGCCCGCTGTTCTTGCCAACCGTAGTCCCCATTGTGCTTCTCAGTGCTGGGAATCAGTTTGTGCCTGCTGCCCATATGTGTTGTTGACCTTGACCCTTGACCTGATCTCAGAAGGTTTTTGCTTATGTTTAAACTCTAATTTATGTGTTTAAAGATGCTAGTATTAAAGCTGTAACACAAGTAAGGAGAAACAAATATACACATAACAAAATGGGGTGGTAATAAGTTTGAGACCTAATAGAGTTAAGGGAACCAAGCAGTTAGCATACTGTTAGCATGAGTATTTGACCTAGGGGTTATAAGATTTAGTAATACGTATCTTATGATAAACAAGTACAGTGCAAAAGAACAAGATAACAAACTCCTAATGAAATTCTAGGAGATTTTTGTATGTGTAACCATGAGGTTAACAGCATTAATATATTGGAAACAATGGGAAATATATTAATGCAAATAGCTTATGTCAGCAATCAGAAACCAATCTATGGTTCACCAGAATACAACAGCCAGGCAGGGACTGGAAAGCAATCTAAATATGGTCCTGGATATGTGTGGGTGTAGGCAAAAGTGTATAAAAAAGGTGCATGTCCAACCTCTGGTGAGGACATTCAGGTGACCAGGTGATGGAAGCCTGGAGTGCCACATCCCACTTCTGGTTCTTCCTCCACTTCCTATTCTTTTCATCTTCACTTCTGATGATCTCCATAATGTTGTGAGTATGCGCAATAGATTATGTAATTTTGCTGTACTTATCTTATTATTCTTACTCTTCTGACTCTTCTATAAGAGTTTTCACCAAAAAGTTTAGTAGCAATTGGACATCTAACTTAATGAGCTAGGATCAGAGGCTACAATAGAGAAAGAACAAGTTAAAAATTACATAGATGAGTTAGATGTTTTCAAGTCAGAAGGGCCTGATGAAATACATCCTAGAATACTCAGGGAGCTGACTGAGGAGATATCTGAGCCATTAGCAATTATCTTCAAAAAGTCATGGAAGACGGGAGAGATTCCAGAGGACTGGAAAAGGGCAAATATAGTTCCCATCTATAAAAGGGGGAGTAAGGACAAGGCAGGGAATTACAGACCAGTCAGCTTAACTTCAGTACCCGGAAAGATAATGGAGCAAATAATTAAGCAATCAATTTGCAAACACCTTGAAGATAATAAGGTGATAACTAACAGTCAGCATGGTTTGTCAAGAACGAATTGTGTTAAACCAACCTAATAGCTTTCTTTGACAGGGGAAGCTGTAGATGTGGTATATCTTGACTTTAGTAAGGCTTTTTGATGCTGTCTTGCATGACCTTCTCATAAACAAACTAGGGAACTATAACATAGATGGAGCTACTATAAGGTGGGTGCATAACTGGTTGGAAAACCATTCCCATAGAGTTCACAGTCAAGATGGAAGGGCATATCAAATGGGGTCTGGCAAGGATCAGTTCTGTTTCTGGGTCTGTTCATCATCAATGATTTTTTTAGATAATGGCATACAGGGTACACTTATAAGGTTTACAGACAATACCAAACTGTGTGGGGTTGCAAATGCTTTGGAGGCTAGGATTAGAATTCAAAATGATCTGGACAAACTGGAGACATGCTCTGAAGTAAATAGGATGAAATTCAATAAGACAAATGCAAAGCACTCCAATTAGGAAGGAACAATGAGTTGCACACAAACAAAATGGGAAATGACTGCCTGGGAAGGAGTACTGCAGAAAGGAATCAAAGGGTCATAGTGGATCACAAGCTAAATATGAGTCAATAGTGTTACACTGTTGCAAAAAAAGCAAACATCATTCTGAGATGTATTAGCAGGAGTGTTGTAAGCAAGACACAAGAAATAATATTTCCGCTCTACTCCAGGCTGATTAGGTCTCAGCTGGAGTATTGTGTCCAGTTCTGGGAGCCACATTTCAGGAAGGATGTGGACAAATTGGAGAAAGTCCAATGAAGAGCTACAGAAATTATTAAAGGTTAAGAAAGCATGACCTATGAGGAAAGATTGAAAAAAAATGGGTTTGTTTAGTCTGGAGAAGAAAAGACTGAGGGAGAACATAACAGTTTTCAAGTACATAAAAGGTTGTTAGAAGGAGGAGGGAGAAAATTTGTTCTTCTTAACCTCTGAGGATAGGACAAGAAGCAATGGGTTTAAATTGCAGGAAGGGCAGTTTATGTTGGACATCTCCATCACTGGAGATTTTTAAGAGCAGGTTAGACAAACACCTGTCAGGGATGGCCTAGATAATACTAAAGTCCTGCCTTGAGTGCAGGGGACTGGATTAGATGACCTCTTGAGGTCCCTTCCAGTCCTATGATTCTATGATTCTATAACTGCAGTTCTACTTGTTTGTGTTTAAGTACTAAATAGAGTTTTAATGTTTCTACAGGTGGTTCACCAATCTCATCCTTAATTATTTATGTAGCTGCCTGATTAAGATAACTTGTTATTAGTGACTTCTGCATTTTGCACCAAATCAATCAAAGGCTAAAGCGTGCTGCAGGGGTAGGAGTAGGAAGGGCTCATATGACCATCTTGGATTTTTCCTCCCTGGAGGGTATCCCACAGCTTCAAACTTCAAACAGTGCAGATAAATGCCTAAGTATGCAGGGTACACATCAGAGCAAGAAGAAATTAAGTTAAAGGACTGGTGAATGAAAAGTTTTATCTTATCTTTTCAAATTACATCTGAAAAGGCCCAGCAGGCCTTGAAGCCTTTCCACCAGGCCTCACTGTCTAGGAACTTCAATGTCGCCCTTTTTGTAGGGTGCAGTACATGCTGACATACAAAACCACTGCGGACATGAAATCTTACACCATAGGCTAATGAGTCATAGTAGGCCTACTGAGCCGCTTCTGATGCCATCTTTAAAAGGAGGCTGGAAATGGAATTCAGGTGTTAGTGCTGGGAAGGAATTAGATTCATACAGAAAGGGCCTAAAGCTGAAATGGGTGACACTTGTCCTTCTGTCTTTATCATCCTCACTCATGTACAAGATTTTGCTGCTCTCCTCCCATGACCCAGTTTGGATTTTTAAACATTTTAATTAGAAACGTAAACGGTGAGCTGTTTCTTTTTAATGGTGGGACTGAAAAGGCTCTTTGTTAATACTGGCACTCAGATTTTAGAATGAAACCAAGCAAGGTTTGGTGAAATTGAGGATTTGGGGGTTATTTTTTGTTAATAATTCTTCATTTTTTAATTGTAAAGCTGTCCTCTTTCTGGACATATGTGACCAACACCTTAAATTTGTCATAGCTTATCATCCTTCTCAGGTCTGCAAATATTCATGGAAAGTTATTACAGAATTCTTCCAGGGCTTCCAAACATTTCATTGATTTCAATAGAGTCCAGCAGCGTGGGATCTAAAATGGAGGACCATCAGGAAACTGTTCAATATCACTTTTCTTTAACAATCCAGCCTGAAAAATAGCGCCTGTCTGAATCCTAAAAATCTTGGGGTTTGTTTGTTTGTTTGTTTGTTTGTTTGTTTGTTTGGGTTCTTTGTATGTGAACAGGCTGCTTTTAGTGTGGCCAGGATTTAAAGTAAAGTCAGTGGGGCCTGCGAGTGACTATCGCCTCTGATTCTCCACTTATTTACACAGATGTAAATGTGGGGGCTTCCAAAGAATGACTCTTGATTTACATTAGTGGAAGGGCATTTGTAGAGATTGTGGGTAGCTTCTTTAATGTTTAATTGAAATTAATCATTTTTAGTACTTTGGTTTATACTGTAAATCAAAGACAAGATGAGCTAGTTAGCTAGGAATATATTAGTGATGTATTTTGTTCTCAAGCATATTAACTAACTTATCCATGCTCAGTCGTGTTCTATGTAGCTCATGCTGAGTAAAACATTAAGAAATCACAGTTCAACTAATGCCCATGTTGGTAGTCTAAAGAGAGGCCAGAAAGATATAAAGTTACATATTCTGCTGACTCAAACATCAACTTATTCATCTTGAAACCTATGTGATATTTTTAAACCATAATGTTCCTGTAGTCACATACAGTAGTATGTGAAGTAATAGATCATTTGTGATATTGGTTAAATGTCCCCAAATGACTTTGAAGCACTTGACAAAAGATATTTCTCGATGGAAAATCTAAAAGATGGGCCTGATTCTGCTCATTTAGTCCAGTGTAAATCAGAAGTAGCTCCAATAGGCTTACACCAGCAAGACTGAGATCAGCATTAGGCCTAATCTTATTATAAGCAACCTTTACAAAAATAAGTAACAAATACTCTAAAGAAAACTGTCTTATTCCCTAGCAAGGATTTGAAAATGATCAGCTGCCTCTTTTTAATATTTCCCAATTATATCTTATTGGAATATAATTGGGATTGGAGCTGGTCAAAAAAATGGAGATGTTTCTCAAGAAATTTTTCATGAAGAATCTGTTCCCTCTTTTTTAATTAAAACTTGAAACTTCAGTTGAAGAATGTCACCAAAACCTCAAAACTTAGAAAACTGTGACCAGCTCTATTTAGAATGAATAAATAAGTATAGCTGGTTGAAGAATAAGGGCAAAAAACATTGAATTTTTTTTAAATGTTTATTTTCATTTTCTGTCAATTTTGATTTTGTCTGAAATTTTCTGATTAGCTCTGGTAATACTATATTAAATCATAGTGGCCCTAGATTTTAATGTTGCTTTGGCTGTGTTGCCCATAACGATCATTCAGAACTACAGGTTTGATCAGCGTCTTCCGTTAGCCCCTACTGCTTGTGTTAAACTGCTTGTGTTAAACACTGCTTGTGTTAAAGGAAATTTATTTAATACTTTATTTATTTAGATTCAAACAATACTAAAATCACCAGTACAAACAGCTCTGTGATGCTGTATGATTGAAACGTGACCATTTATATAATTAATATTGCCACTGTTAGACAATTGCAACAAAACATGTACAAAATATATCATGTAAGGTGTCAATGGAAGAGTTATGATTTGCTAAGTAGGATTATCCTATTTAGATGCATGTATAATTTTTGTATCTGAAGTTATACATATTGACTATGTACTGGCATCCTACACATGTGCTGTATTCCTGAGTAACACCCACCAGGTAAAATCTATATTGAAGCCAGACAGCATACTGTGAATGGACTATTCAAATTGCTGGCCCATTAAGGAACACTTAACTCTCACAATGCGCCATAGAAGAAATTCCAGCCCAGCGAACTTTCCTGTGGATGGTTTAGCCAGAATATGGGGCATGTGATTTGCCCATGTGTCCCTGGACTCCAGGGTCTTGTGCCTGTAATTTTCCACAAAGACTGAGAACATTCCCTCCACATCAGAGAAGATATAAAAGACCCTGGAATCATCTCCATTTTGCCTCTTCCCTTCTCTGATCTCTGGACTTACACTAAAAGGAGCATATTGACTATGGACTGAGAACCTTCCAATCTTTTGGAAGTTACTAGAGATTTTATAAGCCAGCAGCCAGTAACATCACTGCTACAAACCTCATCCAAGAACTTTGCAGTTGATTGTATGTGCATGATTTTTCTGACCATTTTAACTTTCTCCTTCTTTTCTATTCTCTAAATAAACCTTTAGATATTAGATGCTAAAGGATTAGCAACAGTGTGATTATTGATATAAGATCTGAGTTATATATTGACTTGGGTATGTGGCTGATCTTTTGAGATCAGAAGAACTCTTTGTTTGATTAAATTCATTTTCAGTAACCACTCCTCATAAAGCCTAGTATCTGGGTGGTGAAATAAGGCCTGGGATGCCTAAGGAGACAGCAGTTTGGACTTTTTGTTAACCAGTGTGGAGAGACAGAAATTTACTTCTGTTTCTGGCTTGGTATATCTAATAATAGAATAGCTAGCAGTTTGGGGTGTCTGCCCTATTTCTCAGCAGTTTGTCCTGAATCTGCCATCCTCAGCTGTGATACACCCACTGAGGCATGGTGACAAGCTCTAGAATCCCTGACATCTTACAACAATCTGATAACTACTTAGCAGCAATTTATCCTACCAGCGACATTAAACAATAAAATGCAAATGAACATAGCAGGCCACTAAATCAAAGGAACCAAAAAGTGTGGTTCCATACTCCATCACCTCTGCGAACATAGCCCCTACTGTCTCCAATGGACTAATCAAATAAACTATGAAGCACAGCTAGTAGGGAGCACTAACCAGTAGATTTCTGTATCTCACATTTTTAGTACTTACCATCTACGGTGTAAAAGTGCTTTACAAATGTAAGGCCTAACCTCACTCCTGTAAGATAGGTAATTGGTGTTATCTGCATCAGGCACAGAGAGGTTAAGAGTTGGCTTTTCAAAGGCACCTCAATTCTTTAGGAATAGGTCCTTTGAAAATCCCAACCTATCTGCCTTGCCCAAATCACAGAAGTCAATAGCAGAGCTGGTAGTAGAACCCAAATCTCAGTGCTTGAGTGCTGTGCTTTAACGAGTAGACCATGCAGTGACCCTTACTATGCAATTACTGACACTATGCCATAGCCACTATAAAGTTCTAGTGTAGATCTCAAGTATCTTTTATAGTGCAGCACTCGGCTATTAAAGTTCAAAATAGGACCTTTCTACTCCTTGCCAGTCCTGCTTCAGAGGAGCACATAAACAAATGGTTAAGTCCATCCTTTCATAGGATAGCACTTTAATCCATGCTTAATTTTAAGCATGTGCTAAAGCCTAGTCCATGGACACACTTAAGAGCTTTCCTGATGGTGGGGCCGGATATTAAGGGGCTCCTCCCAAGCAGCCAAAAACTTCTCCAGATGCTTTCCCACTCCTATCTCTCTCCCACATCTTCCAGCTGCAGAAGTCCTTTAAAAGTTTGTGTTGGGAAGATTTCACTGTCATTTCTCATGCTGTACCAGTTCTGAGGAAGGCATTTGATCTGTAATCCACACCCTTTTATTAGTACTCAAATTAACGTGGAAACGAAAATGCAAAAACAGAAAGTGGCACCTGACTCTCAGAATGAAAACCTTTTGTGCTTATGTGGGGAGCAAGCTGAGTGAAATAAGCAATTGCTCTCTTAAAAAAAAATTATATAAAAAAAAATTCTGGGTCACCAGAATGAATAAAAAGAGATAGCCGGAAGCAACATTTGAAATCTAATTTTCGGAATTTTTATAACTCTTGCCCAAAATGTAAGAAAGAAGGTTAGACCGAGGGCACAACATTTTCTAAGATTTAGCATCACGAAGAACAAGAATCCACACACTGTTGCTCAGATATCCACACAGTTACATACATGCTCTTTTAAAGCTTTACAAATTCGCAGGCATTTTTGAGGGCATTCATTTTTCGCATTATCCAAAACAAATAAAGAATGAGTAGCGTGGAGACAGAAAAATATAAACAAGTTGATCATTTTATTGGAAGGAAATGCACAGATAGCTTCTAGCATACCCGGTTACATTAAAAAATGAAAAAGTTTGTTGCTATCATGTGTGTAACTTAAACCAGGAAAGAATTTAGGGTCTAGTCCTACTCTCATTGATGTAATAGGCAAAATTCCTATGAACTTCAATGGTGCAGAATAAAATCTTTTGGTCAGGGGTCACTTCTAATGATTTAGATGAGAAAACTCATAGAAACTGGAGATGAAAAAGACCGATTATGTTGTCTAATCCATCACCCTACAAATGCAGGCTTGTTCCATATAGTATATTTTCTAGTGATTTGTTCAGTCTACCTTTAAATATCTCCAAGTATGGGCCTTCTTAGAGGACCTTAACAATGATCAATAAGCAGTACTCCATAGGACTACATTTATACATAGGAATAACAATCACATTTGGACCTCATGCAACTTTAGATAAATGTCCAACATTTATAGATCTCTTTAAGGGGATTAGTAATGTCAAATACAAAAGAGTCATGCTTTGCCTGTAGTAGCAAAAATTACAGCCTCCCCAGCTTTTTGTATAAAAAGCTTATTTAAATTGACAATAACTAACAGATGCAGTTCTAAGAGTACATACAGCCGCAATGGTGAGACATGCATGAATTGCATAGATTTGTGAGAGTGATGGGTCACCCTGAAGAATCTTGGGAGACAGGCCAGTCCTTGCCTTCAGACAGCCCCCCAACCTGAAGCAAATACTCACCAGCAACCACACACCACACAACAGAACCACTAACCCAGGAACCTATCCTTGCAACAAAGGACCAACTGTGCCCACATATATATTCAGGGGACACCATCATAGGGCCTAAATACATCAGCCACACTATCAGAGGCTCGTTCACCTGCACATCTACCAATATGATATATGCCATCATGTGCCAGTAATGCCCCTCTGCCATGTACATTGGTCAAACTGGACAGTCTCTACGTAAAAGAATAAATGGACACAAATCAGATGTCAAGAATTATAATATTCATAAACCAGTCGGAGAACACGTCAGTCTCTCTGGTCACTCGATTTCTGACCTAAAAGTGACTATTCTTCAACAAAAAAACTTCAAAAACAGACTCCAACGAGAGACTGCTGAATTGGAATTAATTTGCAAATTGGATACAAATAACTTAGGCTTGACTAGAGACTGGGAGTGGTTGAGTCATTATACAAAGTAAAACTATTTCCCCTTGTTTATTCCTCTCCCACCCCCACTGTTCCTCAGACTTTCTTGTTAACTCCTGGAAATGTGCTGGAAATGGCCCACCTTGATTATCACTTCAAAAGATTTTCTCTCCCCCCACCCCACTCTCCTGCTCATAATAGCTCATCTTAAGTGATCACTCTCCTTACAATGTGTATGATAAACATTTTTTCATGGTCTGTGTGTATATAAATCTCCTCACTGTATTTTCCACTTTATGCATCCGATGAAGTGAGCTGTAGCTCACGAAAGCTTATGCTCAAATAAATTGGTTAGTTTCTAAGGTGCCACAAGTCCTCCTTTTCTTTTTACAAGCCACTTTGGGGTCCCGCCCCATAGTTTGAGAACTGCTGATCTAGGCAATGACCCTACAAATCTGGGAGGACACACAGCTAAAAGAGTGCAGTGCACTGTGTGTCAGTCTTTGAAAACCCCCAATTAAAGTGGGTAATTGGGACCCTGTTGCTCATTTTGCTAAATGCTCTGCCTCTCATTTTATGAGGAGTTGTCCTCAGGGAGAAGATTGAAATTGGAAGCTACCAGAAGTTTCTAGCTCGTTTGACAGAACCAGCAGGCACCTGCTTGTGTTGCTGCAGCACACAAACATTACACATCCTGTTTGGAATTCAGTAGAGAAATCAAGGGGGTTGTATTAGATTAAATATTGGTCCAAAAAAAGCCAGGTGCTTGTTTGCTGCGCGCGCACCAGCAGCCATCTCCTTATCAGTCAATGGGGCTTTGACCAGTAATAAGCATTATACCTGTATTTACAAAGTTGGCCACCTATTCTACAGCAGAACCAGATGAACAATTCCAGTTACACTTTTGCCTTGGAAGGATAAGAAGCTGAGATGTATCTGCATTGTAAGACAGTAGCCACATCAGTGTTTGTAATCCAATACCTCCTCTTTTTCCAACCATTGGTACGTACAGTGTAGCCTTTTGTAATACTATGCATTACCCTGTGCACAATGGACAAGCAGATTACACCAAAGTCGCTGAGTCCAAACAGGTTGTGAAGTTGTTTGTTGCAGTAGCACCAAGACTAGCAGCACCCTACCATAGAAACATCTGGCAGGTGACAATTTCAGGTCCGTCCTTCCAGGCAGCTCTTCTTAAAGTGATAGAGCATTATATAAATCATATACAAGGGTCACATAGGTACAAAAAGCCTGCTTCCATCACCTGTTTGTTCATGCATGCCTTCTTCCAGGCTGCCCCTGACGCATGGTGTGACCTCCCCAAATTAATTTTTGCAAAGATACCTCTGTCATCATTACAATGATACTGATGTTAAAGTAGTTAATGACAACACCTGGCCACGTGGCCTGCCAGATTCATTAATTTTCACACAACATACATAATCAAAATCTGCACTCTCTGCACTTAGCTAGTCCTTTTAACCACACTATTACTGCTTCCCTTGCCATCCCCCTACCCTACCCCATTTGCTGTGTGCTAAACGTAGGTGTTACTTTGAATACAAACAATTCATTATGATAATTGCACTCTTTGACCAGAGATTTCAAACAGTTCATATTGTCACATTATTATTCTATAATGTTTTGAATTTGGGGCTTATTTGAATTTAGATTCTTTACTCTTTCTTAAACCAACTTGTAAGTAAGTTACCTTTTGGCTGGCTGATTCCTGGATTTCACGTTTAAGATAGGGAATTTTTAATTGAATTTTTAAGTGGAATTACTTTTTGTTTTTAATGATTTATTTTTGTAATGGTGGAGATGATTTTCTATGTGGATAAAATCTACATTTCCCAGGACTTGTAGAAATATCATAAGGTTTTTATCAAATTCATGCAGGTCTTGCTTTTGCAGCTGTGTAGCTAGTTATCCTTAGAACAACACCTGTTAGTTATTGTTAGTGTCACTAAGATTTTTGTGAGAGAGGGTAGGGAGACTGTAATCTTTACCACTGCAGACAAAGCACAACTGACTGTTTTCAGCTTCACAAATCCTCTTACAGAGATTGATAAAGGTTGGAGATATCTCTAAACCTTGTTCTTGTATGAGGTCTAAAAACTATGTGTTGCTGCTCTTATATACACATTTGCTCCTATGTATACACTTATTCCCATGAAGTATTGCCTACTGGTCATTCTAAGTGTCCTGTTCCAAGACACAGTTGATCCCAAATGGTCCTTGTGGTTGTTTACAGCAGCATTTACCTTCCCTAGTGGAAATTCTAGAAAAAATTAACATAGGTTCTTGGTTCCTATTGATTCCAGTTGGCAACTAAGGACCCAATAACACAAGCACTTACTCCTGGTGCTGGTGTAGTTCCATTGATTAACAGAGACATTTGATAGTGTTCCTTTTGCATGGCTTGTTTGGAATCAGTGACCGAAATCAAGGGGCTGTGTTAGATTAAATATTGATTTCAAACAGGCATGCTGCTTTTTTTAAAAAAGTAGATGGCTGCTAGTGTTGCTCTCTTTGTCAGTGAGCTAGAAACTTCTTAGAGCTTCCTGTTTCAGCATGCTACATCTACCCTGATAGTAGAGATCTCATTGTATTTGTCAATTTATCTTTGTTTATCAATTTATCTGGATTTACATAAGATCTATTGAAATCTTTAGGCACTGCAACAATTTAATTAAAACTAAAAAAGGAGAGAGTAATATTTTCTTACCTCACTGGAGTGTTGTGTGGCTTAATTCATTAATGTTTAAAGCAGGTTGGAAAGGTTTATTATTAAAAGTGACAGTAACTAATAAGAATCCTTTCATGAAACATTTAGAAGTGTTATATATGCGAACAGGCATAGACATATATTACTATGTTCATAATACATTGCTCAACTACTACCATCTTTGGAAATGAAGCAAATTAATCTTATATACACATAGCAGTGTAATGTGTGAGCCTAATGTATGAACAGAATGACCTGCCCATACACTTCTGAAAATAGAAAATTTATAATCCAAGAGTAAAATATTTGCCTCCAAGCCCCAATATGCCTACCAGGAACTTTGAGTCAAAGAGGTGAGAGATTAATATTTAAATTCCAGTATCTATAATCAAAATCCAAAGCCCATAGAGGGGCAGTAAAAAGTAGATTACTGCAGACTGACTGGGAAAAGGTACCAATTACAGTGAAGTAAAACTGTGAGGGGAATATGGACAGGAAAAATCAAAATGCTAGAAACACATCTGAATTTCTTCTGAGGAAAATCCCAATCTGAAATCTACTTGGCTTGGCATGGAGGTTATAAAACTGAATCTCCTCTTTACATTTTATAAGGCATTCACTTGAAAATTATTCAGCTCTTTTTTTTTAAATGTTACATTTTGGTGCACAAGAAAAGAAAGGATCCATGTAAGAGGTCTATTTCTTTGACAGATAATTTTTTAAAAGGCTGAGTCTGCAATCCTTGCCCAGCAAAACTCCCATTGTTGTCAATGTGGTTCTCCCATTTCAGGGTGGCAGGAAGGACCCCGTTTTCTTTATTCGGATCAGACTCCTACAAAATGAGGATGTAGGAATGAGACAAGTAGAAACAGCACCTGTACCATACCTTCATAGAGGAGCAAATCCTGTCAGTCTGTTACAGGCATGGAAAGCTCTGATGGCAGCAGAACTGCTATGGTTCTGCTGTGCTTGGGGGATAATGGGATGCCAGAAAAGTTCTCTGTTTGCAGGGGGATGATGGATGCCCATGGATATGAGGCTGCTCATATCCATTGACCATTCCTGCTGAGAGGAGTGTGTCAGCAGCAGGGGCTACATTCGCTGCAATAACCATCATGAAGCAGCCTTCATGACCCCTGTGACCATACCCTGCACCAAGCCTGTGTGCTCAGGCTTGACATTGGAAATGGGATTTGGTCTGTAGAGAGTTACAGTGGCCATAAAGCTGCAGTATTTAACATATCCCCAAAAGCCAATGTCAGCCATACTGATTAATAGTGATAGTGAAACTGGGAATTTTATATAATGTGTTTTATCAGATTTAGGGAGGATTCTTGCTTTATTACTCTTAAATTCTAACTATTGTCACATCACACTATGAGCCCCAAAGTTAAGGTTTTGATCACACTAGCATTCTGAACGGTTTTTAAAAAATATACTGTGTATACTTTTAAAAATCAGGATCCATTGACATTTTAGACAAATTAGACCGTCCTATTTTTCAGTCACTTATACAGTATCTTTTGCAAAGTTTCTATTTAGCCTAATTTTTCTCATGCCTTGTTCCAGCCTAGATGTGATGATTTTCAGAAAGATTTTAAAACACTCCAGTTGCAGACTCAGCATACAGCATACTCTGATAGCAAACTTAAAGGGAAAAGGAGTCTGTGGAAAATATGTTATCAGCTGTATACCAGGTTGTTGCTTACAGACTCAGCTAGGACTATAACTGACACAGTGAAGATTCTTCTCTGGGGGCCCAGGACTGTGAACCACTGAGCACCCACATTTTTTTCTGTATTATTCCCTTGTACAATTAATTATGTAGTGTTTTGTGTTTACACTGTACCTTTTCCCTAGTCTGAGCACAACTGGCCCTATAGTTAGTGTGACAACCCTTCTTGTGTTCTAAGGGATGTCACTTACTTAGGCCTCAATCTTGTATCTGGACTCTCCTCCTCAAATGCAAATGCCTCCGCATTCATGGATCTAATTGTATGATTTTGGCTTTGGTGCCTAATGCTAAGTAATATTTGATCAGATAAAAAGTATATTTTCAAACAATAATCATCCTAAGTGGAGTTAAGTCAATGGAGATACACTAGGATAAAACCAGTGTAAATGAGAAGATAATCAAGGCCAATAAATTAACACTTAGATGGCAAAATAATTCTTAATCCAAGAAATGTAAGGCTGGACAGGACCTCAAGATGTCATCTAGCTCCTCCCTCCTGTGCTGAGGCAGCGTCCAGCATACCTAGGCCACCCCAAAAGATGCTTGTCTAATCTGTTTTTAAAAACCTTCAAATGGTCAAGTAACCTATTCCATTACTTGACTATCCTTACAGTTAAACTTCCACTCCTCCCATATCCAAACTAAATGTCCCTTCCTGAAAATTAATCAAATTACTTCTTGTCCTGCCCTCAGCAGTAGGACAATTAGAAAGACAAGTTAGGTGTGGTAACACCTTTTATTGGACCAACTTCTGTCGGTGAAAGAAACTAGCTCTTCTTCAGGTCTGGGCTCTGTGAGGCTTGAAAGCTTGTCTCTCTTATATCCTGTGACCAACACAGCTACAACAACACTGAAAACACTGTAGAACAATTGATCACCGTCCAGTTTATAACCACTTTTTTACATAGTTGGAGACTGTTGCCGTGATCAGTTTAAATATCATAAATATTTGAACCTTAACTCTAACTTTCCTGTATTTTTATCTTTCAGAAAAAAAAATCTCAGCATAATGTTGTATTAACTTTTTGCAGTTAGTGTGATCTATAAATGGTAAAGTCTGCATATAAGGTGAAAATCACCTATGTTCAGAAGATGAAACAAGTTCTGTTAATTAAAGTCCCACTTAAGTCCTCAAATAGGGTCTAAGCATTGCTCTACACTACGTTAGGTCTACCTAGATACGTTGCTCAGGAGTGGGAAATATTCACTCCCTGAGAGACATAATTAAGCCGACCTAAGTCCCTGTGTAGACAGGTCGATGGAGGAATTTTGTGTGTTTCTAGTGTAGATACAACCTAAATTGCTAATATTTCTGTTGAGCAAAATAGGAAGGAGGAGAGAGGAGCTGTCTCCAATATCCACTCAGGTTGCTGCCTCTGAAAAAAGAAGGAAGGCAAAACAAGTAGTGAAGGGAAAAGTAGGAATGGATAAGAAGAGAAGGGAGAAGTGAAAGATGAGAAATGGAAAACAGAAAGGAGAGAGGGCTTCATGTCTCACCATTCTCCTAGCTTGGGTCCAAAACTCACCTGTAACCTGATCCCTGTAACCCAGGGCTGAAGCCACTGGGCTCAGACTTTGGTCCCGGGTGGTGGGGTTCGGGTTTCAGTCCTGGGCCCCAGCAAGTCTAATGCCAGCCCTGGCAACTCCATTAAAATGGGGTTGTGACCCACTTTGGGGTCTTGACCCACAGTTTGAGAACCGCTGCTCTAGAGGTCAATTCTTTTCTTTCAGCTGCATCCAGAGCCAGACTGGTCCTCTGTCCCTCCCATGCCTGCCTTATTCTTCACCCAAGAGGCTGCACCCAGAAAGTTGCATCCTTTATTCTGTCTGACACCATCATCAGGAGCTATAGCTCCATGCTAAAGAATTCCAGTAGTCTTTTAAAATGTTTTCTCTAAGTATGTTAGGGGCATTCAGCAAAATAGGCAACTATGTTTTTTATGTACTGCTAAGGTTGCAATTAGTTCCTGATGTTCCTTACAGAATATATTGCGTCTGAGAATCTCATTACCTACATGAGAATGCAGTAAAAGTATTGAAGAGTGAGGAGACAATTAGTCATCATGATTCATTCCCATTTTAGTACTATAATCTTCATGATGTCATCTTATTGTTTCTTAAAATACTGCAGCAAGGTTGCCACATAATCTTGTTTAATAACCCATCCTTCTGTATGTCAGCTTCTGTATGAAAATTACTTCCTTCCTCCTACTTTATTTGATATCACTGCAGTTTAATGTTTCCTTTTCTGCTTATGCTCATCTGGGTAAAACTGAGAGTTGCTTCTCTTCACTAACGTTTTTTGTCCGAGACTGCACTGGGTTTTGTGACTCCTTACAATCACAGATAAACTTTTTGTTTACATCACTTTTCCCTGCCTGCTTAAATAACTGGAGTTTTTAAATAATATAGCAATAATGTATATATTATTCTAAGTAAGGTCATATCAGAATATTGAATGACCTTATGTTATCCTTCTTAGTTTACTCTTTCCTGTATGTGAGGTTTTGCAGTTAATATTATCCATATTATAAAAGTGATGTGTTGCAACAGCAACAGCAGAAGTCAGTAAAAACACTGATGGTGCACAAGGACACTAAAATGTATTTATACTGTGTAGTATGGTACAAATCTAAAATAATATGATGTTGATATCCTGTTTATTCTTACTGTTCTTTTAGGAAGGCAGTGTCAAACCCGCTATGGCAGTGGTCCCCAAACTTTTCCTCTCACGCCCCTCCTTACCAGTGATAGAATATGTCTGTGCCACCTCAGACTGGGAATGGAGTCACAGCTGGGCTAGGGGCCACAGCTGGGAGCAGCGGCCAGGAGTCGAGAGCAGGGCATGGGGCTGAGAGAAGAGGCTTAGCCATGTCTGGAAACAGGCATGGGGCCGGAGCCGGAACTGCGGCTGTGGACTGGGGCCAGAGCAGAGATGGGGCAGAGCAGGGCTGGGTGGCGCTCCTTCGCAGCCCCATTGTGTGGGGTGACTAGAGCCACGCTGCTCTTCCCCGGACATTCCTCCATGGCCCCCTAGGGGGGCGAGCCCCATAATTTGGGGACCACTGAGCTATGGACTGGCTACAGAGCTTGCTTACACACACCAAATGTGTTCATCATAAGATCCTTTAATGCTCTGCCAGGTATGCCTGAAGTTCAGTTAAATAGGGTATTTTACACCCAGTGCCACCCAGTGGCCGAACAGAATAATACAGTTTAGCATTCTATTACATCTCCCCCTTTAGGTTCTACATTCCTCCTATTTACAATAGTTACACTATCACACTGACTTTGAAGTTCAGTACATATCAGTGTGTTAAGTATCTCTGAATCATACTGTTTTTTTTAATTACACAATCCAAACATGTAATGGCTTGGTCATCTGGCTGGCCATTAGTTGCAACAATGGGCTGTGATTGGTTTGAAATCCTTGAGTCATCATCTTCTTGTTCCGCACCTGCCCTCTGCAGAGTTTCCTCTGTTGTTTTTCTGAGGAACAAACTGTAGATGTTGATGGTTTCTGTTGTATTCTCCACTTTCGAACTTGATCACATATGATCTGGGCAGTGAATTATTTTTCTTTATGACAGTTGAGTGTGTCGCTATTACTGGATTTTTCCCAGGGACATATTTAGCAATTGGGCTAAATTAACTGAATTAACCTTACCAACAGACACTGACATCTCAATGATGATAGATCCAGGTCTTTTCTGCTGATGAGAGTTACAAACAGTTTGTGGTCTGTTATCCAGCCCAAATAGATAAAAGTTCTCACATGCCCATATGTTTGCCACACATTCCTGTTCAATCTGTGCATATCATTTTTCTTCTTCTGTAAGTATAAAATGCAACTGTCTTCCACTCAGAACCATGAGGCTGCAACAATACACCACATAAGTAATAGCAGCTTGCATCTGCACTGACCATTGTGGCCTGTTCACATTACAGTACTTCAGAACTGGAGCTGTTGAGATCAATCCTTTTACCTTTTTGAAGGTAATTTCTTGATTTGGCCTCCATAACCAAGAGGTGTCGGCTTTAAGAGTTCATTCAGTGGTTTTGTCACTGTAGAAAGATCTTGTAGATATCAGCCAAGGTAGTTTATCGTTGCAAGTATACCTCTCAATTCTGGTACATTAGCTGGTACAATCAATTCTCAAATTGCTTTAACTATCTCAGGGCTAAGATTGATTCCATTTTTGTTTATTATCTGTCCCAAAAACTTGATTCGAGGTAGGCAAAAAACACATTTTTCTTTGTTTAGCTTTAGTTCAGACTGATTGATTAGACTTAGGACTTCTATGAGGGTTTTGTAATGTTCTTCCACTGAAGATCCGCATATTGGAATATGTTTCACGAAAACTACAGGTCCATTTGTGTTTGTTAAGGATTCTGCCATCTTTCTTTGGAAAATGGTGGGTGTACTAGTAATCCCAAATGATAATCTATGCAAACAAAATCTACCAGTTGGTAAATGATAAATGTAGTCAGTTTTGCACTTTTTTTGCCTAAAGGAATTTGCCAGAATCAATTCAAGGCATCCAACTTAGAGAATACTGTAGCTCCTTTCACTCTGGGGAGGAAGTCATTCAGTGTTGGGAGGATATATTTTTCTCTCACAATTTCTTCATTAAAAAGATTAAATGAATTTCTTCATTCTTCTTTTAAGATCCACACAGATTTGTATTTTTCCATTTTTCTTTATAACATTGGTGGACATGATGCTATTGGCTTACAGATTTTCTCAGTTATGTCAATCCGCTCCAGTCTCTTTAACTCCATTTCCACATTATGAAGCAACAGGAATCCTGAGAGATGTATGTACGTTGTATTGTTCAGCATTGTTTCTTAAGGTTATTTGTACTGGATCTTTTTTTTTAAAAGTCCGTTACCAATTATTGAGTTCTTCCAGCTTTCTCACTAGGTCTATTATGGCTGACACACTGCAGCTCAGAACGTTGAGAATCTGTGGTCCTTGGATCATATATACTCTGAATGCATAGCTTTTGTCTTCGTAAGTTGTTTCTGGTGAACTGCCCCATGCAGTTCAGAATACCTCCGGGGCTAGTCAGAGCTGTGTCACGTGACTTCACCTCTGAGAGGGCATGTGGTGACTATAAGTCCTTTCTGAGATGACTGTGACATCAGCTCTTGGGTCAATTTTAAAGTCAATAGTCTTGCCATGAATATTCAGTTTCATTGTCCAGGCAGGCCCTATGTCATCACAACTGATAGATCCAAGAAACACTGGCTCTTGATTGACCATAGTATGAGTCAACTCCCTACTGCTTTGGTGCAGTAAACAGCAAAATGTCCATATTTCATGCATTTATTACATTGTAAGCCTCTGGCTGGACATGCATCATGTCTTGGGATCTGACTTTTTCCACACCTTGTGCCTGTTTACTAAAGCTTGGTCCCTCTTAGCCTGGGAGTTCTCACTCCTTTGCCTCAGGGGTCTTATGGTAATGACTTTTAGCACTTATGCTGCACCTGTTTATAACTTCTAAACTAGTGTCTTGTTTTTCAAGTTTGGCAACTTGCTTTCGGATTTTGCTGTCTCGCCAGGTCAGACTGCTTTGCTATTTGAATAGTTGTGGCTACAGTTAAACTTCTCTTCAAATGTAGCTCCTGTGAAAGGTTTTAGCTGTTAACCCAATAACCAGTCTCTCTCTGATATTTTCCTATTTTCAGTTCCTAAATCAGTTTTCAGCCAATGCATGCCAAGCTCTTATAAACATTCGACATTTTCCGCTGGTTCTTGAATTCTCTGATGAAAACATGCTCCTTCATAAACAACATTTCTCTGTGGTGTAAAGTATGCATCCAAAATAGATAAAACCCTTTCATAGTCACATTTGTGATTGTTCTCAGTAAAGTCAAAGGGTTTAAATATATGCTCTGATTGCTTTCTCATAGCATAAATTAAAGCTGATACCTGTACATGTCTAGTTTCTTTGTGGAGTTTGCTGGCAATTCAAAACCTTGCAAAATACTGCTTCTAGTCAGTCCATGGTGAAGGTTTGTCAAGGGTAACGTTCTCTGAGCATTGAGGAGTGACAGGTTGATGAGATCCTGCAACCTTTGTTTCTTTGTGCCTTTTGTCTCTGTTCTTAGTTTACTCCTACCACCATGTTATGTCCCTATTCCAGATTTGGCCTGGCTACAGAATTTGCTTATACATACCAGATGTGTTCATCATAAGAGCCTTTAGTGCTCTGCCAGGTATGGCTGAGGTTCCTTTAAATCAGGTATTTTACACACAGCACAGCCTAGTGGCTGAACAGTATGATACAATTTATCATCCCCTCACAGGTAGGAGGACATCACCACTCACTCTTGAAGTGCATCCCAACCTTATATATTCACATTCAGGTTGCTTTGAATTTCTTTTAAATAGTTCCCTAAAGCCATTTGACTAGCAACCAGAGGTAAGTGTGTGTGTGTGTGTGGGGGGGGGGGGGGGGGGGGGTTGTGAGAGATCGCATCTGATCTCTGAGTAGCAGTGGTGTTAGTCTGTATTCGCAAAAAGAAAAGGAGTACTTGTGGCACCTTAGAGACAAACAAATCTCTGTTATCTTCCGATGTAATGGCATAATGTGAGCCAAGGGGAGCCCTGGTGCTAGGAAATGCCCTGCAAATGGCCTTCCCTGGAGGCTCCCCGTCCCACTTTGGGGGAGTCACACCAGGGAGGGGGGATATGTTGAAAGGAACGAAGACTGGGGCTGGGGTTGCCTGTGGATTTAGTGGTGGGATGCGCTGGGGAATGGCTGTCTCCCAAATCCTGGTCCCTACAGAAGCCAACGCGAGGTGGCGGGTGAGGAAGAAGAAGGGACTTTGCCCGTCTGCCTCCCCTCCCCGCCAGGGGCTGCGGGCTCTGCTGCGGCGGGTCCCGCCGGGGGACCCAGGGCCGGGCCAAGCTGCTCTGAAGTAAAGACGAGAGCGTTACGGGCTGCCCCGGCTGGAGTCGGGGGCGTTGATCGTGTGAAATTTAACCTCTCCCGGGCCCCCCCAAGGGAGACGCTGGGCATTGACCCATCCCCCCGCATCCGTCACAGCCGGGGGCGGCCCCGTCCCGCGGCTCCCGGGGCTGAGGAACGGCCCCAGAGTGACAGTCCGCCGCGGCTGGCGGCTTTGCAAAGGCACCGGTGAGGGTGAGAAGCCCCCCGGCCCGCACCCGCAGAGCCGCCCGGGGCGGGCCCGTCCTTCGCTCGGCTTGTTCAGTCAGTTCAGCCGGCGCAGCAGCCGCGAGGCCAAGCCCCAGCCGCAGCGCGAACGCGGAGCGACGCCCCTCCCCCCCCGGCCGGCCTGGTTCAGCTCCCTCAGGCTGCTGCTCTTTGCCTTTTTTTTTCCGGGCAGGGCCTATTTTTAGCTCCCTCTTGTTGGTAGCGTCCAGATTATCCCTCCCCCCCCCCAGGGTTCAATGGTACGGCCCGCCGAGGGGGGCCCCAGAACTGAGCATGTCCGGCCAGGCTCCGGCAGCTCCGCAGCCCAGCGCTGGCTGAGTCCAGCGAGCGCGCGCCCGCCCCACGCCGCGCGGGACCCGGCCAGCAGCCAGTGCAGCGCTCCCCGGCCGCCAAGTAAGTTTGGGTGGGTGCTCGGGAGCCTGTCCCCCCCACCCTCCGGGCCCCGGCAGCGGGAAGGCGCCGAGCTACGGGCAGGGCAGCCCGTGCCCGAGCCAGCCTGGAGTGGGGCGCTCAGCGGCAGGTGCCCTTGGCATGCCGCTGAGCGGGTCTGTCTGCCCCGGGGGTGCCGGGCAGAGGCAAGGATGCCCGCGGGGAGTGAGTGCCGGAGGAGGGTGCCTGGCTCCAGGCAGGGCTGGGGGGAGTGGGTGCTCCCCGCAGTTGGCCGGACTGGTGCTCGGAGCATTGCTCCCCTCTGCGCTTGGCAGCATTAATAACCCTCTCTAAACCGCAGCGTTTTTTTTTGGGGGGGGCTGATTACTTCTCATTAGAGCTGACGGAGATTGACCGCAGCTTCCGAGACGCCGCAGTGCCGACACACACAGCCTAACCCAGCCCTCCGCGCATCCCGGTACAGTACTGCAGGGGGTAGGTGCAGCTCCGAGGGGTGGCTGGCTGCCTGTCTTCCTTGCGGGGGGGGGGGGGGGGTGCGAGTGAGTGAGTGCATCCAGCTGGAATGTCACCTTTTGTGAGCGTGTGGCTTGGAACTACAGTAGGTGTAACTTTAAAGTTGGGTGTTTGGTTGCTACATTTGCTCAGAATCTGAGACTAGGGAGTAGCATCTATTATGCTTAGGAAGCCCTGGGGAGGTGATATAGCAGAAGCTGCATGTGATTCTCTATCATCGTGTCACGGATTTCCTTCATCATGTCATGGATTTCCTTCTCTCTCCTCTTGGGAAATCCTTGGGATTGTTCTCTGAAGGAGAACAGGCAGTCTGTCTGTCCCCGCAGTTTCCACAACTTAATTTCCACCCCATGACTTCTTATAGATTAGCCCATTTCCCTTTGGAGGAAATTGGCATGCCCTAGCTGTCGGCAAGACTTTTGCATCCTCATTTGTTTGCTATCTTAAGAGGTCCCCTGGTCCTCTCATTACGAAATCTGAAAGGCTGCTGACTGATCTGATCAGAGACTCTGCATCTCTTTCTCTGCTGGCATGTTCCAGTGGAGATGCACTTTTGCACTGTACTCATTTATTCTCAGTAGAGCAGCCTCCTGAAATATGCATATCTGGTGAGATGATTACACCAGTGGTGCTATTGTTCTGTAGTCATCATTATTAAATGGGGAGTTTAACTATATTAATGCACAGAAGCTTCAACAGAAGTAAACTGCAACTAAAATAGTCAAAAAGTAAGACTGAGAAGCAAATGCAAAAACTAAGTTGCTTTTGTAATTAAAAATTCAAATTACGTTATAAAAATGTTATAATGCTGCAAAAGCCCAGTTATTAAGATTTTACAGGAGCTTCTGATAAAACAAAATTGCTACAAACAAAAACGGGAAATAAAATCTTATTGGATTAAAATTTGCTTTCTGCATGAAAACATTACATTAATTCTTCATTGTTTATTAATATGAAATAAATATAAAGTGTGTTCATATAGTTTAGTACTGATTAAGTACTTTATTCATTAAATGTCTGTCAGTGGGGAATATCTTGCTAAGTGCTAAACTAAAATACATGTTTATTTCAAAGAATAGATGACGATATTTAACCTAATAAGCATGATGAGGTCGATTTAAAATATGAATATAAAATCATTTTAAGTGATGTTTGTTATTCATCTGTATCAGAAAATTTTGGATGAAACTAACCTTATTAATCTATAAGGTAGTCAGTTTAGTTCATCTTTATATATAGGACTTACGTTTAATGACTAAAATTAGAAGGATTTCAGGACCTACTTCTCCTTTCATATGGGGAGGGGATTATTTGCAGATTGTAAATCAGATATCCATCTTACTGAAGTGATTTAATAATGGAAAAAAATAATACTTTGCGATACTTCTGTGGAATTGCAGGGAAATTGTTTTTGTTTATGCAAATATTTCCATTACGCTCCTGACTTGTGAAGCCTTGTAATGCCAATTTATTTGTGGATAGTTTCTGGTATTTTTCCATTTGATAGCATGATGGGGACCTATCAATTGAATCGTTTGATTCTGGAAACACACGGATGACTGTGCACATTGCATGAATTGTAGTGGGACTCATGAAAATAGATGTGTGCACACGTTTAAATGTTTGCAAGTTAGGCCTAATTCATTTAACTAGAAGCCAGTAAAAGTTAAAGGCATTTTAAAGTTCTCTAGTCCCCAAATGTTGCTACCTTTGTGCTGTGTACTCTTGACTCCATTAATTAGTGGTGTTCTGGGTGTGGAGTGGGTTGCAGGTAGGAAATGAGGACTGTAGTGTGTTTATTCCTTCTTCACCCATCAAAAGGGAGGTGAGACAAACGAATTCTAATCTGTGGCCTTCTGCAGACCAGTAAGAGTGTATGTGAATAAACTGCTGTTCCATGCTGCACTGGTATGCTCCTTTTTTTATGAGGATGTATTAATGTGAAAGTTGAATTCTTGCACATTTCCCTTTGCTGTCAGTTCCATAAGACTGGAAGAGAAGGGAAGAACAGATTGGGTTACCTATGATGACAATTTAGTGAAAACTATGGAGGAAAATTTTTGAACATGCCAACCTTGATTTGCACCCTGCATTTGATTATCTTTGAGCTGGGGTCATAAATCTTATTTAAATCCAGGGAATTACCAGAACATTAAAAATGCCTCAGTTTATACATCTAACAGTCAAGGCTACATTTATTTAATTGGAGGCACTTCTGTTTCACTCACCATTGTAGTACCTAAATACCTCTCAAACACTAATGAATGTATTTTATTCATAAGGCACCTGACCCAAAGATCAGGCAATTTAATGGAAAGACTTCAGCGGACTATGGATCAGGCCGAAGGTACTTAAACTTAAAACAGAAGTAGTGATTACCATAAGAATGTGTATATGTATAGAACATACTCTTTTTTTTAAAATTATAATTCATATAGTGAGCCGAGTCCCTACTCAGATGAAATTCCCTTTGATGTCCAAAACTCAGCCCAATTAACAGAAATATTTAAGGAGTACTTGTGGCACCTTAGAGACTAACAAACACGGCTGCTACTCTGAAACCAGAAATATTTAAGTGGTTGGAGTGTTGAGCATTAATTGCCCATAAATGTATAGTTTAGCAGCACATAGCTTTTTTCCTCTCAGGCAGTAAAAGATGTAAATTTTCTGACTCCATGCGTTTCTTTTCCTTGGAAGCTCTTATTGCTTCATTTTTTGCTTAGTTTAAGGCACTATCTGAATTTTTTTAAAACTTTTTATTTTAAAAACTACACAACTCCTGTTCCAGGGGTTCATATTACACTTCTATCACAATTCACATCTCCAGCACTTTGGAGAATAATAGTGCTGTGTAAAGAGATGTTAAAATAATTATTGTAGTTCAATTCATTTTAAAAGGTTGTATTATTAATACTGCTCCAAGACATTTCCTTGGGAATTAATGCTTCCCTGAGGTTAACAGAAGCAAAACTGTAAGGTTATTAACATTTCCAGTCAGCTATTAAGTCTCAAGAAAGTTTCTTAGCTTTTATTGTTAAACTACCTTGTGTGATTCCTTTCTTGCTGGTCCTTCAATGAGCCTGCTATTCTCTTCAGTCTATTGTAGCAAAAATATTAAATTAATGACATTGTTGAAATAAATACCAGAAATGGCAATTTGCAGTCAAAATCAACTGCCACTGCAGCCAAATATAGCTTAGTGATGAGCTGAGTTAACTGAGGAGGGCACTAGGTGCTTTTGAACTTATTGGGCTGTTAAAAGAAGAAACTTGAACTTTTGTGTTTAATAGGGGCTACTGATTCCTGAATTAAGAGCTTCCTTTTGTGTTGCAACACAGCAAGGTCTGTGTCATGGAGGTGCTTTTAGTAGGACTGAGAGCTATTGCAATTAGAGAGCAGATGAAAGAAAAAGAAGCAGACACACCTGTTTGTTGGAGTTCTTGGGGCACGTCTTCAGTCGGAGTAAATTGTTGTCATTACACTGACTTCAATGGAACAATGACACTTCATGGCAGCTGAGCATATGCTCCTTCTGTACTTTTAAAAATGTATTTTTCTTCTGCATCTACCAACCCTATTCAAGGTTTGACATAAATAAGGAGAGGATACAGTATCCTGTGAATGTCAACTGCTTGCTGTCCCAAACAGGAAATAAAAGGTGGGTTATATTCAAATCTTCCTGGTTGTGCAGAGGCTAGAAACCATGGCCATTATTGATGCTTATATGTGGTGGTAGCAGTATGATTAGTAAGTTTACTGCTGTGGTAAGTATCTCTTAGTACTTCCCTGTTACCCTCAGAAGCAAAGTGATCCTGGAATGCCGTCCTGTTCCTTGTCCTTTTTTGTTAATGTGAGCAAACACAGAATTCTGTGTGGATTGTTAGCTAGTTTTAATCTGCTGCTTCTAAAAGCAGGGAAAGGAAGAAAAACAGAGTAAAAATAGAGGTGCATAGATAAACAAATGCAGAACATTGTTAATCCTAACATCATTGGCCAAGCTGCTTCTGCGACATCACACTTTCTAAGGAGCACCACGTCTTCTCACAGGAACCAGTGCTCCCTAAGAGCAAAGGACCCTTTTACTGCCTAACTCCTTCCCCTCCTCAGGGGATCAGCCATAGATGTCTGTTGGTGCTTTATGTTTGCAGCATTGTTGTGGCCATGTTGGTCCAAGGATATTAGACAGAAGGTGGGGGAGGTAATATATTTTATTGGACCAATGTCTATTGCTGAAAGCGACAAGCTTTTGAGCTACACAGAACTCGTCTTCAGACCACTCTGGTGCTTTAGTAATAATGTGGAGGGATTTAGAGTAACAGCCGTGTTAGTCTGTATTCACAAAAAGAAAAGGAGTACTTGTGGCACCTTAGAGACTGACCAATTTATTTGAGCATGAGCTTTCGTGAGCTACAGCTCACTTCATCGGATGCATACCGTGGAGGGAGGCTCCTTGTTGATGTCTAGGTAGGAGTGGGGCTGGAGATGGATTCTCACCATTTGACTGACAGGCAACTATGGGAACCTCAAAGGGACCATGCCCCTTGGAACTAATCTTGGAGCTGCTGTGAGCCAGGGTGAATACATAAGGGCCAGTTCGTTGAAAGCTCCTCATTCATAATGGAGTTCATAACAGTTCATAAGAAGAGTTTACCAATTTTGCTCCTCACAAGGCAAATGGCTGTACATTATCTGAGATCCATGTTACAGGGCTCCTATTCTATGTCCTCCAGATACTCAGCAGGAGGAACTAAAGAGAGGGGATCAGGACTATATGTTGTCAAGGTTCCTCCCCCACTCTGAACTCTAGGGTACAGATGTGGGGACCTGCATGAAAAACCTCCTAAGCTTATCTTTACCAGCTTAGGTCAAAACTTCCCCAAGGTACAAAATATTCCACACTTTGTCCTTGGATTGGCCGCTACCACCACTAAACTAATACTGGTTACTGGGGAAGAGCTGTTTGGACGCGTCTTTCCCCCCAAAATGCTTCCCAAAACCTTGCACCCCACTTCCTGGACAAGGTTTGGTAAAAAGCCTCACCGATTTGCCTAGGTGACTACAGACCCAGACCCTTGGATCTTAAGAACAATGAACAATCCTCCCAATACTTGCACCCCCCCTTTCCTGGGAAATGTTGGATAAAAAACCTCACCAATTTGCATAGGTGACCACAGACCCAAACCCTTGGATCTGAGAACAATGAAAAAGCATTCAGTTTTCTTACAAGAAGACTTTTAATAAAAATAGTAGTAAATAGAAATAAAGAAATCCCCCCTATAAAATCAGGATGGTAGATACCTTACAGGGTAATTAGATTCAAAAACATAGAGAACCCCTCTAGGCAAAACCTTAAGTTACAAAAAAGATATACAGACAGAAATAGTTATTCTATTCAGCACAGTTCTTTTCTCAGCCATTTAAAGAACTCATAATCTAATGCATACCTAGCTAGATTACTTACTAAAAGTTCTAAGACTCCATTCCTGGTCTATCCCCGGCCAAGACAGAATATAGACAGACACACAGACCCTTTGTTTCTCTCCCTCCTCCCAGCTTTTGAAAGTATCTTGTCTCCTCATTGATCATTTTGGTCAGGTGCCAGCGAGGTTACCTTTAGCTTCTTAACCCTTTACAGGTGAGAGGAGCTTTCCCCTGGCCAGGAGGGATTTCAAAGGGGTTTACCCTTCCCTTTATATTTATGACATATGCATAGTATACTACTGCTTTTTAGCGTATGTGCAAGTGCCTCAGGTGACATATGACCAGCATTCATCTCTGAATTTGGTCTGCTGGTTGGATCATTAGCTTGTCCCGGCTGGGTACTGACAGGGAGTGCGATGTGAACTGCTGATCCATGCCCCCCATGATATGCTGATGGTGGTGGAAGAATGAGTTGCTTCCTCCTTGAACAGTCCATGGCCTCTAGCTGATGAAAGGGGAACAGATTTCTTCTTTTCTCCATACATATAGGGCCCAACTGTCATTCGGCATGGTCAGATAGATCCACAGCAAGTTTATGCATTTGTATGGGAGTTTCCTGGCTTTTATGGATAAGTAAATCAGGGCTCTATATATCTCTTTACAATTTATTGACAGGGTAACAAAACAATGTATTGCATGGTAGTTAACAAACTTGCCAGTCCAAATAATTTAGAAGAATAAGATGTAGGGGGAAATTAAATTTAATAATTTCAGAGGAATAATTTGATTCATGCTAGGTATTAATTTAGATGTAAGCAGAGTCAGGATGAGCTCCACCCTGACATCTGGTGGTGAGGTGTGGCCAGTTGTGGAAAAACTTCAGGGGCTGATCTCATTTGCATAGGCACACCCGCCCCGCCTACAATGAGGCCATAGCTGCCCAAATGGTCACTTTGGCTGCTGTGGGATCCCCAGTGTCTCTGTTATTGGGGCAGGAAGAATAAATTACTACCCTGATTCTGGGAATCAAGGACAGTGGAACTGTACTTGGCCTTTTGTTATGCTGGAGTGACTCGCCATCAACTAAGTAGCACTCGCTAGGCAAGGGACATGGGTTTCAAAACTCTGTGAATTGAGAGAGGCTGGGGACAGGTATTAATACTTGGTGGCATGGGCCCCCATTGTGAGGGCCTTATACGCTAATTGCACTTCCTCTTCTCTGTGGAATATCAGAGCTAATTTTGATTCCATTAGGAGTCTAGTTACAGGCTGCTGAGCTAACTTCACTTTGGGCTAATGGTGCACCAGCACTGAGGCTCCCTTACTACAAGCTGAAATCACAGAAGAGCTAAACTTACTAAGAGCTGAAATCACTGAGTGTTGTGATAAGTAGTGGGGGAGTCTGAAGATATATGGTGGAGCAGTTTGTGGGACGGTGAGCAGAGCGGCTTGTGGAGCAGAGCAGTTTGCGGGATGGTGAGCAAAGCAGCTTGTGGAGCAGGGCGGCTGGTGGAGCAGAGCAGTTGGATGCCTAGAGCAGCTCATGGGGCAGCTGGCAGAGCAGAGCCCCATTGAGAGGTGGGGCCATCAGCTTTGAACCACATAAGGTGCCCCCTTAACCCCCCCCCCATCTCCACCCAGGTTGGGAGGTAAAACTGCAGATAAACTTCCGAACTCTGGGGCTGCCCTGACCAGGGCAGAGACTTTTGGGTCGTTGGACTTTTGGGACTTTGGGTAATTTTGGGTTGCTGGCCTCAAGAACCAAAGGGAAAGGACATGCCTGAATTTGCTTGGGGTGGTTTTTTTTGCTCATGGGTTGTGTTATGAATCCTGTTGGTGGTGTTTCCCCAACATAATGCCACATTGTTTCTCTCTGTTATGAAAAGGCTTTTTGCTACACTCAAACTATGTGCTTGCGAGAGGGGAAGTATTGCCTCTTGGAGGTGCCCAGCGGGGGTATATATTTGTCCCAGGTCACTGTGTGGGGGCTCGAGCCAGTTTTGCATTGTGCTATTGGAATGGAACCCTTAGATACTGAACCCGGCCCTTGTTGCTGCCAACTCTGACAGGCAGAAGGGTTACATATAGATTTCTGGATTCTAAGGTCAGAAGGGACCATTGTAATATAGTTTGACCTGGATAACATAGGCCATATTACTTCCCTGAATTAATTCGTATTAGAACTAGAGAAAATATATTTTAGAAAACATACAATCTTGATTTTAAAAGTTCCAGGGTTGGAGAGTTCACCATAACACTTTTTGTAAATTGTTGACGCTCATGTTAAAATTTGCAACTTCTTTTGTAGTCTAAATGTTTCTAGTGTCAACTTCCAGCCATTGGAGCTTGTTATACCTTTGTCTACCAGATTGAAGAGCTGTCTATTATCACATTTTGGCTCCCCCTGCAGATATTGATCAAATCACTTTTAACTCTTTTTTGAGCTAAATAGATTGAGCTTCTTGAGTCTTTCACTATACGGCATGTTTTCCAATCCTTTAAATCATTCTTGTGGCTCCTCTTTGAACTCCCTTTGCCCTGTTAGTGGTTGCATGATATGCCTACTATCCTTTTTTCAAGTCCTCAGGAGAGGCAAAATGCTGAAATATTTGGACATAATTGTTCCTTTCCCCAGGTGGGTTTCATCTGGATGTGCATGCACCATCAAGCAGGAGTAAAGCCTTTAGGTCAAAATATAGCATGTTGGTAGGGAAAAGCCACATAAGGCACTTGTGTAATGGTGCAATCAAAGTAGATGTGAGTATCTTTCTAAGTGTAGTTGTCTGCTAATAAATCTAGTATTGATCAAAGTTGAAAGATAAATGAAAAAGCCAAAATTTTAAAAGGTCTAAGCAGAGCCTCTTGTATTTATTTTGTCGTCTCATAAATCATTTTGACAGATTGCTCACAGCATGTACTGCATATTTAGCTGATGAATAATATTAACAATAATAATAAGCAGTATGTATAAGATGCATCTCCTATGCCAGGAGCAGGCAAACTTTTTGGCCTAAGGGCCACGTTGGGTTTCCAAAATTGTATGGAGGGCTGGTTAGGGGAGGCTCTGCCTCCACAAACAGCAAACGTAGCCTGGCCCCCGACCCCTATCCGACTGACCCTCCCCCCGCCCCTCTCTTTTTGCCCCCTGACAGCCCCCCGGGACTCCTGCCCCATCCACCACTCCCTGTTCCCTGACTGCCCCTGGACCCCCCGCCCCTGGCTGCCCACCAACACCCCACCCAACCCGTCCTCTCATTCCTGACTGCACCCACCCCCCGGGACCTCTGCCCTCATTCAACCCCCTGTTCCCCGTCCTCTGACGCCCCCCTCTATCCACACCCCTGCCCTCGACCACCCCCGAACTCCCCTGCCCTCTATCAACCCTCCCTGCCCCCTTACCATGCTGCGTGGCTACAGCCACACCACCTAGAGCACTGGGTCAGGCCACAGCTCTGCAGCTGCGCTTCCCAGCTGCCCAGAGCAGTTTGCCAGCAGCACAGTGAGCTGAAGCTGCGGGGGAGGGGCTGGGGACTAGCCTCCTGGGTCAGAAGCTCAGGGGCCGGGCAGGAGGGTCCCGTGGGCCGGATGTGGCCCCCGGGTCGTAGTTTGCCCATCTCTGTCATGTGCCCTCTAATCAATAAATACTCAGGCAAAGCTTTCATTGAAGCTGATGGAACTCTTTAAAGAGTATGAATTTCATGATTTGGCTAGGCAATACAAGTGAAGTTTGAATAATACAGTATGGAAACAAAACATTGAGTTGACAATCCACATGCTTATGTACTACTTGCCAAGTGTTGCATAATCAGGCCTGTAAGTTTGTTCCAGTGTAGTTTTTCAAAATAATGCACTTCTGAAAAGCAGAAGTACTAGAAAGCTGCTCTGCCTGTATCTAGAGCCAAATGTGTTTCATAATTTGTAACAAATTACATTTCATGCTGTCCAGAGTATTAACAACCTCTCTTCAAGTTAAAGAATATTCTGTAAAAATATTAAACCTTAAATCACCTTGGACTAGTGCTAATGAAGACATTCCAGAAAACTTACAATTTTCTTTAAAAATAGAACACATAAAATGAAGTGGTCAGCAAAAAAAAAAAAAAAAGGTGGCAGGACCCCCTTGCAACTGACTGGCTGCCACTGCTGACAGGGTCCCTCCTGCAGCTGCTCAACCTCTGCAAGCAGCCAGTACCCCCACCCCCACAGCTCCCAGCTGCCTCTGGCAGCAGCAGACGGACCCTGGAGCTGCTGGAAGGGCCGCCCCTCACAGCTCCCCCCAGCTACCAGCGGCACAAGGACCCCCACAACTGACCGGCTGCTGCCACCAGCAGAGACCCCTGAGCTGCCCAGCGGCTGGCCATGGCAGCAGAAGGACCCCAGAGCTGTTCAGCGGCTACGAGGCCCCCCGCAGCTCCCCAGCCAGATGCCACTGCTGGCAGGGTCCGTTCCCCCCCCGCAGCCACTCAGCTGCTGTGAGTAGCTGCACCCTCCGCCCCTGCTGCTCCCAGCCGCCTCCGGTGGCGGCAGAGGGATTCCAGAGCTGCTCAGCAGCTGCAGGAAGGGGCCCCCCACAGCTCCCCAACCACTGGTAGAGGTGGCGAGGGGACTCCCCCCACCTTCAGCCCCGCAGGGCAATGGGGACCCTGCAGCTCCCCATTTTGTCAGGGATGTTTTTAATAAAAGTCAAGGACAGGTCATGGCTTCTGTGATTTTTTGTTTTGTTTGTTGCCTGCTACCTGTCCCTGACTTTTACTAAAAATATCCATGACAAAACTGTAGCCTTAAGCATGAGCCATGCAGTAGCATGTCAGCAGGAGCGTAAACATTTTGTGGGGGCATAGAAAATATCCCTTGAAGGAGTTAAACTTGAATTATGTGCAGTTTCCTGTGCATGGAGCCTTTTCAAAGTGTCTTGTAAACCAAAGCTGTTGCTGCACTGAGTAGATATTTAAGATCCCATGACATTTTTCAGAAGAGTAAGGATTTCCTCTGATGTCATGGGCTGTTACTCATTCAGTGATGCTGTTTGTGAAGGTATCCAAGTGGCCCTCCTTATTAGGCAAGACGCCATCCCAGAGTATCCCCAAACAAAATTCAGAGGGGTAGCCATGTTAGTCTGGATCTGTAAAAGCGGCAAAGAGTCCTGTGGCACCTTATAGACTAACGGACGTATTGGAACATGAGCTTTTGTGGGTGAAGACCCATCTTCAATACGTCTGTTAGTATATAAAGTGCCACAGGACTCTTTGCCGCAAACAAAATGAGTACAGTTCTACTACTCAATGGTTAGATGACTCCATTAAACAACTTCGTATTGTCAGTCCTTTCAGGTTTCTGTTAGGAGGTTACGCTCTGTGTGTGTGTGAATGTAATACATTAAATGCCATTTTTGTATGGCCTGCTTCTGCAGCTAGTTTGCATTTGGAAGTCCTGTGGAAATCAGTGGAAGCTTTGTGTGCAGAGCAGTTCTGGGATCAAGTCTTATTTTTATAAAACCCTTCAGGTTGCACTGGAATGAAACCATTTCACAAGCAAAATATTCATTGTATTAGTCATTAGGATGGTAATTTAGAAAGGTATGAAAAATACTACAGATATGGAAAGGTGGTGAAACTTAATAAATGTCTTGAATGTGCCCAGATCTATCTTTTTGTGGCAATGTATAGCGTTGTCATCATGGGTGATTCCTCTCAAACTATGTCAAACATAATTATTTTATTCCATACTCAAACAGTTTGTATACAGTTATGAAATCAAGAGTTATATATATTTTTAATATTTTGCATATGAAACTCTGCTGAGGGTCAGCATTTTGTATTAAATACAATGGCATTAGATTAGGTTGTCTCTTCCTTAATTGTATTTCCCTCATTGTATAAATTATCACTGTTTAATTACAGAACCCAGTGTATAGATATTGCTGATGTAAACCTAATCCATTCAGTTGTCTAGTTTTGTGATAGCTGAGTCCCAAGCTGTCGTATGCATTAACTTGAAGAAAAGACAAGATTTATGATGCTGATCTAAACACATTCCCAGGTGATTAATAGATGATTGATATATTAAAGCTGCGGCAGTTACTGAAAAGAAAAACTAAAGCAGCTTTCAAATCCCCAGTGGTGGAGAAAGCAAACATTATTTTCTTTAGGGATCACAGGTCGTAGTAGCTGTCTAAGTCAAAAGAAGACAGAGGAAAAAATAAAATACATTTTATTTGTTTGTTTCTGTTTTGTTTCCAACTTGGGAATGTTATCTTGGTCTGTGGTTTTGATTTTTTGTTTTAATTTCCTCTAGGATTATGTTTGTCAATATTCTTCTACAGTGAAGTTAATAGCTGAAGGACTAATCTTAACCTATTAGAAAGTGTCACTCTTGCAAGTCATCGTTTTCATCATCTGTGCTACTGATTATGAAAGATTTTTGCTGTAGAGTTGACTCTTTCACTGATGGGTTCAGAATGTGAAATTAAGCCACTGGCAGAAGACCAACACACGGCTCTCCCTGCCACAGATTGCTTGAAGTAACTGGGTGGGGGCAGGAGGAGACTGCACTCATTTCCAGGCACACTTGGGGTTGATCTACACTATAAAATTAGATCGACCCAGCTACGTTGCTCAGGGGTGTGAAAAAATCCACACACCAGAATGACGTAATTAGAGAGCACAAGGACAATTTTTAAATCGACCTACCTACTGCGTCTTGGGGAGGTGGATTGCTGATGGGAGAATCCCTCCCATCAGCATAGTTAGGGTCTATGCTGTAGTGATTCAAGTGTAGACAGGTCCCTACTCTGTATATGCTTGCATGGAAGGGAATATTGGGGATTGTCTGGGATGTAGTACATTGTATAGCACTGTGCCCTGAATCTTCCTCCTTGACCCAGCCCACTGTGTCTCAGTTCTCTCATCCTCCATGTCCGTCACTAAAATACACTTTTCCTGAAGCCCTACAAACCTGAATTCCCACACCTCTGAGAGGTTTTAACAAGACTGATAATGTGCTTAGAGGCCATAATGGAGACACTATAAGAATCTAACTAGATACTTAAACGAAAGAAAAATTACCAAGCCCCCCACCCCCCCACACACACTAAAAGAAATTCACAGAACTAACACCACACAGGCTAATCCTTCATTGCTCATTCACTTTGACTATATATTGTATCCCACCCTTCTTCTATATGTTGTGTATCTAAATTGTAAGCACCTTGCAATTAAGATCTTATTTTTCTACTTGTCTGCAAAGTGCCGACCATGCTCAATTGGTTGTATAGAAACAGTTGTTCATTAGTTTATTTCCAAATTGATCCTTTAATATGGAGTCTAATTCGTAGGGACGCATGACTGAAAACATTCATGAATACTCTTATCTTGAAAAATTGAAAGGACTTTACCTGTTTATTGAACTCTAAACAGCTGGGTACAGTAGGTAGGATCTTCACCTTGTGTAAATCAGTGGAGTGTCATTTTACACTAATTGAGAATCTGGCCCTCTGAGTCTTAGTGTAAGATCTGGAAAAACATTGTAAGAAGAAAAGCTGTCCCAATAAGTTATTGGAGAAGTAGTCCTGCTTATCTGATCATTTCATGTTAGAATGAAAGGAAATTAATAGTGCATCCATACGTAGATGCCTTCCATCAGATCTCACTTGACTTTCATTTTTTTCTTGTTGCTTAATAGTAGCAAGTTATATGGACTTGTATTCTACTGATTTCTAAACTTGTTTTGAGGAATTACCTGTTGAAGGGCCTGAAGCATACGTGAGTAAAGCTGCTCAGACGTGTATTTCACATTACTTCAGTTGCAAGTAACTTTACTCCTGGGCATAAGTGTTTTGCAGATTTGGGCCCCAAAAGTGGACATGAAGAAAAAACACATGTCTTCTATCCAATCATTTTAATCACTGCTCTAGTTTTTTAGAGACTGGATCTGGATAAACCATTAGAGGCTGGCTTGTGCCACCCTTACTCACTGTGAATAGTATCTCAGTCCACAAGTAAGCAGTCCTCCTTGATTTGCACCTTACACCGAGTAGTCCCCTTTTATTTCAGTGTGAATAAAAGTGGCAGAATGTGGATACCTTGGTTAATAGCAATTCACTAGTAGGAGAATATATGCTGATTCAAAATGTACTACACTTCAAAATAAACTGTCTCACATTATTGTTTTGTCTCTTTGGTGGCATCTTCTAATCCTTGACATTTCAATATTAGTGTTACTCGTGCATCTGCATTTAAAATATAAGTCATAGATGGTAAAACTCTGTGGCAGTTTTCATGTTAAATGTAAATTACATAATGTTCTTGGAGCTAAGAAATGCTCTCGTAAGCATTTTGGGTCTGATTCAGTACTCAGGCCAGTCTTACACCAGTGAAACACTGTTGACTTCAGTGAAGGTACTTCTGATTCTCAGTGGTGTAAGTGAGAGGAGAATCGGGCCCCCAAAAGAATTCCCATTGTATTCAAGGAAAACGAGTTAATGATGGCATTATTTATTTAGAACCTTCATTTCCGAGCTACATTTCTGCATAAGAAATGCCTAGCTATGCTGTTAAGTGGTGTTATAAACACATTTATTTTTGGTTTATTTTAAATGTTTAAAATGCTCCTCTGTTATATGCTGTAGGCACATGAACAAACAATGCTGGTGGGGGATTTTTAGTGAAGGCTGAGCTTGCCCCATGTTTGCTCTGATTGGACCCAGAGAAGAATGTCCGGTGGTTAGAGCCCTTGACTGGGTGTAATGTACATCTGGCAAGATGTGCTGCTAACTGAGCCAGCTGCCAAATTATCTATTAATAGTAGCTTCCAAGAGGTCTTCAGGAGTAACCCTGTCAGAAAATGCGGAAGCACTATCTAGTTCCCAGTAAACTGGTTAATTCAAGCTCTCTTCCCTTTGACAGGTCTTGAGGGGAGGACTGCTGAACAGAGAGAAGGATGAGAATGTCGTTTAGGGAAAGATAGGGCTCCTTACTCTGGCTCTGAGGATCCTCCGAGCACAGAAAGCTAGTGTTTGTTTTTCCCTTTTTGCTTGTTGTTTTGTTTGGCTTGTGTATACAAATATTCTCTCCTGCTGAAGAGGCCTCACTGCCTGTAGCTGTGATTTGTTTCTGCTTAGCCATCCCACTAGGGAAGATCACAATTGCCTCCATATGTTTACCTGTAGCTGGCATTTGAGACTATTCTGTCTGTCTCCCTTAGCAATCTCACATGTTAAATAGGTTGGAAGGGAGGCTAGGTCCCCATGGAACCTTCCAGGTGAGAGTGCTGAAGTCCAAATAGCGGCTGCCCACCCTGATTCTGAGTATGTTTTGAGAGGAAACATTGAGGCCATTTCAATAGCATTACAGAGGCTCTGCACTGCAGGGGGATTCTCTTTATGTCAAGGGAGTTCCCTGGTGGCCTAAACCAGTGGTTTTCAAAGTTTGGGTCGCGACCCAGTACTGGATCACGGAATGCAAAGCACTGGGTTGCCTTGCTCAGCACCCAGGGACCCTGGCGGCCGATCAGTAAAAACTAATAATCCCTACCTGTTCTGATACTGCGCTGTGCCCTGGAAACAGCCAGCAGCAGGTACAGCTTGTAGGCACAGGGGCTGCGGGGCTCCGCACTCCCATTGGCCGGTAACTTGCCAATGGGAGCTGGGGGGGAGTGGCCTGTGGGCAAGAACCACGCAGAGTCGCTTGCACACCTCTGCCTACGAGCCAGACCTGCTGGTTGCTTCCGGGGTGCAGCACGGTCTGCAGTGGAAGGACAGGCGGGAAACCTGCATCTGCACCCCGGCTGCGCCACTGACCAGGAGCCACCAGAGGTAAGCCCATGCCCCAATCCCCTGCCCCAGCCCTGAGCCTCCCCACAAACCCAGAGCCCCCTCCTTCACCCCAACCCCCTCATCCGTTGCCCTACCACAGAGCCCTGACCTCCTCCTGCATCCAAACCCGCTGCCCCAGCCCTGAGCCCCCCCCAACCCAGAGCCCCCTCCTGTACCCCAAACCCCTCATCCCTGGCCCCACCGCAGAGCCTGTACCCCTAGCCCTGAGCCCCCTCTCACACTCCAAATCCCTCATCCCCAGCTCCGTTGGGTTATGGGCATCAACTATTTTCTTCAAGTGAGTTGCCCGAAAAAAGTTTGAAAACCACTGGCCTAAACCGCAGGCACCCAGGCTGCATGGAGAAGGAGGCAGCCTGACTGAAACATAGCGGGGATAAGTGCTAGACTTGGGGGGAGTGGATTGGGAGCTGGGTGGTTAGGGGATAGTGGGATTGGTGGGCAAAGAAACTGGGAGCTAAGTGGGGAAACTGGGATGGAGTGGTGGGGAGCCTGGAGTGGAACCCAGGATTCCTGAGTCTCACCTTTCCTCTGCTGTCACCAAGTATCTGTGAAACCCTCCGGCAAAGAGTATATCATCCTTTTCTAACGCTGGTTCACACAGAACATGGCAACCTGATGCTGCTATCAGGTAATCCCTTAACTCAGATGGCGGGGGGGAGTTCTGTGTTCCATCCCTGCTGATGACCCAAATAAGGGTCAGGATGGTCATACATGCTAGGATTTCTCTTCTTACAGTTAACTTTTAAAAAAATAAACATAGAGGAATTACACCCACAAATATGTTAAAAACATGTTCAGGTTGGAAAGTGAAGCTCTCAAAAGTTAGGAAATGCCAGAACAAAGGTTCCTGTGGACACTTGACCTTAATTCCCTTTGTGCCTCCATTTCCTGGCTGTGAAATGGGGACAGTACCATCCCCTCATCTCACAGGGGTGTGGTGAAAAGAAATTCACTGTAGTTTGTGAAGAACTATCCTGAATGAGGCACGGTTCTTTGGGGGGGGGGGGAAGTATGTGAACATGTAATTAAAGACTCTAGCATAATGCATACACATGGGGGTGTCTACGGACTGTCTAAGATCTTTATAAAAATAAATAACTCATAACATAGACAAATGTAATCTGTATGTGACCATACCCAATTCCATTCATTCATTGTTGGCAGGTTCAAATTTTCAAGCATGTTTGAATGCTGCAGGCAGAGACTCAGATTCTGTGATAAGTGGTGTAGAAATTAATTTCCCAGGGGAGAAAGCAAGCAGGCTCTGACTTTCTATAGTTGAAGCTTCTTAAGTGATTTGGGAGAGCACTGATGGACTCTGAAAGGAGTCATAATCAGCCTTTTTCAGCCAAAAAGGAAGACAATCCAAGGCTTTGAGGGGAATGTGGCTATTAACTTTGATGGGAGGATCCTCCCAACTCAAGAATCATGGGGAAGATCCCCTGGACAAAATACAAATGTCATCTATTCTCGATGTCCTTTCTCATCGTTGATAATTGCCAAGGTATTCTGTGCTACCTGCTCCTCCTACCCAATTATCTAAGTAATGTCTCCATTCACTCTGTGACATTACAACTTGTTACCAGGACAGGGCCAGTCTCTTCCGCAGTCTTTCTGAATGAATCCATCAGGAGGAGGAATAGCAAAATTTAAATATTTTTTTTCTGTTTCATTTGGTTTAATTTAGCTTATCCCTTAACTGTTACAAATATGTGAAGCGTCATCTGTTTGGAACTATAGGTTTTGTCAAACAACTTTTTCTCTTCAAATTTTCCCCTCCCTTCCCTTTCCCTTATAACTTGATTTTGGTGAAGCTTTGTGTTTTATACAATTTGTCCCCTTGATAAGAATGCTCATTCAAATGATCTTTAGAATGAATTGATGATCCTTGCTTAGTTCACCAGGCAGAGCATGTTTTAGAAAACTGCCAGAATTGAATGGACTAATGTTTTCTGCAAGAAATCAGTTGGGTTTTTTTGTACACAGGTTACTTACTCTTATGTACATCTCTTCATATATGTTGTACAGATTGTTAGAATTTTGATACGTTTTGTCCTGTTTAAGATCCTTCAGTTAATCAATGAAAACAAGAATGTGGGCTAAGGTATAGCAATTGAGTATTAAAAAAAAAAAGCCGCTCTACGGTTTTTGTAGTCTGTTCTTTATTTTTCCTACTCCTATTTGCATGCTGTTACTGAAGTACTCTGCTGTACATTTGTAGTCATCATAAGTTATTTTTTAAAACAGGCAAATTAATCTAAATCACGCTAGTCCACTGGAATTTAAAGGGCTTAACACTAGGATGGTATAAAGCACTAAAAGATGGTTTAAGTGGCTTGTAGTTTTCCAGATGCTTATACCTGACATTGTGCACCAAAATGCTTCCACATTAGAACGACACAAATTTCAGTGCACAGAGCATTCAGTTTCCATGCCAGGATTAAGTTACTTAAGTTTCTTTTGGAGATCTGGGCTGTGGGAATTTTAAACCACTAGCTTTTTTTTTTGTCATTTGCCTCTCAAAAATATCCATGCCATTTTAATTTCTAATGCTTTTTAGTGTTTAGCAAAATTCAGGGTTTTTTTTAATGATTATTTCTTCCAGCCTTAGCGTTAACAAAGGGAAGGGAATATTTATTTACACTAGTCGTGTACTGAATGGATTAACTTGAATGACAGCTCTTGTTACCGCCTTACTGTATGTCCCTGTGTACTGTCATCAAAACACATGAAAACCTTTCTGCCAAGTTGTATGCAGTGATGTAGCCATGTCGGTCTCAGGATATTAGAGAAAAGGTGGATGAGGTAATATGTTTTATTGGACTGACTTCTGTTAGTGAGAGAGACAAGCTTTCGAGCTTATATGGAGTAAGCTTGAAAGTTGGTCCAATAAAAGATATTACCTCACTGACTTTCTCTTTCTTAGTCTATAGTCATGCTCTATTTTAACAGGATTTAGATAATACTTTAGGAAGTTTTAAAAAACACTTTAGGAGTACTTTGATTAAACACTCTTTTTTACTATCTGTGTTGTTGTCTTGTTTCAATTTAGTATTTTAGGGAAAAAATGGTTTCAAGAAGTGACCCTTAATTTTCTGTGTCCATCATTGTACTGTATAATCCATTGGTTGCATGCCCAACCACCACATTTATAGGAACATTTGTGATTGCAAATGCAGACAATCAGTTGCTACTTTTGTCCATGCAGGTGCCTATTTGCCTATGAAAATATATTACTTGCCCATGCAAATTGGTGTGTGTCCATACAAAAGTCTTCTTAAGCAATATTAAAGACGAGGTTGAGGTTTGCAGAAATGTCTACACTTAAAACATTAACAGCAATACAAAAGTTTAGTTGCAAATGCTGACGATACATTTCAATGTTTTTAAACATTTTAATTTTAATTACTACATGTCAGTGATCTCACAATTAAATGCTGCCATTTTACTTGTCTTTGGACAACTTGGTAGAAAGAGGTAGAGATATACTCAGATCTAACTTGCACTTTGAGCCTGAGTCCAGATTTTGAAACCAGAAGAGTTTGGGACAGGAGAGTTCAGATTTGAGGCTCATTTGCTCCATTACAGGGAGGCCTTATTCTTGAAATTCACACCTGGACTTGTACCAGAACTTTGACTCCTCTCCACAAAGTACATCGGGATCAAAGTGGGAGTTCTTGTTCAGACACAGCTGTAACAGCAGACTCTACAGAGGGGTACATGATGTGAAACCTGTATTTGTGGTCAGAACAAAGCTGAAATGTTTTGTGGAGATGTATCTATCTATTTTTTTTTTTTTGAGGCCAGGACAGGGGAGGGAGAAAGTCGCACCTAGCTCAGTGGCTTCGGTCTCAATTCAGAAGTTTTTTTTTTTTAAAGTTTGCTGTAAAATGGAATTGCCATTCTCCTGTGAGCTCTAGAAACCCATGTGCTATAAGACAATACCACAGGCTCCTTCTCTGTGTAACTGGAGGATCAGTTTAAAGCAGAATTCAACCAAAACAGCTCTGAACTACTTGTGAAGAATCTCAACAATCTCTTTGTCAGAGGAGATGCAAACGGAGTGGCTCTGTGGATTTAATTATATAAAAGGTATATGCTGTCCACTGCTTCATGGTTAGTTGCTAACTTGGCTGTATGTGCTGCAATGGGTTAGGCATCTTTGCTTTACAGGCTACTAAACATATTTTCTTTTGTATTTGAAACCTTTCCTGACACAGCTGCTGACTGCTACAGATTTTTACATGTGCCAAGCCGTTAAATCCTATCCACTGTAAATGGTGCACAGGATCCAAGGCTATTTGCTTCAATGCTGGTGAAGTTTAATGAGAAGACACCAAGGAACAACATTTGTCCTGTAGTACAATGCACTTTCAGTAATCGTTTAAATGAGAGAAAATAGAAAAAACTTAATCCTTTGTTTTGCTCTTGTTGCCTGGTTTAAAAAAACAACACTCTGGTATGTAAGAGAGGTTATTTTTTCCTCTATTTGGTAAATTTCAAATTGTTATACTATGCCTACCAGACATATAAAAAGATTACAGACAAATAGCGAAAACCTTCATGCCGTTTAACCAAGTTTAGTACTTCCTGCAATCCTATTTGTTTTGGAAGGAAACACTTGAAACATTTCAGTTCAGTTTTAGTATTAAATGGATATTGTTGAGGTTGTGTTGATGTAAATAATGAGTGACGTGAATAAAAATGACAAATGAGTAGGCAATGGATTTTTGTATGTGATTACTCGTTATTTTTTCCTCATTGTTAATTCTTATACAATTAGGTATTATATGAAATGTGTAATCTGTAATATGAAAGTGTAGTTTATTTAATGTTTACTCCTCAGGGAATTATGCACCAAAAATTAAAATTATGCGCACAGTATTTTAAAATTCTGCAAATTTTATTTCTCAATAAATAAATGTGGCTCCAGCATGACAGTGGGGTGCACAGACCACTGGCTGCATTGTGATGGGAGATCACCCTGAAGCCCTCACCTCCCTCAGTACAGGGATTCATCAGTGAGGCTGCACCTGACCCTGATACAGTGCAAGGCCTGGGCCTGCCCCAAAAACACCCCAGGGCCCTGCCCCTCTGTGCCAGGCACACCAGGTGTGGGTAGGCAGGCTCAGCCCAGCATGATCCAAGTGTGGGGGGGATCCAGATGTGGGGTGAGAGGTTTCTGTGTGGGACAGTCTGGGTGCAAGTAGCTCAGTGGGAGATCTGGATGCACAGGGGCTTGTTGGGCGGTTCCGGGTGCAGGGGCGATCGGACTGCAGGGGATCCAGGTGATGGTGGTTGGGATGGGGGTTGGTGGGGGAGGGTCTAGGTGCTGGGGGAGTGGGGCTTGGTGGGGTGGGGGTCTGGGTGCAGCTGGTTGAGGCTCGGTGGGGTGGGGGTCTGGGTGCAGGGGGCTTGTCGGAGGGATCCACGTGTAGGGGGGTAGGGCTTGTCAAGGTTCGATGGGCCTACTTAGTGGGGGAGCCCCAGCTGCTGCCGAGGGGATGCCGCATGCCAGGATCCCCCTTCCCCTCCCTCTCCCCCACATGATTCCCCCATCTCCTTTTCTTCTCCATCCCCCGCTTCCTTCCCCACTGCCTCTCCCCTGCCACCTCTTCTTACCCAGCCCCACTGCAGGAACTCACGGTTACGCAGAAAAAAGGAAGGCTTCCAGGATACAAAAGGGAAGCACAACTGTCACTAGGACCCAGGAGGCTGTGTTCGGCGGCAGAGTCAGCAGAGACCCCATACAAGAGGCAGCCTCAGAGCTGGCAATTCTGTGTTCTCAGAAATGAGGAGGGAGGGGGGCAGTGGCACGTAACCCCGTGTGCTCCCCTGCATGCCTTGCCTCTATTTGGGGAGCAATCCCCCCCAAAACTGCACATGTGCTCCCCCCTCCCCCGTGGCTTCCCTGCCTTTTTCTGCATGTTTCCCGGCAGATATTTTTTTGCATTTTTCTGCGTGGGGGGCACAGAAAAATGTGGGCCATATGAATTCTGTGACCCTGCATCGGCGCAGAATCCCCCCCCCCAGGAGTAAATGTTACTGAGACAGTAACATAATCCTCAATTCCTTATAAATTCTTCATTATCATCCACGCAGATATTTATGCAAAGTATATGTGAAATATATAAATATGGGCCAAATCTTCCTCTGTTGCACCACTGTAGCCCTATGGATTACTCCTGAGGTTACCCTGATGTAACTGAGAAAGGAAGTTGCCTATGAGATCATAGTAGTAAAGATTGTCCAGTGTGAATAAATGAATGTAAAATGAAAGCCTTGCCCTTGAATTGTGTGACTAATTTGTGGAAAATAATACAGGTATGTCATTGTTCTCATTTTTCCAATGTTAGTGTTCCAGTTTTGTGGTGATTTTGTGCTCTCTCGCAATAATAAAATCAATTTATCCCATTCTTTATTCCATTAGGATAGCAGTAAAGTTAGTGTCAATCATTTTGGAAAGAACATTGCCACTTTCACTACTCTCATTCTCCTGCAAAGTGATTTGGGACAATAAACAAACATTATTTACACTGAAAATTACATCTCTACAATATGAGATTATGGGGAAGTCTCTTGTAATGGCCATGGCCTTAACATATAATGAAAAAAGAAACAAAAAACAACCCAGTATCATGCACAAATACACAGGGATTGAATTTTTTAGCAGATGATTAACAAGCTGGTAAGTGGGTCCAGCCAGATAGGCAGAGAGGTCTAAGTGATATTAAGTGTACACCCAGACTGTAGTACCACAGCATCTGGGTTTAAAAGGAAATGCATGTGACATAATTATTAAATCATATCTGCTTTACTTGAACAGAGAAAGAGGGGGGAAGAGAGAGAGGTCAGATTAACAAGATGCAAAAAACCCAAACTATAATTGCAGAGCCCTGTTTAGATATTTAAGAAATGCAGGTAAACTGTATTTGGTTTAGGTAAGAGTATATAGATAGGAGTGTATTTGGGTTATCTATGTTTACTAAGTACTGTATGTACCCTTTTTTTTTTTTTTTTTTTTTTTGGCTGCTGTTTTTCTCTAGTTCATGTGCAGGGATCACAGCTAAGAAGGGTTATAAGATAAGCCCTTATCAGCTAAAAAAAGATCCCTGCTAAGCTTCAGAACGAGGCATGTAGGCCTGTTTTTGAACTTCTACATAGTGCTGTCAGTAAGGAGGCTTTGTGGTTTTCTGTCCCCTGCTCAGCTAATGAGATCTAGAGGTTGCCAGTACTGGACCATCTCATCTGTTTGTGCTTCCAGAGATGCAAGGAACTACCCCATAAAGTGATCAATCTCAACAGAGAGAGTCAGACTGGCTATATTGCCAGCAATAGTGTGCTGAGCTTTCAGTCTCTGTTTGGTGCCAAGAGGACAGTAAAAGAAGACTTTTCATTCTCCATAATTTATGCTTAAATAAGCTATTTAATCAGAAAAGGGCTTCAGAAGAGGTGAGGAAATATGATTGAATTATAGTGCCATGCTGCTTGCTTAGATGTCTTAAAGGTGCTTGAAGCATTGTGTCCTAATAATGACTTAAGTACAAGCAGTATTGTTATCTGTACAGGACTGAACTTGATGGGAAAATATAGGGTATTGCTTTGAGCATTAACATTTTATTCTTCAATTTTTTTTGTAGAGACCTAATTATTTTAATATCAGATACAACTTTTATTTTAATAGTTCCCTTCTTATGGAGAAATGTGCAACCAAAATATACATACATTCTCATTCTTCCTTACTCTTTTTTTTGTCAATGAGGTGAATCAGTGTCCAGAAATTCTGATTGGTTTAATTAGAAAAGGGCTAGCCATGTAAATAGTGATGTTAATAATGGCATAATTAGAACTGATTTAATCCTCTGGTCTCACCAGTTCAAATCTCCCATGTGGGGGTTTATTAACTCTCTAGCTCTGAAAATTTGAAATTTTACACAGTGTACTTTTCACTTGGGCCTTTTTTATTTAGAGTATCATCAAAACATATTCAGATGCGATTCTTGAATCCCTCCTAGACCTGAATGACTCACCAAGTTGGTCATTTTCCTGACTTAGTCTTTCTTCCTCTCTCTCTCTCCCTTCCTCCCCCACTTGCTCTCTGTCAGCATCTTTTACACCCTCACTTCATAACACATTTAACAAACTCCAGCCTTTAAAACGTTCCATTTCCTCTTACTTTCACAGTATTGCCAACCCAAGCCCTTCAAAACCCATGAGTCAGGCCCCCAAAATCATAAGATTGGCTTAAAGATAATGAGATTTCAAAAATAATAAATGTTGTGTTCTTATTTGCTTTCTGTATTTTGTGACTGTAGGGCTCATTTTGCAATCACAAGATCTAGGCACTTCTTCTTTTAAATGAAATCTGATTCTAACTTAACATGACTCTAGGAGATGAGGCTTTAAGAAAATCTCCAAATATCATGAGTGTTGGCAACGTGTCTCCAGCCTTTTCCTCTCTCTGTGACCTCATTTTCTTCTGTGGACTTCATAATTCTCTACTCTACTCTACCTCATTGGAGATTTTTTTTTCCCCCCCAGTAAATTTCAGTGTGTTCCCTCAAAGTGGGAATCTGGATTTTCTTTATAGGCTACAATTTATCTTGGCATTACATCAATTATGTTAAAGATAGGGGAGCCCTTCAGGGAGGGGAATGTATGGAAGTAAAAAATGAAAGTGTTTAGGTTTCCACCTTAAGGACTGGGGTGGGAAATACTGCATCGTCACAAGTCTGTGAACCCATGTCAATCTAGAACATTGATGTCAGTCCACATTCACCAAGCATACGGAATGTTTGTACAGTCTGTGCAGTCTCCCCTGTAAGGGAGGGGCTGTGGCTTGATGAGCTCCCCCTGACCCACTACAGCGCTGCAAGGCTAAGCCTAATTCTTCCATTAGTGTCTGCTCTGTAGCAAAGATAAAGATAAAAATAAAACAATGACACCAGATGTGTTGGCTAATACTGCACTTGAGCATGTACCCAATCAATATCCAACCAATTACTCATGCTGCTATGAAAAGAAGAAACCAGAATAAAACTCCAATACAGAAACAAGTTCAAGAAAGCGTCATACCTTCAGCTGTTCACTTGATATTATGGCTCTCAATAATACTTGTACTACCCCTTAAATACAAATTATTGGTTTCAGATTTTCCATAAAACCTCAGAGAGTTAAGAGTAGAAGGTTGATTTATTTTTGATGGACCTGGAACTTGTGCTTCTGACTTGCTTAGGTGTGATTGAAAACCTACAAAGACCAATAATTTTCAGACTTGGCCACTAAAATTAGGCAGTTACATTCACACTTGGACACCGAATCAAGAGGCCTGAATTGTAGAGGTTCTGAGCATCCACCATTTTAATTGAAGTGAATGGGAGCTCTAGGTGTTTAGTCCCTTTGAAAATTCAGATAAAATTAAGGTGCATAAATATGTATCTAGTGTCTAATCATAGGCTCCCAAGTTTGTAAGTATTGGCCCACATTTTGTATTTTACAAACAAAAATATTTTATACAATTATATCACCACTGTGTAAAATAATTTTTCCATATGTGTGCTTAATATAAGACAATAAAAACCAACCAAACTCTCTGCCCTCATGGTCAAATTTAGCTGACTACAGAAAGCAAGAGCGTTGGGGCACTTGGCTGGCTATGCATCTGTCATATGAGATGTCTGACCATCATAAAGTAGGCTGACTCACCTTGGATCCATGCAACCTGCTTGTGAGTCAACGTCAGATGCTTCAGTGGAAAGCATCTCTTTATCCAATGGTGCACCTCAGTCAATTATGCAAAACAATTACTGTAATTTCCTCTGTGTTTAGCTAATATAACTTCAGCTTGTCTCCTCTTAGGAAACGTTAATTTCATCACTAGTACCACTGACAATTTTCAGACACACATGAAATAAATCCTCTTTCTTTTGTCCTAAATGTTGCAAAGAAAATATTTTTCATAGGGTGAAATGGAAACTGAAGATTTGGCAACATTTTAAATTCCAGAAATGTGGGAGAAAACAAAACCAACAAAAGATTTTCTGGTTTTGCCTGGATTTCAGCTATAGTTCTTGGGTACTGAATGGCAGTATCCACCAACATAAAAAAAGACCCTAGATATTCTGGTAGAGATTCATTGCTCTGCACATCAAGGTAAGGTATTTTGTGCCATATAATAGAAATGTTGTTTGATCCTTGATTAGAACAACATAAGTAGTGTTACTATAATGTAGCAAAGTAACTGTACTCCTGGGAGCATTCTGTGCCGAAAAATTAAAAATTCTGCTCACAATATTTTAAAACTCTGCAAATTTTATTTGTTGAAATAACACTACATAATCACACCAGTTTCAAATGTTTTGGTAATTTATTTCAAAATACCTGTCAGCAAGTATGTCTCTAACCACACACACTCACTCACTCACTCACACTCTCTCTCTCTCTCTCTCTCTCCCCCCCCCCTCCCCCCGGAGTAGAGAGTTAAAGAAACCCCTATGACACCCTAGTTCCTGTTCCTCTGCCTCCCCCACAGTCCCTCCCCCGCAGAGCCCAGCCACGGTGTCCCCCAGCCAATACACCCAAAACCGCTCCCCCCCCCCCGAGCCTAGTTGTGGCCCCCTAGCTCAGACACCCTCCTCTCCCCCAGAGCCCAGGGATCCAAACGTTGGTCTCAGGCTTGCATGGAGTTTCCTGCGTGCTGGTCTTTCCCTCAGGACAGGCTGGGAACTGCGGCTGCCAGGAACCCACTAGCTCCCTCTCCCTTCCCCGGGCAGGGTCTTCTATGTGTGAGCTGGGCTCTGCCAGGTTCAGTGGCCCCTAGTGGCGGCCAGCAGCACTGCAGTCCATTATTGTCAGGGAAAGGAAATTTTGCGTGCACAACGTTAATTTGTGTAAAATTCCGCATTTTGCAGTGGTGCAGAATTCCCCCAGGAGTAAAAGTACAATCAAACATCTACAGAATACTCTCAGCTACTGTGTTAACTGTACTAAACTTTCAGCAACTTTTTAATTCATGCTTTTGACCTCTTTGTCTGAGGCAGTTGTTCTAGTGGGTCCCCAACGCGGTGCCCGCAGGTTTTGTGCGCCTGTAGGAAACCCCACCGCCGAAATACCGCCGAGAAGCGTTGCCGTTGCCACTTGTTGACATTTCGGTGGTGGGGTGCCTGGTGCCCACCACAGTCTTTCCACAAAAAAGGTTGGGGACCACTGAATCTAGTCGCTTCTGATTTTTTCTGTTTGAGTTGTACTGATGTTTGGTTAAGTTGGATGGAACCTTGGCCCTAATAAAGAGATTAGGGAAGCCAATGGGAGATTTGCTAACTTCATTGGGGCTAGGATTTCACCTCTTGAGTTAGGCTTAAATCCCTTACTTCTGAACCTTAAATGCATGTACTTGAGGTGGAATCCTGCATTCCTTACTCAAGTCAGTCTGTCTCTCTCTTTCACCAGGTGGTCCATTTTTTTCTTACTGTCTCACCTTTTGGCAAAGTGAGGATCTTAACCATAAATGTTGTTCCCACTGTTTCTCTATAATGGTGACTCATTTATTTCTGTACTAAAGTTTAATTTCTCTCATTCCTGGTACAACTCCTTTTTGAAGCAATTTTTTTATACCAGGACTAAATTTGACCTGTTGTAAAATAAATAGTGCCCTTTTTGATAGTGTGCGGTTCTTTCGGAGTATTCCATGATGTATTCGATTATATGTCATATCTTGAGTCCTGCCTCGCATTTCAGGTGCTTTTTCAACATCGTTCATCTTCAATCAATTAATCAATGTTCTTAATTTCTCTTTGTTTCTCAAGGTCAACCCCAAAGATTTCTTTGGCCTAGATTCCTTGATGATTCCTTGGATGCTATTTTGGTCCTTTCTGCTGTATACACTACTTGCAAATTGTTGCTTATTATGAATGGGAAGTCTTTGGGTTTTTGTTTCTGAACTTACTTCATTTGGCAGTTAACAAAATCTATTACCTCTTTATTTTTCACTTCCTTATTTGGATTTTGAAGGTAAATAATGTTTTAAAATCAACCTGTGTGTCATCTATATGCATGAGAAAACTGCTCCAGTATTCAGTATTCATATCATACAGTGTAGAATCAACATGAACTGTTCTTGTAGGAATAGGTTCTTCTGCTACTATACGATTACTTCTAATGCCTTATTTTTCTAATTTTAACTAAAGAGTCCCAGCAGCATATTTTTCTTAATTTGAGGAAGGAAAAAAAATCCCAAACTACTAATTAAAATATCCTGCTCTCATTGTTCCTTCAAGAGCTTGCCTTCCACCTTGTCTCAGACATGTATCATTTTTTAATTTTTGTTTTTGCTTTTAAATGGGAAAGAGAAAAGAAGGTAAGACTATTTTAAAAGAAATCATTTTCCCCCCTGCTTTGGGATGCTGTTAAACATAATAAAATTAATGTATATAGCTGAGCCCATAGACTTGTAAAAATCATAGCAGGAACCAAGCTAAATGAAAGGCAGATTCTGATCTCCATCACACCAATATAAATCTGAATAGCTCCAAATTAGTCTGGATTTACACTGGTGTTAGACATTAGAATATGAGCCAGTCTGATAGTGGTTAGGGTAAGGAACAAAACTAACTCTTCCATGAATCACTATGTAAGCTGGGACAAGCCCGTTAACTTTTCTACCTTGGTTCAGCCATCTGTAAAGTGGAGGTAATATTTATTAGGCCATATTCACCACAGCTGTACAAAAAGGTGCAATTTAAACATACCTGCACGAGCTGAGCCTCTTGTGATCTACGGGAGATTGACTGACATCTGCTATGGTCAGTCTTTCCACTACTGCCTTTCTTCTATGAGATTTTCAGGGGGCAATTTTAGTTCAGGTCAGACCTCATGTATTGGTAGCATTACCTGCACTTTGGGCTGTTCTGGTCCCTTGTAGTTCCTCTCTCTAAGCAGGCTGAGGTTGCCTTATGTCACTGCAATTTGAAGCCTTGTGTCTGCTACCGGAGACTTGCTGGGATTGTGCTGGCATAAACCAACATAATTTGAGTAATACTACTTCAGGAGTAGGCTAAGGCTTATCTGTTAATTCATTAATCACTATTCCTATTTAATTTGTTTAAAAACTGAAAAGTAGCTAATGAACAGTTCTAGTTAATCTGATTTACAGAAAACAAGCATTCTATTTTCACCCACCTCCCCAGTTTCATAAAACTCTACTTAGGTTCTTTCATTGCAGGATTGATCTATTAGGGTGAAATTCACCCCTGTGCAGAGGGCCCACACAAGCCCTATGAACCACTGAAGCCTAGTGTTTTCAAATGTGGCTTATATGAGACTTGAATGCTGTATAGGTCTCAAGTGGACTCGCCCTTACTAAAGAGGGTTGGCATTTATTTGATACAATTTGAAAAAAAAATCTACTCATTATCCATTTGAATTCCAATTTTCAGACAGTAACATTTAGAGGAGCTATTGTGTTGATTTCACACAAGGGAGTATCTTCCACTTTCATTCACATCAATGAGAAAATGAAAGTGTTCAGTTTCACCAATTTACTGTATGTATTCCTGTGCAGTTGGGTTTAGCTGCTTTGCTTATAAAATACTTTAAATACACAATGAGCTGTTGCATAACTTTTCATTGGTGAAAATAGGGGAGCCAGTTTTATTGTTTTTGCACACGAGGCTCTTTGGCTACAACAAAATGATAAGCAGAAACTCCATGTTAATCTTACTTTGAAAGGAGCTTTCAGGATTGCAAATTAACAGATTCATAATCTGACTGTTTGTAAACAGCTACAACTGGTGACCTTAGTATTTACTATAGAGGTGCTTCATCACCATGGCACGTGGAAACTTGTAAAGCAGCATTCTTTTTCATTACGTAAGTTACACAAAAAAGGGACTCAGGATGACATCTGCCTACCTAAGATTTCTGAAATAACTTCATCCTTCAGCATCTCGTAGATGAGGACATAATATGGTTTCATTTTCGTATGCAACATTTTTGATTATGAATGATATAAACCACATAAGAATTAGAACATTCACTTTCCCTCTCTTCCTATGTTATGGATAAAAAGCCATGTTAATACAGATGTGCTTCCTGGATTGACTGAAATAAATTGATTACTAAGAAGCTGTATTTTAGGGGGCATGTTGTTGGACCTGTTGTATTATTTAGCATGTGTTCTTGTTCTATTATGCTAAATAAATGGTGATAACTAGTTAACCAGCTCTGAAACGTAAATGCACACATGAAGCTCCTAAAGACATCTTAGGGCTCTCCTTTAATGTATTATCTGACTGGATGTTAATTGGCTTTGTCATTAGTCACAGTCTTGAGATGCAATCCTAATAAGGCTACAGTATAGCAGCTTTGGAAGAAAAACAAATCTTTGATACCAAGGCAATCTCAGGTAGGCTTGTTTTCTAAGGATGTACTTCTAGAAAGAAAAAAACTGATGGACACCTGTTGTTGAAGTTACCTTTGAAATGCCTACATCTTTTATGATGCTATTAAATACTAAATACCAACTTAGGTAATTGTTGCTAGACATTTTGAATAACTTCTTGAATAATAGTAGCTTACAGTAGAAGTTAATTGGGGCAATCGGAAGATGCTTGAGAAGCAAAATAACGTTTGCATATCTAAAAGTTTAATGATTAAACCAATATAAATTATAATATAGTAGGTGATATAAAACTTTTACATATTTATATACATTGTAACCATGTTGTGATTGCTGTCACGATTGTAATCACCAAGGGATGTTCTGAAGGCCAAAAGTGTATCTGGCTTCAAAAAAGAATTTGATACATTCATGTTCTTCAATGTTCTTTAGTTTTGTTTTAGATTTAGTTGGGGATTAGGTCCTGCTTTGAGCAGGAGGTTGGACTAGATGACCTCCTCAGGTCCCTGCCAACCCTTATATTCTACGATTCTGTGATTCTAATGCCCAGGACATGAATGTATACCCAGGTGGTCAGGGATGGAACCCCATGTTCTGGGTGTCCCTAAACCTCCATCTGCCATAAGATGGGACTGGCTGACAGGATGGATCACTTAATGTTGCAGCAAAAATCTAGTTCCAAACCATGGCTCTTCACAACCCGCCACTTCCCATGCAGAAAAAAACACCAAAGGGGAGTTATCAAGGGGTAAGGTCACAGGCTTGTGTTCCTTTGAAGTTCTACCACATCCTCCCCTTCTGGAGGTGAGGCTGGCAGCAGAGTTGAAAGGCTGTGTGTGTGATCACCAGTTCTACAGGAGGAATGGGGCCAGATCTCTCAGATCTCATCCCACTTTTGTTCCTTTGGGTCTGCTTTCCCTGCCTTCTTGCCTGCCGCAGTTCCCTCTGTCATGCTCTCGCTGCAGTGATGGCATTACTGTTATACTTTGCATTGGAAGTCAGCTGCCCTAAGAGGGAAACCTGCCTCAGAGCTTTTCACAACTCCTGCCCTACTCTGGTTGTCTACCCTCCCCCACTGTATGTTGCAGTGGCAGGGGAAAGGGTGGTGGAGACTGTGGAGTATGTATGTGGTGGATGTGGGGGAAAGAACCTACTAGTAGATAGAGAAAGTCATCCCCTCTACATGGCTTCTTCACCTCACAGTGTTAAAAAAAATCAGAACTAAAACCGAGTAATCAAAATTACTGTGTAATACACAGCAGTGTTGACTGTAGCCAACGTTCCACTCTTGACAAATGCAATCCCTTTACAGTAGCTTGCCTAACCAAAATGAAAACAAAATGCTGACCAAGAAGCAGTCACTGATAAAAACATCCTTCTCTAATGTTTTTAATTTTAGGCTCATTGATTTTTGTTCTTGTTATACACAATTGCACGAGGGTTGTATCTTGAGATGCAGAATTAACGCAGGAAGCTAAAGCCTTTAAAAAAGAGGGAATGGTGAAGGTGTTTTCCATTTGAAGGCTTTGGAACGGTGTACATTGGAAAACTGATGGGATTTCAGACTTCTTTTTTGTTTTCAAACATTTCCATACGTATTAGAGCAGAAGTATTTCCAAAGCTGTTATTGATTTGGTTTTGACTTGTCAGAGTTATATAGTCATTTCTATTCCTGTTACTTTGGCAGCTGCTGTAAAGTATTCCAACTCTGATGCTTTCCTTACCCTTCTTTGTGTGTACTGTATTGAACTGTGCTCACCTGTGACTTCACATGCAAAGCTCACATTGCACTAGATTGGTAACTTGACGTATTTTGGAGGCTGCCACGTTGTTCTCTAGAACTTTGGGTTTAATTGGAAATGAAGAAGGCATACTTCCCTTTATTGATTATACAGTACTTGGTTCATATTTTGCATCATGGCAGGGGGTTAGACTAGATGACTCTTGCTGTCCTTTCTAACCCTATGGCTCTATGATTTTAAAGCTATTGGTTTCAAACATAGGGGTTAGAAACTCTTTTTTATGAAAGCTCAAATTCTGATGTTCTTGGGTCCCTAGTCAAGTATCTGTTGTGCCTATGTCTTAATCCAGTCTTGCCTAAGTGTGTATGTGAACTCCACTGAGGGAGAATGAAGCCTGAGGAGTGCATGTGGTCTTTTTTTTTTTTTAACCTTGCCAACTGTGCTGTGAGTGGCATCTCATTTTGGCACCTCAGGTGGGCAAAGCTTAGCATGTGGATGGAGTTGAGGAAGAATACTGCTGCTGCTTTTTTCCAGTTTGAGTCAGGTTTGCATGATAAACTCCTTGGAGGATGGACTCTGTTATTTTGTCAACACATTGTATAGTGAGATGGCAGTGTGAGATGGTACATAAAGCCACTCTCCTCCTCTAGGTTGGAGAAGGGCTAAAAGGGAGACATAGTGGCTGAGCGTACACAGCCTGCAGCTTTGCTGTTCCTCTCCCTGGCTTCTGAGAAGCTTCAGAAAACCACACTATACAGAGCAGGGTCTGCTGTGTCTGCAATGGGATGGGAGGCATAGGGAGATCACAGTCCCTGCTCCCTTAGTGAAGGGGTGGACGGGTTCTGTATCCCCAGCCACCTTATGCAGATATGTCAGGGGTGGGGGCTCAATAAGTGCCCTTCTCCTTTGCCAGTGTCCCTACAGTTGAGGGATGGGGCACTATGCTCTCTGACCCCCTCTGTCCACAAGCTCTACTGCATTGTTTTTTGGGGCAGGACAGGGACCAGTAGTCCACCTGAGAGATCCAACAGAGAATGAAAGAAGAAGTAAGTACATGCCCACAGCCCTTGAAGCTCTGTCTGTCCCACAATAGCATTTCTGTGCTGTTATGAGGGAACCTTACGTGGGTTCCTTCTCAGTCATCCCATCAGGGATCTGGGTTTATTCCTGGTTTGGTGATGGGACTTCTCAGGCCTTAATTCTCAGTCGAGGGGATCTGGCTGTGGTCCAGATCTCCAAAAGAGATGAGACAAATTCACAGTAGGACCACTTTTGGGTCACTACATGACCTTCCTCTCTGATAAAGCCTTGTCACCATATCCCTGTGGATCTCTCCAGTGGTACCCAGGGTTTTGAAGCACCTCACCATTACCTGCCCTAAGCATGAGGAGGTCTTGGCTGTGCCTGCTGTAGATCAACTCCCTGAAACTGCCAGCCTCTGGCAACACAAGTTCTGCCTTCCAAGCCTCCACAGGCCTAGCGCTCTCCGCACAGGTAGCGAAAGGCATACACCAACCACTGAGTCCCTTGGGGCTTTTCCTGCTATGCCCAGCCCCCTGTGCACTGAACACTCACAGAATTACCAGGCCTTCTGTTCCCAGAGGAACAGTTTGCTCTAGCTTGTAAGATTTAACTCAAGAACACCATTGTGATTAACACCACAGCACTTAAATATATTTATAATGAAAACAAGAATAAGTTAATTGCCAAAGAACAGAGATTCAGGTGACAGTGAGAAATAAGAATATTGGAAACAAATGGGTTACATATAAAACAAAATAACACACTTTCTAGAGACTAAACAAACAAGATGTACTCTTGTCTAAAGAAGATTATCTCACCCCAAGTTCTCTAGAGTGTTTTCAACCAAGCCTGGTTGAGATCCCACTTTCCTGGAACAAATTCGCTGTCAAATTACTTCCTAGGTGAGGAGTGACAGGATGTCTTCCAGGTCCCCCAAATATAGTAGAGTAAACATTTTGATATGACCTGAAGATAGGGTCCTCCCGCCATTTGCTTTGTTGTGTTACTTGTCTCTTCAAAGTTTTTTACAATCTTTCATTACCATTTGATTCAGGCTGGTGGGAAGAGACCCACTATGAAACATACAATGCTTAACTTACGTAAGTAGATAAACATTTCTGGTGTGACAGAATGTATTTTTCACCTTTGCTGGTCACCAGTCCCTAGACACAGTCCCTTAAGAACATAATTTTCAGTGTGTATACATGATTCCTTATACAACATCCATACATGCGTTTTGCAATGATATTGATGACCAGTGTGACACTGGCTTTTATTTGAGATCTCACATGACACATTTTGGTGAACTAGAATGTAAATACCAGACTCAGGAAATCCCTGTAATCCCTCTGCACCCCCTTGCTAGTTGGCATTATGAGGTCCTTGTGTCAAATCCACAATAACTGATGCCCCCACCCCAAAATCCAACCCTATTCCAAACAGAATTTTCTGTGATCATGGGGAGTACCCTGTATCCACTAACCTAGGAGGGGCTCAGATACTACAATGATGGGAACTAGAACAAAACCTTAACATAGAGAATTCCCTCCCACCCCCCCACAGGCAAACTTTAAATATGTTCTCTTGTTAATAGTTGCCAAAGATACACAAAATTTTCTGACTCAAAGGAATGAAGTTTGGGAACGAGCCCCAAGACGACAGTACTACATTCAGACTTTGTTCCTTCCTCCACATATACACCTCTAACCTGATATAACTCTGTCCTCGGGAGCCAAAAAATCTTACCGTGTTATAGGTGAAACTGTGTTATATTGAACTTGCTTTGATCCACCGGAGGGTGCAGCCGCCCCCCCCCCCCAGCACTGCTTTACCACGTTATATCCGAATTCCTGTTATATTGGGTCGTGTTATATCGGGGTAGAGGTGTATTTTCCCTTCTCATCAAGCAAGCACTTCCTGAAAGTAGAATTCTCTGTTTCTAGATGTTACCCTATACATAATCCTACTGTAACGTCCCAATTGCCTATTGGGAAGCTGTCTTAACATTGTGGCTAATACATTGCCTACCATGATGAATGGTGGCTTACCAAAGGGCAGTGCTATTTTTTCAGTTGAATTGTTTTCTAATCAGAAGTATCTGAGCTGGCCTTGGTGGCAGTGGAGCCCAGGAGGCCTGCATTAGCTGTCTTATTAAAATTGGGGATCAGTTTATTGTTTTTGTGCAAGACAGTTTCCAGGAGGCTATCTGGCTAAATTAATAGAAACCCCTAAATAAATAAAGCAAGAGTGTTTAACTTTATTGCTGGGTGCAAGGAAACAGCAGCCTGAAATAATTCATTTTGCTAACAGGCAAGAGGGAGCTGTTCACAAGTTAGCAAGGAAAAGCAATTTTTTTATTCTTCTTTGTACAGTTTCACAGACTTTTCTGAAAGCTTGAAAAAAAAGAGCTTGTAGTTTATACATGGTTGCTCCAAGCTGCTTATAAATTGAAATTGGTTTAAAAAAAAATTAGTTCATCACATCTTAATTCCTTGTGCCAGGAAAAATAAAAACTAAAAATTGTTTCTGCAATGTTCTTGTATTGTGTGTGGATTTCATATACTTAATTAGCAACATCATAAAACCGTATCAGTTCATGTTAAACTGGGAATTTTGTTCAATGGTTAGTCTCTGGTTTGGCTATTTAGTGTCTGATTACTTTTACTTAGTTTAAGGTGCTCTGAGTTATTCCCAGTATCTTGAAAGAAGTAAAGTGACACAGTCAAATCATTCTCTCTAACCTCAGAGTTTTACTTTGCTTTGTTTATAAAACATTCACAGTTTTAAAAGTAACATTATTGCTTACTGGTGTTGTCCTGCTTCCGTTTGAATGCTGATATCTTTCTAACTTTTTTCTTATGAAGACAAGGCTAAAATGACTTTGTGCTGCTTAACATAAAAGAATAAAAATTAGAGTTAGGAAAAGTCTTCTAGTGCATTCCCTACAGCAGTGATTTCCCAACTGTTGATACCAGTTTATAAAACTAAGACTTTGGCTGTTTCAGCGTCTAGTCCACAATGACCCTTAGGCTGTTCCAAACCCTGGTGTTGTTTTGGAATACTCCAGACTCCATTGTGTGTTAGAACGTGTATAGTTATATGATAGGGCATCTCAAGCATAGGGAATAAAGATTTTCCTCCTCCTTCTTGCAAGGACTATGTTAAGGCTACCTTTATTGCAGCTCCAAGCTCTTGGAACTGAATGGGGTTAAACAACGGGTATAGCAGGTTGGAGATTTTTGAAATGTAGGTTTTAGTAAAACTTTTTGTTGAAACTTTTTTATGCAACATCTTTCCTCTGAAAAAAACAGAGCTGGTTAAAATTTTCCAATGATCAAAAATACTAGAACTTTAGACACTTTTTGAAAAAAACAGTAAAAATGTTGAGAAAATTTCAACATGTATCATTTCTTTTACCAACTAGAACACCAAATGCTCCCCACCTGAAAACCATGGAGTGGGGGCAGGCTGTGGGCAGATATGCTAACTAGTTTTCCAAGCTGCATCTCACAAAAGACTCTTGCAAATTACTGACCCCACCAGCATAATAGGGAATTTCCAAGAAGGCATGGTGTCTCCCAGGAGTGGGTGATGAAAACAAGAATCGCCGTACAGGGTCAGACTCATGGTCCATTTAGGGTTGCCAACTTTGTAATGGCCTCTTCTCCTGAGGCCCCATCTCTCCCCCCTTCTTCCATCGCTCACTCTCCACTCCCCCCCCTTGGTCACTTCCCTCCTGTCCTGGGACTCATCTGCTGCCTGCAGCACCAGGCTGGGAGGAGCTGATGGGGAGCTTGCTTGCCTGCCCAGTCAGGGCACAATGGTGCAGGGGGGTGTTGGTCCCCGGAGCACAGTGGGCTGGGGCACAGTGAAACAAAGCGGTGGTCAGTTCCCATAACAAGGGGTCAGGACCAGGGCAATCGGGGCACCGCTGGAATCAGACCTTAGAGTAAGGCGGTGGGGCGGAGAGGGGTCAGTCACCATAGTGACGGGCTGGGGAATCGGGGCATGGCGGGGAAGAAGGGGGGGCGGACAGGACCCCCCTCAGGCAGCGGCACCTACCTCTTGGAGCCTGGTCCAGAAGCCAGCCACTGCTCTCTGTCAGGTGTCAGCAGCTGAGCAGAGAGCAGCTCCTCCATGTGGCTCCAGCCACAGCTGCTGCCCTTCCCACACCCCTCCCCAGTGGGGGAGGTTGGTTTCTGTGGTCAGCTGGACTTTTAGCGTCTGCCAAGTTCATGTTTCAACTGGATGTTCCAGTTGAAAACCGGACACCTGGCAAGCCAAGGTCCACCCAGTTCAGTATTCTGTCTCTGACAGTGGTTCGTGCACGATATTTCAGAGGAAGGTATAAGAACCCTGTAATGGGATAATCTGTCCCCATGTTAGGTCATGTTCTGATCTCTAGTAGTTAGAGATTGGCTTAAACCCTGAAGCATGGGTTTTAATATTTATTTAAAAATTAGGAGTGATTTGTGCTCCTAAGTCACTTGGATGCTTTTTGAAAATCCCATCCTAAACTATTAAAACTGTAAGGCTCTTGTGACTTCCCTTGTGAACTTCACTACCTTGTTTATGTACCAAAATTATCTATCCTTTCAAACATGAAGACCTCAATTAGCAGAGAAACCATCCTTTTTGGTGTCCTGCTATTTGGCTTTTAGAGTTTCATAGGATGCAAATCTTTTTCTCCTTTAAACAATGCTACACTTAAGTGACCATTTTAAATCTCTTTCTCGTGATGTGTAGCAATACAGGTGGCCACCATGGGTAACTGAAAAAGGATGACAAGTCCTTTTTAGTGCTTCTAAAAATGAGGACAAAACTCAGTTAACCAAATAATGTTTCGTAGAAAGCATGCACAAACCTTAACTTATTGTCTATTTCTTGTATAACAGCGTCTTGAGGAATTCTGGAAGCAGGTACTTGAACTCAGTATTTTTCAAAATTGTAGCAAATCTGTAGTTCTGCTTTCACTGTGTCCACTTTCAATTGATTACTTTCATTTCACCATGCGTAATTCATTAACAAAAATATCCTTTCAGGTTATGCATTACTGCATGAAATGGAAAATATGTAAGAACCTATTTTTTTTTCAGATTTTTGAAGTTTCTGCTTCTGCTTGAATTTGCCATTTTGAAAATCTTGAGGTATTTCTTTTTAACACTTGTGCAGTCTTGAAATTCTGGAGACAAAATGACTCCCTTGATTATACAAAATTCTTCTTATACTTTGTCCATATCAATATCTTTATCAGTTTTGAATGTTTCAACAGTTTCTGTAAATTCTTTAAAAGAATGCTATTTTCCCAATAAGACAGGATTTTTTTAGTGCATATTATTTTCAGTGAATCATCTTTCATAAATATTTTCTAGTCCACTGATTTTAAAGAAAAGCAGAAAATTTGTTTCATACTTTCTTCATTCACTTTCACTGAGATTCTTCTGTTTGGAGTTCAAAACACAACCATAAAATTTCATTTATTCTACATTTTAGTTTATTGTCTAGGTTGGACGTCAGTTTGAACAGTGAAGTTACTGTGAGCAAGTTTGACTCCAGAGCTTCAGTACTATCTGTGAATGTTTTTCGAGCATGGTTCAAGAAGAAATAGTACAACTTAGCATCTCCAAAACGACCCCATATTACTTTACAGCATTTATCTTCCACCAAAGATTGAAAGTAACTTGTAAGCCCTTTTCAGCACATTGCCAGTTGTTCAATGAGCAAGTACAATTGACAGCCAAGGTGTGACTACGTGATGTAGAATTTTACTGTATTACCCCAGCAAATTGGCAAAACTCTTTAAAGCTGTTGAATGCTCAGTGATCGAATTCTAAAATGGCTGTAAACCTTTTAAACTAGGTTTTCTACATCAATGTTTAGTTTGGTTACTGCAACTCTTGTGCTACTGTGTATGACATGAGCTAAACAATCGGTAACAAGAATGTCACTTTTTTCTCTGTTTTTGGAAAACCGTTAAATTTAGAATAATTAGCACCCACATTGTCTCCTATATGTGCTGATACATTTGATAATTTTAGTCCAAACTCATCAATCCTATCGATTAGGTTGGTAGCGATTTGCTTGAGAAATTTCATGACAGTCTTCAAAAAAATCTAATAGTATTGAATACCGGTAACACAGTGGAGTACCTTAAAATATGTGGGAAGCCTTTCATGGAATCTTTGTTGGAAGTACCAGTTCTTTTGAATAGTAAATGTTCTCTTTAAGGTCATCTGTACACTTTGAAATAGAATATGGGGCTAGCCCGTTTTCACAAAGTGCTTTTGATTTACTTTGTCCACAGGATACGCTTTTAAGGAGTTTTGGAATCAGTGAAAATAGAACTATCAACTTCTGCTGTCATCCACACTTTGATGAGTAGTTGCTTAACAACATGAAATGTTTTGGTGAGTTCTGCTACAGTAACTCATAAAGAGCATGAACTTTGGAAAAAACTTTGTCACAACCCAATGGCCCCCTCCTTCAGGGGGTCCCTTTGGGAGGCATATCAGCAATGTATGTTGCTAATGCTGTTGCAGGTATTGCAAGGTATTTTGGGAAGGGTTAAAGGTGTGAGTGTGGAGTGAAAGGTTCCTTTGCAGGTTGCAAGAGGCTGAAGAGAGAGGGAGAGAGAAGAGAACGGGTTAACTCGACGCTTCAGCTCAGTCTGAAGATCAGATGCTGGCTTCAGTCCAAGGTCGCGGCGCGAACTGACTCTGTGCAGCCCAGAAGCCTGCAGCTGTATCTGTATCTCACCCAACCCCAGCCAACCATGAGAAAAGAGAAGTAAGATGAACAAGATGGTAGGGGATTACAAAAACTAGTGAGAATGTGAAGGTTAGCGAATGGGAACATAACCCTGAAGCTGATGTGTTTTGGGGAAGCCAAGAAAGCCTCGGAAGGTTGGTTTGGACTGGTACAGAGAGCACAGGGGGACAGAGGTCCCTGAATGAAATGCCCGCAGAAGAACCCAGGACTTAACCACCCCCCACCCCAAGAGCTGAAGCAAGTCGGAGATCAACAGCGGACCCTAGATGGCCTGTGCACAGGACAGAACTCTCGTCTACCCTTCCCCCTCTTCTTCTTATGTTACACCCAGGCTTGGCCAGCCTCGGGTTGTGCATGTGTGAGTATGAAAGTGGGTTAGGGCTGGGGCACTAATGCTTTCTTTCTTCCTATGAGTGACGTGGGAGCATTCCCAGCACTCACCGCTGTTGTTTTATTAATAAAGCTTTAAAATTTAGTCACTTGGTGTGCTCCTTCATCTCCTCCCCTAACGATCCTGCAGCCTCAGCCTGATCACCTGATGCCTCAGGCAGATTGGTAACATAAATCTGTCACAACTTTGAATCTTTGAACTTTTGTCATCTTTGGCAGTTTTAATGCAATATATTACATTACCTTTACCTCAAATTGAAACATCAGTGTCACACTTACAGTAGCCGCAAAATGCATAGTTATCTCATATCCTACTTTTAATGAATTTAAATTCTTTTTCTTAAGTCACTGATAAACCTCTTGGGATGGTGATTCCAGTGATAAATATAGTGCACCAATGTGATATAAAAGTGGCAGAGGCCACCAGGTTTTTTTTTATTTGTAACACACTTGGAGTTCCCTTGTAGGGAGCTTAAGTATGGTGGCGCCCACTTGCACTGCCCAACAATCTCAGGGAGCTCAGGTATGGTGGCCACCAGAGCTCCATAGATCCAGACCAAGCTGGGTTGAAGATAAGGGTCATGATAGAAGGGACTGAAAGCCCTTGCAGGCTGGGGCCAATGAGTGAGGCTCCTGGGTCGGGTGAGAGGAGAGGAGCCAATGTCTGAATAGGACTGCTGTGCCTGCAGGGAGAGTGAGAGAGAAATCTGGAGCCAGTGTGACTCTGAGCTGGGGAGAGAGAGAGAAGGCCTAGCCAGAGAAGACCTAGCCACTGAGCTGGCAAAAAAAGGTCTGTTTCCTTTCAGGAGCAGAGTTACTTCTGGGGAAATTCTGTGCCACTGTGCACGTGCAGAATTCATGTCCCCCTGCAGATTTGTTGTTTTTTTTCTCCTCAGAATATAGATTCTGCAGGAGAGGTGCTGCAGTTACAACTTTCACCCACCAGGGACTGCTGTGGCACCAGAAAAATGGGCAGCCAGCATGTGGAGAGGGAGGGGGAAGAGGCTGTGTTCCTCACAGTGGGGGTACAGGACAGACAGAGCGGGGCACACTGGCTGCTGGAGGGTCACAGACTGGGGTTCAGAAAGTCTAGCGGGAGAGACAGACTGGTGCACGGGCTTAGGAGCTAGTGGGATGACAGCATTGAGCCAGGGGCTGAATGGGGGAGGGTGTCGCTGGATGGGGGTGCAGGGACAGGGAGGTAGGAGGATGCAGGGACACAGGAGGATGGGGTAGATGTGCCAGACTGAATGGGAGAGGCTAGAGGTCAGCCAGGGTCTGCATGGGGGAGGCTCCCCTACTCCTTAACAATCCCCCCTGAAAACCCTGTTCCATACTTCTCCCACCCATACCCAACAACCCTGCAGGTTCACTTCCAGGCTTCTCCCCTCCTCAGCCCCTCCATTATCCCAGACTCCCTCAAGCCTTTGCCCTGCTTCTGAGGGGTGCAGGAAATACATTTCTGTATTGTAGTTTAAATGGAAGTTCTGTATTAATATGCCTAGTAAGGAATCTATTTGTCAAAAAAAAATTCCCGAATCTTTTTTTTTGGTCTGTATTGTTACAGACATAGTTGCTGACAGATACTTTGAAATAAATTACCAAAACAATTGAAACTGGAGTGATGATTTATTTTGATAAAATATACAAAATTTTGTAGAATTTTAACATATTATGTGCAGAATTTTTAATTGTTTTGGCACAGAATTCCCCCAGGAGTACAGAGTGGAAGAGTATTCATAGAACAACCCAGAGCCCTACCCCTCAGTGAGAGTGAGAGGGCTTCGGGGAGGGATTAAAGATTTTATTAATCATTTTCTAAATTACAAAATCCAAAGTGCCAAAAAGAGGTAATTTTAAGCATCATTCTTGATACATGAGGAGGACAAAGGACAAATATGCCAAAGTGACTGTCCTCCTTTAAGGAGGACAAATGGGTACCTATACCAGGGGTTCTCAGCCTTTTTCTTGCTGAGGCCCCTCTCAACATGCTATAAATATGCCAAGGCCTGGCTGGGGGGAAAGGGGGAGGAGTGAGTGCAGGGCTCTGGATTGGGGGGGACACCCTTGGACATAGGCATAGTTTTACTTCTATTCTGGGGGGCAAGGGCTGACGGGGCTTGAGCCAGCTCTGCCCGGCAGGGTCCAGGGAGGGAGCGCCACCTCCACCCCCTGATTCACTCAGGCAGCCACCCAGCCTGTCTGAGCTGTAGGGGGATGCAACCAAAAAATATAACTGAAAGGGGGGACTCAGTTCAAAAAGTTTGAAAACTACTCAGGGTGCAGATAGTGGGGTAGCTAGGGGCTGAAGGCAGGTAGTGGAGTAGCTAGGGGCTGTGTACGGGTCGGGGGGACTCCCAGTACAGCTCCCAGCTTCAGTGCCGGGAGGGGACACTGAGGCTCCTGGCTTCAGCCCCACACTGCTTCTGGCTTGTGGGGGTGCTGCGTCTCCCAGCTTCAGCCCCGCGCTGCTCCCAGCTTCAGCGCTGGGGCTTGGGGCAGTGACTTTCAGACACAGGGCTCTGCGGCCCCCGTGAAAGGGCTCATGGACCCCTGGTTGAGAACCACTGTTCTATGCAATAGAAAACAGTCGACAACAATGGAGATCAATGTACCTTCCCTGCTTGTGGGACCTGGAAGTATGATGGTTTACAGAAATTCATGGAAAGCTGTAATAAATCTTCATTGAGAATAATATGCAGTAAGGTTATGCAGGTCCGTGTGGATGGTTTCATTTAGTTAAGGTGGATCGTAGTGCATTTTTCAAATATGTTGTAATGTAGGTGTGATGGAATACTTCTTGACATGAATTAGCAGTAAGAGAGAGCTTTCCAAAAGAAATTTTAGATAAACCAGCTATATAGAGTAGGACCTAAGATTTCTTTGTTTTGTTTTATATTATTGAAAATGCATCTGGCCCTTTGAACTTTTGCTGATAGATAGCTGTACTGAAGTTAAATGCACACATGCTAAGTAACTTCACTATTATATTTTCCTTATATTAAAATCCAAACTTAAATCTTTGAATGAACATCTGTGGGATGAGTCCATTAACTGGCTTCAACATAGAAAATTCCAGAGGAGGAAGATTAAAAAGTCCAGTGTTCATTCACAACACATAAATCAGTTGCAGTTATTCACAAATCTCTGTTACAGTTAATGAATAAGAAATATAGGTTATTCAGTGTAGTGCACTGTCTTTAAAAGTCATCTCATTTTAATAAGCCAGCCTGGGTTTGATTCTGTCTCTCCCCCACAAGCCTGAATCATCTAACTCATCCTTGAAGACTTCTTTCTTCTCAACAAGAACTCAATTTTCTAATGCATTTATATTTTCCTCATTATTTCTCCTGGTGATCACAGTATTTTCACTGCACTTTTGCTAGTTAAGGTTCCCTCTGTATGTTTCTTAGTGTCTGATTTGATTTTCTTTGAAGTTAATGGCAAAAATTCTATTGACTCTAGTGGGTGCAGGAGTGAGGCTTACTGATTAGTATTCCATTTAATCCTCAATCCTACTGTAACCTGCTGTACAGTGTATATTACATATCTACCTCTGTCTGATCCCCACAGGATATGAATCTGTTAAAACTGAGCTACAGACCTGGTCCTTTAGCTTGAGCTGGAGAGGCTTGTGATTTTTTTTTTTAAAGCTGTGGAGGTCCCTGATGGGGACCAAGAAGGTAGTAGTTATTAAAGTAGGGGCTGGGAATGACCACATGAGGAGCTCAGCACCTCACAGGCCTTAAGCCAGGCAATTTTACTTCTTGGGCCTTATCCAGAGCTCATTTAAGTCAGTTGAAAGACATCTGTTGACCTCAGTTGTCTATGGGTCAGACCCCAAATATTTTCTTGTAAGTTCTGCAAAACCCTTATCTTCTGAAGAGATTTGCTGATATACTGTATTACTAGCTGCCAAAGTGACAATAGTCAAATCTGTTGTCTATTGATCTTTCCAAGACACTAAAAGATGTACGAAGTGTGACTTCCAACCTGGAGAAGCGTGTCAGATTTCCAACTGACTTGGCCAAGGGAGGAGGATCACTTTGCAACAGATGTTGGAACCCCATGCAGTTTTTTTCAAGGCAATTGTATTACACTTGTGAATGTTTTAATGTATGATTGCATTCTGTTCAACAGGGTGGGTTACCATAGCCCCTTCAGGTACAAAAAACAGAGGTTAAAGTGAGTTACTAAGATAGTAAACAGCTCAGAGAGGTACCACCCTGTTGGGTGGTTTGCATATAATTACTCAAACTGGGTTTTCCAGAGACCAAGAGGCAAAAAAAGAACTTGAGGATATATACATGGGGAGTTTAAACATACTAGTGGCCTTTATTTTGATTGAGAAAATGTACATGACATTTTGTCCAAGGAGAGGCCCCAATCCTGAAGTGTTGGAATGACTTTGGCCTTCTAGGCCACATAAGTCTGATGCCCAATTTCTGGTTTACTCAATTACTTACTCAATTACTGTTTGAGTAAGTGTGTAGAAAGTTTTTGGTTTTTATAATGATTTCTCTGTAATGCTTTTGTCCTTAAAATAATGTACTCTCTGTGGTAACTTGTAACTGTTGGCAATATACTGTTCATAGCCCCCAGAGAGAGAGCAGTTCACAGGGGCTGGCCTTAAGCCATACTGACTTGCTGGAGATATTAGTGTATAGCAGGGGGCTGTGAAGCCTTATAACACCTGATGAGAAGGGTAAGTGACAGTGACAGCTGGAAGAACAAGGAGTACTTGTGGGACCTTAGAGACTAACAAATGTATTTGAGCATAAGCTTTCATGGGCTAAAGCCCACTTCTGTGCCACAAGTATTCCTCTTCTTTTTGCTGATATAGACTAACACAGCTACCACTCTGAAACCAGTGACAGCTGGGAGCCTGAAACCTTAAGTGGGTGCACTTGAGGGACCATGGAAACAGTTACCCTGAAACTGTGATACACTGTATTGTCCATAGACCCCCCTGGGTTCTAGCTTAAGTCTTGGCTGCCATAGGCTGCACACGGTGCTAATTCAGTCTGTAGATGAAGATTGTACTGTTTAGTAGGTTTCCATTCTTAGACATGGCCACTTTTGGAAAAAATGGCAGACATCAATCCTAATATAGCTGTATTGTCCCCTTAAAGATAAGATACTATGAACATTTTACTCCAGCATTTTTATTAAGTATTCCTGAATCCTCCAGAAGATGAGACAGAGTAAACAGATGATCCCATCATTAAATAAATGTCAATGGAACAACAGCTAGAGACTACAAATTAGATCCTTTACACCATTAAATATATTTTTAAAAGGGTAAGTGGCTAGACAAGCTAGTTAATAACAAAGGGAAGGCTATTAAAAAGGGAAATGTCTGCAAAAAGACATTTTGTAATGTAGTCAGGAAATTTTGCATTACAGTATACTGGGCCAGCTGCTTCAGAAGGCTAATGACTAAACCTGGATATTCTTCATATTTTATGGAATTAATATAACTCCCATTCATTTATTATCTCCTTTTGACTATTACAAAATAGGTCTTGTGGAAATGATTGAATTTCTCTCTTAATAGAAAAAATGACATTTGGAAAAAAGTTGAATTATGCCATTGTACAATGTGTGACAGTTTTGGAATAATTATAGATATGGGGTAATTACTAGAATTACTAAATAATTATAGATATGGGGAAATTACTAGAATGGCTAAAATACATGTAGGTATCATTTTGTTTGGTTAAAACCAGAAAACATGAAACGTAACAACTTGGTCTTAGATGAGTCTGCTATTGGCTGTTTTCTGAAGTTTCTGTGGAGAGAAACACTTCAAAAATCCAACACTTGCCTTGTCATAATAGCTAATGCATCTGCTTCTGTGCTTGACCTCTCCTACTTTGCATACTAGAATTTTCTCCTCTTGGGCCTAATACTTGTTTCAGAGTAGCAGCCATGTTAGTCTGTAATCTCAAAAAGAAAAGGAGTACTTGTGGCACCTTAGAGACTAATAAATTTATTTGAGCATAAGCTTTCGTGGGCTACAGCTCACTTCATTGGATTCATCCAATGAAGTGAGCTGTAGCTCATGAAAGTTTATGCTCAAATAAATTGGTTAGTCTCTAAGGTGCCACAAGTACTCCTTTTCTTTTTTCTAATACTTGTGTTGCTCCACTCTAGTCAGTCCACACCAAAATTACCTTCTGTTTCTTCAACCTCCTTGGCTTATTTGCTGTCTAGAACCTCTGTTCTACATCAGTCATTCTGTTATCTAGTTCCTGGATTTTAGTTCATCAGTTTTAGCTGACTCTTATCCAGGGAGGAGAAAGAACTCTAATACTGAAGTGCAGTGTTCAGGTGCTCCAGTAAATATCTGACTACAGCTCAGGAGGGGTAAAGAGAAAGTAGCATGTGATCTGCCTTTTCCTGAATTGGTGCCATGTGGTGTTTCATCTCTCCTGTTTTTTCCTATCGAATTATTTTCAACTTGTGCACTCCTCTACAACTGCGAGGCATATTTCATCTGTAGCATTAGCAGAGGAGGTGCATAGAAATCTGGCATTGGGGAGCTTAAGCAACTTACAATTAGTTCTGCCGGTGTGAAGCTCTGCTTTCTATACTTTGATTTCATTAAGCTATATTTGCTTGAGGGACAACCAATAAAAATTGCCAAATGACCTGTTGGTTCCTTTTTTATAATAATTGAACAATATCTGACTTTCAGGATCTTCTTCTGAACGGATTGAGTTGAGCCTGTAAACAGTCTATTAAAGCTTTTCTAGGCTTTAACATCCTCACTTTCCTTCTTATACCCTGAGATGTCAGGCTGTCTGTCCAAAGTAACATCAGTTTCTTCATCTTTAAGAAACCATACGCACTGTTCTTACACGTCCTGATTTCATGCCTTCTGTCCCTACAAATCCGTCTTGATTTTTGGCAGAAGGGGAATAAATATTTAATAGGCTCTTTAGTCTAGCAGAGGAAGGTATAACACAATCTAATGGCTGGAAGTTGAAGCTAGACAAATTCAGACTGGAAATATGGTGTAAAGTTTTAAGTGAGGGTAATTAACCATTGGTAGAAATTACCAACGGTTGTGATGTATTCTCCATCACTTACAATTTTAAAATCAATATTTTGTTTCTAAAATTCTAGGAATTATTTTGGGGAAGTTCTATGGCCTGTGTTATACAGGAGGTCAGATTAGATGATCACAATGGTCCCTTCTTGAAATCTATGAATGTTTGTCTGTCTCAGAATGAATACTCCAGGAAGCCCGATTGTGTCTTGCAGGGGACAGAATGAAGCTGCCATAGTGAACTGTATGTTAAAATGAAGATCATGTAACAAATTAATAAAATACAATTACAGTGTAAGAAGGTTTAAATTAATTGGCTTACAAACATAATCCTAATAAGCAATGTTAGATCCTTGGAAACTGTTAAAAGTAGCTGCTGTAAAGGACTGTTGACAGATGAAATGTTCACCAAAATCAAATGCATCAAATATAAATAACTTACAAAGAGAGTCCTATAGTATTTCTATTTCAGATAGCAAAGGAGCTCTGTGGCAAAAATAGTTCTTGATAATAGAAGGCAAAAATTACAAAAAAAAAAATTAGAATGAACGTGTATACTTCCCCGTGGCCATAATCTTGGCAGGTCTAGTTATTTATGCTAAGAAGGTGAATTATTTATTCATTCTTACTACAGGACTGACATTTGGAACAACAACAGATGGTATTTCTCCTGGTTTATTTCAAAGTATGACAATTTCTTTTGATGTATTTAGTCATAGTTCACATAAATCAGAATGTACCTTTTATTATTGTATTTCCTTTGTCTCCATTTGCAAAGTACTTAATTTTATTGATGTGTTAATTTTCACATGGTTTAGTTGCTTAATTATGTAAAGAACCATTACAGTAGAGTCACTAGAATATCTCTAAGAAACCCCACTTGCCAAGGTAAAACTTTTTTTATGTGAGAGGGAGAGTAATTTCATTGCAAATATAAGTAAATTTGGTGGTAGGCTTTATAAATAAGTAAATCAGGCAAGAAGGATGTGTCTTTTAATTCTGAAATCTAAACATTACTGATTCAAAGAGTTTAAGTATAATCTCACAACTTCATTTTCACTTAATAGAAATAATATATTATTTTCTGTTTAAACAATATATCTGTGTAGATAATTCATAGAAATTTTTCTTTTAAGGCCAAGAGGGACCACTAAATCATTTACTTTGATCTCCTGTATATCACAGGCCAATAAATGTCACCCACTTACCGCTCTGTTGAGCCCAATAACTTGTGTCTAGCTAAAACATAACTTGTGTTTGGCTAAAGCACATCTTCCAGAAAGGCATACTGTATGTCTATATAAACATTCTAAACTTACTGTATGGCAATTTACGACTTGCTTTGTTTCTGACTTCTTTACATTATCGTATGGTACTCAAGAACTTGGGTGCAACTTCAGATGCCATTGAACCTGGAGATCTTTGAATTCCAACACACTGGTATTCTATTTGCTACCTGCTTACTATCTATTTGCCACTGGTGGTTTGCATAGTTCAGACCAAGTGAGAAGTAGCTCTGGAGAAATTAGCCTATTACGATTGGAAGGGAAAGTGAAGTCTTTCATATGTCAGAGGCACTTAAAAAAAAAAACTTTCTGTATTATATCTCAACATAGCTATAAGTCCTTTCAATATGTCATTGATTGAGAGAGGCAAGATCTCCTTCCAAGCAGGTGATTGGAGAAAAAGCACTGAGAACCACAAGGTGCCACTGGTCCGTGATTGAGGCTCATAGGTGCTGCAACAGTGCAAATAAGAATAGCTTCTATTTTTACTATTGTTTTAAGTTTATCTGGAGGATTTTATTGGGGGTCTTTTTGGTCGATCTTGGTCTTGCTCTTTCATTTTGACTTTTCTCATTCCTATAGTTTTGGAACTCCTGGTGGTGATGCTGGGTGTTTCAGATTGGGTTTTTCTAAGAACCAGAAAATGTTTCTTGCCCACTCCTAATCTGGTTACAGGTTTAATTCCACCACATTACAAACTACACTGAACTTGAAAATACAATAGAAGCTTTGTTATCGTCATGTTGGGGGAATATGGGTGTGCTGGTATGTCAAGAATTTTGGTTAACTAAGAGGGAGGCCGTTTGGGTGCAAGAGGGGGCTCAAGGCTGGGGGTGGGGGCATGGGAGGAGGTGCGGAGCGCAGACTGTGGGAGGGAGTTTGGATGGGGAAGGGGGCTCGGAGCAGGGGATTGGGGTTTGGGAGGGGTTTTGGGGTGCCAGATCCGGGCGGTGCCCACCTTGGGCGGCTCCCCGCAAGTGGTGACGTGTCTGTGCTACTCTTAGGCGGAGGCACAGCTAGGCGGTTTTGCGTGCTGCCCCCGCCTGCAGATGCTGCCCCCCCGCAGCTCACGTTGGCCATGGGTCCCCAGCCAATGGTAGCTGCGGAGCCAGTGATTGGGGCAGGGCAGAGGCAGCTAACAGAGCCCCCCCGGCCATTCGTCTGGCTAGGAGCAGCAGGGACATGTCACCACTTGCAGGGAGCCTCCCGAGGTGAGCGCTGCCCGGATCAGACACCCTGAAACCCCTCCTGCATCCCAACCCACTGCCCCAAGCTCCCTCCAAGAGCCCGTGCCCTATACCCAAAATATTGGTTTCTAGAGCTTTCTGGTTGGTAAAGTGCCGGATAACACAGCTTTTACTGTACATTGGGTAAAATAATCAAAAATTCCTATGCCCCATTTTCATAAGTGGAGGTTGTGTGATTTAACTGGGTGCAGAAATACTCGACAATGTACAGGGCCTGCCCTCAGTGTAATAAAATTATGTCTTTTCTGTTTGTGTGCACCCAGTTACTGGAGCCAGTAACATGGCAGAGGCAACTTTTGAAAACCTCTTGCTTGTGCTTTTACTCCTGTGTCAGGAAATGGGCAGAGCTTCCATGATGCACTGTTGAACATTTCGGTGGCATTTTCTGACCTGCCAAAGGCACCTGACACTGCAGGGCAAGAATTGGGCTCCTCAGCCACTTAAAAACTCAGCTATGAACCCCCTTGGCAGACATCATCCTCCCATTGAAGGATAGCCGAAGAAGCTATATGTATTGAAGAATAGTGTTTGCAGACTAATTCCTAATTGTCCCCGATCATTTGTTTACCTCTGTTATTTTAAATACACATTGAATATAATTTGATGCAGTGACACAATAAACTTTGTTGATGAAATAAAAAAGCTTCATTTATAAACATGTATTTGAAAAGAACAATATTCACCCATTGGCAGGCAGGCCAGCTGCAGTTACCACACCAGTACACCTGTAACAACAGAATCTTAAAAAATATATATTTTTTTAAATGAATGAACAAGTGCACACAGTGAAGCCCTGTACATGACAGAAACCATCTACCATTGCATGTCTCCTGGCCCTCGTTCTCCTTTCCCTGTTTGCTGTGCACTTGGTGCTGGCGTAGGGTGGTGGAAGCCTCCACAGGGGAGCTGGTTGGAATGGAGGGATGAATGGGGCAAGGTTGCCCTGCCAGCCAGTCCTGTCGGAGGCAGGGGGTTGGGGGAGTTGTATCTATACTGTGAAGCAGTGGGGCTCAAACCCTGGGTTCCAGCTTGATTTGGGATCAGACCATACGCCCCTGTAGGGTCCTAGGTCCGAGCCCAAGTCTGAAAGATTTGTGTGTAGATGAAAGTGGGGTTTGGGCTTAACCCTGAGTCTGAGCCCCATTCTTTTTAAAAAACCTGTATGTGTCAGTGATCAGCACTCATATAATCTCATTAATCCACCCTGCTTTAGTTATGTCAGCAAATTCAAGTCATCGTCCTCCATGCACTTCTTGTTCCTTTATTCTCGTTGTCATTCTCTGTATTCCTGTCTAAATGTTTTATTTTCTGCCACCCTCTGGGCACAGTCACCTCTACAGAGAAACCCTTTCTTAATGAAAAGGAGTCTCACTCTAGGCCAACTCCCTGTGTGGAAGCTTATTTTGATTTAGCTTAAACCTGTTCTTAAAGTGAGTTAAGCTAACTCAAAATAAATCTGGTTTTAATGGAAATAAGAGCTTCAGCCTTTTTGCACTATATTGGTGTAAAAGTAATACATTTAATTAAATCAGTGCTACTTTGAGTAGACAACTGGAAGAAGAGGAAAAGGCTTACCCCTCAATATTCTACCCCTCTATATCCTCACTGGGCAGTTTGGTTAAAACTTGGAAAAAATGATCAAAATGTGGTGGGTTTTTTTTTTCTTCTATGCCTCTTGTGATAAACTATATGTACATAAGAAGTAGTAGTTTCCAAAAAAGGGAGGAAGCTGTGCTGCCAGGAAAGAGGAGCACAGAGGGAATGTTGCTTGCAAAGATGGGGTAGGTGCTATTTGAGAGGCAGTCCCCTACCCTCTTTGAATTTGCACTAATTTCTCACCCACCAGGGGAGAATGCCTCAGGTACTCAGCAGGTTTAAGCTTATGCAGCTTCCCCAAGTAGCATATCCTCTTCCTGAGAAATGACAATACCACATCATTTATAGCATTATTATGTATATTCCAGAGGCTCCAGGATAGGATTGGGGCCCTGTTGTGTTTAAGTGCTGTACAAACTCAAAGACAGCCCTAGGCCCTGCCATAAAGAGTTCACAATCTAATAAATACACATAACTGCTCCTTCAAAAGTACCTAAGATTCCATTGACTTTCAGTAAAACTTAGGCTCCTAAATGATTTAGGCACTTTTGAAAATTTTACCTCAGGCTCATGAGTCCTGCTCACTCTGGTACTATTTAAGAATGAAAAAAATCCCAGGCCAATTTTTTAAAAATTTTATTTTAATGCATATCTAAAGGCAGGTGGCTGAATAGGGAATTAGGAGCCTAAGTGGTCTAATTTTCAGAAGTGCCAAGTAATGAATACCAGGGCTGTCATAAATATAAGGGGAAGGGTAAACCCCTTTGAAATTCCTCCTGGCCAGGGGAAAGCTCCTCTCACCTGTAAAGGGTTAAGAAGCTAAAGGTAACCTCGCTGGCACCTGACCAAAATGACCAATGAGGAGACAAGATACTTTCAAAAGCTGGGAGGAGGGAGAGAAACAAAGGGTCTGTGTCTGTCTGTATGCTGGTCTTTGCCAGGGATAGACCAGGAATGGAGTCTTAGAACTTTTAGTAAGTAATCTAGCTAGGTATGTGTTAGATTATGATTTCTTTAAATGGCTGAGAAAAGAATTGTGCTGAATAGAATAACTATTTCTGTCTGTGTATCTTTTTTGTAACTTAAGGTTTTGCCTAGAGGGGTTCTCTATGTTTTTGAATCTAATTACCCTGTAAGATATCTACCATCCTGATTTTACAGGGGGGATTTCTTTATTTCTGTTTACTTCTATTTTCTATTAAAAGTCTTCTTGTAAAAAACGGAATGCTTTTTCATTGTTCTCAAATCCAAGGGTTTGGGTCTGTGGTCACCTATGCAAATTGGTGAGGCTTTTTATCCAACATTTCCCAGGAAAGGGGGGGTGCAAGTGTTGGGAGGATTGTTCATTGTTCTTAAGACCCAAGGGTCTGGGTCTGTAGTCACCTAGGCAAATTGGTGAGGCTTTTTACCAAACCTTGTCCAGGAAGTGGGGTGCAGGGTTTTGGGAAGTATTTTGGGGGGAAGGACGCGTCCAAACAGCTCTTCCCCAGTAACCAGTATTAGTTTGGTGGTGGTAGCGGCTAGTCCAAGGACAACGGGGGGAATACTTTGTACCTTGGGGAAGTTTTGACCTAAGCTGGTAAAGATAAGCTTAGGAGGTTTTTCATGCAGGTCCCCACATCTGTACCCTAGAGTTCAGAGTGGGGGAGGAACCTTGACAGGCACTTTTATTTAGGTGACTAAATAAGGAATTAGGCATGTGATTTTCTAAAGTGCCTAAAATATAGTCAGGTGCACGACACCCATTGATCTTCAACAAGAGCTGGTCACCAACTCCTTTGAAATTCCCAGACAAGGAGCTTAACTTCAGTCATGTGTTTTTTAAAAATCTCAATCCAGAACTCCAGGCACCCTGACACCACTCAGTGCCAGGGAGAGTGATTGCACAGGCAGAGTAATTGCACAGGTTGATTACATTTGTGCCGCTTGTCCAGGTGCCGTCTGCTGATTCTGTGAGAAAACAAGCATGAGAAAGTGGGGAAAGATCCCCTCCATCTTCCCCTTTGCAGCTTTAAAAGTGGGGTAGCCATGCTGACAAAACCAGATATGCTGCAAGAGCACTGGATAAATTGAGACAAACATGCCACTGCCCAAACCCAGCACAATGAAACATACAGTTTTAACAATCACTGCTTCCTCAGTTGGAGAGAACAAGACATTTTACCTGGAATGACTTGGAGTTGGTTGTACTAATGTGAAATACCCTCAAGCTTTGAAATTAGGATGGAGTTTATAGCTAAAACCTTCCCATCAGTCAAAAATAATTTAATCACCATTATTAAGATTGCTTATTGCTGAGCATCTTCTCATTGCTTTCTTTTACATAGAAAAATCAACCAAACCTAAAGTATAACTCTTTTGTAGGCTGTGTCTTTTTGCCATGAGCTGCAAACTTGAGGGGTGGGACTATTTTAGTACCATGAACGTCATTTTTCAGCATTTTCAGTTTTTATAAAAAAGGTTTTGTCTTTTATTGTTTAGAGATCAACCTTGAAGTCCCTACTCAGTTTGCTTAAGTAAGATCCAATTAAGGAAGCAGTCATTGATATCAATGGCTGCTTTGCCTTGGGGAAGATTGGCTAAAAATCTCAGGTTTCGGATCTACATCAGCGTATATTTGGTTGCACATATTTGCTTATTTCTGTAACACTTCTGAATGGTCTCTTATGAGTTATGGTGAAAGACGGTTTATTATGGTTTAATAGTAAAGACATTCTTCAGGACATTTACATCCATCTCCTAAATGTCTTAGTCTGAAAATGTCTCTCTTTTCTTTTTTTGACCAGATCAACTAGAACAGTCTAGTGCAGAACTCTCATAAATGTGAAGCAAACCATCCACCATTATGTTTGGCACTAAAAGGTCAGTTTCTGTATTCTCTTATGTTTTTCAACATTCAAAAAATGTATAGTGAATGTGACCATACTATAAAGCTTTATTTGTGGTAAATATAATATTATGCAAGGTACATAAACAGGATACATTACTGTTGTTGTTTTGTCTGTTTTTCTTTTCCCCTACTGTATAATCCCTTAGTTCTTTTTCATTCAAGGAGCAATATATAAACAGAATTATATTATTGCTACCCGGAAGCACTATGTAACACCTCTTGCTTATCAAATAGAACATTATATTGGTATCAGAGTGCATCCATACAGAAGGAGAGATGCTGAAAATACCCAAAATGGAGTTATACATATCCCATTTTCATGAGTGAAAATATACCATTGCTGGGTCCATAGTAATGGGCTTCTAAAGCTGCAATTTTGAGGATTTCCATTTCTCTCTGATTGTCTTTCTGGGTTGTGGGAAGTTAAAGCTTGTGCCAGATGAAATGATTCTACTAAATGTAATATTTATGCCATGAATTATGCTACAGTTGGGCTGGGATTGATATTTGATTTATCAGTAACATAATTTAATCTGTAAACCACATGTTTCAAAGCATTTTATTTTTCTACTATGTCTTTATTTCTTCAGAGTTTTACAACAAAAGGCCAACAACAGGTTTCATCCATTTCAGCCTTCTAGTGGCCTTAGAATTTTATTCTGTTTACTCGTAGATTGTATCTTAAATATTACGTAAATGAAAAGTCCTGACACAGATTCCTTTCTGAAAGCCAAACTCTTCTGTGGTGTATCTGATGAGGTCAAGTACATGCCAAGAATGATGTGAGGTATTGTCAGACCTTGGGTACAAGAAGTTCTCACTGTCCATCTGCGAGATGCAGCTATTACGTAACATCTGTTTACTGTGTGTTGTATTATTCCCTACCTCAAACAGCTGTGCATCATATACAATAGCTAAATGGTTCACTATATTCTGGAAAGAAAGAGACAGAGTAGACCAACGGTTCTCAAACTGAGGGTTGGGATCCTTCAGGGGGTTGCAAGGTTATTACATGGGGGGGTCGTGAGCTGTCAGTCTCCACCATAAACCCCACTTTGCCTCCAGCATTTATAATGGTGTTAAATATATAAAAACGTGTTTTTAATTTATAAGGGGGGGTCACACTCAGAGGCTTGCTATGTGAAAGGGGTCACCAAAAGTTTGAGAACCACTGGAGTAGGCCCTCCTGACATTCTGTAGATTCCTACGTATAAAGCGAGGAAATGCCTTTGACTAGATAGATTAAAAAGGGTAAACGGTGTCATCAGATTGTGTTATTTTCAATAGATAGGTTTCAGAGTAACAGCCATGTTAGTCTGTATTCGCAAAAAGAAAAGGAGTACTTGTGGTACCTTAGAGACTAACCAATTTATTTGAGCATGAGCTTTTGTGAGCTACAGCTCACTTCATCGGATGCATACCGTGGAAACTGCAGCAGACATTATATACACACAGAGATCATGAAACAATACCTCCTCCCATCCCACTGTCCTGCTGGTAATAGCTTATCTAAAGTGATCATCAAGTTGGGCCATTTCCAGCACAAATCCAGGTTTTCTCACCCTCCACCCCCCCCCCCACACACACAAACTCACTTTCCTGCTGGTAATAGCCCATCCAAAGTGACAACTCTCTTCACAATGTGCATGATAATCAAGTTGGGCCATTTCCTGCACAAATCCAGGTTCTCTCACCCCCTCACCCCGCTCCAAAAACCACACACACAAACTCACTCTCCTGCTGGTAATAGCTCATCCAAACTGACCACTCTCCCTACAATGTGCATGATAATCAAGGTGGGCCATTTCCAGCACAAATCCAGGTTTTCTCACCCCCCCACCCCCATACACACACAAAGTCACTATCCTGCTGGTAATAGCTCATCCAAAGTGACCACTCTCCCTACAATGTGCATGGTAATCAAGGTGGGCCATGTCCAGCACAAATCCAGGCTTTCTCACCCCCTCCCCTTTTTCCCGGGGACACACACACACACAAACTCACTCTCCTGCTGGCAATAGCTCATCCAAACTGACCACTCTCCAAGTTTAAATCCAAGTTTAACCAGAACGTCGGGGGGGGGGGGTAGGAAAAAACGAGGGGAAATAGGCTACCTTGCATAATGACTTAGCCACTCCCAGTCTCTATTTAAGCCTAAATTAATAGTATCCAATTTGCAAATGAATTCCAATTCAGCAGTTTCTCACTGGAGTCTGGATTTGAAGTTTTTTTGTTTTAAGATAGCGACCTTCATGTCTGTGATTGCGTGACCAGAGAGATTGAAGTGTTCTCCGACTGGTTTATGAATGTTATAATTCTTGACATCTGATTTGTGTCCATTTATTCTTTTACGTAGAGACTGTCCAGTTTGACCAATGTAAATGGCAGAGGGGCATTGCTGGCACATGATGGCATATATCACATTGGTGGATGTGCAGGTGAACGAGCCTCTGATAGTGTGGCTGATGTTATTAGGCCCTGTGATGGTGTCCCCTGAATAGATATGTGGGCACAGTTGGCAATGGGCTTTGTTGCAAGGATAAGTTCCTGGGTTAGTGGTTCTGTTGTGTGGTATGTGGTTGTTGGTGAGTATTTGCTTCAGGTTGCAGGGCTGTCTGTAGGCAAGGACTGGCCTGTCTCCCAAGATTTGTTATTAGGCCACAGGGCCTAATAACATCAGCCACACTATCAGAGGCTCGTTCACCTGCACATCCACCAATGTGTTATATGCCATCATGTGCCAGCAATGCCCCTCTGCCATTTACATTGGTCAAACTGGACAGTCTCTACGTAAAAGAATAAATGGACACAAATCAGATGTCAAGAATTATAACATTCATAAACCAGTCGGAGAACACTTCAATCTCTCTGGTCACGCAATCACAGACATGAAGGTCGCTATCTTAAAACAAAAAAACTTCAAATCCAGACTCCAGCGAGAAACTGCTGAATTGGAATTCATTTGCAAATTGGATACTATTAATTTAGGCTTAAATAGAGACTGGGAGTGGCTATTTCCCCTTGTTTTTTCCTACTCCCCCCCCCCGCAGACGTTCTGGTTAAACTTGGATTTAAACTTGGAGAGTGGTCAGTTTGGATGAGCTATTGCCAGCAGGAGAGTGAGTTTGTGTGTGTGGTTTTTGGAGGGGGGTGAGGGGGTGAGAGAACCTGGATTTGTGCAGGAAATGGCCCACCTTGATTATCATGCACATTGTGAAGAGAGTTGTCACTTTGGATGGGCTATTACCAGCAGGAGAGTGAGTTTGTGTGTGGGGGGGTGGAGGGTGAGAAAACCTGGATTTGTGCTGGAAATGGCCCAACTTGATGATCACTTTAGATAAGCTATTACCAGCAGGACAGTGGGATGGGAGGAGGTATTGTTTCATGATCTCTGTGTGTATATAATGTCTGCTGCAGTTTCCACGGTATGCATCCGATGAAGTGAGCTGTAGCTCACGAAAGCTCATGCTCAAATAAATTGGTTAGTCTCTAAGGTGCCACAAGTACTCCTTTTCTTTTTTCAGTAGATAGTGATCCCCCTCTTCAAATCTAGACAACTGTAATGTATTTAGGTCCAAATGTTCAAAAGTGGCCATTAATTCTGGATTCCCAAATTTTGGGTGCTCAGTTTAGAATACTCAGAGGTGCTGAACCTGCCAGCCTCCCAGGTTGACCCCCCCCACCCCAAAAAAAATCAGTGGGTACTTTTTTGAAAATTTCAGTCTTCATATTTAATAGTCTGCTTATGGAAAAATACTGTTTGCAAGGAAATGTTGTGTTACACAAAACAGTTAACTTACGGGAAAAGGAAATTAAAGGTTTGTTCTCCTCTAAAATGAAATCTGAATGAGTTCTAGTATTGTGGTGCTAATTATGATGCAGAAGAGTTATTTTTAACAAAATCACAGCACTTCGATTTAAAGCCTAAGCTCTCTCATCATCAAATTGTAAAAAGCTACCAAGTATATTGTAGCTGAACTCTTATTTCTACCTACTGCTGTGTTTTATGTGCAAGGTTTGTATTCAGTGAATCCTATCTATTTGAACTAATCCTGAATGAATAATGAAGTTGAAAAAAACAGTTGTTCTATCAGAATAATTTTTTCAAATATGCAGCTTCTGAGGAAGGAAAATATTTCCAAGATGCTTTATCACAAGCCTCATTGACAACAGGTACTGTCATTTTTAACAAAGATGTGAATTCCCCTTCACTTCAGTTTAATTTAAGAGCAGATCCCATGCCTTTAAATACTAAACTGTCATAAGTGTTTTCAGTATTCCATTCTCATCCTTTTTTATTTACCATGCTAATTTCTCTGTGATTAATTGAATCTACAGAAGGCACCAGCGTGGAACTAGCAGAGGTGAGTATTTTTCCCCCCAAATAAGTGTTTGATGTGATGTTTTATTCATGCTACATACTTACTCCAGTTTTGCAAGAGCAGTTTTTCATACTGTGGCCCAGACAATCCCTTTGTGGAAAAACCCATAGAAGGAGACTCTTGGGTAGAGTGTCTATGAGTGTTACCTTGCAGAGATCCTCCTCAGACTATCCCATTGGCATGGGGTCAGATTTGCCCCATTCATAGAAGAGGCTATGTAGTCTGCTGCCATACCTGGCAGAGCCTCTGGGATTTACAGGAGGCTCTGACTAACAGTGCTATCTACCCTCCATCAGAGGAGTCAGGCTACCAGGGATATCCCCAGCTGTGGCTATCCCTGGGTTCCCAAACAGGGGCTACACAGAAGACATAGTATAACCCAAGGCTCTTATCTTTTTGAACTAATCCCATATGGCTGGAGGAAATTTCTACCAAACCGTAGTGTCAAGGGGGGAGCTGCCACAGAGGCAATTGCGGTCCATGTATTCCCCTTTGTATCATACCGCACATTTACAACACAATAATAAGTACACCTGGAATAGGCTTCCATGGGAGTTTTTGGGATCCCCATCATTGGAGGTTTTTAAGAACAGGTTGGACATACACCTGTCAGGGATAGTCTAGGTTTACTTGGTCCTGCCTGAGCTCAAGGGGATGGATTTGAGACTTGAGGTTCCTTCTAGCCCTACATTTACATTTCTATCATTCTAAATCAGTGCAGACTCAAAATTTGACTTAATTGGAATTGTTAGTTTGGTTGGAAACATTTTCTGGATTCTGTGTGTGTTTATAAACTCCATCAGTCCTTAAGAAATCTGTAACAAGCATAGCTATAACTGAAGTTTATGAGGGAGCCACATAATAACAATGGTTCGTGTCTTTTTGTTCTTTGCTGCTGTCTGTTTATCAGGAATTAACTAATACATTTTGGGCTGGTTTAGCCCCCCCCCCACATTCTGCCTCCCATTAAATGCACCTGCATGATTCCCCTAAAGTGAAGACAGAGGACTTAGATGGAAGTCCAGAGAGTTCAGGGAAGAGCTGGAGTAGGACAGGTGTGTGTTCTTTTTGGATAGATTGTAGAGGGCCTTTGCCTTAGGGGAATAGGACTGGATACAAGAGAAGATGATTACTTCTGGGAAAGATAGACGCTGGATAAGAAAAGGGAAAGGTCTCCCTGACACACATGATCACAATCACTGGTTGCAGAAAGTTGTGGGAGTTCTTTGTGAAAACCCATTTGTTTCATTTAACTTTTGGCCATAAGATGTGGTTTTACCCTGAGGCAGATGGACAGTGAATATGGACCAATCACTTCCCACTAAGAGTGTGTCTACACTCACGAGTGTACGTGGTCACACATGCATTGTTGTGCCATAGCCCTGCTATTGTCCTCATCTGAAGTACATTCCTGAAGGATAGTCCAGTGAACAAAAGCTAGCATGCATAAGGGGTGTGGGTATGTACACCCCTCTGCCTTGGCATGGCCCTGTATCCCTTCTAAAGTGCAGTATGGATGGGGGCAAGGAGTGTGTACCAGGTCACAGGGACTGATAGTCCTTTAGGGCCATTCTCCCAATGCACTGATCACTTTACTACCTGACGTTTACCCAAAGGTGGAGAGGTCCCTGATCCCCCATTGCCATAGGTACTAGCGACCTACACTGAGCAGTTTGTTCTCCTATGAACTGTACTGATCACCAGTGCTGACCATGGAGCATGTTCCAAGAGCTGCCTCCTGGTCTCTAGAGCACGGCCAGGTGCTGATCAATGTGTGGGCAGAATACCACATCCTCCATAACTTAGCCTGTACCAGCAGGAACAAACACCTGTATTTGGAGATTTTGTAGAGGCTGGAAGAGGCAGGCATTCACCAGACTCTGTCTAAGTGCTGGGAGAGCATGAAGCACCTCAGGCTCCTGTACTAGAGGATGAAGGACTCGTACAGTACTCTAGGAGAGGACCTAGCACGTGCCTTTGCTACGGTGAGCTTAACCATGGGCTCTCCTGGGCTGCAAGTGCTGAGTCTGAATTCAGTCATGACCCTCTCCTCATTGTACGGTGGGATGCTGGTGATGGGCAGGATGAGAAGGCAGCCTGGGCCTCGGAGATAGTTCCAGAGGAAGCCATGGGAGACACAGAAGATTCCGCACATCTACCTGGCAGACCTGGCTGAGGAAACCCCTGCTGAGTTGGGGGAGGACCCCAAGTTGTGGCAGGAACTGGGATCCGAGCCTGGTAAGTTGAATATGCCCCCAAACTCCCCATGAATATCCCCTCTTGCTCTGGTAATACATGCCTGAAGCCAGCCCCCGCACCTCACCCATGCTCCACCCTGACATGGTCCCCAGACAAGACATGGCTGCAAAGGGGGTGGTTGGGAGAGCTGTTCTTTGTGGTTATCTGCTCCTCTTCCATGGGAACTCAGTCTGCTACCTTATAATACAGTCAGTTTCCTTGTGAATTGTAGCCTTTGACAGCACAGTTATGTTATGTATGGTGCGGGGAGAGGAGATTTAGGTATCTTCCAAAGCAAAATGAAATATTATGCTACCCTTGTCTTAGGACATTCTGATGCGGACAGAGAGCCTATTCCACTGGGAGGGCAGAAGCGGCACCGCAGAGATAGCCAAGGAAGATGCCAAAGGACTCGGGAGGACTTGCTTGTTGGCACAGACAGAAGGAATCAAGGGTAGGACTTGCTTAGGGTAAGAGAGGATTGGGCTCTAAGGATGAGGCATTCCTGCAAATAGAGAGAGAGCACAGGCAATGGTAGCATGCACAGAGAGAAAAGGATCTTGCACTTGTGCAATAGCTAGTCCAATTTGTGGTGGAATGCTTTTGAGGCCCGACTGATGCCATGGCCACGGCTCCTCTGCAAGAACAAAAAGAAAAGGAGTACTTGTGGCACCTTAGAGACTAACAAATTTATTTGAGCATAAGCTTTTGTGAGCTACAGCTCACTTCATCGGATGCTCACGAAAGCTTATGCTCAAATAAATTTGTTAGTGTCTAACGTGTCACAAGTCCTCCTTTTCTTTTTGTGGATACAGACTAACACGGCTGCTACTCTGAAATCTGCAGGAACAGGCACCATATGTTGCTCCTCCAGTTGCCGAGCAGTCTGTTGCTGAAGTGGTGAATCCCAGCTCCCCTGCCAGGGAAAAGCATGCTGGACACCTGGCACCACATCCTCCTCAGTCACCTGAAATCCCTCTTGGAAGAATCTCCCCAGAGCATTAAGGAGGGGAATGATGAGTCTGACCCAATCCCTGGTGTACAGCCTGTTTTCAGCCCCAAACCCCACCACCCCCTGAGCCCCTTGTGAGAATCATAGAATATCAGGGTTGGAGGGGACCTCAGGAGGTCATCTAGTCCAACCCCCTGCTCAAAGCAGAGCCGATCCCCAATTAAATCATCCCAGCCAGGGCTTTGTCAAGCCTGACCTTAAAAACTTCTAAGGAAGGAGATTCCACCACCTCCCTAGGTAACGCATTCCAGTGTTTCACCACCCTCCTAGTGAAAAAGTTTTTCCTAATATCCAACCTAAATCTCCCCCACTGCAACTTGAGACCATTACTCCTCATTCTGTCATCTACTACCACTGGGAACAGTCTAGAGCCATCCTCTTTGGAACCCCCTTTCAGGTAGCTGAAAGCAGCTATCAAATCCCCCCTCATTTTTCTCTTCCGTAGACTAAACATCCCCAGTTCCCTCAGCCTCTCCTCATAAGTCATGTGTTCCAGTCCCCTAATCATTTTTGTTGCCCTCCGCTGGACTTTTTCAATTTTTCCACATCCTTCTTGTAGTGTGGGGCCCAAAACTGGACACAGTACTCCAGATGAGGCCTCACCAGTGTTGAATAGAGGGAAACGATCACGTCCCTCAGTCTGCTGGCAATGCCCCTACTTATACATCCCAAAATGCCATTGGCCTTCTTGGCAACAACGGCACACTGTTGACTCATATCCAGCTTCTCATCCACTGTAACCCCTAGGTCCTTTTCTGCAGAACTGCTACCTAACCATTGGTCCCTAGTCTGTAGCTGTGCATTGGATTCTTCCGTCCTAAGTGCAGGACTCTGCACTTGTCCTTGTTGAACCTCATCAGATTTCTTTTGACCCAATCCTCCAATTTGTCTAGGTCCCTCTGTATCCTGTCCCTACCCTCCTCCCAGTTCAGTGTATCTACCTCTCCTCCCAGTTCAGTGTCATCTGCAAACTTGCTGGGGATGCAATCCACACCATCCTCCAGATCATTTATGAAGATATTGAACAAAACTGGCCCGAGGACCGACCCTTGGGGCACTCCACTTGATACCGGCTGCCAACTAGACATGGAGCCATTGATCACTACCCGTTGAGCCCGACAATCTAGCCAGCTTTCTATCCACCTTATAGTCCGTTCTTCCAGCCCATACTTCTTTAACTTGCTGGCAAGAATACTGTGGGAAACAGTATCAAAAGCTTTACTAAAGTCAAGGAGCAACACGTCCACTGCTTTCCCTTCATCCACAGAACCAGTTATCTCGTCATAGAGGGGGAAGGGAGGAGTGAGGAGATGTCTCCCGAGGGGATTTGGCAATTTTTTTTTGTTAATTTGTTCCTATTAAAAACTGTTCCATGTATGTATGTAAATAAAAGTTTCTGTTCCTTCACTTGTGTCTGTATCTTGTTTTCTGAGTATGATACTAGATACTTCCCAGAGATTTGGGGTAAGTAACAGGATTCACAGCACGTGAATTTTATTGAGAAGTCTTTGTCTTGGTTACTAATAAAAGGTGAATAGAAAGGAAACAAAACTAAACTACCAGTGAAGATACCTGACACTGAGCGGTATTTTAAGGATACACCCACCTGCACCGAACAAATACCACTGGCAACGAATACCATGGGGGCAACCATAGAATCGTAGGACTGGAAGGGACCTTGAGAGGTCATCTAGTCCAGTCTCCTGCATTCATGGCAGGACTAAGTATTATCTAGACCATCCCTGACAGGTGTTTGTCTAACCTGCTCTTAAAAATCTCCAATGGTGGAGATTCCAAGGCAATTTATACCAGTGCTTAACTACCCTGACAGTTAGGAAGTTTTTCCTAATGTTCAATTTAAACCGCCCTTGCTGTAATTTAAGCTTCTTGTCCTATCCTCAGAGGTTCAGGAGAATATTTTTTCTCCTTCCTCCTTGTAACAGCCTTTTATGTACTTATAAACTGTTATCATTTACCCTCTCAGTCATCCCTTCTCCAGACTAAACCTATCCAATATTTCATTCTTCCCTTCTAGGTCATGTTTTCTAGTCTTTTATTCATTTTTGTTGCTCTTCTCTGACTTTTTCCAATTGTTCTACATCTTTCCTGAAATGTGGCGCCCAGAACTGGACACAATACTCTATTTGAGGCCTAATCAGCATGTAGTAGAGCAGAAGAATTACTTCTTGTGTCTTGCTTACAATACTCCTGGTAATATATCCCAGAATTATGTTTGCTTTTTTTGCAACAGTATTACACTGTTGACTCATATTTAGCTTGTGGTCCACTATGACCCCCAGATCCCTTTCTGCAGCATTCCTTCTAGGCAGTCATTTCCCATTTTGTAATTAGTAATGGGCCTGCCGTGTCCTTGGTCTTCCTCTTGCTTCTAATGTATTTGTAGAATGTTTTCTTGTCACCCTTTATGTCTCTAGCTAGTTTAATCTCATCTTGTGCCTTGCTCTTTCTAATTTTGTCCCTGCATACTTGTGTTACTTGTTTATATTCATCCTTTGAAATTTGACCTCTTTTCCACTTTTTGTAGGACTGTTAATTTCAAATAATTGAAGATCTCCTGGTTAAGCCAAGGTGGTTTCTTGCCATACTTCCTATATTTCCTATGCATAGAATAGTTTTCTCTTTTGTCTTTAATAATGTTTCTTTGAAAAACTGCCAATGCTCTTGAACTGTTTTCCCCCTTGCTTGCTTTTCATGGGACCTAACCTACCAACTCCCTGAGTTTGCCAAATTCAACTTTCTTGAACTCCATTATCTTTATTGTGCTGTTTTCCCTCGTACCATTCCTTAGAATCATGAACATTCAAATTCTGAACCAGTTCCTCCCTATTTGTTAAAATCAAATCTAGAACAGTCTTTCCCCTAGTAACTTTCTCTATCTTCTGAGATAAAAAAAAAGGGTCTCCAATACATTCCAAGAATTTGTTGGATAATCTGTGCCCTTCCGTGTTATTTTCCAAATGGATGTCTGGGTAGTTGAAGTTCCCCCATCACCACCAAGTCCTGTGCTTTGGATGATTTTGTTAGTGGCTTTAAAAAAGCCTCATCCACCTCTTCTTCCTGGTTAGGTGATCTATAGTAGACTCCTACCATGACATCATCCTTTCATGGGGCAGTAGTCAGAGGGCCGGATGGTCCTCAACAGTCCCTCCATAACATCATGGATATGGGTCCCTGGCAGGCAGTATACTTCCCAGGATGCCATGTAGGGCTGACAGATGGATGCCTCTGTCCCCTTCAGAGGAGTCACCAACCACCAGTACCCTACATTTCCTCCTGGAAGTGGTGGCTGTGATTCTACCAGCTTTGGGGGTTCATGGCTTCTCCTCCTCCACCTTTGGGGGCAATTTCTCATCACTTGTTGCTGGAGCAGTCTAATAGTTCTTCATCACTATGGTGGGTGGGTTGGGAATAGAGGTGGAGCACTGCCTGCTGCCAGAAGCCAGCGTCCTACCCCAGTGGCATGACAGCAGTGAATAGCACTTGATAAGAGCTACAGCATAAGAGAGAACTGAATGAATGTCTTAAGTCCCTCCCAGAACCTTACAGAACTGTTCCTAATAACTTTAAACAATGCTTCAGTGCTCCCTATAAAACAACTTGAAACAGAGCAGATAATATGTGGCAAAACATTTGTTAGAAAAAAATGTTGTGTTGGTATTGTTTAAATGTGTTTAATTAGATGTTTTAATAATATATATAAGATAAAGGTTATGTAAATCACTGGCTCTAATGAAATCCAATATGGAGTATATAATCTGTGACCCTTGGACTCCATCTTTGTAAGCCAATTTGTTTACAACTTAGACACTGGAGTCCCCTGGCTCAAACCGGACAGAACCATTTTTTTCCACCAAAGCCAGCCCCCAACTTTTCCCTCCTTAAAGATTATATAAGATCTTGCTCAGCGCCTGCGCGGGGTTGTCCATTCCAGCGGCAGCGCGTGCACGGTCGTGTCTTCCCAACGCTCCAGAGCTAGAGAGAAGAACATCGTCTACCCTGAAGCGAGACAGAGGAAGGAGAGGCCTGTCGTCATCATCATTACTGCCACGGCGAAGCCATCTTACCCGTGAGGGAATCCTGCAGTGGTCTCCCCAGTGGTCCTCCTCAAAGGCTCCCAATCAGCCAGAGAGTTGAAGGTTCTGGGCCTCGCGTCTGTGCATAGCACTCGCTGCGCCTGAATATAGTGGGAGAGGTTTCTGTATTGGGGTTTCATTTATTATTTTTCTGAACACCAAGAGAGGTTTTGTGGGTCTGAGCTTCAAGCTCTAAAACCAGTCACTGTTTCATTGTATTGGTGATGTTTGTGTTTCTTCTTCTCCCCCCCTCGCTGGCACCTGACCAAAATGACCAATGAGGAGACAAGATACTTTCAAAAGCTGGGAGGAGGGAGAAAAACAAAGGGTCTGTGTCTGTCTATGTGATGCTTTTGCCGGGGACAGAACAGGAATGGAGTCTTAGAACTTAGTAAGTAATCTAGCTAGATATGTGTTAGATTATGATTTCTTTAAATGGCTGAGAAAATAGCTGTGCTGAATAGAATGAATATTCCTGTCTGTGTGTCTTTTTTGTAACTTAAGGTTTTGCCTAGAGGGATTCTCTATGTTTTGAATCTAATTACCCTGTAAAGTATTTACCATCCTGATTTTACAGAGGTGATTCCTTTTTACTTCTATTAAAAGTCTTCTTGTAAGGAAACTGAATGCTTTTTCATTGTTCTAAGATCCAAAGGTTTGGGTCTGTGGTCACCTATACAAATTGGTGAAGATTTTTACCAAATCTTCCCCAGGAAGTGGGGTGTAAGGGTTGGGAGGATTTTGGGGGGAAAGATGTGTCCAAACTATGTTTTCTAGGAACCCAGATAAAGTTTGGTGGTGGCAGTGGAAGTCCAAGGGCAAAGGGTAAAATAGTTTGTACCTTGGGGAAGTTTTAACCTAAGCTGGTAAAAGTAAGCTTAGGAGGTTTTCATGCAGGTCCCCACATCTGTACCCTAGAGTTCAGAGTGGGGAAGGAACCTTGACAGAAGCCTTGCCTTATTCCCCTTGAGGTAACACATTGCTATGGCATTAAAGTGCACTAACAGCCTCCACAGCACAAAACCATAGCCAAAGGTATTAATTTTGAGGGTCCACCCCAAATGTCTGCTTTCAGTTAGTACATTAACTGCAGGGGATCAAAACCCATCGAAGTACCTTGCAAAGGAAATACGTGGCGGTGCTCAATTGAGAACTTTCAAGCAGCACCATAGCATTGCAGTAGTGTACCTTGACAGTCCCACGTCACCTTCTGACTCCCCACTGTTCCATTATGTATGAGTGCACAGCATCACAAATTTCCCTGACCTGTTGGGAATCAGGAGCTGTGCGTGCAGGATGGGATTTGGCTGCCAGTAAAGGTTTGGAAAACAGAAGTGCCCTGTGCCCAATCACTATGGCAGTATTCCCCTTTTGCCTCACATACATTATGCAAAGCACAATATGCCACAATAATCTGAACTGTTTTGGCTACATTGGCATCCAGATGGGTCTGAAGGTGTCCCCAGTGGGTTTTCAGATCCCCAGTGCACACTACACCACCATTCTACAGCTACTCAGTCTGTAGTCGAATTCCCTTTTTCTCGGGTCAGCGATGTCTGGGTAAGGTTTCGTTAGCCACAGTAGTAGAGGGCATGTGGGGTCCCCCAAAATACACAGAAATACACAGTCTGCACAGAAACACCGTACATAGTCACATTGTTTTGTGGGAGTAAAGTCCTTTTTTCCCTCCTGTGAGACAATCCGAAACTCCTGAGCACCCTGGTTTCGTGGACCTTTCCCATGTGTCCCAACTTTGTGTTCGTGAACTGATCCCTGTGGTCCACTAAGCTGTGGAGAACCAGCGAGTGGTAACCACTGCAGTTTACATATTTGCTGGCCCCTTTTGGTGGACAAAGTATCGGGATGTGCATTACATCAATGGCCCACACACTGTTTGGAAAACCAATTCCCTGAAATTTTGCTGTAATTTCAGGGACTTGGGTTATGGGAACCACCTGTGGGCAGATCACAATATTGATAGTGTAGCAAACTGTACAATCATTGGCCTGACAGTTGACTTCCCAGCCCTGAACTGGTTGGCAACTGACCAGTAGCTGTCAGGTGTTGCCAGCTTCTAAAGGCAATAACCACCTGCTTCTATACATCTTCATGGACTTACTTCATCTCTCCAATGGAATTTGGCAGAAGGGAGCAATGTCAGAGAGATACAGGAGTGCTTGAACAATTTTTATAGTGGGGGAGCTGAGAGACATTGAACCAAACTGCAAGCCTTGTATATAATGGAAACTCCTTCAAGCCAGGGGGTGCAGCAACACACCTACTTCCAGCACCTAAGGGAGATGCCGTTGTCAAATGTGTGGACGTGCCGCATGGTTCTAACAATATGCAGCAAGGCTGTCCATAGAGCATCCTGTGATGCACAGGAATCTGCGATACTGCCCCATAAATGTTAGTGCTAATGTCGCATATTGAAAGGGGGCATGGTGGATGAGGATGCATACACCTGTGTGCAGAGTGTACCTGTGCCCAGCACAGTATATGTGGACACTTGATGTAAGTATGGAGAACACGCACAAGTAACTGTCCACTTGCAAATATAGACATATTTGGTAAATTAAATGAAAACCTGTTATTCTGTTTTGCATTGTCAGACTTTCAAGCATCTACTAAAGGGTCTTTTGGCTAAAAATGTAAGCATCAGACTAGCCTTTTGTATTGTACTAATGTAAATCCTGAGGTCCTTTTCTGCAGCCCCAGAGCTGTCCAACCTCTGTCACTTTGTAACTTCTCTTGTTTAATGTCACCATTTTGCTTTGTAGTTTATTTATTGGTAGAGGAAAGAGGCATTAGTGTCCACTGCCTACACCAAAGATTGAAACACCATATCATCCCATTCATCATTAAGCAGAATTCCCCTTTGAACTGGATAGTTTTCTGAAAGAGATGGATAAAACAATCCATAGTATGGGCTTGGGGCTTGATCCTGCTTAATTCTATTCCCATGAGTAGTCCCATTGCTTTCGCGTAGTGGATATCTGTGCCACATGTTGTGTGAAACCAAACACTGCATTTATGCTTGAGATCACTAATGGCTTTGTAAGGTATGTTGCATTTTAAAGTAAATTTGTGGCTTAACATCTAGACTGAGGTACATATATAGAACTTTGGCCCTCACTCCCAGGGCCAGTTGCCACTGGAGTGCTGAGGAATCTCAGTGTGGACTAGGAACACTTCCCATTGCTCTCAGCTGATCCCAGCTGGCCGTCACTCTTAGCTGTACTGATAGGCTCCATCCCATTTTCTTTCCCTCCCCAAACACCATCACCTGCATGTTGAGCAGGCAGCGTTGGGTAAGGATGTGGTGGCAGAGGTCAAAGGGATCACCTCCAGTTTGGAAGGCTGGGCTCTAGACCACAGGGACAGAGTGAACTGCAGACTCTGGATTCTGTTGTGTTGGTATTTTATGTAGTATTTCCATGAAATCATTTAGCCCATATCTACACTAGCACTTACATTGGCAAAACTTTTGTCGCTCGGGGTTGTGAAAAAACCCACACCCCTAAGTGCAATTAGTTTTACTGGCATAAACGCTCATGTGCACAGCACTTTGTTGGCAGGAGACACTCTTCGGCTGACATAGCTACTGTTGCTCTTTGAGCTGGTTTTATGATGTTGACGGGAGAGCTCCCGTTCGCACTCTTACAGAGGCACAACTATGCCACTGTAAGCTTTGAAGTGTTGACATGGCCTTAGTTGTTAAATCTAGGCTCTCACTGAGCACCATACCATGGGCTGTGAAAGGTGACCCCACGCTCAGAAGAGAGTAGCATTTATGCAAAAAGAATGTTTTAGTTCAAAAATATAGAATATGCAAAACCAAGAGTCAGTCAGTGCAGATGAATGCATTCTTCTGCCCCGCTATAGTACAGTATAGTATATACATCTATATGCCATAGTATATCTGCTGTGATCAAATTAAAGAACAAATAGCTATTAAACCCTTTTATATCACTCAGATTGCATACATGGAAGTGATAAGATGCTGCTGCATATTTGATGTCTATATTTGGAAAATGACTGTAAAGTTTATTACATTTTAATGATGTATTTTGCTACAGTAACAAACTTCAGCAATAACAAAGTTAACGGCTTAATACAGCAGAAGAGACAAGGCATGTTAAAGTTGTATTCAAGCAGTGCCACTCTCTATTGCAAGGATCCAGAAATGGCACAGTGAATGTCACATGCACTCAGGCCAAAACAGAGAGAATTAAATTTTAGTCATTTATTGCTCACTGTGCTTTAAATATACGGGTGATTATGTGCTTCTACTGATTGTGCTGCTGAAGATAATTTCTTAGCAGATATTCATGTGGTTGTGGCAGAGAAGCTATTAGAAGTGGGGAAAGGTCACAGAATGCGCAATGGTCCAAGCAGCCTCAGAGAGGGAATGAGAAAGCATGGCCCTTTGTGCCTTTGAAAAATCTCCCCCTTTATTTCAATGTTACCTTTTTGTCATTTCTGTAATTTATAGAATTGTATTCTGCCATTGTTTTAATTGCTGTACCTAGGAGTTTTCATAAGAATCATTTGATTATTTCCTGCGGAGTCCATAATGATAATATTGTATTCTAAATTCAAGTATAAACACTAATACCATAAATTATAGCTTCAGAAGTGGTTGACACTTGAAATTACAGAGCACTCTCTATAACTCCATCTTTTGTAATTTGATTAACATTTTTTTAACTCTCTGATTACGGGAGAATAATTTGTGAGTAATTCTATGCTCAGCTTTCCCATTGTAGACCAAATCCTATCCTGTTTTATTAAATTAATAAGAGTTCGGAGACAGTGTGATTGCTTGTGGTTCAAGGAGAGATTCCTTCTAGATGTTCATGGTTGGGCACCTTCCAATGCATGGTCTTGTGGATACATTTGGAATGGGCATGGATTACACAGCATGGCCCTGCTCCTATTAAAGAAGAAATCCTGCCACCATTGAAATCAATGGGAGTTTTGCCATTGCTTTAAGTGGAACCAGGAAGTCTTATAGGAAAAGTCACATTTATTTTAATGATGCAGGATCAGGCCTTATTGGAGCCTCCTCCATCTGGTCCTGATGTCGCATCCCCTTGGTAGCAAAGGTAATGCTTTGTGAAATCACTTTTGAACAATTTTGGGAGCCACAATATGAGGTCACTTTCTCTTTCGTGTCCATAGAAATGAATCCAGTCCCCTGCTAATGCAGGGAACCCTGTCATATAAATCCTTTCATAAACTTATTAAGCTCCATTCTAAAACTAGTTAGATTGTTTGCCCCAACTACTCCTACTGAAAGCTGTTCCAGAAGTGCACTCTTTTAGTCTCCTCTTGTAAGATAAAAACAACGAGGAGTCCTTGTGGCACCTTAGAGACTAACAAATTTATTTGGGCATAAGCTTTCGTGGGCTAAAACCCACTTCATCAGATGCATGGAGTGAAAAATACAGTAAGCAGTATATATATATATATGAAAAGACGGGAGTTGCCTTACCAGCTGGGGGGGTCAGTGCTAAAGAGGCCAATTCAATTAAGGTGGAAGTGGCCTAATTCTCAACAGTTGATTACTTTTGTAGTGCTAACGAGGCATCCACCTTAATTGCATATACCTAAGTACTTTGCTGAATAGAGAGAGATTTAAACATGTGCTTAAATTCTGTGCTGAATTGGGCCCTAAGTGCTTTGTATTTTGAGTCCTTAATATGCTAATGGTTAGCTCTGATTTTGGATATGGCTCCAATTTTACTAGAACTGTTGTTCTTGTCAGATTTTGGCTTCAAAATATCTGGAATCTCATGAGAACAGTTTATCTTAATGGCAAAATCTTTGAGATCTGCTGGTCCCACAAGATATCTGCCATGATCGTTGAATTTTACTGAGACTCTCTCTCAAGATGGTCAGTGCTGTGAAACCTGAAACCTAGCCCTGATTTCGAACAATCCTAGTTTCAGCTTAATCTGAATGTGAACCCTCTCTTCCCAACCTATCTGAAATGTACATGTCTGGTAACCAGTGCCTGGCATAATGGAGCTGCAGTCTCTAGGCGTGATCATAATAATAACTGCCTATTCTCTTTCAGATATAGAAATAACAGCACTTCATCTTTGGCGAAAAGGAGATGTTTCCCTATTAGGATGTCTAGTAACTTGCTCACTAGGTATTTTTCTGCTGCTTTATGCTGTCCTCCGAGCATCGCAAATGCATTGTAATGAAAATTTTTGTAGTATTCTGCAGGCTTTTCAAACACTCCTTGCAATACATATTTTTTTAGTGATCTTTATTTCTTCAAGAGTTTTTTTTTGTCCCACAAAATTAAATAAACACAAATTATTAGAGTCTTTAATTTGTCTTTTTGAACCTTTACATCATAACAAAAAATCCCAACAATTTGATTTTTTTTGTATGAATTCCATGATGTAACTTGTAATAGCGGCATCCAGTAACATCTGCATCTTTGTGGGGTGGGTATAAGGCCCTATGAGTAAATTTTGAAAGTGGTGAATAGGAGCAATCTGCACAGATCTTGTTTGATAATGGGATTTGTTCATGCAGTTGCCTAACACCTTTTAAAGGCTCAGATTGGTGATTTACTTTATTATGATGTTCTAGAAAATAATTGGTGTAGTATCTCCAGTAAGCATTCGGTAACAGGAGCCCGTCAGATGAAACTGAGTGACGGTATCTGAGACTATATTGCACCAACTGCAGATGGTAGACATGTGTTGTCTGCTGTATATTTATATACAGTATGATCATAAATCATCCTTTTCATTGATAGTTTAAACTACTTTTCATTAGCTTAAGGGAAGAGTCAGCACTGCTGGTTTTCTGGCAGGGCGTCTAAGTACAACTTGGTATGCCTTGTATGTCTAGCTAATGGTGCTTTAATGGAAAGTTTTAATTAAGCACGTCTCTGCATGCAGAGAGGAAATCAAAGGCTCTTGGGAAACTCGACTGCAGACTCACTTTCATGAGAGCACCAAATGAATTTAAATTAATTGGAATATATTTTTTAAAATATTGCCAGAGTAAGAGAGAGCAGCTGCTGTGTAAAGGAGGGTTTATAGATGTTAGTCTGTAGACATTTCTCCTACCCCATTTTCTTTCCATATCTGTTGGAAAATGTCATGAACATAGCAGCATTTTTCAGAGCAGTGATGTTTGGCACAGGGCTGTGGCTGACTACTACCCTTTTGTATTTCATTATTCTTCTGAATTTCAACTAGCTTGAGAATACTGATAGCTGATGTAGTCAGTGGTGCTCATATTTGTGATTTGCCATTCTTGCAGCGGTTCCTAGTCCACTAAACATCCAAGTATTTAGTGTTGCCATTTTATTGCAAGTTACATGATATTGGTATTGTTCTTAAAGCGTCAGGTGGCTTACAGATCAGTTTTTATTTAACATAAAAGTCAGTTCATAGCCCCCAAGATTGTAGAGGAAAATTTGAAAACAGGAAAGGAGTCTAACCTACAGCCTAATATAATATATATTATGTATATATTATATATATATTTTAATATATATTAAAATATATATATTTTAATATGATTTTTCATCCATTCATTTGTGGAGGTCTGAGTCATGATTTTTGAATGCTTGGGGTTGGCAATGCTGAGTATGGGCTGATCTTGCCTATCTGTTTCGAACAAATGACAATGCTGAGGAATACAGTTTTAATCTTGGACCCTGTGCCATTGTGCTAGGAACTGTGCATACATATCATATGAGACAAAATCTGTTTGTCTTGATCACCAGAGTCTATTCATATCCTCTGGTTTTGAGTGTAGCCAGACACATTTGTTCAATTTTATATCCCTCTGTGGGCCAACACCAATATGCCACCTAAATGCTTATAGAGCTTTCTCAGGGGCTGGCCCAAGGCTGTGGGACACACTCCCACAGGAAGTAAGGACCATAACAGACTCGCCACCTTCCAATCCAAGTGCGAGGTGCACTTCTTTGACCTGCCTTCTCTTATATAAACACAGAGCAGCATGAACATTTAAAAGAAAAAAAAAGAAACACCAAAAACCCCACCAAAAAAGTATACTATGAACACAGTTTTTCCCCTAGGAAGAAGATGAGAGAGGGAAGGAACCACATGTGACAGATGTTAGTCTTGTTGCTGAATGCACTCAATACTGCAGGGATGAGAATGGTATGAGAACCTAGACAGAATAATGACTCTCACTCTATTGACAGCCCTGAGTGTATACATAAGGAGCTAAATGCTCTTCCTGCTTCTATTCTATTGAAAGACAGTGGAGCATTCAAAGATTGTTTTTCAATGCAGACTCCTTGTGATTTGTACTGGCAGCCAAACCACCAACTTGGTCAAAAAATTACCCTATTTTATTTTTGTTTCTTAGCATTATAGACAGAATAGTTTTGTGAACCTGCCCTTTTTGAACTACATGACAAAAACATTCAAAATCAGGTTTGTCTTCCTGAGGATGTGAAATTTATAAAAGATTTTACAGCATTTTTCTAATATCCTTTACCAATACCATGGATATTTATGTAAAGGTTAATTTGATTATATGAATGGGTAGGGTAGGGCTGTTTCTTACAACGAATAGTCAATCACTGTTTAAATTGTGGCTGGTGAGAACAACAACAAAAAGCATACTCGTATGTATCATAAGAGCAAAAACAATTAACTATTGAAAGGTTTGCTTATAAGAATAGAAGAAGATGTCATCAAAGGGTTATAACAGTTAGTATTAGCGCTACTGTTTAAGAGCAGCTCAGTAATCAGTGGAAAAACATAGAGGGGAATGTGATCTGGGAGGAGATGGGAACAGCATGGAGTTTACTATTATAAACTATGGCTGAGTAGGAAAGGGAAGGTCCTTGATATTTTTGGTACTGTCCTCAGCACTGACATTTCTCACCCCATATCTAGGCCAAACCTTCCCCCCCCCCAAAAAAAAAAACCAAAAACCAATCAAAAACCTTCCATCCCCCCAAAATCTTCTGCTCCTCTTTTTGATGTCTGAAAGTCTGTAGGGAGGGTGATCAGATGTCCTGATTTTACAGGGACAGTTCTGATTTTTCTTATATAGGCTCCTATTACCCACCACTCCCGTCCGGATTTTTCACATTTGCTGTCTGGTCACCCTATCTGTAGTCAACATTCCCCCTACCGTCTGTCTCTTTCTTTTTTAACAATAGTATTCAGGTTCTGCCTGCCCTGGGAGAGTTTGTAATGGCCAGAGATTTTACAAAATTATGACACCACAGGAGTCAAGGAACTGAAAGCTGAGCCGCTGTAAGGAGAAGGGTGTTTTAGTTACACCATTTAGAGCTGTTTGCTTTTGATAGCACTTATTTAATTTCGATGTTTAACAGACATTTTGGCAAGTAGACATCTTTGTTAAAGATTCTACAGTCCACCTCTTTAATTAAGGTGCAAGAGCTCACAATACATGTGCTCTAAAACCCATATGAGTTCCTCCAGGAAAACCTGGGAAGACCAAATTTAACAATTCTGATATTTCTAAAGTCGTCAAACAAACAAAATAACCAAATACAAAAAAACCTTTAATTTCTTCTTTATATACTGTAAAGAACACAACACCAATTATTTTAAAACCCATAGCTGGCTGTTTATAACAACTTGCCTTTTTTACATAATCCTATTTCAGTAAATCTAAGACTAGGCTCTTGGGGAAAAATAAGTCTTTAATCATCTGCATGCCTAATCTCCCCTTCATATGGCACCTTACTTGCTTTGACTAGAGAATAAATCTTAGCTGTATTTCAAACCTGCCCTTTTCTGGGAACCCTCCTGGTTGTGTGATTGTCCTTCTGGAGGAGGTTGTGATACTTGTTTACTCAAGCTCATGCCAGTCAAGAATGCAAATGTCATTATATGGTATTGCACTTTTGTTCCTTATATGCCATTAAGTACTGCTATAAAATTATGTTCCTAAAATGAGGGAGTACTTCTTGTGTAGGTGCTCATAGCATGTCGGACAGTGGCCATAAGCTGTGATAAAGGCCTCAGGAAACACCTTCTGTACACTGTGGAATACCAGTATCTACCGCGGAGAAGCATAAAGAACATACAGTAAGCCTGAATTATCAGAAAAGAAAATGCCATGACTTTGTACTGCCTGCGTGAGCAGGTGAGCTATGGTATTTCAGTTACAATCCATTGAGACACTGTAATAAACATACTGATAAGAATACTAGTAGTTAGAAATATATAGTACTGCACTCTAATAAGCAACACAACTAATGGGCTTTGTCTCACTGGAGCTTTAAATGTAATGCCTTCAATGCCCACCTATTCAATATATGTTTACTTGAACTTTAGATACTTCAAGTGGCATGAAGGTTTGGTACAGTGGGAGTAGATACTATTCGTTTCAGGCATTTGTTCATTTGTGTGTATATGTGGTGGTAGTGCTTAGAGCAGTGGTCCCCAAACTTTGGAGTGCTCCCCCTTCGGGGCGTGGAAAAACACTTGGGGGGGCACACAGCAGACCCTGGGCCAGCCCTCAAATCGGGGGGGAGAGCACCACCCAGCTCCACTCTGCCCCCAGCCCAGCTCCAACCCCAGCTCTGCCTTCATTCCCTCTCCCCTCCGAGGCCAGCTCTGCATCTAGCCCCAGCTCCTCTCCCATGCCCAGTTCTACCCCCAGCTCCACCTTCAGACAAAACTCCTCTACTGAAGAAGACTTGGTTGTGTAGTAATCAAGGGGGAGGGGGCCACAAACAGATTCCATTACTGGTTGGGGGAAAGGGGGTTGACAGGAAAAGTTTGGGCATCACTGGCTTAGAGGCACCAGCCAAGACTGGGGCTCCATTGTGTTAGTCGTTGTACGAGCGAGACAGAACCTGTCTCACTTCACACTGCATTCACTTCAAAACCAGAGCAGGAAGGATTTGTGCTGGGGACCAATGTTTTGCAAGATGGTATTGTGTACCCTGCTCTATGCCCTCTACATGGGACATGTAGTCAGTGACTTGAGTTTGAGAATCCAGTAATGATAATTTCCCTACCCTTGGCCTATTCACAAACCAATCTTCATCTTCCCATAGAGAAAGCCCATATAGAACTCTGCTCTGGTAAGCAATAAGATAAGGAGTGTCTTCCTTCTGTCTCTGCTTCCTGACCTCCAGGTGCTGTGGAAGCACTGCAAGTTGCCTCTTAATAAGCCTGCACAGGAAGCCAGAAGATTTCACCCTGATGTGTTTGGAAAATGAAAAGAGAGTAGTTAATGAATACCATGCTAGCATTTCTTTAAAAAAAAAAAAAAAAAGTGGGCAGCAATTCTTCCTTTTGATAAGGGCCAAGTTCTTCCCTAGGTTTCATATGTAAGGCTTGCATTGACTTCCTATCGAATATGTTCATGTATTTGAGAACATAAATCTGTCCTAGCAGCTTCCTTTTCATTTGCCAGAAGTATCACACTGTCAGCCACTTCAAAGAGATTAAGATTTCAGAGCTTCTTTCAGTTTCATAATTCCTGCTGTGAAACTTTCTTTCAGAAAGTAATCTGCACTGTATGTGACTAGTCAGTATAACATTTTCTAGTTGCAAACCTTATTGCTGGAGGTGGTTGTGGTGCAGCAGGTTTTAATCTCCTATTAGAACAAAGTAATCACTCACTTTCCTAAATGGAAGAGATTGTTAGAGAGGGTGCCTCTTGGCTATTTAAAAATATCATTTCTTTATTTCAGTTTTAAAGCACCTAGAGAGCTGATCGCTAGTTTATATGCAGGCCTTGCTCTTGTCTTCAAACACAGATAAAAAGCCATATATCTTATATATAAAATAACGTGCATGCTTGAGTCTGATTTAATTATCCTAGTATTTCAATGTTTTCATATTGATGATTACCTTGAAAGCAAATAAGAATACCTTGTGTCTATTCAAGGTCATGACCTGTCCAATTATTATCCATTTGGGGGACAACGAATGGAGAAATTATAATGCTTTAAAACATGTTCGTAATATATTATAAATTTTTAGAAATTAGCTTATTATTATTATTATGTTTTAGACAAAAAGGTGTACACTTTTAGTAGTGAGGTTATTTAGCCATTGGAACAGTTTACTAACACTGCTGTGCTTGAAGTCTTTAAATCAAGATTAGAAGTCTGCCATAAAGATCTACTGTAGTTGTACCATGAGTTTAATTCAGGAATAATTAGATGAAATTCTGTGCCCTTTGTTATCATAATGGTCCCTTTTGAACTTAAAATCTGTGAAATTACGAACTGAGAAATCAAACATGGTTTTGCCCAATTATAGACAGTGTGTGTAGAAAGATTAGCTGACTTACACAACAGTCTGCAATAGATGGCATTCTACTGGAAAACCCAAATGAAATCTTGTTTTTAATTGGTTACTTAAAATTAACTGTACATTTGAAAATTATGAATATAAGCCATTCTTCCTTTGCCCAAGTGCTCATGGAAGGTAAATGTTGCTAGTTACAAATGTTGTAAAGCTCATCACAGTGGAATGATTAACATTTGATACTTTTCATGGCTCCTGTTATGTTAGTTGGGGATTGGTCCTGCTTTGAGCAGGGGGTTGGACTAGATGACCTCTTGAGGTCCCTTCCAACCCTGATATTCTATGATTCTATGAATGTTACTTTAAAAATGTCACATCTTTTGCAAATCTAAAAGCAAAGACCATGTTTTGAAACATGGGATGAAATCCTGGCTCCACTGAAGTCAATGAGAGGTTTGCCATTGATTTCACTCTCACAATCCTCTAAAATGAGGATTTTACTCATTAATTGATTCATTACTGCTAGAATGCTGTGAAGTTTTGAAACATTTTGTAAGCCTTTGAACAGGAATTGAAGCATATAGTAAATTAATGTATAGAAAACTAAAGATGATATGCTATATGCACATTTGAGTGCAAAATGTATTTACTGACTCCTGTCACCAGTGATTTTATGAGGACACTTCAACCACCTCAGATATTGTCATAGAAAATTTTGCTGGTTTTTGTGATATAAGGAGGGATCATTGTGAGTGTGAGCATAGTAAGGGGCTTCTAGACTTGAAAGCTTAAATCTTGTCCTAGACACACACATTTATTGTGTGTCATACATATCAAGGTTAATACTGTGGAAACATCTGTGAGAATCTGTGTGGCCAATTTAGGTCAGCCAAGCTCATTATCTAAGTTTGGCTTGTTACCCAGACAAGGTGGATAACGTGCCTAGTCTTGTAAGAAGTGTTATTGGGTCTTCAATGACCATGATCAGCCAGGATGTTTGTTTTCAGTTTCACCCGAAGAGGGTGCCAGTATAGGACATTTGTTCAATACTGACTTGGAGTGAAGATTCCCAGCTACTGAATTTCCTTTTTATATGACACCAGCAGGATCTACAGGGGGCAGCTGGAATGCAACACAGTCGAGTGCCCTACAAATCATACCCCTTTAGGGCACTTTACACCATGTGAACAAGCCCTAGTTGACCTAAGGGATGCCCCATCCAGATCTTGACCCAACCTAACCCTGCTCCGCTAAGATCACAGCATAAGGTTTGGTTGCAGATGTCTTCTAAATGGGAAGTATGGCTAGACAAGCAACTCTAGCCTGGGATTTCTCTGACACTGTCACTGATGGAAAGTATTACTTACCTTTAGCTAAGTCTGCATTCATATCAGATAGTTAAAACAGTCCCCCTGTTCATTCACTTGGAATAATTAATTAACTCAAATGTTTCAGCTGTGACTGTGTCATTATCCATTGCTGTGTATGTTCAGAGATTACTGTTGTTGGTCAACTAAATATATGCAGCACTGGGATTACAGAGGGCTCACAACTTTTGGCTCCAAAATGTCAGGTTTCTCCCCAGGGGAAAATGGAGTGGCTCCAGTAGTTCATTCAGTACAAAATGGGCAAATGTGGTAACCTGAATTTGTCACAGCTGAAGTTTGTGGCCCTGATTCAGGAAAGCATCTCTGTTCCAGAACAGCTCTTAAGCAGGTGCTTAACAAAAATATATAACCTGAAACTTTAGAACATGAGCTAACCTAGTAAACTAATGTCTTTATATGATTTTGAAATGATGTAAATTTCAATTAAATCAGAATGTAATAACCATAGTACAATAATTTTTTTAAAAACTGACCAAAAAAAAAACCCGGGGAAGGTGCAATAACTAGTGGTGGAATCTAGCTGCAAAATGTAAATCCAGACTCTGAAATCCTAAACATGTAGGGCTGTTTCAATTTGAGGTTCGGTTCAGCCCAGTTATAGAGATAGAAAATAGCTGCAGAATTAGGGTTTGGATTCTGAATGGTCTGTTCCCCAGGTTTGGGGGTAAGCTGATGTTTAGGGTTGGGCTCACCTCTAGCGGTAGCAGTGGTATATAAATGAACTGCTGTAGTATTTATTTTATCATTTTTTTTGTGAACTGTCTTTCTCTTAACTTGCATTCAAAAGTCTAAACTAAAGTGTTTATTACATTTAAAATAAAATAATTTTGAATTATTGATGGTGCATTTGATGTTTATTTGCTATATTGAGCTGTTCTGTAAACACCTGACTTCAGAGATTTGTGTACTTGCAGTGAAAGCAGTGACTATATGCAAAAGTCAAGTACACTGTATTGTTAGTTATTATATTCTAAGGACACATGGAGATGAATTCAGTATGTTTCACAAGAGAGTTGCTTAAGGCTGATTTGTTTCTTGTGACATGCACAAAAATCCCCCTGATGCAGAATATGTTCTTCATGATGACATTTGAAAGAGGACTGTGACACTGAATCAACTTGTGATTTGTTGTTACTGCTGTACGGCATTTTTATAAAATGTATTTGTGCATGCTTGGAAGCTGCATTCAGAGGTGATCAAAGCATATTCACTAGAGAATGTTTTAATGGAAAAAAATATTTTCATTTATTCAGAAAAGCTGCCCCAGGGAACATCTATAATGGGAGGGCGGGGCGGGGGGGCGAGAATCTCTGGAAAGGATGCCTCTCTCAAATTAGGATGGAAAAGGAAGCTCAGTATAGAATGCACTGAATATATTTGTAATGGTTGTACATTCCCAAACTTAGCTCCAGTAATTCTGAGTTACTTTAAATGTGGATTCAAACCAAGCCTCAGGAACAGGACAGTCCTGAATTCTGAAGATGTTCAGAATCTACAGTTTCTACATCTAGATCCAGGTTCAAATTTCAGGCTACTCTCTCTATATAATATGCCAAGCTAAAACCCTGGATTCAGCCTGTGAACTCTGGGGAGCCTTCAAAATCCAGATCTAATATTTCATCTCAAAAGCTTGCAAAATGATTTACAAACATTAACAAACCAATGCAGTCTTCCAGCAATAGAGATCAGGAGGCCTACAATATCTGATTGAAAGTAAAGAAGGGTTGTAGCATAAATGAGTTGGAATTTGTCCAGGAGACCATTGCTGCTGTGGAAAGTGTCATGGAATCTTTAGAGACCACAGTAAAGTAAGGACTTGTTAATTATTTTGTCCAAAAACCAGAACTTCCAGTAGGATAGTTACCACTAACATTGCGTTGTGATACTCATAATGAAAATAGCACAGTTACACTTCTGTTGTGCCTATCAACAGTGGGTCTCAAAGGATTTGTACAAACATTAATTAATGAAACCTTACAATGCCCCAGAAGTATTAATCTCCCCCATTTTAGACAGGGTGACTAGTGCATAATGATTAATTAACTGGTCCCAGATCACACAGCAAGACAGCGGCTTTGCTGGGAATAGAACCCACATCTCCTGACTCCCTGCCCTGTTCTCTACATACTAGACATATTCTCTTCACCTATTAGTTCAATACGCGGTTGGGGGAAGAACATAATATGCTGCAGCATGTGGGTATTCCATTAAGGTCTCCCATTCAAGTATTGATTCAAATCGACCTTGCTGAGGTTGGGATCAAGGTTGGTCCTGATTATTTGCTGGTCATGTTTTCTTAACATATTAACTTAATACTTTTGATATTTGCATCCAACATAGACACATGAAGCAAATTCATTTCTGGTGAAAGGCCATTGCCAATGATAAATCTAGTCTACAGAGTCTGTTTTTAGTTTTAAAATTAAAAGCAACAGGGGCAGAATTTTAAGTGGGATTACTTCCCTCTCTTTGAGTTAAATCTAGGTAAATAAGTCATTCTCCTAAAATGAGAAATGCTAGTGGTAGATATTGGCAACAATGCAGTCACAAATACAAATTGATGTTTCTCTGCCCACCACTATATGCTGAATATGAAACCCCAAGTTGATCAATCTATTGTTATTCTGCCTCTCACACCCCACCCTTTTTTTTGGCATACCAATAAAAGCTAAGGTTCTGAAGTTTGTTGTCAATTCTGCAGGACATAAGGAGATTTGCGGTAGAAACAGACCTTACGTAGACAGAAAATGCAACCATCATAATTTCCAAGTGACCCATAGGTCCTTCAGAATAGTTGAGTCCCTAATCTATCTGTAACAGAGCACAAAGACCCTGAGTTAGGGTATGTCTACACTGCAAGAAAAAACTTGAGGTTGGTCCATGCCAGCTGGCTTGGGCAAAGGGACTGTTTAATTGTGGTGTAGACATTCAGCCTTAGTCTGGAGCCCAGATTCTAGGATCTTGTGAGCTCTGCGAGCCCAAGTCAGCTGGCACAGACCAGCCACGGATGTCTAAGTGCAGTGTAGATATGCCCTTTATGTCTAAACTCAAACCCTGTCTGAGATTCGGCTTCACTGCATTTAATATAAAAACACAATATCCACCCCATCTTAAGCTTTTTGCCTTAACCGTGGCTCTTTCTAGGGTGTCCTGAGCCTAGGGTAGCCGAGCAGATGAGCCTGGTATTCCTATACTGGGTCTAAAGCTGCAACCCTGCAGTCCTGCTAGAGCCAATACTTGACTGGAGAAAAAATGCTTATGGAAGTGTTGCTTCTCAATGAAAGCAATTGTGATCATAATCAAAGAGCAACACATCAGTTCCAGATAACAGATTCTGAGCAATTTCATTTAGCATCAGAAATTTAGCTCACAAATACCATACCTAAAATGAGTAGTTATTAAAATCAAATACTGTATTTTAGCGTTTTTACTCTAGAAATTCCATTCACAGTTAATTCTTTTCAGGCCCTACCATTATCAACTATCTATATAAATTCTATCATCATAATTTGAGTGCCTCACAAAGATTAATGTATGTATCCTCACAATAACCTTATGTGGTTAATTTTATTTAACAGGTGGGAAACTGAGGCCCTGATACAAAGTCCTTTGACTTCGGTAAACCCATAGAGATTAAGGCTCTGATTGACTTCAGTGGGATCTGTGCTTTGAATAGAAATGGGATTGCTCACATGTTTTAAGTGAATCATGTGTTTAAGTGCTTTGCTGAATCAAGGTTTAAGTGTTGAAGATCACCCAAAAAGTTCATGGCAGAATCAGGAATTCAGCCCAAATTTCTTGCATCCCAGTTCACCACAAAATTATCCTTCCTCAAAACACAAGATCCAAAAGATGCCTTTTAATTTTACTTTGCAGTGTAGTTGTACCCACTTTGGTCCCAGGATATTGGTCCAATAAAAGATATTACCTCAACCACCTTGTGTCTCTATTAATTTTAGTGAAATTTGATTTCATTGTTGAGCATTAACACAGTCAGTCAGTTTAGCACAAAGCCATGAAGAAGTCTGAATTAGAAGATAATTTAATTGGCAAACTAAGCCAACAGATCACATGTAACCTTCATAGAATTAAGGGCCTGCTTGTCTTTCATATGTTCTTTATTCAAAATGTTTAATTAAACAGTGGAATATCATCAAGCAGCAGTTACATCAATCCCATTTACTAAATTGTGGATAAACCTGATGGATTAGTCTTTTACATTTCACCTTAGTGATCCTGGATCAAATAACTCATAGATCAGAATACTCCAAAGTTAACATTTGGTAAAATATGCAACAATGTCATTTAACTTGACTTTTAAAGGCTTGTTGAATAAATGTATAAAGTGCCACACTTCTTTTGTATGCCATGCACATCTAATGACTGGTTCAATTTGGCCACTAGGACACTCCAAAGTGAACATGAATTGGTCTCTCTAAAACAAGATGCGAACAAATGTTCCCTATAAGACAGTGTTCTTGTAGCGTGTCATCCATTTATTGTAAAGCCACAAGTAAAATGAAATGGTGATGAAAAAGGAATATTGCTTTAACAGTATTTATTTAGCTTCCTGCCAAAGAACAGAAAATCTCAGAAAATAGTTTTTCATCTGTGCAAGGTACAAAATGTATAGTGCCTAGAGATCCAATAGTGTCATTGAAATAAAACTGTATACCAGATTCTCGGCAAACAGCGGCTTTATTAGATGAAGATGGTAATCCCTGTGTAGTTAATGTTGCAACCAAGTTCCACGGTAATCCCTGACTGTATTAGTATTTATTAAATTTTGCTTATGAAAATCAGTTTGCTCTGAAAACTAAACTTTTTTGCAAAGTTTAAAGAAAATTGGTTAACATTTTTTGAGCTATAGGATACTGAAATATTGTTTCAATTTGAAATGTCTTAATGTTTCCTTGAGTCCCTTTAGCTACAAAATATATCATTACTTACCCTTCACATTTCCCTCATAGTTAAATCTCCTAGAAATCTTGTGCATAGGTTATATTTTAAGAAAATAGGTATAACAATACCCGAAGTCTGAAGGTGCAAACAATTTGATGTTTATTGGGGTGAACTTCCAGCAAGCTTAAATACAAGTTCCTTTTCCTTATTTCCGAATCCCAACTTACTTCCTGTTTGCCCCTAATTTATATAGTAATATTCTTAGCTATACCTTAACCAATCATTCTACTAAAATTTAACTAACCAATCCTAACATATTGTAACATGATTATTTAACCAATTATATCCCACCACCTTAATTAGTTTACACCCAGCAAAATTAATTATACAGCAGACAGAAACAATCACAGAACCAGACAGAGATTATACAGACAAACAATAGGGAAATGGGGACTACAGTGATAGAACAACAAAGAAATGAGGATTTCACATCCCAGCTATTGATAAGTGAGTTCTTGCCAGACAGGATGCTATCAAACTAAGTTTCCTTTTACATCTTCTAGGCACTTCCCTTTCTCTGGAGGTGATAGGCATTATCAGGACAGGATTGTATTCCTAACAGCCCAATAGCAGCTTATTTCAATGGGACTAGTCTGGAATGTGAGGATGTGACCGTTCACTTCCCAGCTTATGGCTGCCTCTGCTGCTTAGCCAAAGGCCTTAGCCTAAGCACAGGGCCTCAGACTGTCACAGTAAGAGAAGGACCTTACACCGGCAGACAGTGATTTTGATTCTTTCTTTTATACCTCTATAACTAGCTAAGTGATAAGAATACACCTAAATTCTTAGAGTATAGGCCTTTACAACAGGCCTGAATATCTATATCCTAACACGGAGCATCTTGCAAATCAGGTGGAATCTTGACATCATGCCTTACTAGGGTGACCAGATAGCAACTGTGGGGAAAAATGGGACTGGGGGTGGGGGGTAATAGGCGCCTATACACAAAAAAAGTCCCAAAAAACAGGACTGTCCCTTTTAAAAATGGGACACCTGGTCACCCTATGCCTTACTGACGAGTCATGTTAAACAGCAGCAATGTTTAATAACTCCTGAATCTCAAAATGAATTCAGAAAGTGTTCCCACTTGTAACATAAAACCACATGCTGCTGATGTTGATCTTTCTGCTTTGATGTAAAGTAGCTGTTACGAATGATGTGTGTTGACTGTCAAAAGTGGTTTGTATGAGAGGAATCTGAATAAAGAAGCAGCCTCACTGATGAAATGAAGCCATTTAGATGGTACCTGTATGTGCGACAAACTTTCTTTGTTAGAGTCAAGGTGACTCACTGAAGCTAGAACTTTCAATGCAGAAAGATTCCAGAAAGGCAATGAAGATTCATCATTTTCTTTTGAGTTCAAAGGTGCATGTCATACTGCCTTTTCCTCCATTTCCCTACCTAATCCCTTTTTAATAACTATGGGCTTGATCTGTGTGAGTGGCTACACGAGGAGGAAAGGAAAGAGGATCTAAGTAACTGAGGACTACGTTTGTGCTTTGTCACAAAAGGAAGATTTGGGTATGTTGAACAGTCTTATCTAGTGGATAGGGCACTGGACTAGGGGTCAGGAGACTTGGATTCTAATGCCAGCCCTTCCACCTCTGATGTGACCTTGGGCAAGTCCCTTCACCTCTCTGCCCTCCCACCCTTTGTCTGTCTTGTCTACTTAGTCTCTGCCCTGAAGAGCTTACAGTCTATCTCAGGGGTAGGCAACCTATGGCATGCGTGCCAAAGGCATCACCACGCAAGCTGATTTCCAGTAGCACTCACGCTGCCCGGGTCCTGGCCACTGGTCCGGGGGATCTGCATTTTAATTTAATTTTAAATGAAGCTTCTTAAACATTTTAAAAACCTTATTTACTTTCCATACAACAATAGTTTAGTTATATATTATAGACTTATAGAAAGAGACCTTCTAAAACGTTAAAATGTATTACAGGCACGCAAAACCTTAAATTAGAGTGAATAAATGAAGACTCGGCACACCACTTCTGAAAGGTTGCTGACCCCTGGTCTATCTTTCACTATGCATTGTATTAGACATGCTGGCTGCCACTTCCCGCAGCTCCCATTGGCCGGGAATGACAAACTGCAGCCACTGGGAGCTGCGGGGGGGCCATGCCTGTGGACGGTCAGCATCAGCAAAATGTCTCGCAGCCCGCAATCAGATTACCCTGATGGGCTGAGGTTGCCCGCCACTGATTTACAAGTGGAGTGCCTATCTTTTATCTTTGTATGTGATCAAAGGATCAAAGACAACAACCTTCTCAGCCGCAGTGTGGCAGCCATGTGGGCCTAGTGAGGAAGGTGGATGAACTTGATGGAGTATTTGATGTTAGACTTTTGAAAGGAGATTCTGTACAAATAAGCTTGAGACAATGGTGAACCATATAGTGTACATACGCCCCATTCCTATCCCATTGCTTTATAAAATGGAAACTGAAAGAGAATGGAACAGATTGGCATTATCAAGAAAATGTCTGCGCTAACTGCATGGTGTGCCCCAATGGTACCCATTACAAAGCAAAATGGAAAGCATCTGTGTGGATTTAATGAATCAGTTGTAAGAGAAAACTATATCCTCCCAACACTGGATGACTTCCTCCCCAAACTGAAAGGAGCTACAATATTCTCCAAACTTGATTCCTTCAGTGAATTCTGGCAAATTCCATTAGAGTTCTAAACTGACTACATTTATCATATCCTTTGGGAGATTTTGCTTTCAAAGTTTACCTCTTGGGATTAACAGAAATTTTCAAAAAGAAAGGTGGCAGAACTGTTAACCAAAACAAATGGCGTTGTAGTTTTCATGGACGATATTTTTATATATAGGTTTTCGATAGAAGAACACAACAAAATTCTCAACAATGTCCTAAGCCTAATCAGTTGTGGAATGAAACTACGCAAGGAAAAGTATGTTTTCTGCCTACCCCAAATCAAGTTTTTGGGACAGATAATAAACAAAGATGGAATCAGTCCTAACCTTGAAAAAGTAAAAGCAATTTGAGAACTGACTGCACCAATGAATGTACCAGAATTGAGACTGGGAATGGTGAATTACCTTGGTAGGTACCTAGAAGACCTTTCTACAGTGACAAAACCACTGAATGAACTGTTAAAGTCCAACACATCTTGCTTATGGGTGCCAATTCAAGACAAAAAGATACAAGAAAATATTTCAACCACTTCAATCCTCAAGTACTTATGATGTGAACAAATCACACTGGTCAGTGTAGATGCAAGCATCTATGGCCTACATGGTGTATTGTTGCAACAACATGGCTCTGAATGGAACCCAGTTGCATTTTGCTCTTGCACACTCACAGAAGCAGAAGAACAATGTGCACAGATTAAACAGGAGTGCCTGGCAACCATATGGCATGTGAGAGCTTTTACAGATATCTGTGTGGACTGGATTCATTTACATTGATAACAAACCATAAAGTGCTTGTAACCCCCATCAACAGAAAAGACCTGAATCAAGCACCACTGAGAGGCCAATGTGTATTGCTAAGGTTAATGCAAATTAGCCCAATTTCTAAATATGTTTCTGAGAAAAATCTGGTGGTAGCAAACACACTGTCACTGAGCCCAGCATCATACTCAACTAACTGTTAGTTTGAATACGACAAAAAGGCCCTTTTAATGTCTTACAGGCCTCATTAATATTAAACAAAAATCTGCTTTCATTTATTGTTTGTGTGACACTTCTGCATGAAATAATTTCCTAAGGCAGTTTTTGGAGAAGTTTAGTTAATGACTTCCCTGAACTTGTATCAAATAATTACTCACCTTCCTCACATGTAGATCTATCCCAACTACTCCTTAATAGGTATTTGTCTTTAAAGTAATGTGAGTATGGTGACTTTTTTTCATTTGGGGGAGCAGTGGATCAGTTCTGGCTGCTTCTGGGAGCAGGCATGCCCTCTTGCAGCCCATCCTCACATCTCGCAGCAGCAGCCGGCAGAGGTTGCTATTTCAGTGTACAGGTCTCCAACATGCTGGATGTGCAGCTGCAATGTAGGGAGGAAGGAACCCTGAATGTGAAGCACTGATGTGCATTAATGAACACACCAGTCCTGTGGGCCAAAAAAGCATTGATTCAGTTAGCAAATACCCGATTGGCCAGTGGAGCGCTTTGGACAGGGTTAATTTTGAAGCTGGCAACCATAGAATCATAGAATGTCAGGGTTGGAAGGGACCCCTGAAGGTCATCTAGTCCAACCCCCTGCTCGAAGCAGGACCAATTCCCAGTTAAATCATCCCAGCCAGGGCTTTGTCAAGCCTGACCCTAAAAACCTCTAAGGAAGGAGATTCTACCACCTCCCTAGGTAACGCATTCCAGTGTTTCACCACCCTCTTAGTGAAAAAGTTTTTCCTAATATCCAATCTAAACCTCCCCCACTGCAACTTGAGACCATTACTCCTCGTTCTGTCATCTGCTACCATTGAGAACAGTCTAGAGCCATCCTCTTTGGAACCCCCTTTCAGGTAGTTGAAAGCAGCTATCAAATCCCCCCTCATTCTTCTCTTCTGCAGGCTAAACAATCCCAGTTCCCTCAGCCTCTCCTCATAAGTCATGTGTTCTAGACCCCTAATCATTTTTGTTGCCCTTCGCTGTACTCTCTCCAATTTATCCACATCCTTCTTGTAGTGTGGGGCCCAAAACTGGACGCAGTACTCCAGATGAGGCCTCACCAATGTCGAATAGAGGGGAACGATCACGTCCCTCGATCTGCTCGCTATGCCCCTACTTATACATCCCAAAATGCCATTGGCCTTCTTGGCAACAAGGGCACACTGCTGACTCATATCCAGCTTCTCGTCCACTGTCACCCCTAGGTCCCCCATGAGAACTGTACCTGTGGATCTTAAAGCAAAATGTGGCCTGATGCCATTGGCATTATGTACACCATTTTATACGTCAGTGTGTGTTATCATGGCTTTGCCCCTTTAGGCCTTATTTTTAAAAATTGTGTTTTTTGCATTGTACTGACTCATATATTTGGTTTCTAATCAGCACAAACAGAGTAACTACGTTAGATTCTAAGATGGAACTTTCAGCCCCTCAGATAATATAGTTAACTTTGTACTAGATGGAACTTTTAAATTAATTAAGATTTTGTTGTGATTTTTCTGAAATCCTAGGACAGAGAAATAACATCATTAAAAAATGATTGCTAGATTTGTCATCATTATTCAGGCTGCCCCCACCAGTATGAATTGTGAGATGCAGCCTTTCATTTTCAGTGGAGGGTTGAGGAATACAGGAAACAGTTGCAGTAATTGCCATCCACATAGCAATAAAATCCTACTGAATACATGGGCATGTTTGTATTACATGTTTTTAGATTGTCCCAGTGCATGTTTCATTATGAGGAAACCCTGTCGATATAGCAATAGCAACCTCTGTGTTAAGGCTGTTTAACACTTCTAATCTTTTTTTTAACTTAGGAAATGTACACACACACACACTGTATTAAAAGCACATTATGAAGGTTGAAAGTCAAACACTTCCACAAGTTAGGAAATGCTACAATTTAGGTTGACTGTGTGTTTAATTACATGATCTCATGCTGCTTTTTCCTTCAGTTTGCTGTGAAATTCATTGATGTTTCTAAGGCCGAAATAATTTTGTGCTGAAGAACCGCATTGCAAAAGCTAACAGAGATGTTAAATAATTTTGTATTCAGTGCACAGGTTGCATGCTGTGGAGTAAATAAGGTATGAGGGACCCTCCATTCTGTGTACTGATTGACGCAAGGGTCCTGTGGGACAAGGTGGATGAAAAATGATTTTTAAAAAAAAATTGGATTTGTCAATTTAAATTAAAAACATGTTCATTTTTAAATAAACTGATGTTAAGTCTAAATGTATTACTGTATATTAATATAATTTACATTAAGTACAGAAAATAATATTAAGCAGTACATGTTTGCTGCCAAGTTTTAAAGAAAATCAAATCACTGAGCTTGTGAAAGTTGCTGGCTATGCATCTGGAACCAGAGTTTGTTGGACTGCTAAACTGGCTTTTGACAGCAGTAACCTCTTTTGCTGGTGTAAAGAGATTTCTTCATTTTAGTTTATGCAGCTATGTCAGTTCAATGACTAGTTCATTTAAAGTTAAGAAATCAGTTAGGAATTGAAAAAGAGGAAAACTTGTTTTACTCTTCCAGCCTATGAATAAAAACCGAATGGGAGAGGATGAGATCTACAAGTTCTAAAATCTTGAAGAATATGGTGACCAGAAACTATGAGTTCAATTAATTAACTACAGATAATACTTCCTCTGTTTAATAAACCAGTTAATTTTCAGTGCAAAACTTTTGGTAAGCTTTTTTTTTCTTATGTATCCAGCACATTTAAGGTCGTTTTATTTAATAAAAAAGTGCCTTTTTAATTGTTTGAATTTCCATTGAAATAGAGATTGACACAAATCAAAATGAATCAAGATGAATTAAGAAATGCATCATTCACCATTTTCTAACATAATAAAATGTAAAAATTAAGAGTCTGAATAAATGTAAGTCAAGCTATATAATTGCTTAAATAAAGGTATATCGATTTAATGTATCCCCCAGTCAGTAAAAAGAAGAACCAAATTTAGTGTAAAGGCTGTATTTAGTTGCAAATCAATATGTTTTTATGGTTACCAACCAATGAAAGTCAACCTTTCTTTAGGAAAATAACTGAAGTGTACAAATGCAAAACACATTTAAGATCTATGATTTAAAAATCAAGGCTTTCTGCTTGCTGATTAGGAGCCTAAATACCTTTAAGGATCTAGGCCTAAGTGACTTGCCCAAGGTCACATAGAATCACTGAATGGTAGAACTGGAAGGGACCTTGAGAGGTTATCTAGTCTGGTCCCTTGAGCCCATGGCAATAATAGACCATCCCTGATGGATGTTTGTCTCACCTGCTCTTAAAAATTTCCAATCTTGGAGATTCCACAACCTCCCTAGGCAATTTATTCCAGTGCTTAACCACCCTGACAGGAAGTTTTTCCTAATGTCCAACCCTTGCTGCAATTTAAGCCTGTTGCTTCTTGTCCTATCCTCAGAGGTTAAGAAGATAAAATTTTCTCCCTCCTTCTTATAATAATCTTTTATGTACTTGAAAACTGTTATCATGTCCTCACTCAGTCTTCTCTTCTTCAGACTAAACAAAGTTTTCCAGTTTTTTCATACCTTCCGTCCTGGGTCACGTTTTCTAGATCTTCAGTTATTTTTGTTGCTGTTCTCTAGACTTTCTCCAATTTGTCCACATCTTTCCTGAAATGTGATGCCCAGAACTGTACAAAATACTCTAGTTGAGGCCTAATCAGAGCGGAATAGAGCGGAAGAATTACTTCTTGTGTCTTGCTTTCAACACTCCTGCTAATACATCCCAGAATAATGTTTGCTTTTTTTGCAATAGTGTTACACTGTTGACTCATATTTAGCTTGCAATCCACTATGACCCCCAGATCCCTTTCTGCAGTACTCCTTCCTAGGCAGTCATTTTCCGTTTTGTATGTGTGCAAATGATTGTTCCTTCCTAAAGGGAGTACTTTACATTTGTCCTTATTAAATTTCATCCTATTTACTTCAGACCATTTCTCCAGTTTGTCCAGATCATTTTGAATTTTAATCCTATCCTCCAAAGCACTTGTAACCCCTCCCAGCTTGGTATCATCCGCAAACTTTATCAGTGTACTCTTTATGCCGTTATCTAAATCATTAGTGAACATATTGAACTGAACCAGACCCAGAACTGATCCTTAAGGCCCCACTTGATATGCCCTTCCAGCTGGACTGTGAAGCACTGATAACTATGCTCTGGGAATGGTTTTCCAACTAGTTATGCACGCACCTTAGAGTAGCTCCATCTAGGTTGTACTTCCCTAGTTTGTTTATGAGAAGGTCATGTGAGACAGTATCAAAACCTTACTAAAGTTAAGATGTACCATATCTACTGCATCCCCCCTATTCTGAAGGCTTTTTATCCTGTCAAAACTATTAGGTTAGTTTGACACTATTTGTTCTTGACAAATGCATGCTAACTGTTACTTATCACCTTAATAATGTCTAGGTGTTTGTGAATTGATTGCTTAATTATTTGCTCCTTTATCATTTGGGGAACTGAAGTTAAGCTGATTGATCTGTAATTCCCCTGGTTGTCCTTATTTTCCCTTTTTATAGATTGGCACTATATTTGCCTTTTTCCAGTCCTCTGGAATCTCTCCCATCATCCATGACTTTTCGAAGATAATCGCTAAAGGCTCAGATATCTCCTCAGTCAGCTTCTTGAGTATTATAGGATGTCATTGGTAAAGTTGTACTTGAACCTGGCTGTCCAAAGTATGAGGCTACTTCCCTAACCACTCAACTGCCCTTCCCCTCTACCTGCACAGAGCTCCTTAATCAGGACATAAGAGACAGTGAATTTTCATGTCCTGTCTATTGTGTTATGCAATGCTCCTAAAGGTTTTTATGTCTCTGGCACCCAAAAGAATTCTAGAAACTTTTGTGAAGAAAGAAGAGGATGAGCTCCCTGATGAGCGTACAATCTCAGTGTAGATGTGAAGGTAAGAAACAGCATTACCAATGGAAGATAGCTTTAAATTGCAGATAGGACTCCACAGAAGATGGATAAGCACACATGGCTTGATGCAAAATCCATTGAAGTCAATAAGAGTCCTGTTGATTCAAAACCCATTGATATCCAATGTTCAAAGAGCTGCTCACATATTGTGGCGACAAGTGTGCTATAAAGACTCGATCTTGCTAAAGGCAGTGGGAGCTTGAGTATCAAATTCAATTGGATCAAGCCCTATTTGCCTAGACAAATAATGATAGATGCACCGAATCAGGATTTCTCCCAGTGGTGCTGACTGTGCCCCTTCCCAGCTAGCACCGACTTTTCTGGGACTGTGTTGTCTTTGTGCATGTACTCTTGTGTAGCAAAGAGGATGCCGGTGCCTTGAGCCATCGCAGTCTCCTCTCCAGGGGGCTTCTGCCTAGTTTCTAGGGTTTTAATCTAGCCTATTGTGCGTTGTAATAATTGTATTGATAGAACAATGATAAAAGCGATATTAATCAAAGAACTAGATGGTGCAATGCATTTTTATTGCTGGGTGATCTAGTTTTCGGCTTAGTCATTGATCTGTATTAAAATAATGATTATAAACTGATACCTAGATTACCAAGAATGTGTAATCTTTAAGCTACAGATCGTCCTGCCTCACTTTTCTCCATGGACTGTAACTATGGAGCAGGAATTATCAAGCTGTTTGTCTCAGAACTAATACCCTTCTTAAGGTATTTTCCATTGCAAACATTTCTGTTTTGAGGAATATTTGCAGGAAGTGGAGCTGAGGTCTTGCATTATCATATGCATTTTCCGTGAAATTATAGAAAACCAGGCTTTCAAAACAGCAGCATTTTTGCTGCATTGTTCATTCCATTTCTGAGCCCTTTGGGGTTTGGGTGATGTATTGTCTTTATTGGTCTATGACTGTTTCCCTGCCTGGAGAAAGAACAAAAACTGACAGAAAGAAGGGTATTCATCCAGGGCCAAAGTCCAGTTACATTAAATAAAATAGCCACCACTCAGAGATGAGGTTGGGAGTCAGCCAAAAGCATGATGTGACATTTTTTAAAAGTCTGTCCCTGTATCTGTCTTTCCATGATTTACAAAGGATGTAATTTTAACTTCCAGACTATTCACTTATAACTACTGTGAAGTGAGTGCTGGTCAGACTTGATTCAAACAGTACCAAACTAGCTCTAGATGGGAAGACATTTTTCCTTCAAGTGTGTGTATTGCTCTACCATTGGAGTAAAGTATCAGATACTGTGTATTTGCCTAAGTAAATTGCCTGTTTGACTATCTTGGCCCTTCCTGGATAATTCTGTTCCTGTAAGAAACAATCCTGCACTGGCAGGATGATGGACTAAATTAACCTAATAAGCCTTGTCCATCCCAAACCTCTCTGATATTCTGATCATTTTGTTTAATTTTAGCTGGTTTGGTTTACATCTCTGTTCCATTAAGACTGTTAATCTCTACTTTCTATGTGAGGTCACACTGTGAGGTATTAGAAGTGATATGAGACAAATTTGACTGACTTTTGTAATGTGAGAAAATGGGTCTGAGTCACGTGATGTCTTCTCTTAATTCCAGATCTCTTGGAGTTCCTCAGGTGGGTAGTCAGGTGTGATTGCTTAAGGACCAGAGTCTGACCTCATAAAACCCCACCAATTTCAATATAGTTGTAACTCAGTTTTGTCCCAATATCAGTGTGCCTAAGTGTGACCTCACAGTCATGTAAATCAGGAGTGATACCAATGAAGTGCATGGGGTTACAGCCTGTTTGACACTAGTGTAACTATGATCAGAATTATGTGCATTGTCGCTTCAGTGCATGCACAACTCCCAGTAGCATCTCCCAGTAGTGGGAGTTACATATATACAGGGGAGAAGTATGCATTTACATGTATTGCTCAGATGATGTGAGGAAATTTAAAAATAGTAAGTTGAGTGGATTTAAAATATGATTCATTAATAAAATACGAGCCTCACTTCCACAGTCTGCCCTAAGTTCAAGGTCTTTCAGTTGAAATATATTTGTGTATTCCTCTGGTATATATTTTAGTCCAGCGCGCATTTTTCTTGCTAAAAAATAGACATTATATTTTAGAAGTTGTAGAAGGGTTCGGCCAGATCTCGTCCCTCTCTGGGGCGGCAGGGAACCATACCGCCTCGCTACGTCCGTCTGGTTCTGCCGGGGAACTAGTCTGGCCGCGACTAAAGATCGAGACTAACATTAGCATTAATAACTACCCTATTCCTATATAGAATTCACTAGAAGTTAAAGTACAGGAAAGCCTACTTCACGCAGTGACGGGTAGAGCTGCTTGTGATCCTTGTGCCCTGGACTGCATCTTCTTCACCTCATTGCTCTTGTACAGCAGCCCTTAACCAACAAAAGTAAGTAGACATAGCTCAGCAGTCACTCTGTTCTCCAGTGTGAATGCTGATCATGGAGTTCCACTTCCTGCTATATCTTTGTGGGAGCAGGGGCAGAACTGGAGAAGGAGAAGTGGAGGGAAAGAGAGAGCGTGGCAAAGAGTGAGATGATAATGGAAAGACTGAGAGAGGGAAGAAAGAGAGAACACATGGGAATGACTAGGAAGTGGGAAGAGAAGGACGAAAGGGCAGAGACTTAACAGAGAAGGGAGAAGGGGAGGGGTAGAGAAGAATCAGAGCAAAAGTCTAAAGAGAAAATATTCCAAAGGCAAAATACTTTGGAGTAAATGATACTGAATAGAAACAGGCTGAGAAAATAAATTTACAGGGGAGGGGGGAAAAGACAGATGTGAAAGAAGTATTAAATGGGAAAATTAATTCTAAATGAACGAATAATTAGGCAGTAATTAGTAAATTAGTCTAATTGTTAAAGTATTCAGTGTGGAAAAATTAGACTGGAGCAAAAGAGATGCTGGAAAAGGGGGTGGGAGGGTGAGAAAGCAAAGAATAATAGTGACCAGTGGAGGGAAAGAAAAGGAACAGAAAGGGAAGGAACAACAAAGCCCAGGGAGACGTGGTAACTTAACGTTCTCTGTTTGAACTTGTGTGAAAATACATTCAATATGAAGGGCACTGAATATTTTCAGTGTCTTGCTTCAGTATTTATTTTTTAAGCAAATAAATACCATTTCCTTCCATTTTGATTCATATCTCCAAGGATACAAAGAAAACAAATTATAGGACAATCTAAAAATGTATGTCACATACATTGCAGCAGTGCCATCTTATCCAGCTCTCCCCTTGCAAAACCTACAGCGCTTTTCCAAGATCAGAAAGATTGAGTCCTGTGAGATTTCACCTTTGACGGAACAGGGCAATCATTAGCATCGCACAGTGAAGAGAGGTCTGGTTTTGTAAGAACCCTGAAAATCTCAGTGGATAGTACTCTTGCAAAGCTATCTCTGGGCACAAAGTACTGTATTAATTCTGGCCTTCTAAAAATGTCATGAGGTTTTCCTTAGTGATTACTGTAGGTCTCATTTATGGAAATCTACCTTTTAATAAAATTACTGATATTTTTTCTTGATCTGTTATTGGAAAGCGGCTTCTCCACTTTGACCATTTTAAAGAAACCGTCAAATATCTGTTCAGTAAAAGGGTGTACTTTAAGTATCGTAGCAACCCATGTATCATGTGGTACCAACGATATTGCTGCAATACAAAACCCATTATTAAAGGAACACAAACAATAACATGCAATATGAACTCCTGTCCCATCTCCATTGTTGTGGTGTGAAAAGTATTCTTTTTGGAGTTGATTTCTGATTAGACTTGATACCTTTTTTTTTTTTTTAAATATGCAGTGAACTTTTATTCATTGACAAAACTAAGTGGGATGATGGAAGAAGTGAAGTACTTGAAAAGTAGATGGTGTGTGTCTGTTGTGGGGTAGTTTTCAATGAAGTAGCCTCTCGCTAATCTGAACAATTGATAATCTGCATAAAGTTCTGTTGGTTTCTCTCCACCTTTCTGTAAAGATTTTATATTAAAGCTAGTGTCACTGTGAGAGTTCATTAAATTTCCTGATTTGTACAAATTTCATGTCAGCAGAATAAGCACATTACAAATAAAGTAATTGCAAACAACAACTATAACAACGAATGAAGACACTGTGGGATAATTTATACTTGGTTTTCACTGTTTGTTCAAATACACTTATGCACCTGCATTTACTTCAAAGCGTATAAGGGGTTTGCAAGAGTGGGGCCCTATTGTTAATTCTTAAAAATTAGTAATTCTTAATCAGTCTTTGAGTTTTAATGGAAATTAATTAAGCTCTAGTCAACGTCCACTTTGGCTTTAAATATTATTGCTTATGAAAAAATTAAGTGCACAGTGGTTCAAACAAATAGCAGCCCTATGTCTGGGATGTGGTTTAAGGGTCAATTCTGAGAGGTGATATATTGTGCCTTGTACTCCTATTGCAATCAATAGGAATTGCCTCAGCAACCCGCAGGAGGTGCTCGGCACTTGGCAGGATCAGACTCTCCACTGCTGAATCTCCTGCAAATCCCAAATTCCTTCCTCACAAGCCATTTCCATTGCCTTCAGATAAAACCTTCGTCTGACATGAGAACAATGCATATCCTTAATTCCATAGAATGTTCTGACCTTAACCAAAACCTGAAGCATTCAAGTGTCTATTTGAATAATAATAATAATTAATAATAGTATATGCCACATAATAAAACAGTATAATAAATAATAGCATATAATATAAATAATAAAATAGTATAATAAATAGTATATGCCCCATATTAATGTAGTAAATAATAAATAATAGTATATGCCACATATTAATGTAGACATTATTTCAAGTAACTGGTCTGCTGAATTGGAATTATTTTGGGGTGACTTCAGTGATAATATCCACAGTTTCTCAGTGGTGATTGGTTCATCTAATATTAATGTTTTGATTATTGACCTCAAAATTATTTTGTGTGTTGGGTATTCCTGTGTTGTTTGTTCTAAAAATATGATCATTCTGTCTAATCCAGTGGTTCTCAACTGTGGTCCACCGCTTGTTCAGGGAAAGTCCCTGGCGCGCTGGGCCGGTTTGTTTACCTGCCGTGTCCGCAGGTTCGGCCGATCTCGGCTCCCACTGGCCGCAGTTCGCCGCTCCGGCCAATGGGGGCTGCGGGAAGGGCAGCCAGCATGTCCCTCTGCCCCGCCACTTTCTGCAGCCCCCATTGTCCTGGAGTGGTGAACTGCGGCCAGTGGGAGCCGCAATCGGCCGAACCTGTGGATGCAGCAGGTAAACAAACTGGTCCGGCCCGTCAGAGGCTTTCCCTGAACAAGCGGTGGACCAGAGTTGAGAACCACTGGTCTAATCTATGGCATCTTTGTCTATCTCTAGCTACTTGTCTGTCCCATCTATCCAGATAGATAAAAACACGCACATCTGGTTAGTATATTCTTTGCCGGCATGACCTTCATGTTTCCATGAGATAGCTGATAAGTCAGGTGTGTACCTATGTATCTGTAAAGGAAAAGAAAGGAAGTTGTGCTACCTTTTAAAGCACACAATTCAGAAGGTATAAAAGGGGTTCAGAGACTGGTGATAAAATTGCAAGAGGTATAGAGAGATTTCCTTGTGGGAAGAGGTTGAAAAGAGCAGGTATATTTAGTTTACAAAAGGAAATGAGTGGACAAACTATAGAGAGAGACAAGGTGGGTGATACAATATCTTTTACTGGACAGAAATTGGTCCAATAAAAGATATTACTTCACCACCTTGTCTCTCTAATACCCAGGGACCAGTACAGCTACAAGAACACTACCTGGATGAAATATAGGTGTAAAAATAAATGATATTGTAGGAGGTAAATGAATCCTCCTAAAACATACAATAATAAAAGAAGAGGGGGATATTTAATAAAATTGAAAGATGGTAAATTCAAACCTAGTAAACTTTACACAATGTGCAATTAACCTATGGAACTCATTCCCACATGCTGTAATTGAGGCCAAACGCATAGTAGACTTTGAAAAGGATTTTACATGCATATAGAAAATGAAACAATCATTTTATTAGAAAGGATGAAAAAGGTCTTTTTTAATAAAAGACAGGATATAAATCCTCAAGGTTCAGAGAATAAACCAACCACTAGCTGACAAGCATTTGGAAGAAACTCTCCCTATTGGCTGGTTAATTTCATAATTGTCCTCTCTATGGTTTCCTATCCCTTCCTTTGCATACAGCTGACATTTTCCCCTGTTAAAGATCAAATATTGGATTAAACAGATCACTGGTCTTATCCAGTGTGGCAATTCCTATATTTCTATAAGGTATTTCAAGTGGAACCTTCATTCACTAGAAGGAATGGGACTAATTATGAACACAAAGCAAGTCTAAGGGGAAAATGGGAAAATATCATGTTCATAAAAATTGTAATGGGTGTACCACTGATGTATGGTTCTGGTAGTGCATAAAGTATGGATAAAAACAATGTAAGTACTGGATGTGTTTTGCTTAGCATAATGGATACACACATCCACCTAAGAGAAATGCTCGTCTGTTTCAGTAATCGTATAAAAGCTATTAATATAGCTCAATACTACTTAGAAGAGCATCTTTACATTTTGCATTCATTGTGCTCTGATCCTGGTAATGAATAGGAATATTCAGTGTGTTGGTGATTATATAAGCAAGCTCTGCTGAAATAATATCAATGAGTTTTTCTTATTTTATTTTGTTTGCACTAGCTATTAAATGTATGTACCTGAGCAATCTTATGGGTAATGACTTCTAAAAATGCAATATAGCTATAACTTTGCAACTTCATTCCAGAATAGCTTTCTGGGACAGGGAGTGTCTTTTGTTCTGTATTTTTACAGGGTCTAGTGCAATGGTGTCCCAGCCCATGACTCAGGCTTCTTGGGCTATGATAACATAATAATAATAATAGAGGATATCACTTCTTGGGGGAACAGGGAGCTCATTTACGTGAATTTATCACCTCGTTCTACCCTGAACATGTCTTAAAACCCAGGCTGTGGAGTAGCTCCCTTGTATGCTATTCTGAACTCTTCCTGAACAGGTCAGCTTAATTGACAGGCCATTTGGTCTTCTGTGGCATAGTCACAAAAAGGCTATTTGTTGTGCTAGACAAGATTATAAAAGATTAGAAGAAATCTGATTAAGATCAATAAGGTCTTGATCCTGCTCCTATTGAAGTCAAAACTTGCATTGACTTGAATGATGCAGGTTTTCAGATGGGATAAAACAGAGGTGTGATAATGCTATCTGGGATCATATCTGTACAAAAAAGGAGAAATTTTAATAATAATAAATAAAATAACACCTAGCTTTTACATAGCGCTTTTCATCACTATATCTGTATGTGCTTTACAAAAGAGATTAGTATCATTATCCCAATTTTACTGATGGGGAAATTGAGGTACAAAGGTGAAATTAATTGCCTAAGGTCACCCAGCAGGCCAGTGATAAAACTGGGAGAAGAACCACAATCTCCTGAGTCCCAGTCCAGTCCAGTACTCTGTCTACTTGCCCGCACTGGTCTGAAGTTAACCCACAACGTGTAAGGGTTCTGAGTCATATGTAGGGCCTTACCAAATTAATGGCTGTGAAAAACGCATCATGGCCCATGAAATCAGATTTCCCCCATGAAATCTACCTACCCCCACTGGAGGAAGCTCCAAGGCTGCTGTCTTCAGAGCCCAGCTCTGAAGGCAGTGCAGAAGTGAGGGTGGCAATCCCACAACCCTCCCCTACAACAGCTTTTCAACTCCCTACAATCCCTTTTGGATCAGGACCCCCATGGTTATAACACCCTGAAATTTCAGACGTAAAATCTGAAACCATGTAACTGACTAATATTAAAATGCTATGGCCATGAAATTGACTAAAATGGACTGTGAATTTGGTAATAATAATAATTAATCAATAATATATTAATCTGAGGTGAATCCTGGCTCTGTTGCAGGCAAAGGGAGTTTTGCCATTCACTGGAATGGGGCCAGGATTGCTTTACTATTAGCTACAGCCTCCCTGGGCTGTATTCTCCCACTTTAATATAAATTCATTAAATCTCTTTGGCCTTTTTCTATTAACTGTCTAATGGGATCAATGGTTAAATGAGATTGAGTTGCAAACTTGTCCCAGATCCTGTTCACTTTCTTTCATTAAATTACTTATTGATGAAATGCTGGGTTGAAAAGTACAAAGAAGTACATTCATTGCTAGTTTTTCATATGGAAAATATAGCCTGGTAATTCCAGAGAAGTCTATACAATTACAACACTAGTCATTCATGTGCTTTACCATTCTGCAAACTAGGTTGATGCTAGTTAAGATACATAGGCTGTTCAGCTAGATTTGGAAAGGTAATTGAGAGTAACATATCCTTGAGCTTGATATTATTTTAGAGGATTTTATGTGCAGTAGACGTTTAGTTTTTCTAGCATCTAAAATAAAGCAGAAATGTTTTTCTTTAGCATGAAAGTGCAGTGGATCAGATTAAGTAGACTTGGACTGATTTCTTGCTCTAGATTTCCATTTTTTTTTTCATTTGAACTTTTAAATAGTGAAAATACCACCAGGAAGTATTCTGCCTTTTTGTTTTAGGAAAAAGAAATCTGAGTGAACCTGATTTGTTCTGATGATAGCAAAGAATAGAAATTATTACATGAAAATCTGATTGTGTGTTATAAACAGCAATAGACGATAGGTCATTAAAATACTGTCAGTAAGTTTTTAAAATAATAATAAATTAATAAAATAAGATCTTGCTAGAAGAGCATAATATCTGACCCCTGGCCACATTGTCTTAAAGAAGTCACTGTGTAATATAAGCATGTGTTTGTGTGAGAAAGAATGTACTGGCTATTTCATGGGTGGTCATCAGAGGAAAATTCTGTTTCATAATTACAGCCTTTCTTCCTGATTCAGGATACACACATTTATAACGTAGGAAGCCACAATATGTTTTGTGGCAAATTTTCCAAAATAAGCAATTTTTTTGCTGTATTGATGCGGTTGCCAAAAAATCAAAAATATTCTTGCATCTGTTTTTTTGGCATCTCTTTGTAAGTCTAAGTATCATTCCTCTTTATTTAGCTCTTAGTAAGACTTTAACGAGAGAATTATAGTCCATTTGAGGCTACAAAACGGAATATGAACATTGATAAATTGGAGGGAGTCCAGCAAAGGATTGCAAAAATGATTGACAAGTTAGAGACATCCTATAAAAACAGGTGGAGAGAAAGGGCTATTTAGGATGTTAAGAAAGAGGTGGCACAGTTGGAACATGATAGTTTTAAATTCCTGGTGGGTAGACGTAATAATGCAGTCAAAGAAAGCAAGAGAAAAGGAAATGATGTGGAGACAAACCATCCCCCCCAATTTTTAGCTACTATTGAGAAACAATTCCTAACCATAAGGATCAATCAGATAATAGAGTCATCTACTGAGGAATGTTATTGAAGCGCCATCATTTAGGCCTTGAGTCTTCTGCCATTGAAATCAATAGCAAAATTCCCACTGACTTCATTGTTAGCAAGATTGGATTTTAGAGACCTGGGTTACCACATAGAGAAGTAGTGTAGCAGATGCTCTTGCACTGAACTAGATGGCTCAGAAGTATTGTGCCAGAGTCGTGAAAGATGGCTGGTAATTCTTCACCCAGGTAACATTCAGTGTAAGTTGGTTAGAAAGACTAAACAAAAAAATTGTCCTGAGGTCAGTGCTTGTAGGCTATATTAATTAAGTTCCCTGGGTTCAAATTAGGCTTTGGCTCATGAGTCTTAACTGTTTGACAGGAAGGCTATCCACTATACCAGTGCTACAGCCACTGAGGAAGTCATGTTCACATATGGGAAGAACACCTTAAAATAATTTGCATATGAATCAGAAAAGAAATACAGATATAGCATTTTGAAAAAGTCATATGGCTAATTGAAGCAGTTCTCTGAGCTCTGCATTACCTGGGAGCAGCCATAGCAGAACATAGACTCATTGACTTTAAGGTCATCGTGATCATCTCGTCTGACTTCCTGCACATTGTAGCTCACAGAAGTTCACCCACTCCTGAAATAAACCGTTAGGCTGAGTTACTGAAGTAACCTCAGGCTGAGTTACTGAAGTTCTCAAATCATGGTTTAAAGGCTTCAAGTTACAGAGAATTCACCATTTATACTAGTTTAAACTTGCAAATGATCCGTGCCCCATAATGCAGAGAAAGGCGAAACCCCCCCAGCATCTCAGCCAATCTGACTGGGTGCGGAATTTCCTTCTTGAACCCAAATACGGCAATCAGTTAGACACTGAGAATGTGGGCAAAACCCACCAGGCAAATACCTGGGAAAGAATTCTCTGTAGTAACTCAGAGCTCTCCTCATCTAGTGTCCCATCTCCAGCAGTTGGGAATTTTTGCGACTGGTAGTTGCCGATGCACCACACGCCCATCACACCATCTCATCCATAAACTTATCAAGCTCAGTCTTGAAGCCAGTTAGGTTTTTTTGCCCCCACTGCTCGCCTTGGCAGGCTTTTCCAGGAGTACTCATGTAGGTTATCACATGGTCTCTGCTTGTTCCTGACTATCATACACCAATAGAGGTAATTTCAGGGTATTGTTAGCTGTACAAGCTGTATACTATATTGCTTATTCCCTTTATGTAATAAATAGGAAAAAGCTGCTTCTCTCCTTGTGTTTGAAATGTGTGTTCAAGTACATCTGCCACTGCTTACACAGTCTAGAGCTCAGTGGTACATGACCAGGTACAACACTGTTGTTGATCCAAATGATGGATAATAGTGTGAAGATTACATACGTATATATCCACATAGAGGAATTGTATATACTCTCAGGGCAATTACCTCTGTGTGGATGTGTAAGAGTTCTAATACGATAACACAAATGTAACTGGGAAACACTCTTTTCTGTTGTATTCCCCAGATGCATTTCTGGCAAGGGAACACCATGGTAACATACCACAGTCTTACTGTTTTAGCAGCTTGTGCTGTATTGTAAAGAAACTAAATTTTTGTTCCATGGTGTGCCCACCAACTGTAGCAGTGCCATGTAACTGTGATCATTCAACCCACTTATCCATTACCATAGTAGTATATAAGAAAAGTTCTCATTAATATGATAGATAAGCCCAGATGTACTGAGCATTGAGTCTGACATTTAAAATACTTTTTTGGATTGTTGCCAGGGGTATTGGACACAAACTCATAGGGTATTTGCAACTCTTATTGAGAATGTGCAACTGTGTTATCTGTGAGTTGATTTCAGATTACTTTGGTGTGTGATTTTTCATCTTGTTTGGGGCTAGTTTAAAACTTACAAATGTATGTGTCCATTGTAAATGGTACAGTATCATACGTGACAAGCACTGGAATATGTTATGAACTATGAGTCCCACCTTCAAAGGGCGTTGCACATTCAGGCAATTTTATAATATTTTGTTAAAGCCAAGCTAAATTGATTCCCCATGACAGCAGTTTTAATGAGGCTCAATAAATAGTACAGTCTATAACCTCAGGCCAACTGCTGAGCAGAAGCCAAGAGCTATGCTACAGAATTAGTGAACCCATTACTGTGAAAGATGCTGGATCCTAGAGCAGCATGAGTCACCCATTGCACTAGAGATGTAGCTTTGGTAAATCTAAATGAATATCCAAGGTGACAGGTGACAACTTGGTGCAGAACTGACTTTCTTTGATTTGACACTGCCTTGATATGGTCTTAAGGCATTTAAATTACTAGCAACCATTTCTAGCTACCAAAGATTCTATTTCCTTGCAACCATTAACAGTGCTGTGTTGTGATTTCATATATGCATAAAAATTATTTTGTCTCTCTTCTTGCTTTTTATGGGCCTGAATTTGAGAAGTGCTGAGTGCCCACAACTCCCTTTGAGGACAATGGGAGATGCAGGTGTTCTGTACTTCTCAGGATGAGACCCCATTATTTTACCATCATAGTGTTGTTAAATTATTTTGCTAGGGAGGCAGTAGAAATGGCATTAGCTGCATTTTGATTTATCATACACATGAAGATCCCCCTGCCATTGATTACAACTTAGATCACTAGACTATTTGCTTTTTAACCTTTAAACATAAGTAGCAAATTAAATCTGATTTGTCACCAGTTCTAATCTGCAATTTTTCCCTGTCCCTTTTTTATTTAAAGAATCCCTTGTAAACAAATATCTTTTTTTAATTTGGTGATTCTAATGCTCTTGAATCAAAGGGACCAAAAAACAGGGGCTGCAGCCAGGTGCCGTGTTGGTACATACTAAGCCAGCTTTCCCATATCGTTCACCCACAGGTCCGCCGACAGGGGAGAAGGGGCGCAAAAGGGGCAATTGCCCAGAGGCCTGGGTGATTTAAAAGGGCCCGGGGGCACCTGGCTACCACTGCTGCTGCGGTAGCGGTGCAGCAGCTGGGCACCCTAGGCCCTTTTAAATTGCCTGGGTGGGCTGCAGGGCTCCTAGGCACGCGCGTGGTGGTACCGGCGGCGGCACGGGCAGCCAGGCAGGCATGTGGAAGCCCTGGCCATGCCGGAAGAGTGTGCCCAGCAGCACAGCCGGCAGCAGCTCGCTGGGCACCAGCCAGGGCAGGCGCAGCACCGCCCAAATATCAGGTGGACCTTTCTGGGGGCCTATTGACTGTTCTGTCCTGGGCCCCAGAATTGCTGTCGGTGGGCCTGTTCACCCAATATAGTTCATTGTGGGCCTGCGACATCCCTGCTGTTTCAGAATTCTGAGCAGAAATTGTGAGTTATGCTGAATTGTTCTGGGATACAAATAATTGTCTACTGGGAACTGAGATGAGACCACCAAATCCTTTCACTTCTGATCTTGCTTAGATTTAAAACTAGGGGTAAAAACTCCCAGCCTGGAGAATGAAGAAGAGGGCTAAAGTGGCTTTAATTCACCTTTGCATCTGCCCCATTCTGGGGGCCTGCTCTACAGAGACCTCCACACATGCCTTGTCTATAGGTCAAAGCACTCTCTGGACTGTCCTCAGCACTCCTGTCAAGGTTCCTCCCCCACTCTGAACTCTAGGGTACAGATGTGGGGACCTGCATGAAAACCTCCTAAGCTTGCTTTTACCAGCTTAGGTTAAAACTTCCCCAAGGTACAAATTAATTTTATCCTTTGTCCTTGGAATATCCACTGCCACCACCAAACTCTAACTGGGTTTACTGGGAGACACAGTTTGGACACATCTTTCCCCCCAAAATCCTCCCAACCCTTGCACTCCACTTCCTGGGAAAGGTTTGGTAAAAATCCTCACCAGTTTGCACAGGTGACCACAGACCCAAACCCTTGGATCTGAGAACAATGAAAAAGCATTCAGTTTTCTTACAAGAAGAATTTTAATAAAATAGAAGTAAATAGAAGTAAAGGAATCACCCCTGTAAAATCAGGATGGTAGATACCTTACAGGGTAATTAGATTCAAAACATAGAGAATCCCTCTAGGCAAAATCTTAAGATACAAAAAAGACACACGGACAGAAATAGTCATTCTATTCAGCACAATTCTTTTCTCAGCCATTTAAAGAAATCATAATCTAATGCATACCTAGCTAGATTACTTACTAAAAGTTCTAAGACTCCATTCCTGGTCTATCCCCGACAAAGACCAGCATATAGACAGACACACAGACCCTTTGTTTCTCTCCCTTCTCCCAGCTTTTGAAAGTATCATTTTGGTCAGGTGCCAGCGAGGTTACCTTTAGCTTCTTAACCCTTTACAGGTGAGAGGATTTTTCCTCTGGCCAGGAGGGATTTTAAAGGGGTTTACCCTTCCCTTTATATTTATGACAACTCCAGACTAAACAAACCCAATTTTTTTAATCTTCCTTCGTAACTCATGTTTTCTAGATCTTTAATCATTTTTGAGGCTCTTTTCTGGACTTTCTCCAATTTGTCCACGTATTTCCTGAAATGCGGCCCCAGAACTGGACACAATACTCCAGTTGAGGCCTAATCAGCGCAGAGCAGAGCGGAAGAATTACTTCTCATGTCTTGCTTACAACCCTCCTACTAATACATCCCAGAATGATGTTCACTTTTCTTGCAATAGTGTTACACTATTAACTCATATTTAGCTTATGGTCCACTATAACCCCCAGATCCCTTTCCGCAGAACTCCTTCCTAGGCAGCCATTTCCCATTTTGTATGTGTGCAAATGATTGTTCCTTCCTAAAGGGAGTACTTTGCATTTGTCCTTATTGAATTTCATCCTATTTACTTCAGACCATTTCTCCAGTTTGTCCAGATCATTTTGAATTTTAATCCTATCCTCCAAAGCACCTGCAACCCCTCCCAGCTTGGTATCATCCACAAACTTTACAAGTGTACTCTCTATACCATTAGCTAAATAATTGTTGAAGATATTGAACAGAACCGGACCCAGAACTGATCCCTGCGGGACCCCACTTGTTATGTCCTTCCAGCATGGCTGTGAAGCACTGATAACTACTCTCTGGGAATGGTTTTCCAACCAGTTTTGCACCCATCTTATAGTAGCTCCATCTAGGTTGCATTTCCCTAGTTTGTTTATGAGAAGGTCATGTGAAACAGTATCAAAAGCTTTACTAAAGTCAAGATATACCACGTCTACCACTTCCCCCCTATCCACAAGGGTTGTTATCCTGTCAAAGAAAGCTATCAGGTTGGTTTGACATGATTTGTTCTAGACAAATCCATGCTGAGTGTTCCTTGTCACCTTATTATCTTCTAGATATTTGCAAATTGATTGCTTAATTATTTGCTCCATTATCATTCCGGGTACAGAAGTTAAGGTGACTGATCTGTAATTCCCTGGGTTATCCTTATTTCCCTTTTTATAGATTGGCACTACATTTGCCCCTTTCAAATCTTCTGGAATCTCTCCCGTCTTCCGTGACTTTTAGAAGATAATCACTAATGGCTCAGATAAGTCTTCAGTCATTTTCTTGAGTATTCTAGGATGTATTTCATCAGGCCCACGCAACTTGAAGATACATAACTTGTCTAAGTAATTTTTAACTTGTTCTTTCCCTTTTGTAGCCTCTGATCCTACCCTATTTTCACTGGCATTTACTATGTTATATCTCTAATTGCTACTAACCTTTTTGGTGAAAACTGAAACAAAAAAGTCAATTAACACTTCTATCATTTCCACATTTTCTGCTGTTGTTTTTCCCCCCCAATGAGTATTGGGCCTACCCTATCCTTGGTCATTCTCTTGCTTCTAATGTATTTGTAGAATGTTTTCTTGTTATCCTTTATGTCTCAGCTTGTGTAATCTCACTTTGTTCCTTGGTCTTTCTAATTTTCTCCCTAGATACTTGTGTTATTTGTTTATATCCATTCTTTGTAATTTGACCTAGTTTCCACTTTTTGTAGAACTCTTTTTTTGAGTTTCAGATCATTGAAGATCTCCTGGTTAAGCCAGGGTGGTCTCTTGCCATACTTCGTAGATTTTCTACGCAGCTGGATAGTTTTCTCTTGTGCCCGTAATAATGTCTCTTTGAAAAACTGCCAACTCTTTTGAACTGTTTTTCCCTTTAGATTTGCCTTCCATGGGATCTTAACTATTAACGCCCTGAGTTTGCTAAAGTCTGCCTTCTTGAAATCCATTATCTTTATTGTGCTGTTTTCTCTCCTATCATTCCTTAGAATCATGAACTCTCACATTTCATGATCACTTTCACCTAAGGTGTCTTCCACTTTCAAATTCTCAACCAGTTCCTCTCTATTTGTCAAAATCAAATCTAGAACAGACTATCCCCTAGTAGCTTTCTCCACCTTCTGAAATAAAAAACTGTCTCATACATTCCAAGAATTTGTTGGATAATCTCTGCCTCTCGTATTATTTTCCTTGTCAGCTTTGAGCAAATAGGGAATTACTTTTTCTAAGATATAGTATGAAACTATTATTGATAACATCACAATGGTATTGCCCATGGTTTTTGGCTGTTAGTGTGGTTGGACATGCATCTTATGAACTTCTTACTTCCAGTAGTACTGCAAATGTGTAGTAGCCTGTTAAATTGTCTCTTTAGATAAACTTTTTACTAGTAGCATTTAAAGACTGTACTTACAGGTGCAACCCAAACGTTGTTATATACTCCTTTTAACTTCTTCATAATTACATTTCTAGTGTGATGATCAGCTTAATATCTAGACATCTGGGGTGGAACAGGTTTTGTTGGAGAATTTATTGGAAGTCTCAGAACACACTCTGTGCATGTTTTGTTGACTTGTGTCATAGATTCATAAGTTTTGAGGCCGAATGCATCTCAAGGATATTTTTGTCATTGCAATTTTTTTATTTTGATCATGTACAGGAGTCAGTTTTACATTTTATTGGGTAGGAGTTCATATTGAGTTTGTAGTCTTTATTGCTGTGTATTGATGTAAGGAGTTATGCCATAGTATGATTATGCACTTGTGTCTGATTTTACATAAAAGTTTATTTACCATTAAAGTCTCAATCCTTTGTTTCAGAGTAACAGCCGTGTTAGTCTGTATTCTCAAAAAGAAAAGGAGTACTTGTGGCACCTTAGAGACTAAATAAATTGGTTAGTCTCTAAGGTACCACAAGTACTCCTTTTCTTTTTGCGAATCCTTTGTTTGTACTTGCAGTCACCCATTGATAACTTTCATTTTTAGGTTGTCTTGTTGTGGTGTCTCATGCTGCCTACTGCCACATCTGTGGACATGATTGCCTGATCATTGCACTCTGCCAGGTCGCTGGAATAGCATTCGTACTGGCTTCACAAGAGATGTTTCATATTTTGAGGCTCTCTGCTGCAGTCAGAAGTGTTGGGGCCAGTAATGTAGCTCCACTTGAGCTTCGCATCTCCAGACCTGCCAACTCCAGCGCAGAATTGATTAAGACAACTCCATATAGTTTGGGGCTGATCTGTTCTGGATAGTAAGTTTGTTTGACTGGTGGGAGCCACAGTGCACAAGTTACTGGCTTGTTCTCTACTTTTATTTGCCATAACTTAATGCTTGTCTGATTGGGTGACAATATGAGGGGTTGATTGGTGGCAAGAAACCTTTGTCATGACTTCAGTCGACTCAGCTTTGGTGTTGTGTCCTATAGCAGATATCTTGGATCACTGCATTACCTTGTGTGCTTGACTCTACTAGCAAGTTCCCGGTGAACATCAGGAGGGGCAATACCTGCGAGGGTTTAGAGGCTGTTGACATGAGCGGTGTTAAGTACAGTCTAGCTTCTTTGTGTGAGGGCATCGTGCCGACACTGCACAAGCGTATTCAGCAGGGGAGCAGCCAGGTGCCAGTGCTGTTGATCTCAGATTGAATGGGTCTGCATCCCAGTTTGGTGTAACCAGCTTGCTGAGATTGTTGTTTTAACTGCTACGCTTTGGCTTTAGTTTTCTTGTTGTGGAAGTCCAGAATGCATATCAACATACTAGAACTTAGGGCAGTCTGTCGAGCCTCAACACAGGAACGGTATTTTATCTAAACAAGCAGGGGTGGGGGGAGATGAGATCTCTCTTTGAGTGAGGAGAGGCAGTCACCCTCTGGAATTGCTGCATCAGCCAATCTGTAACCCTATCAGCAGCATAATTACTTGGAGTGCAAAACTCCCTAACGGACAGTCTGAGCAGACATTTTTTCATCAGTCAGGAATGGGAGATTCACAGTTTGGGTTCTCAACAACATTTTCATCCAATGGGAAATGCCAGCCTGGGATCCATTTGCCCCATGGGCAAACAGGAAACTTCATATGTACTTCTCCAGAGCAGCCCTGGCCAAGGGCTCAATGGGAGATGCCCTCCTGATGTCATGGAAGGATCTCCTGGGGTATACCTTCTCTTCCATTCCATTGATACCACAAGTTATAAAGAAGATCCATCAAGATAGAGCTTGAGGCATCCTGATTGCTCCCAACTGGCGGAGACAATTCTGGTTTATGGATCTACTGAAACTAACAGTTTGACCACCCATGAACATCTCTCCATTGCCACCTGTCATAAATATAAAGGGAAGGGTAACAACCTTCCTGTATACAGTACTATAAAATCCCTCCTGGCCAGAGGCGCACAATCCTTTTACCTGTAAAGGGTTAAGAAGCTCAGGTAACCTGACTGGCACCTGACCAAAGGACCAATAAGGGGACAAGATACTTTCAAATCTGGGGGTGCGGGGGAGGGGGAAAGGTTTTGGTCTGTCTGTTCTGTGTGCTTGCTGGAGAGAGATCAAGAAAGTAAGCAACCCAACTCCATTAGAATTAGTAAGTACTAGAAAGGGAAAGCGTTAGCTTATTTTTGTTTTGGCTTGTGATTTCCTCTGTGACTGGATCCACTACTGCTGTCGCAGACGTTGGCATGGGGTCCGGTTCCACCACCTCAGTTTGAGTCTCTGGTAACACAGACTGGGTCCTTGTAGAAGGCTCAGGAATGGAGCTAGTTGTGAAGATTTGCTTAGCCTGGCTGTGGGTGACCATCCCCACCCTCTTGGCTAGCTTCACGTGGTTGGCCAAGTCTTCCCCCAGCAGCATGGGAATGGGATAATCATCATAGGCTGCAAAAGTCCACATTCCTGACCAGCCCTTGTACTGGACAGGCAACTTAGCTGTAGGCAAGTTTAAAGAGTTTTTGACATGAAGGGTTGAATTGTCACTTGAGTCTCTGGGTTGATGAATTTGGGGTCCACTAAGGACTGGTGGATAGCTGACACTTGTGCTCCAGTGTCCGTTCACGTGACAACCGTCTTCTCGCCCACACTCATGGTTTCCCTTCGCTCTGAGGGTATCTGGGAGGCATCTGGCCCTGGGGACCTTTGGTGTGATTGTGGTGTAATGAACTGCAATTTGTTGGGGTTCTTGGGGTAGTTGGCCTTTACATGCCCCACCTCATTACATTTAAAACATCGCCCAGCTGACTGGTCACTGGGGCGAGGTGCGTTGCTGGAGAATGGTGTGGTGGGACAATAAGATGGCTGGGGTTTTCCTTGGGATGTGCGTGGGGCCTTGGGTTGCCCCCAACGATAGAGTTTTGTTTCGGGTTGCCCTTCTGATATTCGCTCCAACTGCTACTAGTTCTTTTCTTTTCTGTCACCTCGACCCTTTTGGCTCCAATCTCCCCTGCCTCAATTACAGTTTTGGGCTTCCGATCAAGGATTTACCTTTCTATTTCCTCAGGAACACCCTCTAAGAACTGCTCCATTTGCATTAGGAAGAGATTTAACACTTGCTTCCAGAGATTTAACACTTGCTCCCGATATCCAGGCATCCCAATGTTTCACAATGTGGTAGGCGTGTCAGATAAATGACACATCTGGTTTCCACCTTAGGGCTCTGAACTGCTGACGGGCCTACTTGGGTGTTAGCTCCATTCGAATCCTGGCCTTGTCTTTAAAAAGTTTGTAGCTGTTCATGGATGCCTTAGGCATTTCAGCTGCCACCTCTGCTAAGGGTCCACTGAGCTGCGGCCTCAGCTCCACCATATACTGATCTGTAGAGATGCTGTACCCAAGGCAGGCTCTTTCAAAATTTTCTAAGAAGGCATCTGTATCATCACCTACCTTGTAGGTGGGAAATTTCCTTGAGTGGGGAGTGGTATCCGGAGAAGGATTGGTAAGGTTAGCTGGTAAATTCAGCTTAGCCTTTTCCAGATCTAAGCGCTTCAGTGCTAACTCCATCTCCAAGCGGTGCTTCTCCACCTCCACCTCCAAGCGTTGCTTCTCCGCCTCTGCCTCCAAGAGTTTCGCCTCTTTCCTCTCCTCTGCTTCCAACTCCAAGAGTTTTAAGGCCATGTGTCTGTCATGTTCTTTTTGTCTCTCTTCAGCTTCAAATTTAGCTAATTCTAGTTTCTGTTGGACCTTGTTTTTTGCCATCCTAGCTTCTGCTTGCCAAGCTTACCTGAGAGCTAAAAAAAAAAATTCACCCTGCTTGTGAATTTCCTGGCTGTAGCTAACACCTTTGTTAAAAAAAAACCAAACACCTCTGCCTCCAGACAAAGAGAGAGAAAAGGAAAAAAAAAGAAAACCTCTCCAGCTGTTCTCAGCTCCTGCTTTCCCCAAGCAGCTAAAAGAAGAAAAAATATTCCTAAGGTTTGTGCTTCTGATTCAAATGATCTCTGGTTCAAAATGATCCCACCACTCTGCCACCATGTCAGGGTTCCCTCCCCACTCTGAACTCTAGGGTACAGACATGGGGCCCTGCATGAAAGACCCCCTAAACTTGTTTTTACCAGCTTAGGTTAAAAACTCCCAAGGCACAAATTCTCCCCTGTACCTTGCATTAGGTAACACTGTCACCACCAAGTGATTTAGACAAACTCAGGGAAAGGGCGCACACACACACACACATATTTATAAATATATTGTGATGTTCTTTGTGGAATAAATCTGCAAGCATGTGTTATTAATGATGTTGCCAGGGTAGAAAGATTGAATATTCCGACACTACTAAAGATAGTTGGACTATGCAATTTTGTATCTGTATTGATAAAAGAAGCAAATTGTTTTTGCAATCTGTGGTGCTAGTAATCAAATCAATGATCAGGTGCTTGATAATCAGAATTACTATTCTATAAAGTGTTGCAAAATGCAGTTGTGTTCAAATTAGTTGAAACAATAGTAAAGAATAATATTTCAGACACAGAGAAGAACATAAATTGTTGGGCAAAAGTCAACATGGTTTCTGTAAAGGGAGATCATGTCTTCCTAATCTATTAGAGTTCTTTGAAGAGGTCAACAAACATGTGGCCAAAGGGGATCCAGAGGACATAGTGTACTTAGATTTTCAGAAAGCCTTTGACAAGGTTCCTCACCAAAGGCTCTTACATAAATTAAGTTGTCATGGGATAAGAGGGAAGATCCTTTCATTGACTGAAAACTGATTAAAAGACAGGAAACAAAGGGTAGGAATAAATGGCAAATTTTCAGAATGGAGAGGGGTAACTAGTGGTGTTCCCCAAGGGTCAGTCCTAGGACCAATCCTATTCAACTTACTCATAAATGATCTGGAGAAAGGGGTAAACAGTGAGGTGGCAAAGTTTGCAGATGATACTAAACTGCTCAAGATAGTTAAGACCAAAGCAGACTGTGAAGAACTTCAAAAAGATCTCAGAAAACTAAGTGACTGGGCAACAAAATGGCAAATGAAATTTAATGTGGATAATTGTAAAGTAATGCACGTTGGAAAAAATAACCCCAACTATACATACAATATGATGCGGGTTAATTTAGCTATAACTAATCAGGAAAGAAATCTTGGAGTCATCGTGGATAGTTCTCTGAACATGTCCACGCAGTGTGCAGCAGCAGTCAAAAAAGCAAACAGGATGTTAGGAATCATTAAAAAAGGGATAGAGAATAAGATGGAGAATATCTTATTGCCCTTATATAAATCCATGGTACGCCCACATCTTGAATATTGCATACAGATGTAGTCTCCTCATCTCAAAAAAGGTATACTGGCATTAGAAAAGGTTCTGGGAAGGGCAACTAAAATGATTAGCGGTTTGGAATGGGTCCCATATGACTAGAGATTAAAGAGACTAGGACTTTTCATCTTGGAAAAGAGGAGACTAAGGGGGGATATGATAGAGGTATATAAAATCATGAGTGGTGTGGAGAAAGTGAATAAGGAAAAGTTATTTACTTGTTCCCGTAATATAAGAACTAGGGGCCACCAAATGAAATTAATGGGCATCAGGTTTAAAACAAATAAAAGGAAGTTCTTCTTCACTCAGCGCACAGTCAACCTGTGGAACTCCTTGCCTGAGGAGATTGTGAAGGCTAGGACTATAACAGGGTTTAAAAGAGAACTAGATAAATTCATGGATGTTAAGTCCATTAATGGCTATTAGCCAGAATGGGTAAGGAATGGTGTCCCTAGCCTCTGTCAGAGGGTGGAGATGGAGGCAGGAGAGAGATCACTTGATCATTCCCTGTTAGGTTCACTCCCTCTGGGGCACCTGGCATTGGTCACTGTCGGCAGACAGGATACTGTGCTGGATGGAAAAGCAGACTTTGACTCCCTCTGGGAACCGATGGACAGGATCCCCTGGAAGAATAACAGGAGCGGGAAAGGAGTCCAGGAGAGCTGGCTGTATTTTAAAAAAAACTTATTGAGGTTACAGGGACAAACCATCCCAATGTGTGGAAAGAATAGTAAATATGGCAGGCGACCAGCTTGGCTTAACAGTGAAATCCTTGCTGATCTTAAACACAAGAAGTGGAAGATTGGACAAATGACCAGGGATGAGTATAAAAATATTGCTCGGGCATGTAGGAGTGAAATCAGGAAGGCTAAATCACACCTGGAGTTGCAGCTAGCGAGAGATGTTAAGAGGAACAAGAAGGGTTTCTTCAGGTATGTTGGCAACAAGAAGAAAGCCAAGGAAAGTGTGGGCCCCTTACTGAATGAGGGAGGCAACCTAATGACAGAGGATGTGGAAAAAGCTAATGTACTCAATGCTTTTTTTGCCTTTGTCTCCATGAACAAGGTCAGCTCCCAGACTACTGCCCTGGGCAGCACAGCATGGGGAGGAGGTGGCCAGCCCTCTGTGAAGAAACAAGTGGTTCAGGACTATTTAGAAAAGCTGGACGTGCACAAGTCCATGGGGCCGGATGCGTTGCATCCGAGAGTGCTAAAGGAATTGGCGGTTGTGATTGCAGAGCCATTGGCCATTATCTCTGAAAACTCATGGCGATCGGGGGAAGTCCCAGAAGACTGGAAAAAGGCTAATGTAGTGCCCATCTTTAAAAAAGGGAAGAAGGAGGATCCTGGGAACTACAGGCTAGTCAGCCTCACCTCAGTTCCCGGAAAAATCATGGAGCAAGTCCTCAAGGAATCAATTCTGAAGCACTTAGAGGAGAGGAAAGTGATCAGGAACAGTCAGGATGGATTCACCAAGGGGAAGTCATGCCTGACTAATCTAATTGCCTTCTATGATGAGATAACTGGTTCTGTGGATGAAGGGAAAGCAGTGGACGTGTTATTCCTTGACTTTAGCAAAGTTTTTGACATGGTCTCCCACAGTATTCTTGTCAGCAAGTTAAAGAAGTATGGGCTGGATGGATGCACTAAAAGGCGGGTAGAAAGTTGGCTAGATTGTCAGGCTCAACAGGTAGTGATCAATGGCTCCATGTCTAGTTGGCAGCCGGTATCTAGCGAAGTGCCCCAAGGGTCGGTCCTGGGGCTGGTTTTGTTCAATATCTTCATTAATGATCTGGAGGATGGTGTGGATTGCACCCTCAGCAAGTTTGCGGATGACACTAAACTGGGAGGAGTGGTAGATACTCTGGAGGGTAGGGATACGATACAGAGGGACCTAGACAAATTGGAGGATTGGGCCAAAAGAAATCTGATGGGGTTCAACAAGGACAAGTGCAGAGTCCTGCAGTTAGGACGGAAGAATCCAATGCACCACTACAGACTAGGGACCGAATGGCTAGGCAGCAGTTCTGCAGAGAAGGACCTAGGGGTGACAGTGGACGAGAAGCTGGATATGAGTCAACAGTGTGCCCTTGTTGCCAAGAAGGCCAATGGCATTTTGGGATGTATAAGTAGGGGCATTGCCAGCAGATCGAGGGACGTGATCGTTCCCTCTATTCGACATTGTGTGAGGCCTCATCTGGAGTACTGTGTTTAGTTTTGGGCCCCACACTACAAGAAGGATGTGAAAAAATTGGAGAGAGTCCAGCGAAGGGCAACAAAAATGATTAGGGGTCTGGAACACATGACTTATGAGGAGAGGCTGAGGGAACTGCGATTGTTTAGTCTACAGAAGAGAAGAATGAGGGGGGATTTGATAGCTGTTTTTAACTACCTGAAAGGTGGATCCAAAGAGGATGGATCTGGACTATTCTCAGTGATAGCAGATGACAGGACAAGGAGTAATGGTCTCAAGTTGCAGTGGGGGAGATTTAGGTTGGATATTAGGAAAAACTTTTTCACTAGGGGGGTGGTGAAACACTGGAATGCGTTACCTAGGGAGGTGGTGGAATCCCCTTCCTTAGAAGTTTTTAAGGTCAGGCTTGACAAAGCCCTGGCTGGGATGATTTAGTTGGGGATTGGTCCTGCTCTGGGCAGGGGGTTGGACTAGATGACCTCCAGAGGTCCCTTCCACCTCTGATATTCTATGATTCTATGGACCTTTGGTCTGACCCAGTATGGCCGTTCTTATATCAAGAATTTCACCTTGGAACAGCTTTGCTTTCTTACTAGTTGTTATCTTCTAGAAAGGCAGAGCCATTATGACTAGGGTTACTACATCTCCTAAAGAGTTCAAAACATGTATGATGCAGAGCCAAGGACTGTTATGATGTATTAGTTGTTGAATTTATAGTGACATGCACAGTATAGATACCCGGATGGTTTAAAAAAATCATTTTTTCCCAAGAAGGTAATTGCATTGGGAGCAAGATGTTCATACTTTAACTGAGTTTTTGGAATTAAAATAATGTTCCTGCTAAGGGTTTTTGTTTTTGTTTTCCTGCACTTGCATTTTTAGTACATTTTGGTTTTGTTTTTTTTAAAGGAATGTAAATACACAAAAAGCCTGGAACGTATTTTTGTGTCTGTGGCTAACTCAGCCATTGTATTAAGGAAATCTGTAACACAATTTTTTGACTTTAAGAGTAGGATAAGATGCAAATTGCAGTTCCTCCTGCATCTAATAACTTTATTGCATCGTGATTTCAACCATAAAGGATTCAGTCTTTTGCGGGAGGGGGAGCGGGGGGAGTCTCTTTCTAATGGTTTAAAACAGTGAATTTACTTCATTCTCTGGACTGCTGAAAGACAAACAAGAGAGGAGGTAGCTGAGTGAGAATACGAAAAGGGAGATTGAACTGAATGGGCATTAGCTGTTGTCTAGAAAAACTAGGATAGTCACTAGCAGAGGGGAAGATTTCTAAACAAACAAACAAACACACAAATCAAATTAAATTAAATTAGACACTCAGCAAGATAATGTGGTTGTAAATAGAAGAGTGCAGTCTGGACTTCAGAGTGCCTGAATGGTAGGTAACAAGGTAACAAGTGAAGATTCATCCCTCATTAAAAGCATCCTCTGAGATATAGAGTGGACATTGAAGAAACTATGTGAGTCCAATGTGGGAAATGTTCTTTTATCTAGATGAAAACAGAAGGAATATCTACCTTGTATGGCAGACAAGCTGGGTTTCCTTTCGGAGGGAGGGACTCTGAAAGCAACTGAAATTACTAGGCAAAACTGGGGAAGACATAATAGGTGCCATATAAAGGATGACATCAGAATTTGAGATTGCAGATGGGATAGTTATGGAAGAATGTGAAAACTAAGGAAAAGGGAGAAGAGTAGAGGGGGAATGTCTATGGAGTCATGTACCTAGTAACAACAATAGGCGTTATGCCTTTTATTAATATTGCCCTCCCGGCTGCTGTACCTCATGCCTGGACTAGGGACAATGTAGAATGGCCCACAAAATTAGGATGCCCCCGTCTCTCCTGTGCCAAGCAGATCTTGGATAATGAAGAGAATCTGACCCAAAATGTATTTAAAGTGAGTATATATAAATGTAAGAAAAACTAGTGTTACTAAATGACAGTGCTTATGACTTAGAAGGCATAACTAAAACCTGGTGGGATGGTGCTCATAACTTGAATGTCAATATAGATCTCTATATATGGGTAAATTATCAGAATGATAACAAATACTTAGCAAGATTCAAAGGGGGTTATGCGGATACCAAGAATATCCAGAGATACAACAGTTAATGCTTAACAAATTCTGGAAGGGATATTAAACCTCATGCTTCAGGGTTTAAACCAGTCTCTAACTACTGGGGATTATGATGAGCCCTAATGGGAGGAGGTGTGAGCAGATTACCCCACATCTGTCTAAAGTGAGGTTTCTACCCCCTTTCTTGAGGCACCTGGTGCTGGTTATTGTCCGAGATGAGATATTGGACTACATGGACAATGGGTCTGATCCAGTCTGGCAGTTCCTGTGTTTTTAGAATTTCCGTGCAAAACTCTGTAATTTCTCTGAAAAAGAACATAAGACTGGCAGAGTTACAGAGTAGGAGAACACAGAATGAATAATAAATCAGGTTTCCATAATGCATTTTCATTCACTATCTCGCAAAATCTTACTTGCAAAGTAATTTGGATTGTCTTGGGTATAAATGCTGCCCATTGTAGACTGAGAACTGACTTCAGGACTGTGAACAGAGTAATAATGAACAGTGTACTGGGCTGGCGGGAGGTGTCAATGAGATACCGGGGCTTTTAGTTCCAATCTTATCTGCCATCTTTCTTCAAGATACAGAAAGGAATCTCTGCTGCTTCCATCTCCCCCTCCCTGGAACTCTGAAATCTCTCTGTTTTGGGATCCCCAGGAGTAGAGGGAAGGGACGATGTGCAGATGCCCTGTGGAGAACTGGCCTGGTCTGCACCAACGATTGGAGAGGTGTGAGGTAATAGAAAGCCACTTATGTCCTTTATGCTCCCACTTTCCAAGCGGCAGAGGTTAGGCATGCCTGAGGATCTAGTACCAGTGAATTAACTTATTATCTGTTTTAGGTACTTAGGAGACCCCCATTACCATAGTATCTTAGCACCTCACAATGTTTAACATATGTCTTCAGAACACCCCTGTGAGGTAGAGAAGTGCTGTTATTCCCATTTTACAGATGGGAGACTGAGGTACAGAGAGACAAGTGATTTGGCTGAGGTCACACAAGGGGTCTGTGGTAGAGCAGGGAATTGAACCCAGGTTGTCTGGCATGAGTTTCAGGCTATGCCCTTAGCTGCTGGACCATCCTTCTTCCTAGCTTATTAGAAAACAAAGTATCTCTTAAATAAGGACAGGGAAAGTATTGTCCTTTTAAGCCCACTTTAAAATGTGAATGGATGCAGCTATCTGAATGATCTCCCGTGAAAATGAAAAATTTATTGCTGTTCTTTGTAGGTGGGTGCACTCGTACCAAATAAAAGTTTGCAGTTTCAAATTGCTGTCATGCTGATGTCTGTAGCTTTTTCTGACATAGCAGGCTGCCAACATAAGCATGAAATTGATGTGATAAACATGCACATCTGCACTTGCTATTTCATTTGTAGGATTTATTTTTGACACATTTCATTGCTCTCTGAGTGATAACAATGGCAATTAATCCTTAAAACGGAGGAAAATACCTACAGCTTCCCCACAATTGGAGTGTGGAATAAGAATCTCATTCTGAGAGTTTCAGAAGCCATATTTTGCTCAAGACACCTGGTATATGTAATAGTATTAGGCTAAGATTTTCAAAGCCACCCAGAAGCCTAATTCTCATTAAAATTAATGGAAGAAGGGCATCCATACCTTAAGCAGTTTTGAAAACATGATGAGCCCTACATGTTTCCTAGATGTAGAGAGATTCTGGGTAAGGCTGGTCAGAAATAGTATTTTGTGTCCCCTCCTCCTCTGCTCCTCAAATAAACCTTCATTTTTTCTGAACTTTTCAGAGATTTTTTTATTTTTCATTTAAATGAAAAATTCAAAACGATGTTTAGATTTCAGTATTTTGGTTTATGTGGATGTTTTTCATTTCTTTCTCTTGTCCTCCTCTCACTTTTTTCCAGTCGAAAAGGGAGGGGGGAAACCAATAAAAAATAATTTTGAATGTATGAAAAAAATTTTTGCTACAGTGTTCCACAAAAATATTCATATGGCCATAAAGCCATTTTAAAAGAAGATTTCCCCACCGTCCAAAAAAAATTCAACAAAATCCAATTTAGGGACATTTTATAAGAAGGGAATAAGGAGCTGTTTTATTTGCAAATATAGCCAAGGAAACAGGCCTGGGTGCACAAAAGGTGTTAGGCACCTAAGTCCCAGCTTTGAGACCACCGCAGTGCATAAAAGTCCTGTTGAACCCTGTAGATGCCTAAACTTACTTGGTGATAGGATTGCCAGCGTTCTAATCGCAGAAAACTGAACACCCTTGCCCTGCCCCTTTTTTGAGGCCCCGCCCCTGCTGACTCCACACCTCTCCCCCGCCTCCTGTCGCTCACTCTCCCCCACCCTCGCTCACTTTCACCTGCTGGGGCAGGGGGTTGGGTGCGGGAGGGGGTGAGGGTTCTGGCTGGGGGAACGGGCTCTGGGGTGAGCCAGGGATGAGGGGTTTGGGTGCAAGAGGGGTTCTGGGCTGGGGGGTGGGGCCGCAGGGTTCAGAGTGTGGGTGGGGGCTCCGGGTTGGGGCAGCGGATTGGGGTGTGGGAGGCGGAAGGGGTGAGGGTTCTGGGGTGGGGCCGAGAGATTCGGAGTGTGGGAGGGGCTGGGGCAGAGGGTTGGGCTGTGGGAGGGGGTATGGGCTCTGGGCTGGGGCCAGAAATTAGGGGTTCAGGGTATAGGGGGGGCTCCGGGTTGGGCAGGGGGTTAAGTGCAGGAGGGGGTGTGGGGTGTGGACTCCGGGAGGGAGTTGGGGTGCAGGAGGGAGTGCGGGGTATCGACTACGGGAGGGAGTTTAGGTGTGTGGAGGGGTGAGGGGTGCAGGCTCCAGATGGCACTTATCTCAGGCGGCTCCTAGGAAGTGGCCTCACGTCTCTCCGGCTCCTAGGTGGGCCAGGGAGTTCTGTGCACCCACAGACAGCGCCCTCGCAGCTCTCATTGGCTATGGCTCCCAGTCAATGGGAGCTGCGGAGCCGGTGCTCGGGGCGGGGGCGGTGCGTGGAGCCCCCCGGCCGTGCCTCTGTCTAGGAGTCGGAGAAAAATGCCAGCCATTTCCCTGGAGCTGGGCACAGAGCCTGCCTGCCAACTAGACTTTTAACGACCCAGTCAGTAGTGCTGACCAGAGCCGCCAGGGTGCCTTTTCGATTGGGTGTTCCAGTCAAAAACCGGACATGTGGCAACCTTACTTAGTGACTAAGTTTCTGCTGTAAAAGTTCCTGCCTCTGAGCATGTGCACTGCTGCTTCCTTCTTAGCATCTGGCTGCCTATCTCCCACCTAAGCTCCAGAGTGATTCACAAACTTAGGGAAGACAGTGTCTTGCCACTTAAGTGGCATGTAGGACCTGATGTGGTAGGTGCTTTTGAGCACGCCTACTGGATTGGGCCCCTTTGGCGAATTCACACAAAACATCCTGAGGGGCAGGGGAGAGGAGTACCTCCCTCTTAACTTTTAGCCCACTGGTTAGGGTACTCTCCTTGAAAAAGGGAGACCCCCCCTCCACCCAGGGGAAGGGATAGCTCAGTGGTTTGAGCATTGGCCTGCTAAACGTAGGGTTGTGAGTTCAATCCTTGAGGGGGGCCATTTAGGGATCTGGGGATCATCGGATGAAGTGAGCTGCAGCTCAAGAAAGCTTATGCTCAAATAAATTGGTTAGTCTCTAAGGTGCCACAAGTACTCCTTTTCTTTTTGCGAATACAGACTAAAAAGGCTGTTATTCTGAAACCTACTACAAGTCAGCTGCACTTGTGATGTTGCCTGGAGACTGTCTCTGCTGCAGTCCCTGCTTCCAGACTGGTTCTGCTGTAGGCCCTGATTTCAGACACCAGGCATTAGTATTGGGCTGAGACTCCTAAAGGAGGGGCTTGCCTACATTCAGTTTGTGATCAACGCTGTTCCGGGGTGGTGTGTGCATAAATAACACAAGTTACACTAAGAATATACCCAAACTCCTTATCACTGTTTTTTTTCCCTCCACTGGGAAGCTGATTTGCAAGGCCCCCAACATCTGGTACCGCTCTGCAAAAGGGCATGCTAATAATTAGGATAGCATACAACAGTTCTTTGGTGTTTTCCTCCCGCCAACCCCACTTCTTTTCCCATTCTTCATGCGCCTTGCATATAATTAAATGTATGTTTTCTTTATTGTTTTTAAAGGCCTACAGTTTTCCGTTCAGTTGACTTTTCTGTAATTTTTATCCTTGTCACCACTTAAAGATTTTCTGGAAAGTATTGAACTCTATTTTGTATAAACAAACACATTTTCTCAGTTGGTATTGTGGGCTAATAAAAAAGAGTAGAAAAAGTTAATTCTTCTTTGAGTGCTTGGTCATGTCGATTCCATTCTAGGTGTGTGAGCGCCCATGTGCACAGCCGTCAGAGACTTTTGACTTAGTGGTACCCGTAGGGCTGCCTATGGTGCCCTCTGGAATGCCACGCTCCTGGCACGGTATATCAGATGCCACCGGCCCTGCACCCTCTCATTTCCTTCTTACCACCCATGGTGGTCAGTCGGAGTGCCTTCCTTGCTCGTCAAGGACTTGCGGTTACTTCCTTTGGGCTTTGTGCCTTTCAGCTTTGCATATAGTTATCTTTAGTGTTAAGTACATGTTAATTGTGGTAGTTAGTGTTAGTAATTAGGTCCCAGTGGGACTTTGCCCTTGGCAGGGCATGCCCCAGTCTCCGGGCTTTAAGCCCTGCAACTCTTATAAAAGGGCCTATGCCTGTTAGTGACCCCCCCCACAGCAGCTGTCTCAAGTGCCTGGGGGAAGCGCACGTTAAAGAGCGGTGCCGCATTTGTAAGAACTTTAGGCCTCACACGCAGAAGAAGAGAGACATCAGGCTTAGAGCCCTGCTTATGGAGTCCGCCCTCTGCCCCACACCTCGGCATCGGCGCAAAAATGTGGCACTGGGATCCTCCTGGCACCACTCCACCTCACCAGTGCCGAAGAGAAGGGGCAAGAAGCACAGTTCCCCGGCACCAACAAAAAAGGTCCAATCGGCTGTGAGCAAGGAGCCGGACCCGAGCTGCCTGCCTACACCAGAGCCCCGTGGTCGGCCCTCCCCGGTTGGGACCATCAGCCCAACAAAAGGTCCTCCTTTGACCCCTGCGAGCAGGACTGGACCTACTCCCCTGCTGGCACCAACGCCTTTGAAGGCCCAGGCCTCGACAGCCCCTCTGTGGTCTCCGGAAGGGGGCTCCTCTGCTACCCCAGGCCACTTCAGCCCATCACCTCGGCCTCAGAGGTGGGACTGGGCGTCGGAGCTAACATCGGTGGCAGCTGGACAGTGGAAGCCAGGTCAGTGGCCTGCTCAGTGGCAGTGTTGGAACGCATGGGGGGTTTCAGTGATGGTGATGCCCCCCTCGGTCCATTCATCAGCCACTGCCACAGAACAGCAGCTGCTGGCACCGGGCCTGATACCGGAGGAACACCCAGTGGCCTAAGTTCAAGAGACTGTGCTTACCCACAACCCATCCTCCCCAGTGGAAAAGGAGAAACTGGGCCCCCCTGCGCCCATACAGTGCTCCTCGTCCTCCCCCGATGAGGCGGTCGCGGGCCCATCCAGCACTAGCCCACCTGATAACTTTAAGGAGTACTTGTGGCACCTTAGAGACTAACCAATTTATTTGAGCATAAGCTTTCGTGAGCTACAGCTCACTTCATCGGATGCATAGCATAGCATAGCGTAGCATAGCATCCGATGAAGTGAGCTGTAGCTCACAAAAACTTATGCTCAAATAAATTGGTTAGTCTCTAAGGTGCCACAAGTACTCCTTTTCTTTTTGCGAATACAGACTAACACGGCTGTTACTCTGAAACCTGTCTTTAAGGACTACTAGGACTTGCTTCGGTGAGTAGCTGACAACCTGGGCTTGAAAGTGGAGGAGATGGCTGAACAGGAAGACATTCTGTTTAATGTCCTGTCAGCCTCGACCCCTGCCCATTTAGCGCAGCTGGTGCACGAAGGAGTCCTTAAAATTGCCATGGCCATTTGGCAGACGCCCTCCTCCATCTCTCCCACCTCAAAACGAACCGAGAAAAAGTACTTTGTTCCAGCGAAAAGTTTTGAATATCTGTATATGCACCTGTCCCCTGGCTCGCTGGTGGTTTCAGCAGCCAATGAAAAGGAAAAGCAGGTGCACTCTAGTTCCACCCCAAAAAACAAGGAGGCCAAGCGGCTGGACTTGTTCGGAAGAAAAAATTATTCAACGGCGAGTCTATAGTTTCGGGTGGCAAACCCCTGCCTCCTGGGCCGCTATAACTTTAATTTATGGGACACTCTCCATAAATTTAAAGAGTCCCTCCCACAGGAAGCAGGCCCAGGAGTTTGGCGCACTGGTGCAGGAGGGCACGTCGGCAGCCCGCTGCATCCTGCAAGTGGCATGTCTTGAAATAAAGCAATAAATAAATAAAATAAATTGTACAGTGTTTTCCATTCCACTCTTCATGGGAATGGCATGACTTTGCAAAAACAGTAGCATAAATGGGAAGTTTTGCCAGAGTATAGCTACAAATAAAACAATTTCCCATTCTTCTTTATGAATGTGAGCCTACTGTAAAAATCCTATCTGCACGGTGCAACATTCTGACTTTGAGTGGGCAGCAAAAAAGCATGTAGAAAGGAAATACCCAGACAGCTGAAACTTAGATTCTTAACCAGAACCGTCAAACCTAGGGAGGCTTTCTGCATGTCTTTATTTTATTTTATTTTATTTTATTTATTCTATTCTTGAATGTAATTAATTACTCACTTGTCCATCAGTCTTTACTAGCAACCCCCTATTGTCCTGAGTACAGTTTCCACCCTAAGTAACATCTTCTGTATCAAATTTATATTGCTTACCAGAGCACTTTTCCCACTACATATACTAGATGCAAAGGGATAAACCTGCTCCTCCACCGGGTGGACTCAGAATTCCATGAGACTGATCTCTTCATGTTTGCCCATATGCCTCCTCCCAAGCAGTCTCTGCTGTGGAACTTTATTCTTCCCAAAATATTGTTCCCATGGCACCTTCCCAAACTAATGCTGCAATATTACTACAGTGTGCCTGGGGATTTCTTACACTGTTGCCATTATTTCTCTCCAGAAGAAATTCTATCTCTGTAGAGGACTCCAGATAAAACAATGCATGCAAGCATTGAAATTAACAACCTGCTAGAAGATCATTAGAAAGTTGATTAGGACTAGGACTAGCACTTCATGGGTGCTCTCATGACTCAAGTGAAAACACGATTGTGCCATAGATCACCTAGAAGCCAGCTGCACAGTCCTCTGCTTCTGTGGCTTTTCTATTTAGTTCCTGGGTCTTTTTTTCATTAGAAGATATTTGACCCTGATTTATAGATAGATAGATAGATAAGACATGTAAAATACAAATATATGTGTGAGAGGTTCTAAGATGGAAAGGGACAGAGCTGGGGTTCAGATCCAGATTCTAAGAAGGAAAAGGATACAGAATTGAGAGTGGCTGCCATACCCCCCTGCCTAGAGAGAGAATGTGGAAGTGTCACCCACACATGTGCAGTGTGGTACTCTAGTTAATGGACACACGTAGGTATTGATGAAACATCTACAGCTAACAGACCTGGATCTCTTAGGAGTGGTCTTTGTAGTGCTAAGTTAGCTTAGAAACCAGAACAGTACAACCTCCTACTGTGGTTACAATTTATATCGGTGCAAAAGTGCTTCTCTTGGTATCTGTGTGTGTGTGTGTATATATCTACCAACAGAAACACCTTTATATTGATGTAACACCAGTGGGTTGTATCACTTCAACTATATTGGTTTCAAACTGAGACAATTATAGCAGTACGAAAACTGCCTGCATCTTAGCTCTTTCCCGGGCTCTTAGATCCATCAGTGTTGGGTAGAGCTTTGTGGAGGATGACATCGGCTTCTGAAACAGGTACCTGGAAGAACAAGCACAGGTAAGTATGCTCAGTTCAGGGGTATGCTGGACAGCATACATGGCCCATACATGGATATGGTAGGAAACTGGTCTACACTTTGTTCAGGCCCTGTTTTAAGGGTTAGGATGTCATGTGCAACTGGAGACGCACAAGCCATTTAGCCTTCAAAGTGCATAGGAAGGGGGAATTTACATAGGAAAAAGCAACAGCTTTTGATACAGATGGTGCTTCCCAACATAAAGCATTTTTTCTGTATGGTTTATGAGGTTTCCGTTAATCCCTGATTGTCTACACCACCTGTCTAGTTCAATTTCTGGTAGTAGGTGCTAGTGCTTTTGAAACAGGATTGTCAGTCATAATCTTCAGTAAAGAGAGCTTTTTTTTTTAACACCTGCCAAATGAAAGGAAGATTTATGACTCTTAACATCAGTAGGATAATACGTCACTTAGCCAGCAGTAAAAGGTTGCAGACACCTGCTGCAACAAGAGATTGTCAGATAGAATGCCTGCTGTTTCCCCACAATCAAACAGTTGCCATCTGTGTGGGATCACACACTTTTGAAAAGTTATATGGAACCCTTCTGCCAGGGATTGTCAGCCACAACAAGGGCCGGTTTCAGAGTAGCAGCCCTGTTCATCTGTATTCGCAAAAAGAACAGGAGTACTTGTGGCACCTTAGAGACTAACAAATTTATTTGAGCATAAGCTTTCGTGAGCTACAGCACACTTCGTCGGATGCATTCAGTGGAAAATACAGTGGGGAGATTTATATAGAATCATAGAATCATAAAATATCAGGGTTGGAGGGGACCTCAGGAGGTCATCTAGTCTAACCCCCTGCTCAAAGCAGGACCAATCCCCAATTAAATCATCCCAGCCAGGGCTTTGTCAAGCCTGACCTTAAAAACTTCTAAGGAAGGAGATTCTACCACCTCCCTCGGTAACGCATTCCAGTGTTTCACCACCCTCCTAGTGAAAAAGTTTTTCCTAATATCCAACCTAAACCTCCCCCACTGCAACTTGAGACTATTACTCCTTGTCCTGTCCTCTTCTACCACTGAGAATAGTCTAGAACCATCCTCTCTGGAACCACCTCTCAGGTAGTTGAAAGCAGCTATCAAATCCCCCCTCATTCTTCTCTTCTGCAGACTAAACAATCCCAGTTCCCTCAGCCTCTCCTCATAAGTCATGTGTTCCAGACCCCTAATCATTTTTGTTGCCCTTCGCTGGACTCTCTCCAATTTATCCACATCCTTCTTGTAGTGTGGGGCCCAAAACTGGACACAGTACTCCAAATGAGGCCTCACACAATGTCGAATAGAGGGGAACGATCACATCCCTCGATCTGCTGGCAATGCCCCTACTTATACATCCCAAAATGCCATTGGCCTTCTTGGCAACAAGGGCACACTGCTGACTCATATCCAGCTTCTCGTCCGCTGTCACCCCTAGGTCCTTTTCTGCAGAATTGCTGCCTAGCCATTCGGTCCCTAGTCTGTAGCTGTGCATTGGGTTCTTCCGTCCTAAGTGCAGGACCCTGCACTTATCCTTATTGAACCTCATCAGATTTCTTTTGGCTCAATCCTCCAATTTGTCTAGGTCCCTCTGTATCCTATCCCTGCCCTCCAGTGTATCTACCACTCCTCCCAGTTTAGTGTCATCCGCAAATTTGCTGAGAGTGCAATCCACACCATCCTCCAGATCATTTATGAAGATATTGAACAAAACCGGCCCCAGGACCGACCCCTGGGGCACTCCACTTGACACCGGCTGCCAACTAGACATGGAGCCATTGATCACTACCCGTTGAGCCCGACAATCTAGCCAACTTTCTACCCACCTTATAGTGCATTCATCCAGCCCATACTTCCTTAACTTGCTGACAAGAATACTGTGGGAAACCGTGTCAAAAGCTTTGCTAAAGTCAAGGAATAACACGTCCACTGCTTTCCCTTCATCCACAGAACCAGTAATCTCATCATAGAAGGCGATTAGATTGGTCAGGCATGACCTTCCCTTGGTGAATCCATGCTGGCTGTTCCTGATCACTTTCCTCTCATGCAAGTGCTTCAGGATTGATTCCTTGAGGACCTGCTCCATGATTTTTCCGGGGACTGAGGTGAGGCTGACTGGCCTGTAGTTCCCAGGATCCTCCTTCTTCCCTTTTTTAAAGATGGGCACTACATTAGCCTTTTTCCAGTCATCTGGGACTTCCCCCATTCACCACGAGTTTTCAAAGATAATGGCCAATGGCTCTGCAATCACAGCCGCCAATTCCTTTAGCACTCTCGGATGCAACTCGTCCGGCCCCATGGACTTGTGCACGTCCAGTTTTTCTAAATAGTCCCTAACCACCTCTTTCTTCACAGAGGGCTGGCCATCTACTCCCCATGTTGTGATCCCCAGCGCAGCAGTCTGGGAGCTGTCCTTGTTAGTGAAGACAAAGGCAAAAAAAGAATTGAGCACAGTAGCTTTTTCCATATCCTCTGTCACTAGGTTGCCTCCCTCATTCAGTAAGGGGCCCACACTGAAGAAACCCTTCTTGTTACTCTTGACATCTCTTGCTAGCTGCAGCTCCAGGAACGATTTGGCCCTCCTGATTTCATTCCTACGTGCCCGAGCAATATTTTAATACTCTTCCCTGGTCATATGTCCAAACTTCCACTTCTTGTGAGCTTCTTTTTTATGTTTAAGATCCGTTAGGATTTCACCGTTAAGCCAAGCTGGTCGCCTGCCATATTTACTGTTCGTTCGACTCATTGGGATGGTTTGTCCCTGTAACCTCAACAGGGATTCCTTGAAATACAGCCAGCTCTCCTGGACTCCTTTCCCACTTCCTTTCCCAGGGGATCCTACCCATCTGTTCCCTGAGGGAGTCGAAGTCTGCTTTCCTGAAGTCCAGGGTCTGTATCCTGCTGCTTACCTTTCTTCCCTGTGTCAGGATCCTGAACTCAACCAACTCATGGTCACTGCCTCCCAGATTCCCATCCACTTTAGCTTCCCCCACTAATTCTTCCCTGTTTGTGAGCAGCAGGTCAAGAAAAGCTCCCCCCCAGTTGGCTCGTCTAGCACTTGCACCAGGAAATTGTCCCCTACGCTTTCCAAAAACTTCCTGGATTGTCTATGCACTGCTGTATTGCTTTCCCAGCAGATATCAGGAAAATTAAAGTCACCCATGAGAACCAGAGCGTGCGATCTAGTAGCTTCTGCGAGCTGCCGGAAGAAAGCCTCATCCACCTCATCCCCCTGGTCCGGTGGTCTCTAGCAGACTCCCACCACTACATCACTGTTGTTGCTCACACTTCTAAACTTAATCCAGAGACACTCAGGTTTTTCTGCAGTTTCGTACCGGAGCTCTGAGCAGTCATACTGCTCCCTTACATAGAGTGCTACTCCCCCACCTTTTCTGCCCTGCCTGTCCTTCCTGAACAGTTTATAACCATCCATGACAGTACTCCAGTCATGTGAGTTATCCCACCAATTCTCTGTTATTCCAATCACATCATAATTCCTAGACATCACCAGGACCTCCAGTTCTCCCTGCTTGTTTCCAAGGCTTTGTGCATTCGTATATAAGCACTTGAGATAACCTGCTGATCGCCCCTCATTCTCAGTATGAGGCAGGAGCCCTCCTCTCACAGACGTTCCTGCCTGTGCTTCCTCCCAGTATCCCGCTTTCCCACTTACCTCAGGGCTTTGGTCTCCATCCCCCGGTGAACCTAGTTTAAAGCCCTCCTCACTAGGTTAGCCAGCCTGCTCGCAAAGATGCTCTTCCCTCTCTTCGTAAGATGGAACCCGTCTCTGCCCAGCACTCCTCCTTCATGGAACACCATCCCATGGTCAAAGAATCCAAAGCCTTCTCTCCGACACCACCTGCGTAGCCATTCGTTGACTTCCACAATTCGACGGTCCCTGCCTTGGCCTTTTCCTTCCATGGGGAGGATGGACGAGAACACCACTTGCGCCTCAAACTCCTTTATCCTTCTTCCCAGAGCCGCGTAGTCCGCAGTGATCCGCTCAAGGTCATTCTTGGCAGTATCATTGGTGCCCACGTGGAGAAGCAGAAAGGGGTAGCGATCTGAGGGCTTGATGAGTCTCGGCAGTCTCTCCGTCACATTGCGAATCTTAGCCCCTGGCAAGCAGCAGACTTCTCGGTTTTCCCGGTCAGGGCGGCAGATAGATGACTCAGTCCCCCGGAGGAGAGAGTCCCCGACCGCCACCACCCACTTCCTTCTCTTGGGAGTGTGAGAACATAGAGAACATGAAACAATGGGTGTTACCATACACACTGTAAGGAGAGTGATCACTTAAGGTGAGCTATTACCAGCAGGAGAGCGGGGAGTGGGGGGAGGGGAACCTTTTGTAGTGATAATCAAGGTGGGCCATTTCCAGCAGTTGACAAGAACGTCTGAGGAACAGCGGGCGGGGGGAATAAACATGGGGAAATAGTTTTAGTTTGTGTAATGACCCATCCACTCCCAGTCTCTATTCAAGTCTAAGTTAATTGTATCCAGTTTGCAAATTAATTCCAATTCAGCAGTCTCTCATTGGAGTCTATTTCTGAAGTTTTTTTGTTGAAGTATTGCCACTTTTAGGTCTGTAATCGAGTGACCAGAGAGATTGAAGTGTTCTCCAACTGGTTTTTGAATGTTATAATTCTTGACATCTCATTTGTGTCCATTTATTCTTTTACGTAGAGACTGTCCAGTTTGGCCAATGTACATGGCAGAGGGGCATTGCTGGCACATGATGGCATATATCCCATTGGTAGATGTGCAGGTGAATGAGCCTCTGATATTGTGGCTGATGTGATTAGGCCCTATGATGGTGTCCCCTGAATAGATATGTGGACACAGTTGGCAATGGGCTTTGTTGCAAGGATAGGTTCCTGGGTTAGTGGTTCTGTTGTGCTTGTTCAGATGCTGGGGGTCCCTTTTCAAACTAACGAACACCATGGATTCAAGCTCCCAACCAGAATTTCTGAGATCACTAAATATCTTCCCTGGGTGCCCTTAACAGGAAATACTACTTCACTTGCAAGTACCAAGCCTGTGTATGAAACAAGGAAAACTTTATTGGGGAAAGGAAACGCATCATCAGCTTGGGGAAATACAACAACTACATCTCTAAATGAATGAGAAGTAAAACACTCCCCCACAGTAACTTTGGCAGTGTATTTTCCACTGCGTGCATCCGATGAAGTGGGTTTTAGCCCATGAAAGCTTATGTTCAAATAAATTTGTTAATCTCTAACGTGCCACAAGTACTCCTGTTCTTTTGCAATGTTAACTCTGTTCCCCACCTACCAGTGTAAATGTGCAATAGACAAATGTCCCGTTACCACATTACTCCCCATCCCTCATATGCTAAATCTCACTCACAGTTTGGTGTAGCACAGTCCCAGGTGCACTTGGGCAGGCCTATCTCCAGTCCCTTGTGCAGTTCTGGGTGAGGCTTCACCACCTAGTCCAGCTGTAATGATTTCAGCTTGATTTAGTGACTGGGTAGTAGGGGCCTCACTCTCCTCTGCAGCCTCAGCAAAGAGCCCTCTGTGTGTTGCATCCCATCAAAGAGCCATCTCTGCATCATCTCCCACTGAAGTGTCCTTCCAACAGCAACGGGTTCTCAGTGGAGGAAACCAGTGCTATATAGGACCCTTGAGCCAACTCCTTCCACAAGGTAGGAGCCCTTTTCCCTCCTCTTTCTGTTTCATTCCCACTACCCAACCAATTTTGTGCCTGTACAGTTATGGTGGCTCTCAAAGTTTCACTTGAGGAATTCTGGATGCAAATCTTATGCAAATGAAACTCGCTGTAGCTATACTTCTCCCTGTTCACCAATAGATTGGGGGAAAAGAGCTCCTTCCCCTCCATAGCTTCTGTGCATCCCCAGTTCTCAAGATGAAGCAGCTCTGTTGCTGTTCTTGCCCCCTTCACCAGCAGGTGGCAGCAGACAGCTACTTACCCTCTAGAGCTTCAGGACAATGTGCTTGCATATACATAGGTGCAGCAGAATTCAATTTTTTAAATAATTTCAATGGATAATATCCATGCTTATTTTTAAGCACTTAAAAAAATTCATTGATTTTAAATTTTCACAGTTGTGGAAAATTTTCGGAGGGGTTCAGACAATAATTATTTAATGACAGTAGATGTTGAGATTTTAAAAGTTGAAGCTTTATAACTGTTAAAACACAACTTGTCAATATCACACATCCAATATCCTTAAATAAAATTCCAGTAAGTCTCAAGCAGGATTTTTCTCACTTTGCATATCTCAAAATTTTGATAATTATTGATGGGAATATTTTTTTCGGCAGTTTGTATGTGGACAGTGAAATTGACGTTGACCAAAACTTAGCCAATAAAAACTGAATCCTTCCAAACCTACACAGTCAGAATAAACAGACAGTTTAATAAACAAAGACATTCTGAGGCCTGCCAATTAGCCTGTGGATGTGGATGAAGTTTAGGTAAATGTTCTCTACTTTTAAGCAGAGATTATTTATCTTCACAAATGAACAGATGTTTAAGGATCCCTCTTGGACATTTTGGCTTCTGTGCAGTGAGGTGCAGCTAAGAAACTTTAAGATGTTGCTGGTGTTTTGGGTGGATAATACTCTTTAGAATCTGCAGCCTGCTGAACACATTCCAGTCAGAAATCCTCGTAGCCACAGTGATTGTTCACATATTGGCAGGAGCTCCACATATCTGGAAACACACAGAGACCTTGCTGTGATAGTTTTTTCAGGCACATCAAAGCCTCCCACATGTGGAAGGAAAACATGCTTTAAAAATGTTACAGTACTCTTCATGGTCCTGTTTTGAAGGTATTAGTGAATGCATGAAAAAAATGTTTGTTTCACTTAGAGCATGACTATAAATGTTACACCAGGCTGTAAAACAAAACAAAAACTGGGTAGTATTCAGCCAAGCTATAAAGGACTGGACGTATTGATAAAAAGTGGAGATCTGCATATAAAACGCTAAGATTTGCTTTGGCTTTAGTCAATAACACAAATTTAAGGTGCAAAATATATATTATTATACCAAAAAGAGAGAGTTGGTGTGAATGCATGACTGCCTGCAGAGACAATCAGACTTGTCAGAAGCCAAATCAGTGGCAGACTAATAGAATTAAAATGAAAACTTGGGTCTCCTGGCACCCTGATTACTAGCACATAGCTTCCCCTCACAAGCGTCTGTTGCTGGAGCCCCTTAGCTTTCATTGATAATAGGCCTGACTGATAGCCTGTTTTCTGTTAGTCTCTAAGGCGCCACAAGTACTCCTTTTCTTTTTGCGAATACAGACTAACAGGGGTGCTATTCTGAAACCTGTTTTTCTGGTGCGACAACTACAAATTCTCAAAGTCCTGAGTCCATCCAGTAGATGGCAGTGTTATTGTGCCTTATGTCAGGTTTCAGAGTAGCAGCCATGTTAGTCTGTATTCGCAAAAAGAAAAGGAGTACTTGTGGCACCTTAGAGACTAACAAATTTATTTGAGCATAAGCTTTTGTGAGGTACAGCTCACTTCATTGGATGCATACTGAAGTGAGCTATAGCTCACGAAAGCTTATGCTCAAATAAATTTGTTAGTCTCTGAGGTGCCACAAGTACTCCTTTTCTTTGTGCCATATGTGTTTGTGTATAACCACCATTCAAAGAGATTCTTGAAAGCATTCTTTTTATCTAAAGTCAGATCCCAAACTTCCTTGTGTTCAGTATTTATTACTAAGCGTGGCACCAAATTTGCTCTGTAACTCATAAATGAACAATCTAAACTTACCATAACTTGTCGACAGGTTTCAGAGTGGTAGCTTAGAGTTGCCACAAGTACTCCTCGTTCTTTCTCATAACTTGTCGGTAATTTAGCTTTTTTAAATGTTATTTCAGTTTTAAATTATCAGCTAATATTTTGGTTTAGTTTACATTCCTGTAAACATTTTTTGCTACAGTAGAAACTGCTTCAGGCTTTGTTCAAAGCTCATCTGTAAGTACAAAATTGCTTGGGGTGAACTATGGGCAAAGCTAATGAGTTTTGAAGAAAGTCTGATTCAGTTTTTACGATATGTTATTTCCTTGAACCATAGTAGCAAACAATGCTCTAAAGGTGGTAAAGTAAAATGTTAATCAAATAATTTTAAAAATGAAAAAAACCAAACATTTAAAAAGCTAAATCATAACCACAAATGTTTTTTGTCCTTTCTGCCTGCGGAGGCAGAAGGAGCCTTACCAGCCCAGGTTTTCACAGAAAATAAGGAGAGGCAATGCAGCAAAATCATAGAGTGGCAAAATAATGCTATAAAATGGTATCTGCCTCCAGTACTTTTCTGCCGACAATTGTCTTGGTTTAGGGAGGCCAAATCTCAATGTTCCTTCCTTGGTTGCTGTGGAGCAAATCCATGTATACCACAAATCAATGTTAGGTTATTATGTTTTTCATTATTTGAAGCTGCTCAGGCAAACAGGCAATGTAAGATCTATATTGCATTTTAAGGGCACTTTTAAAGGCATCACTATTGATAATGAGACAAGGTGGGTAATGAAATATCTTCTGTTGCACCAACTTCTGTTGGTGAAACAGACAAGTTGTTGAGATTACACAGAGCTCTTCTTTAGGTCTGGGAAAGATACTCCAAGCATCACAAGCTGAATACAAGGTGGAACAGATAAGGAGTTATGTTGCAAGAGATCATTCAAGGTAAAGTGGGCAGCTAACTCATCTACAGTTGTAGGACAAAGGAGGGTTAGATTGTTATAAATGAGCCTGAATCTAGTGTCTTAAGTCCTTGATTTGTGTTGCCTAGTAGAGTTATGACAAACACCGATCAGGGATGGTCTAGATAATACTTAGTCCTGCCTTGAGTGCAGGGGACTGGACTAGATGACCTCTCGAGGTCCCTTCCAGTTCTATGATTCTATGAATTTAAATTCCAAGGCATGCCTTTTGAAGGCACCTTCCTTTGAGGATGAGGATTGAGAGGTCAGTTACAGAGTGATCATTCTGTGAAAAGTGTTAGCCTATGGGTGATATGGTGTTTTTGTCTTTTATCATTTTGTGTGTGAGTCCATTTGGGAGCGTAGGGATTGTCTTGATTCACCCACATAGTTGTTATCAGAGCATTTCGTGCCCTGAATGAGATACACCACGTGTAGGACCCATGGATCTTGAAAGATGTTCTGTGGAGGGTATTGATCATCGTAGCATTGGAGCTACATCTTCAGGTTTTGCATATGTTCTTATGGCAGGGTCTGGTGTGTTTGGGGTAGATAGCTGAGTGTTGTCCATTGTCTTGCAGATATTTGAGGCATACAGCAATTCCATGCTTTGTGAGGTATGTTGCTGTATAGAGTGGTGACATCCATGGCAACAAGAATGGTGTTCTGAGGGAAGCTGTCAATGTTGTGGAATGTCTGGAGGAAGTTGATCATGTCCTGGAGGAAACTGGTCTTTTGTGTAGTGAGTGGGTTGTGGATGATTTCTGTAAGTGCCAATATTCCTTCAGTAAGAGTGCCATGGTCAAATATGATGGGTCTGCCTGGATTCCTTTGTGTATCTTAGGAAGCATGTAGAAGGTCCCTGGGATGGGTTCATGGGGGATGAGGTTATAGAGCTTTTCTGGGGGTTCTTTGGGGAAGGATATAATGATATCCTTAAGTACCTGGGTGAATTGTGGATTGGAGTCTTATTTAAGTTCTTTATAGTCTTTGATGTTGGAGAGTTGTTCGTTGGCCTCATTGATATAGTCATCACGGTTGAGGACTACAATGGTGTTCTCTTTGTCTGCTGGTTTGATCGCTATCTGATAGTTGGATTTCGGGGACTGTTCAGCTGTCTCGGCAATGGAGAGATTGCAGTGGATGAGATGTTTGTTAAGGATTTCACAGTCCATTTTTTTTCCCCTGAAGCAATCAATGTATTGATCAAGTTTGTGTTTTTATCTGCTGTAGGGTGTCCAGTCAGATTATTCTTTTTATGATGGTCAGTAGAGACACGGTAGGTGTAGGTGATGTTGTCTTTGTTATGAAAGAGTTCTTTGAGGCGTAGTTGGTGAAAGAGTTATTCCACTTCACCACATGTTAATATGATATCAGGTTCTGTGGTGGAGCAGAAGTTCAGTACCTTGGAGAGTATATATAGTTCAGCTCCAGTTAAGGGAGTTTCGATAAGTTGATGATGTGTCCTACATAAGCCTATCACAACATGTCGTGTATCTCCTCCAGTGCACTAAATGCCCCAATAAAGCTATGTAGGTGAAACAGGGCAACCATTATGTTCTTGAATGAACGCGCACAGAAAAATGATAAAATACAAAAACTCCGTATCACACATCGGTGAACACTTTTCACAAAATGATCACTCCATATCTGACCTTTCAGTCCTTGTTCTCAGAGGAAGTCTGCACAAAACATTCAGACAACTAGATTTGGAGCTTTAATTTATAACTTTGCAAGACACCAACAATAATTAATTGAGTAAAGACACTGGATTTATGGCTCATTATAACAATCTGTAACCCACTAACCCTCCTTTTTCCTATGACTGTAGAGTTGTCAAATCCCCCCTTCACCTTGAATGGTTTCTTGAAACATCTGTTAATCTCTTTTTTGTCCCACCTTGTATTTATCTGTGACAGTCTGAATAACTTTCCCAGACCTGAAGAAGAGCTCTGTGAATGCTCGAAAGTACGTCTCTCTTTCACGAACAGAAGTTGCTCTGATTGTTTCACCCACCTTGTCTTTTTAATATCCTTGGACCAACATGGCTATAACACTGCAAACTATTGATAATTAGCTCACTGAGAATAAGGAGATGAATTTGCACAGTGATGCATTTTACTGGACATACTGCCCTTTTTATGACTTGTCAGGAATTCCCATCTTTGATTAGTATGTCCTATTTTAACAGTGCAGAGGTGATAAAATCTTTATCATCTCCTCTCTGGAGTTAGTACTGTAACCTGATAGGTGAGTGGACATTTTATAAAAAGTCCAAAGTACCATGTTTAAACAGCACATGAAATTAAATCCTAAATAATTCACAATATTCCTAGTTCATATGCTTATCTGGGCAAAAAAAATCAGAATGGGTAAAAGCCATTCTGGGTTTAGAGTAGCAGCCATGTTAGTCTGTATCCGCAAAAAGAAAAGGAGGACTCGTGGCACCTTAGAGACTAACAAATTTATTTGAGCATAAGCTTTCTCTCTCACTCTCATTACAGTGTGTATGGTAACACCCATTGTTTCATGTTCTCTGTGTATATAAATCTCCCTACTGTATTTTCCACTGAATGCATCCGATGAAGTGAGCTGTAGCTCACGAAAGCTTATGCTCAAATAAATTTGTTAATCTCTAAGGTGCCACAAGTCCTCCTTTTCTTCATTCTGGGTTTAGTGACAGATGATTAATACCCAGAGAGTGGTCTATAAAAACAGTTTGAGATCTGGGTGGCTTGCAAATGACAAAGCAGCCTGTGAAATTGCGGTATATTTGAAAAATCCTATTGGAAGTGTATATGACCCCAGATGTTTTATTAAAACAATATAGTGAAATCTAAAAGTGGAGAACCTCATTCTCTGAAGAACACCTGACCTCAGTTACCAACTGTGTCACTCTATGCTTTCCGCTCTACAGCCATTGCCTCTCTTGGGTGGAGACACATGTCACGCTCCCTTCTAACCAGGGGTTTCCAGGCAGCACAGTCCCCTCACTGTCCAGTTTGGGCCTTGGGCCTTAAATAGGTAATCAGCCACACAATGGATTTCTGCTCAGTGGGCAGCTTCAGAAGGATGGACTCAGAGGTGGGTTAATTGCATTCCCCTCACCACAAGTGATTCCAAGGACATCCATTTCACACATACTCTCCCCAGAAGTCCTTTGAATTCCTAATACTTCCCAGCGATTGCATTAGGGCTTGCCTGCACTTACAGCACTGCAGCAGCACAGCTGCACCTGTGCCACTGTAGTGCTTAGTGAAGACGCTATCTATGCCAATGAGAGAGCTTCTTCTGTTGGCGTAGATACCCCACCTCCCGGAGAGACAGAAGCTGTAGAAGGGAGAAGACCTCTTGTCAGTATAGTGCTATCTGCACCAGGGTTTAGGTAGGTATAACTATGTGGATTTTCCACACCCCTGAGTGACGTAGTTTTACTAACGTAAGTTTGTTATGTATAGGGTGACCAGATGTCCCGATTTTATAGGGACAGTCCCGATTTTGGGGGCTTTTTCTTATATAGGCACCTATTACCTCCCACCCCCCGTCCCGATTTTTCACACTTTCCCTCTGGTCACCCTAGTTATGTAGATCAAGGGTTAGTCATGTCTCCTAGATAGGATACATACAGTTCCACAATAACACATAAACAATTGCATTTTAATACAGTGGACCCACCCCAAAGGTATTAAACTTAATTTAATAAAGTTTAATGTAATTTAGTAAGATGCATCTTAATTCCATAAGGTTTGTCCAGGATATTGTCATATCTGTCACAGACACTTCATAGTTTTCACTTTTCTCGGAGAAATAAAAATCTTCTACATTTTTCCTTGCTATTTGTCTTCACAATTCTGTGTCTTGTGATGTTGGGTTTTTAAAAACTTTATCACTTTGGTTCTCTTGGCACTTGTGTGCTCTTGTGCTTTATGGTCCATTGCTTAACTAGCCGCAGGCACTGATAAATATATCAGTGAAGGGTGGCTCCATCTCTAATGCAAATACAACTTGTCAGGTCAGTGCAGTAGAGCTGATCTTCAAGTGAAGCAAAGAAAGAGCACAGTGAGTCCACACTAATCATAGATGAACAAAAAACCTTACCCATTGCATTCCATTTCACTCTGCTGAAGTAGTACTCGTTAAAACCACTATAATATATTTCATCATAGTCCCTGTTTTTCAAGAAGAAAAATCAAGTCAGTGAACTATAAGAACATTTCTACCGTTATTAATTTCATGTTGTTTTGTTGTCGGTCACTTCAGTGCTTAAAGTTAAATGCCTAAAATAGGTATTCGGGAGATTGAATAGTGATTTAGACACTAGATTACTAAAATGGGTATTTACTGTTGGTGTTCAAATAGGCACCTAGAATAATGTAACCTTTTTTTCAATTTGGGCCCTGTAAGGGTAAAGCTATAATTATTTTCACAAGATCCTCTTATAGTCCACTGGAAAGGAATGCTCTGTAACTATTCCTGTGGTCCATTTATGGCTTCAGCCACAGGGGAAAAATATTTTAAGGGGCATGCCACAGACCTCGCTGGGGTTCACTGCAAGGTTTCAGGGCAGTGTATGGCCTTAATACTGATGTGGTCCCTTATCAGGGAGGTTCCATCTTGTAATATGCCATCTAATGGAAACCTGCAAACAGCCTCCTCAATAACTTTTGCTGATTATTTTCCAGTTTCTGTATAACCAGACAATAATATTCTTTTTGAAAGTAGAAAAAAAAATGGGCCATATTCTGTATTGGAAGAAGTTTGTCCAGGTTCCATAACAGAATGTAATCTTATATAAATATCAGATTATCATGTCAACAGCATAACTTGCATCCACTTCTCATTTCTTCTCAGTAGGTGTATGACATATTGTTGGGTTAACATGGTACTCCAATGTCATTAAAAGCTTGAGGTAGGGTTTTTAAAAATGCTCCGTCTTAGCCTAACTGTGTTCTCAATGACTTCATTGGAAGCAATTTTTCTCAAATATGAGGGATCAAAAGTAGTTCCTCTAGTTCTCTCAAATCTCTGGATAGGCTATGAAAAGATTACACAGAATGGATAAACAATTCATAGAATCATAGATGTGTAGAACTGGAAGGGACCTTGATAGGCACCTAGTTCAGTCCCCTGCATTGAGGCAGGACTAAAGATTATCTACACCTTCCCTGATAGATGTTTGTCTAACCTGTTCTTAAAAACCTCCAGTGATGGAGATTCCACAACCTGTGTTTAACTACTGTCATAAATATAAAGGGAAGGGTAAACCCCTTTGAAATCCCTCCTGGCCAGGGGAAAGCTCCTCTCACCTGTAAAGGGTTAAGAAGGTAATGGTAACCTCGCTGGCACCTGACCAAAATGACCAATGAGGAGACAAGATACTTTCAAAAGCTGGGAGGAGGGAGAGAAACAAAGGGTCTGTGTGTCTGTCTATATGCTGGTTTCTGCCGGGGATAGACCAGGAATGGAGTCTTAGAACTTTTAGTAAGTAATCTAGCTAGGTATGTGTTAGATTATGATTTCTTTAAATGGCTGAGAAAAGAATTGTGCTGAATAGAATAACTATTTCTGTCTGTGTATCTTTTTTGTAACTTAAGGTTTTGCCTAGAGGGGTTCTCTATGTTTTTGAATTTAATTACCCTGTAAGATATCTACCATCCTGATTTTACAGGGGGGATTTCTTTATTTCTATTTACTTCTATTTTTATTAAAAGTCTTCTTGTAAGAAAACTGAATGCTTTTTCATTGTTCTCAGATCCAAGGGTTTGGGTCTGTGGTCACCTATGCAAATTGGTGAGGCTTTTTATCCAACATTTCCCAGGAAAGGGGGGGTGCAAGTGTTGGGAGGATTGTTCATTGTTCTTAAGATCCAAGGGTCTGGGTCTGTAGTCACCTAGGCAAATTGGTGAGGCTTTTTACCAAACCTTGTCCAGGAAGTGGGGTGCAAGGTTTTGGGAAGTATTTTGGGGGGAAAGACGCGTCCAAACAGCTCTTCCCCAGTAACCAGTATTAGTTTGGTGGTGGTAGCGGCCAATCCAAGGACAAAGGGTGGAATATTTTGTACCTTGGGGAAGTTTTGACCTAAGCTGGTAAAGATAAGCTTAGGAGGTTTTTTCATGCAAGTCCCCACATCTGTACCCTAGAGTTCAGAGTGGGGGAGGAACCTTGACAACTACCCTTAGAATTAGGAAGCTTTTCTTAATGCCTAGCCTAAATCTCCCTTGCTTACTTGTTGTCCTATCCTCGGTGGTTAAGGAGAACAATACATCACTCTCTCTTTAAAACAACCTTTTACATACTTGAAGACTGTTATCTCCCACCCTCAGTCTTCTCTTCTGCAGATTAAACAAACCCAGTTTTTTTAATCTTTCCTCATAGGTCATATTGTCTAGACCTTTAATAATTTTTGTTGCTCTGCTTTGGACTTTCTCCAATTTGTGCACTTCTTTCTCTAAACGTGATGCTAAGACCTAGACACAATACCCCCTCTGAGGCCTTATCAGCGGTGAGTAGAGTGGAAGATTTACTTCTCGTATCTTGCTTACAACACTATTGGTAATACATCCCAAAATGACGTTAGGTTTTTTTGCAACAGTGTTACATTGTTGACTCATATTTAGTTTGTGATCTATTATAACCACTAAATCCTTTTCTGCAGTACTGCTTCTGAGGCAGTCATTTCCCATTTTAAATGCATACAGTTTATTATTTCTTTCTAAGTGTAATATTTTGCATTTGCCCTTATTGAATTTCATCTTATTTATTTGAGACCATTTCTCAAGCTTGTCAAGTTCATTTTGAATTCTAATCCTATCCTCCAAAGTTCTTGCAACACCTCCCAGCATAGCATCATCCAAAAACTTTATAAACATATTGTCTATGCCATTATCTAAATCATTTATGAAGAAATTGAATAGAACTAGACCCAAGAGAGATGCCTGGGACCCCACTCAGTGTGCCCTTCTAGCTCGATTGTGAACCATTGATAACTACAGTTTTCTTAACCAGTTGTGCACCCACATTATAGTAGATTCGTCTAGGCTATATTTCTGTATTATTATTTTTGAATATCTTTTCCTGTGTGTTACATTAAGGACATGCTTACTACATAAAATACTGAACATCTGACAAAAGATAATGACAAGGCTCTATATAAACTTATGCTACCTGGCTAATCATAATGCAAATCCAGAAAGTTTCCTTATGTCACCACCTTGTGAAATATAAAACACAGAAAACAGAGTACCAAGAAAAGAGAGAGAAATAATAATGTATGAAATATTTGAAATATTTCAGAGACTGGTACCAAATATGCATTTACCAATAACACTGAATTAAATGTTATCATTGAGGGAAATTTAAGGACACACATTTTAATTGACATAAAATTGTTAGAATCTGATGGGATGTTTATCCAGATTTTACATCATGACCTTCTACTGCATTTAGTAACTAGACAACAAATTTAGATAAAATAATAGGTATATTTTGGAAGGCCCAGCAAAATATTTCTCATATTGCTTTTTTACCTGAATTTCTCAAATACCACATATATTTTATTGTACTTTATTTCACACCCTTTTGGTTATAATTTTATTTAATTCATTAGCTTTTGTCAGCTCCAAGGTTTGCAACATAAACCTTGATATTCCAAGTATTCTGTACAAGGTCCACTGCCATGCTGTCTTATCTACAAAGCACCATATATGGCTTCTGATTAAATCTGCTTTGAATAACTTCTCAGATAAACAACAGAGCTGGCTTAAAATTTTCCAGCAAAACATTTTCTTGTATTTTTGTATTAAAAAAAAATGTAATTTTGTCAAAAACAGAATGTTTCATGGAAACATATTAGTTTCAACCAAAATTTCAGTTGGGAAGTGTGACCTTAGAGCTCCCTGGTATGTAGTAGTGAATCTCAGCTGGCCTGAACAATTCCAGCACCTCACACAGTGTTGTCATATTTATCCAAAAGGTAGCATGTCATATATCATTGGAAAACTAATTACTCACTGATGATTAATATTCTTGTGTGATATATGTACGGTTAACCTCTAAAGAATTATATAGATGTGCTGGAAATATGGGACTAAAATACGTTTGAACCAGACATGTCAGGGGAAGGTGATAAACAGGTTTTTCCAGATAAAGGTAAAGAGCTGAGACCTCAAGCCAGGTCTGGCCAAGGACAGTGGCCTGTTCATTTGAATCAGAGATTGCATGAAGATCATTTGCACTGTAAAAATTACAAACAGGGGAGAAGCCAGCATGGCATCTACACACAGCAGGGGAAAGGAACTTTACCTGGGGATGCTCTTCAGAAGAATATACTGCAAAGATTTATATGGACTATAAAGAGAGGGGGAAGAGAATCCCTAAGTTATCCTTCACCTCAGGAGACAGAAAACCAGGAACGGGCTCTATGATTGGATCCTGGCTAAGGACTAGCTAGCCATGCTGGAAGAATGACTATGGTGAGAAAAGTTTGGACAAAAGCCTATAGTTTGTTAAGTTTTGTTTCAATCTTAGTAGCATATTTTCACTGTGTTTTTTTGTAACTACTTCCATCCCTATTTTTTCTGCTTGGTATCACTTAAGGCTATGTCTTTTTGTTAGTAAACTTGTTTTACTTTTACTATAAACCAACTGTGCTGTGATCAAAAGGAAGGGTGTGTCACCCCAGTTAAGTTAATAAACTGTTTGAACTGTCTCTTTAAAGGAGCAGCGAACTTGATACTGTAGTATCCACAATACTTTAAGAGGTGCTGAGCATGGCAGAAACGTTTTTTGGGAGAACTCGGGGATGGAAGGATTGCTGATGTCCATATGCAAAGAGTAACTGGGTGGTGGAAGCTTGGGTGAGACCACCATGCTCGTAGGCTAAAACAATTTAGAAATCTCAATTTAAAAAAAAAAGGAATTGTTTTCTGGCGTTCCTTCCTAAGCAAGTTTTTGTTTGTATGCTCAGAATTTCTCCTAGATTGTGATACTGGGCCAAGACACCTATGAGTAAAGTTGAAGGTACACCCAAACTATTAACAAGTGACATCCCTTTGATTGATTTACTATAAGCATAGCTGATGATCACCTGACAGGAACAAGATTGGAGGAGTAAGGAAGGGGAAAAGAACAGAACGACAGTATTGGGAAGTGCAAGGGAAAACGTGCTTATTCAGTCTTTGATCTCTATAGGGAGACTGCTAACCAGGATCACCAATTTTGATGGAGAATGGACTGAGAACACCAACTCATTTCATGTAGGACACTGAGCTACCTTCGGGTAATAGCATTTCACTCACTGCTGATCTGGGCTGGATTTGAACAAGTGACTTTGATGTGAAATGCTCAATAACCTCTTGCCCATACACCAAGCCATCTAGTCTCCCCCATGAAGTGACTATTAAAATTTGACTTTAATAGCACTACTTTCTTTTCAAAATATTATATTAAAAGCCAGTGTACTTTGAAACTGAGCCCAAGATGATTGTCATAGCTCTGTTACTGAAGCTATGTGGGGAGCAGACTTTTCCTCCACCCTTCAAACAACTTCAAAACAGAATCCTAATTCCCATACATGTTTCCAACTGAGGGATTCAAATTGACTCTTGTAATATAGCGAATGGAAAAGTAACCCACATTTGTTCTCTTCTACTCATTAACCTACTATTTTAAAATATATATTTTAGTTTTGCAATATTTGGGCCAAGATTTGAAAAAGTGACTGTGACTTTGGGGTTCCTTAATTTTTAGATACTTAACTTGAGATGCCTTAAAGAGGGCTGTTTTTTCAGAAAGTGCTGAGCACCCACTTTCTACAAGTATGTCTACGTAAGCATTAGACATCCGTGGCTGGTCTGTGTCAGTTGTCTTGGGCTCGCAGGGCTTGGGCTACGGATCTGTAAAATTGCGTGCTTGGGCTGGAGCCTAGACTCTGAGACCCTCCCCCCTCACAGGATCTCACAATCAGCACTGCAGTTTTATAGCCCCACAGCCCAAGCCCCGCAAGCCGGAGTCAGCTGATACAGGCTGACCGCGAGTGTTTAATTGCATTGTAGACATAAAGTATAAATCAGCTCCAAGATGTCTAAAATTGGGTACCAAAAAATTAAGGTACCCACAATCACTAGTCACTTTTCAAAATATTGTCCTTTGAGTCCATTCTAACAGCTGAACATTGCACTGAAGCCCATCATACTTTCCTGGACTTAAGTGTTTTCCTGAATCGGGGCGTAAAAATGATTTAATCTTTTCTGAAGTATCTACAGTGATTGAGAGGTTTTGTATATCCCTCTGATCATTATATTCTTGTTTGCACCATCGGAATTTGTCATTTTGAATTTATCAGACTTTTTGTCCAATTAATGAAACTGCATTAAGTAGAACTATTTCTTTGGTGGAAGCGTTAGGATAATCACTACACATGTATGTATGCGTGTATGGTTGTTTGTCGTATCCAGTTATGATGTCATGGTATCTTGTGTGTTCTTTTGTAGCTATAGTCCAATCTGCAAGGAGCAAAGCTGCGAACAGATGTCACATAGGAATGTGTAGGCTCCCACTGAAGACTTGGAATGACACTTGCCCCTTTTTTTCAATCAGTTTTTTGCATCTCTCTTTCTCAAAACCTTTGTTGCTAGTTGCTCTCCGTTCAGGTCTGCTTTTGCCTGTGTTTTCAAAGTTATCAATATTTATGTTACATGAGTTTATATTATATGAGTATTAGACTGTTCATCTTAGTTAAGGTTTATTGGGTTTTTTTGCATGGGCATCTGAATTTTAACTTGTTGGTTTCCAGAAAGGGACAAACCCAGTGAAATTCAGATGAGGAGAATACTCAGAGCCCTTCAGGCAGAGTGTGTTTGATCTTTTATTATTTATTTCATTCAGTTTTCATCTCTCAATAGCATCTTACGGGTCAAATTTTGCTACTCTGTGAACATTTCTGACAATAGTGTCCTCAATGCCTGTGTACAACTCCCACTAGAGTGCGTGTGAGCTCTTTGCATGGATCAAAAGCAGTGTACAATGTTGAGCACATAAATTCTAAACCAATACAGGGTGTTCAGAGTGTTGCCCTCTTTGAACTAGAAAAATATCCTCACTGAATGAATGTAGAAAAGGTTTAGTTTAAGGAGTGTTTTTACCGCAAAAACTGCACGTGGGTATGGGGAAACAATTTGCTTTCAGACCATGTAAAGAGAGAAATTCCCAGTGCATGTTTGATGCCGGAAAGATACTCAGCTGCACTCAGTTTTACAATTTTAAAAGATATTAAAAGGGGGCGAAGGAGAAGGAACAAGCTAATTATGTATATTGGCCAAAATCCTCCCATAATTCCAGAATCAAAACCTATTCTTTCACAGAGAAGTCAACTATGGTTTTCCTTAGGTGACTTCTAAAGGTCATTTCTAGTCCTCTAACAACTGTAATAAAAATTAAATTATTAAAAATCTATTTAGGAATTATTAGTCTGATCCTGTTCCCATTGAATTCAGTGAAAGAACTTCTATTGAAATCCATGTGAACATGAGTATTTCACACACACTTTAGGTAAATTATAGCAACAGAAATATGTTTCTCTCATTTTTGTATACCATATCTTAAATTGTAAAACTACCTGAAAGAATAAAGGTATTTTGATCCATTCATGTGCATGTAGGGAGCTATGAGACAAGCTCTCTATGAGCTTGTCAATACAAAATTGTAAAATTCCTCTTGGTTTTATTGTTGGCATTATGAGACAGCAAGTACTGTAGACAGAGGAATCGCTGTCATGTTGTTTTGCAGTAGAATCTGACACTGCTGAAGTGCATTAAGTCTTAAAGTGGGTATTAACTGTTAGCCAGCATACAGAATTGGTGCCATTTATCTCTCTGTGTTTAACCAGGAGCCTCTCCTCTCCCTTTTTCCATGGTAAGCCCTGTAATTTAGTGATAAAACGTATATTGCGCTACATTAATGGAAAACTGCATAAATACTCTCACTTACTTAGATCACAGCCCATCCTGTGCACTTAAAAGAAGAACTAAGAGGACTAGGAAGGCGCCCTATATCCCCTAATCCAGCTACCCACACCATGGTAGCAATGTGTGGCTGTGGGGAAAGCAGTCTTTGAAGAGCAGTCACTCGCCTTCTTGTTCATTTGAGTGAGAAGGCAGAAGTGATGAGCTCTGAACCCCAATATACCAGGCAGTTTACCTGTGCTGGTTTGTCAGGGGATTATGTTTGGCTAAGTATAGGTCTGGCACAGGGTGTTTGTTTTGCTACCCTCTCCCTTCCCAATATTTCCATGGAACAGAGGAGGCCAAGAGGCAGGTTGTGACTGTGAGTCACTATCTTCTTCCCAGGGTGTTCCTGTCTTAGGGTTTAATGCTGGGGCCCATCACCATAGTAGTTCTGAGTGTCTTCCATTTAAAATAGATGATGAAGTCCCTGCTGGATTCCTTAAGAGTGTCTGGCATGTCTCCCTTTTGGGGGTGAAAGGTCTACATGGGATGTTTGGGATATTTTTAGATGCTATTTGCTTTTATATTAAAATCTAAAACAAAACCTTTTTTTTTTGTTTTGGAGTTTTTGGGTGGGTGGGCTGGTTGGTTGGTTGGATGGGATTTTTAGGGTAGAATCCTCTCGGCTCCCTAGAAGTTTCAAGGAAAGAAAAATTATATTTTTGAAACTCTGTACTTGTACACAGCCAGGATTTTGTTTCTGAATGACCGCTCAGGTTACTAGTGCCCCAATATTAATTCTCTGCACAGTTGCAATTTCACAGGGAGATTAAAGAATCCAAAATGTGTCTGTAGAGTGACTCATTTCTGTCCTGGACTTGACTCTCAAATTAAAATTCTTTAAATTGCTTTTATGTTGTTTAAGGAAGGCTGTAGATCTCTTCATGTCTCATGCCATCCATATCATGTGTTCTAGGCACACAGTGCTTCCCTCCAGGTAGATGAGTGGAGAAGGAGCAATGCCTCTATTGAAAGATAGTGAGTGGAAGAGGTGCTGCGGACAGGGCAGCATGCCTTCCTCAGAGAACTAGGGCTATGCATGCAGAAGTTAACACTGCTGTTAGCAGCATTAATACTTGCACCACATTGCACCTGTTTTGGGATTGAGGCATTCATGGCCAGAGGCAATGATGGCACCATGGATTCCTAAGGGAGGTGCATAACTTGTGGGAGGGTGTTGTCCAGATAGCACCTCATGGAGACATGCCCTCCTAGGAGTTAATGATCCTTTTTTTGCAGTTCCCTGGGATTCATGAGCTTTGGAGCTGTCTCTGTCCTACTTGTGGTTTGATTTTCTGAGCTGTTGGGTGCTCGCAAATCATATTGGTGCAAACAGGGGCTTAGCATCTTTGATAATGAAGCCTGGGGACTCCTATCTAAATCCAGTAGAAACTGTAGTCAGTCAAAAATTCTGCAAGGTGAACCTACAGGGTTGACTGCACCTTGTCTCCTCCTGTTGCAGATTTTACACTGAAGGGGACAATCTGGCTCTAGATATTTAATTTAAACTTCAAAACGAGCAACCTAGATGCTTTGCTTTTTCATAATGGAATCACTAGGGAAGCTTAGTGATTGGAATATATTTTAGGCATCTGAAGTTTGCTTCGGTTGCTTCATCTATGTGTAAGGCATGTGTGTATGTGTATTTGGGATGTCAATTAACAAATTATTTCTCTTTAAAAATGTCTAAGGCTTAGACTACAAAAATTAGATTGATCTAGCTACATTCCTCAGGGCTGTGAAAAATGTTGTGCCCTGAGCACTGTAGTTAGATTGACCTAACCACCGGTATAGATGCAGCTACTGCCTCTCAGAGAGGTGAATTAATTAAGTCAATGGGAAAACCCTTTCCATAGACATAGGAAGTGTAGTCTACACTACAGCACTGCAGCTGTGCCATTGTAGCAGCTGAAGTGTAGACATGGTTTAAAAGTATAGAAATGGCTCAACAAACAGGGAAATTGTATAGCATGACGTATATATGTGCTATTTTCTAAGTGACTGAAACAAAATTGTATCCTGGAAAGGGCAAATCAAGTGTTCTGTGGTGACAGAGAAAGCCTTTCATGCAGGCTTTGGGTACCTTTACTGTACATAAGCTCAGCTACAATGGTGAGTCACTTAGTGTACTATTCCTGTAACACTGTAGAAGATTTGAAAAGTCATAATCATTACAATGAACAAAACCAAAACATCTCTGTCCTTAATAGTGGTTTCCCCTTTTACAGTTCAGCCCAGCTTAAGCTTTCTTATTTCAAACGAAAGACTTCCCAAATGTAGTTCAATGTTTTAAGCCAATGTGCTTGTACTTCTGTGTTTTAGCATATTTGCACCTTTTAAAGATCAACAGTTTAAAATTAAGTTTCCCTAACTAAAAAGTAAACAGCTGATAGCATTGTTTAAACAAATAAACTAAAATTACTTCTGCTTTTTTTCTTGTATATTCCATGCATAGTAAAGAATCAACAAAGAAATATGTCAGGCTGCCTGTAGAATCATGGAAGACATGTATGCTATTTTTCATGTTTGCACTGTGGGGTAGTTGCTGCTGGAGATGAAGAGTTGCTGTACACAGCCAAATTTTTGACATCTATGAAAGATTTAGCATTCTATTTGTTTATCTATTATGTATGGCAAATACGTAGTCTGCAGGTGAAGTAGTAATAATAATAATAAAAATCCCATCAACTAAAATGCATGTTTTGTGATTGCTATTATAAACATGTCTGCCTGGCCTATCTATATTTGAGAGCCACTTTATAATTTTCTGCATGACAATTAGAGATAAATCTGTATAATGTGGCTGAAACTGCACAGCCACTGTGAATAAAAGCCACAAGAGCTATTGGCTCTTTTTGACACAATGATTTATAATGAAATATTAGAGAATAATATCAGAATGTTTGTAGCTATTATAAATACAGTTGGATTTTTATCTGCCTAGCTGCGAAAGCTTGGTCAAAAATATAAACACAATTTCTAAACAGCTTTTTGCATCCTACTGATGTGTAGAATAGCAACCTGGTAATTGTAGGGCTGTTTAATGGTTTTTGAATTATTAGGTCTGTTGAAAAGAGGAATGTATTTAAGCACTTTGCAAATGGGCAGCCTGAGCTCCCCATGCTCTTCTCTCATAGCAGTGTGCGTGCCGTCTATCACAGACTTTTTCATAATTCATCTGAACAAGGTGTGCAACTCACAGCTGTCATGAAACTTGCATAAAAAGGAGGATTCTGTTATTGAGTAATTTGTGAGGATGTATTGAGATTTCAGCAGCTTTTAGATGTAGTTGTATTATGTTAGTTTGAAGTCAAGTATTGCCACAGAACATTTTAATTGGTTTGCCATAGTTTTAACATTTTTGCTAATGGCTTGACTATAGAATCCTTAACAGCAGGATTATCAACTGTTCAGATGGCTCTAAAATGCCATAAGTCTAATTTGTTCCGCATCCTTCTGTTACTTATAAATTTTTAAGTAGTTTTTAGAAAGAAAACATATCCCAGAGAAGGAAGTAATAAAGCAGTTTCAAAGTGTTCTGTAAATGTCTGAAATTAACAACCTCTGTTCATAATATGTTCATAATATCTTAGATACCTTGGGAGTCAGAATAATTGCTCTTTCTAAAATTATTAGTGCCATTTAGCCTTCAATGTTACAAAATGAAAAGTAACTGGTGGTTAATAGTTTTTAAGACCAAAGGATTAAGATCAAACTTTTAAGATCAAATAAAGTTTCATCATTTTGGAAGCAGCTATTCCTGATGTTGTATCATGGTACTGAAAAAAATCGCTGTTAAAAACACACTCCCCTGCATTAGAAAAAATGTTTAAAATGTCTTTCAGAATTTAAACCAGAATAACTTTATAACGTTTAAATTATTCTGGTTTTGTTATTATAAGCTGTCTGGACTGAATTAACATCTTAAGTATATTTCTAAAAACTAATTACTGTAGCGTGGTCTGAAAAAAGTGCACACAGAAATGGTCAAATTCTGGTTGCATTCTCACTTCAGTGGGTTTACTCTTGTGAGTATGGCAAGCAGGATCTAGCTCAAGTTTCTAACAGGGCCAGTGATTTAAATCAATTGGTGTCTTTCCATTGACCTTCAGTGGTATTTGGATCAGGCCCAAGATGAATAGGATAAAAGTCAGAGAATAAATATTGATTTCTGTGGAAGTTACGAGCCTAGGTATCTTTGAGGATCTGGGCTTTAATGTCTCTTCCTATAACAGTGAAGGACAGGGTTCCATGTGGACATGGAATAAGCCTTCAGAATTTAAAGGTGTGCACAGTTTATTTGTTTAATTTCTTTCAATCTATAAAAAGAGCCTGAACGAGAAGGTAGGCAATATACAATTGTTATAAAATTTTAAAACACACAAACATATTGTATAAGCACCAGAGAAATGGATAGCACAGTCCTAAAAACAGAGCAGATGGCGTAATAGAGTAGCTAAAACAATATTTATTCAAGAGTCAAGAGTATACTGTGTTGATCTTCTTGATTGATACTGTGCACCTCTGGATTCTGAGAATGTACTGTGGGAATGTGCTGGCAAAGGCAGCTCATCTGATAGCTTTTTATGGTCAAATATAGGCTTGTGATTTTGAATGATAGTTAGGTGTAAGACAGGCTGGTGTAGATGAAAAAGAAATGTGAAAGCTAATGTAATGTCTGTGCTATACATCTGTCACAGAAGCATTGCAACATGTGCAAAATAAATTGGACACAAGGTAGGTGAGGTAATATCTTTTATTGGACCAGTTTCTGTTGGGAGAGACGAGCTTTCTAGCCACAGAGAGCTCTTCTTCATGTAAGCTATTGTCCCGCTATTGTGGGGAACCTTCCTGGCTTATACACTGCCCCGGTGAAGTGAGCTAGTGAAAGGATCTGAGTCGTCGCTCCCACTTCCTTTACCCACAGGCCTCCCTGCCCTCGAGGGCTCCCGTTCTAACCCAACAAGGCTGGGCCCAAGATTCCTGGGCGGCTCGACCCCCAACCTTGTTATGGTCACTTAGGGCAGGGGCTAGGATGTCCCCACTCCGGGGTGTTCTCTTTGCACTGAATGCTTCCCTGACCCATGGATCATTACATACAGTTCAAAGTAAATACAATTTATTAAACAGCAATCAATTTTTAAAAATAAGGAAAAATGGGAAAGGTTAAAGGAAAACACATCACCCCGCTCTGTGGCACCGGACCATCACAACCAGCATCTCTGGAATATAAGGGCAGTTCAGTCTGTTCCTCACAAGTCCAGGCCCCCTTCTCAGACCCTGGCTGTCCTGCAGGGATGCTGTGGGTCGGACACTTGCTCTGGGGGTGGCCACACGTCTCAGGCTTTAGATAGCAGACCCTTCTTCCCAGCGTCGCCCCCACCCCATCGGGGTTATAATCCCCCTCCAAGTCTGGCCTGCCAGGAGTCTTTGCTGGGGGCATCTCCCTGTGCTGGGCACGATGCCCAGGGTCCCCCTCACTCTCCCCAGCTGCTCACTGCCCTTGGCTCCGGACTGTTCCAGCCCCAACTCCAGCCCCGCCACTCTGCCTCAGCACAGCTGCTGCTGCTGCTCTGCCTCCAGCTCCCTGGGCTGCTTCTCTGGCCCCTCTGGCTCTGGTTGCTGCAGCTCTGCTCCCAGCGCACGTCTGCTCTGCAGGCTGCTTCTGTGACTCTGCTCCCAGCACTGACCTGCTTCCTGGGCTGGTTTTCTGGCCCCTCTGGATCTGGCACAGCTCTGCTCCCCAGCTCTGCTTGGGGCCCTGCTTTCTCCTTAGCTCAGCCCCACTCTGCCTGACCCAGGCAATTCCAGCTCACATGGAGGATGGGACCCCCCTCCCCCCGGCCTCCTGACTCCCTGGTTAGCCTGCCCGCCCTGTCAATCAGGCTGACCTGGAGTATTGGCCTCTCCCCATTGTTCCTGGGGACTGTCGGTCTCAGGGTCCTGATTCCCCATCAGGGCCGGCTCCAGTGTTTTTGCCACCCCAAGCGGAAAAAAAAAACCCCTTGCCGCCGAACAGGGAGGCAGAGTGATGGTGCGGCCACCGAATTGCTGCCGGTGACCAAAGAAGAGCCGTGTCCCCACCACCGAATTGCCGCCGAGTGCGAAACGCGGTGTGACGGAGCGGTTGCCGAATTCCCGCAGCTGCAGGCAGATTACCACCCCAGAGCCCGACATCTGCCACCCCTTTACATTTGCCGTCCCAGGCACCTGCTTGATTCGCTGGTGCCTGGAGCTGGCCCTGTTTCCCATCGACCCTTCCCCTTTCTTTTGGTCCTGGGAGCTAGCCAACCAAAACACCCCCACTAAGTTTTTGTAAGGGGGCAACAGTCCCCTTACATTCAGGTCTCTGGGAAAGGTCCTCCCAGCTTCACAGCTAAATGCAAGATGGAACAGATTGTTTAGCATAAGTAGTTAGCATATATTCTAATGGACCATTCAGGGTAGAGTGGCCCATTAACACCTCCTCAGTCATAGGACAAAAAGAGGGGGTTAGTGGGTTGCAAATTCTTGTAATAAATCATAAATCTAGTGTCTCTGGTCAGTCCATGATTTTCTAGCAGAGTTATCAGTCTAAGCTCCCAAACTTGTCTTTTGAAGGGGTTGTGCAGGTTTCCTTTGAGGATGAGGACTAATAGGTCATACATAGCTTTGTGAAAAGTGTTCACCTACAGGTGGTGCTTTTGTCTTTTATCATTTTCCTGTGTGAGTTCATTCATGAGGACAGTGATGATCTGGTTTCACCCATATAGATGTTATTGGAGCATTTAGTGCATTGGATGAGGTATACCACATGTTGTGATAGGCACGTGTAAAATCCATGGATTTTGAAAGGTGTGTTGTGGGGAGTGGGGGGGTTGATCATTGTAGTGGTGGAGATATGTCTGCGGGTTTTCATCTGTTGTTGTGGCAGGGTCTGGTGTCACTTTGAGTTGTGTGTCCTGTGGGTCTTCGGGAGTGGGGGTAAAATCCACGTTTTGTGTTTTCACATAGGAAGGGTGGTCTAGTGGCTAGAGAACTGGTCTGAACTCAAGAATCATAGGTTCAACTCCTGGTCCCTGGAGACCTTCTGTGTGACTTTGGGCAAGTTGCTTAATCTACCCTGGGCCTCATATCTGTGAAACTGGGATGACGCTTTCCTAAATCAGAGGATAATTGTGAGGATAAAACTCATTAATGATTGTGAGCTGGTCTGATACTATGGTGGTGAGGGCCGTGTAAGTAGATCATGGGGTGGATGGATACTCAATGTAAAACCTTGTGTGAATTGTTTAAAAACAAACCTGATAAGGAATAGATTGTCTGTATTAGTCACACTAACTCTATTAAAGAGAGTTTGTGTCTGACCAATAGCAAAGAGGTCACTGAGTTTCCGTGTACAGGAAGAACAATACCTTTCCCAACCCAAAGGGTGCATAAAGATTGTCAGCACTGGAGGCGGGGGTGACAGCTGGGACTTATTAAAGAAATGTTGTCCAGGCTAATGGAGGTTCATGGAATTGACCACTTTGCCTGGAATCAGGGATCCCTTCCTATGACTGGATTTACGAAGGCCTCCACACCTAGTCTACTCATAATCTTCCCTGATTCTAGAATTTCAGAACAGTTTTGTAGGATATAATTACCTGAAGCACAATTCCAGTAGATACGGTAGTGCACAGGCTTGTCACTGACACATGAGGCTAAGTAACTTTGAGCTGTAGTAATATCTGTAATGTAGTTCATATCAGAATAATTGCACCAGACTTGCTCAGTCTTCCCTAAGCAGTTAGCATCAAGACAACTGATAATTAACTTGTATGCGAAAGATGAAAAGTGCTGTGAAAATACTTATTTTACTAGTAGTATCATTTTTACCGTATCATTAACAGAAATATGAACTTATAACTTCTGAATATATAGCAAAAATATGGAAACATAGCTCTTTTTTTAAATGCTAATTAAATATTATTTATTTCTGGTTTTATTTTCATTATTATTAAGCAGTGGATTAGATTTTTACAAGGGTCCTGGGTTTGGCATTGTTTCTTTGTTATTACTAACAGGTTTATTTTCACATCTGTTCCTGGGGATTCCTACCTTCAGGGCTGGCCCACAACATTTTGGCACCTGAGGCGGGGAGCTCAAATGAGGCCCCCATACCCCCTCACTTGGGCCAAAACTTTGAAAGGTCTCAATTTTGCCTTCTTCCTGTTCTACTCCTCTCATGGTACTTCTCTGCTACCTACCCCAATAAAAAGAGAACTAACAACTTAAAATTCCTTGTTCAAAAATTTAAAGTAACACTTAACTTTCAAACGCCTGAACAGAAAATGCAACTTTTCTTGTCTGTATAGTAAACACTGGCATTTTTATCTGTTTGAATATTCAAAGTGGTGCTTTCTGTGCCTTCTCGGTTGCAAAGATTTGAACTGCTTCCTGCTGCAGGTCCACAGTCTGGGCCAGCTCATGCTCTATTGAGATGGTTGCAAGGCCAACCAGTCTCTCCTTTGTCGTCGTGGAGTGTAGATGTGTTTTATTAACTTCAGCTTGGAGAAGCTGCGTTCTCCACTGGCAGCTGTTACAGGAAGTGTTAGAAGTGTGCGCAGAGCAACAAAAGCATTTGGAAAGAGGGTGGTCATCTTATTTGTGCACATATATTCCAGAACAGCCTTTGGAGTTGATCCTGCTGAAATGTATCTTGAGGGCTTTCAGTTCATCACCTAAATCACTCACATCGATATCACGCATGTCATCATGTGTCAACACTGTCTCTAATGCCCTGCATTGCTGGTGTAGGTCTTCTTCAAGTATAGTGTGGAGTTTTGGAATATCATACAACATCCCAAATATACTGCTGTGTTCCTTGAGCTGCATGAAACAGTCTTCAACTGACTGTATTCCACAATCTAGCGGTTAAAGAATTCAACTTTGAATTGTTTTTTGGGATCTCTTATGGGATTATCCCGTACCTCAAAATCAAAATGTCGTCTTCTTCAGTGACTCTTGTATTCTTGAATGGGTGGGAAAATAGCTTCAGTGTGAAATTCCTCTGCCAACTTCTGTGCACTCTTCAGAACGTTTTGAAATCCCTCATCTGACCGGTAAGACTGTAGGTATGACTTTGCTTTGTCCAGTTGTTCCATTGCTCCAGATATATCAAGGTCAACACCTTGGAGTCTCTTGCTTACAACATTTATTTCAAACAGTTTGTCATGCCAGAACACTAAGCCACACAGAAATTTGAAGTTATGTATGTTTCTGGTGATTCCATGTCCCTCTGCCACTGTTCTCCCACGATCAGTTCCTGTCATAGCATATCCTCCATAATGGCAACTATGGCATCATCTGTCTTCCCAATTTGGTGTTTGGTAGGCTTTATCACCTCCACTCAACTTTTCCATCATGTGGCACTCAGTGGTTTCAGTATCAGAGAGGATGTTCCCAGATGTTGCTTCAAAATTTGCCATCGATGAGTTGATGCAGAGAAAAATACATAGATGCTTTGAATTACATTAAAAAATTCAGCAGCCTCACTAGAAGCTGATGCTGCATCACTGACCTCCAAGTTCAATGAATAAGAACTGCATGGGACAAAAAAAGCTCGAGGGTTTAACTCTCGGATCTGTCTCTGCACTCCTCTGTTCTTTCCTCTCATGTTGGCACCATTATCATAGAGTGACCTCTCATGTCAGCTATTACAAATCCCGTATCTTCCAGCTTTGTAAGAAGCACATTTGTCACACCACTCCTGTAGTATCATCAGTGTCCATAAATTCTAGAAAATGCTCTCTGACAGTCACCATTGCAGGGACATTTTCATTAGGTTCTGTTGTTGTTACAAAATACACCATTGAAGTCATTTGTTCCATATGGCTGATGTCAGGTGTGCAGTCCAGAATAAAGAGTAATATCTCGCTGACTTTAGATCTGCCAAAATCTTCTGTTTGATTTTTGTTGCCAGTAACTGTATGATCTCATTTTGAATTGTTTTTCCTAGGTAGTGGTGTATGTACATTTCTTGGGTGGTGACTCTTCTTTGATGCTCCTGGAGTACAGCATCAAACTCAGCCATCAGCTCCACAGTTTTAAGGAGGTTTCCATTATTTGGCACATACAGCTGATCTGAAGTGCCTCGCAGTGCTAGGTTTTGGGTAGCAAGCATTCTCACAATGGCAATGAGCCTTTTCAGAACATTTTGCCAGTAAAGAGACTCTGATGCAATCTTCTCTTGATGCTGATCACCTATGGTGGCCTTTAACCTTAGTCTCCTCTCAAGCTCTTTCACCTATGGAATGCTCTCTGGTGATTTGCTGCCTTCTCATGGCATGCCAGATTTCTAGCCAGATTTTCCTAGTCCTTTGTTCCTGTAGAACTCAATTTGGCTGGAACATTAGACTGGAAGAGTTTGCAACAAAAACAGTATGCAGTATTCTGGGTTTTTGAGTACATAAGCCATGGCCTCTCCACTTTGTCACCATTGGGGATTTCACGCCAGTAATGTGTTGGATGGAAACTTCTATTTTCATTGTCTTTGGGGAACATGATGTTTTTCACTTGCTGTGGCCCATGCAGTACAAGGAAGTCCCTCAGGCTACTGCTCAAGTGGGTCCACAGTCCTGGATCATCTAGACATAAGGAACTAAATTCAGCAGCAGCTGTTTCTTGCACTTCCACCACACTCTTCTCTGATCTACACTTTTCTTCAGGAATGTGCATGGTTACATCCATTTGAGATGGAGATATGGATGCTGCAGTAGCTGCCAGGTCACCTGCACTCTGACTAATTGGAAGATCAGGCATCTCCTCACCACTCAAATCCTCACTGGAGCTGGAAGGCTCACCGTGAACGTTTGTGTCTGTGTATCTCAGGAGAGCTCCTTCCTGCTTAGATAGCTAGAAAAGCTTCCTTTGCTTTCTTTCTTTTTCTGAATGCTGCCCCAGAGCTGTGTTTTCTTCTTTCACTCATGACTGCTGTTCTGTGCCAGCTATAGTGGCTCTCAACACTCAGTTGAAGGGGACAAATAAGCAGGCTGGTAGCAGGGCCTGAGTGAGGGACGATATCAGCGTCTTAAGGGCCTAACTGGCTCCTACTACTTCAGTTGACTGCCTGTTCTCCTCAAGTGGGTTCAGGAAACAGGACGCTCCCTGAGAAGCTGGTGTTAATCAGTCCAGGCTCCTGGGGATGCTAGAGAGGTACACAAGAGGCTCCTCCTCCTCCTCTCTCCCTGCAGCTTCTGCTGCTTTCTGTTATTCCCTCTCACCTTTTCTCCTGCCTGCCTGTTATGTCCCTCCTTCCTCCAGCACAGCATTGCACTATCTCTGTGCATCTCGAGCAGAGAGAATACATATACACCAGCAGCAGACACAATTTTTTACACTCTGGGTCCTACTGGCGCCCCCACCCCAGTCTGGCACCTGAGGCAGCCGCCTCAGTTCACTTTATGGTATGGCCAGCCCTGCCTACCTTTCTGCATCTGATTGTCCCTCCAGAATCACACCTGGGTAAAGTTTTCTGAGATTCAGTTTTAGTTTTGTTTCTCTTCTGTGGCTCATGGATTCTCTCCTGGCCATCTTTTGTGCTTACCTGGCTTCAGAATGAATTTTTGTTACTCAGCGCTCTTCCTCCTATTTAAAATCAGCAAAGTTCCTAGGTCTCTGATTAGCAAAGAAATTGTCAGACTTTAAATTTAGTCCCCATTGCATCTTACAGTATAGGTATCAAATATTTATCAAATTTCAAAATAGTATAAAGCACTCAAAAAATAGGGGTACAACAAAAGTCTATCATTAGAGAGTACATACCAACAACAGTAGCATTCAGAGAAGAAAATTTTCTGATCACCCTCGGTGATGAAATCCTCCAGGATGAAAAACAAAGAAGGAAAGACCAAAACCCCTAAAGCAATCAGTAACCCCTAAATCTACCAAGCAACAAACAAAGACTAATAGTTTGTTTTTCCAAAAAGCACATAAACTATTTATTACGGGGCTAGATATGTTGGTCATCATTGAAGTACCGAGGTGCATTTTCCATGGCTTAGACTGATACAAAAATGAATTTAATGTATGGAATAACTATGGACCAAAGATAAAATGGGTCTGGTAGGAAGAGGCCCATGGGAAATAGCAGGGAAATAGCAGCAACAGATTGGACTAAGCAATCCCAGCTATACCTATAAAATGATGGGGTCTAAATTAGCTGTTACCACTCAAGAAAGAGATCTTGGAGTCATTGTGGATAGTTCTCTGAAAACATCCACTCAATTTGTAGCGGCTGTCAAAAAAGCGAACAGAATGTTGGGAATCATTAAGAAAGGGATAGATAATAAGACAGAAAATATCATGTTGCTTTTGTATAAATCCATGGTATGCCCACATCTTGAATGCTGCATGCAGATGTGGCCGCCCCATCTCAAAAAAGATATATTGGAATTGGAAAAGGTTCAGAAAAGGACAACAAAAATGATTAAGGGTATGGAACAGCTTCCGTATGAGAAGACATTAATAAGACTGGGACTTTTCAGAACTAAGGAGGATATAATTGAGATCTATAAAAACATGACTGGTGTGAAGAAAGTAAGTAAGGAAGTGTTGTTTACTCCTTCTCATAACACAAGAACTAGGGGCCACCAAATGAAATTAATAGGCAGCAGGTTTTAAACAAACAAAGGGAAGTATTTCTTCACACAACACGCAGGGCATGTCTACACTAGCGGCCAGATCGATGGGCAGCAATTGATCCAGCAGGGGTTGATTTATCATGTCTAGCATAGACGCGATAAATTGACCGCCAATTGCTCTAGCGCAGGGGTTGGCGGCCTTTGAGAAGTAGTGTGCCAAGTCTTCATTTATTTACTGAAATTTAAGGTTTCGCATGCCAGTAATACATTTTACATTTACAGGGGCTGTCGGATGGAACCCCAGACTGGAAGCAGGCTGAGCGGGGCCGGCGGACGGGACCCTGGCTGGAAGGGGCCAGTGGACGGAACCCCAGACCAGCAGTCCCGGCCGCCAGCCCTGCGCAGACTGCTGCTGGCCTGGGGTTCCGTCCATGCAGGCTGGCAGTGGGGTGAGCGGGGCCGGCGGCCAAGACCCCAGGCTGGCAGCAGGCTGAGCTGCTCAGTCTGCTGCTGGTCTGGGGTTCCGGCCGCTGGCCCCTGCCGGGCAGGGTCCTGGCCACTGGCCCCGCTGAGCCCGCTGCTGGCCTGGGGTTCCATTCGTTCTGGGGTTCTATTCATCTAGGCAGGCAGCGGGCTGAGCAGGGCCAGCGGCCAGGACCCCAGCTGGCAGCAGAGTGCTACTAAAAATCAGCTCATGTGCCACCTTTGGCACGCATGCCGCAGGTTGCTGACCCCTGCTCTAGCGTCTACTCCGGTACTCCACCTCAACGAGAAGCGCATTGACACACTGCAGTGAAGACAACGTTGTAAGTAGATCTAAGTATGTTGACTTCAGCTACATTATTCATGTAGCTGAAGTTGCGTAACTTAGATCAATCTCCCCCCCATAGTGTAGACCAGCCCCCAGTCAACCTGTAGAACTTTTGCCAGAGGATGCTGTGAAAGACAAGACTATAACAGGATTCAAAAAAGAACTAGAATAATTCATGGAGGATAGGTCCATCAAAGACTATTATCCAGGATGGGCAGGAATGGTGTCCCTAGCCTCTGTTTGCCAGAGGCTGGGGATGGACGACAGGGAACGGATCACTTGATGATTATCTGTTCTGTTCATTCCCTCTGGGGCACCTGACATTGACCACTGTCAGAAGACAGGATACTGAGCTAGATGGACCTTTGGTCTGACCCAGTATGACAGTTCTTATGTTCTTATGTCCTTATGCTGTTGTCTGTAGAGTCCCTGGCTTGGAACCCAGAGTAATGAGCAGGCCTGGGTTCCCCTACCAGCCAAAGGATAGGCCACAAGACGGGGACAGGTCTGATTTTGGGAGCTTGAACAAAGAGCTGAATGTAAATGGCCCAGAGTTGGGACTGAAGACCCTAGTGAGGGGGAATGGACTGCTTATTTGTTGGACTCTTTAATACCACAGAAGGGGTTCTTCTGGACCTTGTTACTCAGAAGCCCAAGCTGCCGAAGATCCATCAGCACCAGTTGGTAGTCTCCAGGGGTGAGAAATGGACTGTAGCATCACACCCAGCTGGTTGGAGGGTGATGTGCCCCCATCACAGGCACCTGTATAACTGTGTTGGGTAAAATAATTATACTGGTACAAAAAACTGTATGTACCAGGCCTTAGCAGTGAGTGGAGCTGACATCCTTGTCGTGCACAGGTTGCAAATGGTCCTATGAAGATCAGAAAAAATGTCCAGCAATCACAATTTAAGTAGAGATGCTGAAAACTTCAAGGACCCTGATGAAGTTGATGCTTCCAAAATCTACCACATGGCAAACTTTATATAGTCACTGCTATTTTTTTTTCTGGAAATATCAAGACAATTAATCAAGAAAACACTTTAAGAACATTTTGTTTATTACTTGAGCTATCTGGTTTTTCTAGAAATGAAGACCTAATAAACAAGCTGCTCTACTCTGAAACAATTGGTAATAAAAACCCAAGTCTCTTTGTAATTGATGTTCAACCAGCTACTCTCAAGAAATATCAAAGAAACAAATCCATTAGCTGTCAGTTCAGAATGTCTTCAGAAACCAAATATCTAAACTTTCTGCTTTTTTCCCCCAGTGGTCCCCCTATCTGTACTAATTGGAGGCTGTAATAAACTAGCCTTTCAACAAGTCTCTTAAGTTGAGAGAATCTCCTGAGCCAAATGTTCACCAAGAAATTAATGCGGTTTTTAAGAAAGAACAGAGGGATATATTTTTAGTTTCATATTGTCACCCACTAACTCTGCAGGAGCCAGAAGTCTCTGTGTGTCAACATGTGTTCTTCTGTATCTCTCCCTATACATTATATTTACATATACTGGATATTATACTTTGGGTCTACATACACTAAAAGAGAATTGCTAAATGATGTCTGTTCCTAATGGAGTTCCTGCAGAAAGGGGAGAGGATTAAAAGGACTTGTGCCCAAAACCAGTCAAAGTTCCATGGAAAGTGAAGGTGTGCTCCTAGCTACCCCCTGCTGAAAGAGGGAGAGACAGGGTGAAGGTGGATCTGTAACTCTACTCCTTCCTTCCATACCCCCCAGCCCAGGTGAGATGCATATACTGCCCCGATTGCAAATGGGGCAGAGCTTCCACTCCAGTAAGCCCTGTGCTGTGTCAGAAGCAATGGAATAGCTACTCCCTCCCCAAACTCTGTTGTGGGTGCAAAGAGAAGAGAATGATCAGAGCAGTGCTAAGCTTTTCTACCTTGTCCCAGGAAATTCATCAGCAAGTCTAATCTGCTCACTAAAAACCCATGGATTGTTCTGGCTGATTGAATAAAATGAGAACACTAGTATAGTTTGGCTTCTTTGAAGAATACTGATTAGTTTGGCCATGCTGCTCTTTGAATAACGACAACTGGAAATTAATGGTTGTGCCATCCTTTTAACAAAAAAGGAGAGAGTGGCAGCAATCATACTTTCCTTATCACAAGCATGATTTTATCAAGACTGGATGCTTCTGATTGTGTTTCAACAGATATATGTCTCTTAAAGGGATATGTTTTTATATACATAGCAGGGTCCAGATCCTCAGCTGGTGTAAACTGTCATGACTCCATGAAAGTTCTGTAGTACTTTACAGTGACGTTTTCCTATCCATTGCACACAATGATGTGAAGTGCTCGAATTTATGAATTCTGGGGCAAACCACATTTACACTCACTGCACTGTAAATCAGCTTTGAAGATGCTGACACCCACATTATTGGCAGTAGGGATTAAACCAGGGGTGGGCAAACTTTTTGGCCTGAGGGCCACATCGGGATTGCAAAACTGTATGGAGGGCCAGGTAGGGAAGGCTGTGCATCCCCAAACAGCCTGGGTCCCGCCTCCTGACTGTCCCCCTCAGAACTCCCAACCCATCCAACCCCATGGCTGCGGGGGAGGGTGGAGAACGGGGGAGAGAGGGGGTGCTAGCCTCCCCGGCCGGGAGGCTCAGGGGCCGGACAGGACGGTCCCGCAGGCCGGATGTGGCCCGCGGGCCATAGTTTGCCCACCTCTGGATTAAACACTAAGAGCTACCCATGAACGTTGTGAGGGATTTGTGCCAGGCTTTCATTCTCAGATATACAATAAAAAGAGTTCTGTCTCACAGATGTTTCTTTATATTTTTGAATGATGATATATTATAATATATATTAGGCTAGCCAGGAGAAGAAGGAAGCACTGGCATTCAACTGATGTTGGACAAACAGAGAATTAGGTCCAGGAAGCAGTAAGTGTATTAATAAATATTTTACAAATATATCTAGGGCCAGATCATCCTTTGGTGTAAGTCACCCTAGCTCCATTGCCTTAACCAGAGCTGGATCAGTTCTACAGCATTCAACTGTATTTGCCTATATAGCCGTCCCCCTTACCTCTTGAAGCAGAGCTGTGGCCCTCTGGTCCTGTATAGGTGTCAGGGAGTAGTGGGGATGAATGGGATGTTTTGCCCCACTATGTGAAATGTCTCGGCAGCATGTCACTTTCTTCAGATCCTCTGGGTCCAGCCCCCCTTCACATTTTTATTTTTCTTCTCTCTTCTTTTAGGATCACCATAAGGACATAAGAATTGCCATGCTGGGTCAGACCAATGATCCATCTTGCCCGATATCCTGTCTACTGACAGTGGCACGTGCCAGATGCTTCAGAGGGAATGAACAGAACAGGGCAATTATCAAATGGTCCATCCCTTGTTGCCCAGTCCCAGCTTCTGGCAAACAGAGGCTTGAGGACACCCAGAGCTTGGGGTTGCGGTCCTGGCCATCTTGGCTAGTAGCCACTGGTAGACCTATCTTCCCATGAACTTATACTTTTGACCTTCACAACATTCCCTGGAAATAAGGCCCACAGGTTGACTGTTTTGTTTGAAGTACTTCCTTCTGTTTTTTTAAAACATGCTTCCTATTAATTCTGTTGGGTGACCACTGCTTCTTATGTGAAGAGGTAAATAACATTTCCCTATTCACTTTCTCCATCATTCAATATTTTTATAAACCTCTATCATATCCCCCCTTAGCTGTCTCTTTTCTAAGCTGAACAGTCCAAGTCTTTTTAATCTCTCTTCATATGGAAGCCTTTCCATACCCCATTTTTGTGCCCTCCTTTGTATTTTTTTTCCAATTCTAGTGTATCTTCTCTGAGACGTGTACCCTGCATTCAAGGTGTGGGTGTACCCTGGATTTATATAGTGGTATTATGATATTTTCTCTTCTTATTATCCCTTTCCTACTGGTTCCTAACATTGTTAGTTTTTTTGGCTGCCATTACACATTGAGCAGATGTTTTCAGAGAACCGTCCACGATGACTCCAAGATCTTTCTTCAGTGGTAACAGCTAATTTGGACCCCATCATTTTGTATGCATAGTTGGGATTATGTTTTGCAATGTGCATTACTTTGCATTTATCAACATTGAATTTCATCTGCCACTTTGTTGCTGAGTCATCCTGGGTTGTAAGATCCCATTGTAACTCTTTGTAGTCAGCTTTGCATTTAACTATCTTGAGTAAGTTTGTATCATCTGCAAACTTTATCATCTCCCCCTTTTTCAGATCATTTAGGATCATATTGAACAGCACTGGTCCGAGTACAGTTCCTTGGAAGACCCTGCTATTTACCTCTCTCAACTGTGAAAACTGATCATTCATTCCTATCATTGTTTCCTATCTTTTAACCAATTACTGATCCATGCGAAGATCTTCCCTCTTATCCCATGACTGCTTAAGAGCCTTGGATGAGGAACCTTGTCAAAGGCTTTCTGAAAGTCCAAATACACTGTACCCACTGTTTCACTCTTGTCCACATGTTTGCTGACACCCCCAAATAATTCTAATGGATTGGTGAGGCAAGATTTCTCTTTACAAAAGTCATGTTGACTCTTCCCCATATATCATGTTCATCATAATTCTGTTCTTTATTATAGTTTCAACCAATTTGCCTGGTACTGAAGTTAGGCTTACCAGCCTGTAATTGCCAGGATCAGTTCTGGAGCCTTTTTTACAAATTGGTGTTACATTAGGTATCCTCCAGTCATCTTGTACAGAGAGAGGCTGGTTTAAGTGATAGGTTGCATGCCAGAGTTAGTACTTCTGTTATTTCATATTTAAGTTTCTTCAGAACCCTTGGGTGAATACCATCTGGTCCTGGTTATTTATTACTGTTTAATTTATCAATTTGTTCCAAACCGCCTCTGTTGATACCTCAGACTGGGACAATTCCTCCAATTTGTCACCTAAAAGAATGGCTCAGGTATGGGAATCTCCCTCACATCCTCTGCAGTGAAGACCAATGCAAAGAATTAATTTATCTTCTCTGCACTGGCCTTGTCTTCCGTGAGTGCTCCTTTAGTACCTCAATCGGGCAGTGGCCCCACTGATTTTTTGGCAGGCTTCCTGTTTCTGATGTGTTTTTAAAAACTGCTGTTAGGTTTTGTCTTTTGCTAGATGCTCTTCTTTTTTGGCTTGCCCCTAATTACACTTTTACACTTGACTTGTTGGAATGTATGCTCCTTTCTATTTTCCTCAATAGAATTTTACTTCCAATTTTTAAAGGATGTCTTGTTGTCTCTAACAGCCTCTTTTAGTCTGTTGATTAGCCATGGTAAAAAATATTTTGTCCTTACTGGGTTTTTTTTTTAATTTGAGGTAAATATTTAGTGGTGTTTTTAAAAAAAGTTTCCATGCAGCTTGCCAGCAGTTCACTCTCGTGACTCTTTGTTTAACTGACTTCCTTATTTTTGAGTAGCTCCCCTTTTTTAAGTTAAATGCTACTGTGGTGGGTTTCTTTGGTATTTCCCCCCCCCACAAGGATGTAAAATTTAATTACATTATGGTTGCTATCACTGAGCGGTTCAGCTATATTCACTTCTTGGACCCATGCTCCTCTTAGGACTAAATGAAGGATTGCCTTTCCCCTTATGGGTTCCATGACTAGCTGCTCCAAGCAGTAGTCATTAGTGGTGTCTAGAAATTTTATTTCTGCATTTCATTCTGAGGTGACGTACACAGTCAATATGGGGATAGTTGAAACCCCCATCATACAAGTGTAGCACTTTACTCCAAGGCTTTCTGACTACTCCATGGGAATGTGCCTTGAAGGCATACTACCAATGTCCATTTAGGGTGGATCTGTTGGTCCCTAAGGGTTCCCTTTGCTTTTAAGTCCAAGACAAGTTAAGAAGTTTTGCTCTGTTGTAGTCTAACCTTACCATTCAGAACAAGTTTCAGATGAACTGCTAATGGAGATGGTATTTGTGTGTGTGTCACAGAGGTTTGTGCCAAGAACATTTTGATCAGGACCTTCTCTTTGAAGAAAAATAATAATAGTACTGGTCATCATACAAAGACTTAAACCACTTTAGCACGGCCATCGAAATCATCAGAACAATTGATCTGGTAATAAGATTTCAGATTTAAAATGTTGATTCTTGCCATCTTCAAAGAAAGGAAAAATAACTTCAGATTTTTTTTTGCATCTACTTTTAATTCCATTGATTTCAGCTCACATAGGTCAGCTACTCCTAACAGATCTCAGCTTTACATCTTCAGAGTCCCTGAATGTGGATGAAGTTACAAGAAAACATTTTTCAATTATCCACTGCTTATAGTTAATCAAAATCAAAATTTGTGCATTTTATACTCGTTAATTCTTCACCAAAGATGTACTGTGCATTGTAGGCAAATATTATTCATTAATATTTTATAGCATTAATAGTGTGCTGGGATTTGCAAATATAAGTATCACATATCCTTTTGATATATGTTGAGAAGCAGTTTACAAGACCAAATTACAAAATGCACAGCTGCGGCTGCTAACTTTTGTAGAAGACAAAATAGGTAAAAATTAAAATAGAGTGGTGAACATAGAGAGCAAGTTCCTAATACCAGAATCACACATGATGTGGGGTTGGTTTTTAGTTTTGGTTTATTTGGTGTTTTTTTTAGCAAACTGACTGCCATCAGTAGAAGTCTGAGAAATGCCACCGTTAATTAGAAAGCTTATTTTCAAAGAAAATTCACTTATACGTGATAAGGAATGCTAGCTCTTGGTTGAACTTTGTCTTGGGCACAGAGAAGATGGGTGCATTTAAAGAATTCTAATTGTCTACACATGCTTTCCACAAACCCTGTGGCAGTCTCTGACCATGTAATTTTCTTAGTATTGCACAGGATGACACATTCTATTACCTGATCTTATGCTGGTGATGATTTGTACTCATAAAAAAAAACAGAACATGGTGCTTTTAGATTGACATTTCCCCTACATCCAAATAAAACCAAAACCTAACAAGATATATCTATCATCTGTTATTGTGAAATGGAGCTGAGTGCATTTCAGCTTCATTTCAATGAAAAGCTTAAAACTACACACCATCCAAATATAATTCCACTAAAAAAGTGCCCAGTCCAGTTCCCATTGTACCTTAACCACAAATAAAAAATTGTACAGGCTCATGAACACTCCTAAGTATCGTCTCTGTCAGGTAATAATTTAGGATTAGCAGATGTTTGTAGGATGTTATGTTCTTGCCATTTACCCACAAGGTAATAGGATGTTGTCCTTTGGGCATTGTTAAGAGATTTTCCCTTATTTGTTCTCGATATATTTACTGATGGCAGTATACCACTGTCAGAATATAGTAAATAATACAGTCAGTGCCTTGTTTTTGTGGCACCTCATTAACAAGAAAATGTGTTGATGAGTGACCCTGACCTTTAAACCATGATTCACAGTTGGCCTTTCTGGGAAATGGCTTTTAAATTTTCATTTCCCGATACTGAATATTAAATCCACTTGCCATCTTTAGTTCTTAAAATAATACAAATGACATTTGATGGGAAGGAAAAATATCTCTAATTTGTTCTATGTTGAGAAAAAGTTTTAAATTTCAAAGAGTTTATGTTGAATTTTGTGTGATTTATATCCCAAATCTAGTAAGATGAAGATGAAGGCAGTCAGAAGAACATTTTTTCTGTATGTAACAATTATACTGTGACCTTTTCTACAGTGAAAATATTCTGACATAAATCTATTTATGTCTGAAGAGACAACTGAGAGCCCTGATCCTGCAATGAGATCACAGCAAACTGCAAGGTCTAGGTCCATGTCTGTCACATCTCACAATGAGACAAGTCCCCAATTACTGAGATGTGAACGATTAACACATTTCCTATAGAAGGACACTTAGAGTTGGATTCCAGAGATGAGAAACTTTCTGCCCTAAAGTGGTATGATCCAGCAAGTTGCTGAGTGCTCCCTAATGAAAGCTGAGGTCTCTGGGCTCCTCTAGCTCATCACAGGTGGTGGTGTGCACCTTAGAAGATCAGGCAGCAAGCCAGCAAAATGTACTGGAGTTATTCACAACAGGAAAGGAATTCTCAAAATTAAATGGGCACTTGCAGAGGAAAATTAGCATTTGGTAGATAAACACTAGATCCCCTGGGACTGAAAGACAAGAAGAGAAAAAAGCTGTCATAAATATACCAGGAAGGGTAACAACCTTCCTGTATACAGTACTATAAAATCCCTCCTGGCCCAAGGCACTGTCAAGATTCCTTCCCCAATCTGAACTCTAGGGTACAGATGTGAGGACCTGCATGAAAGACACCCTAAGGTTATTCTTACCAGCTTAGGTTAAAAACTTCCCCAAGGTATAAACTTTGCCTTGTCCTTGAACCCTATGCTGCCACCACCAAGTGTGTTAAACAAAGAACAGGAAAAGAGCCCACTTGGAGACATCTTCCCCCAAAATATCCCCCCAAGCCCTACACCCCCTTTCCTGGGGAAGGCTTGATAAAAATTCTCACCAATTTGTACAGGTGAACACAGACCCAAACCCTTGGATCTTAAGAACAATGAAAAAACAATCAGGTTCTTAAAAGAAGACTTTTAATTAAAGAAAAGGTAAAAGAATCACCTCCTAAAATCACCTCACCACCTAAAATCAGGATGGTAAATACCTTACAGGGTAATCAGATTCAAAACATAGAGAATCCCTCTAGGCAAAACCTTAAGTGACAAAAAGACACAAAAACAGGAATATACATTCCATTCAGCACAGCTATTTTACCAGCCATTAAACAAAAGAAATCTAACGCATTTCTAGCTAGATTACTTACTAACTTTTTACAGGAGTTCTGAGCTGCATTCCTGATCTGTTCCCGGCAAAAGCATCATACAGACAGACCCTTTGTTCCCTCCCGCTCCAGCTTTGAAAGTATCTTGTCTCCTCATTGGTCATTTTGGTCAGGTGCCAGCGAGGTTATCTTATCTTCTTAACCCTTTACAGGTGAAGGGGTTTTGCCTCTGGCCAAGAGGGATTTTATAGTCTGTATACAGAAAGGTGATTACCCTTCCCTTTATATTTATTACAGGCACAATATCCTTTTACCTGTAAAGTGTTAAGAAGCTCAGGTAACCTGGCTGGCACCTGACCAAAAGGACCAATAAGGGGACAAGATACTTTCAAACCCCGGGCGGGGGGAGAGAGGGAGGGAGGCTTTTTTCTGTCTGTTCTGTGTGCTTGCCAGAGAGAGATCAAGAAAGCAATCAATCCAACTCCATTAGAATTAGTAAGTACTAGCAAGGAAATGCGTTAGTTTACTTTTGTTTTGGCTCGTGATTTTCTCTGTGCTGAGAAGAAGGTGTATTCCAGGTTTTCTTTTTGTATCTTTAAAGTTTTTGCCCAGAGGGAAATCCTCTGTGTTTTAAATCTGATTGCCCTGTGAGATTAGCTTCCCTTCTAATTTTACAGAGGTGCTTCTTTTACCTTTTTTCTTTCTAATAAAATTCTGTTTCTTTTAAGAGCCTGACTGATTTCTCTGTGGTCCTAAGACCCAGGGGTTTGGGTCTGTGATCACTTTGTAACCAATTGGTTGGGATATTATTCTCAAGCCTCCCCAGGAAAGGGGGTGTAAGGGCTTGGGGGGGATATTCTGGGGGAATAGGAACTGAAAGTGGTCCTTTTCCTAATTCTTTGTTAAATCACTTGGTGGGGGCAGTGTACCCTGCAAGGGCAAAGAGTTTGTGCCTTGGGGAAGTTTTACCCTAAGCTGGTAGAAATAAGCTTAGGGGGTCTTTCATGCGGGTGCCCACATCTGTACCCTAGAGTTCAGAGTGGGGAGGGAACCCTGACAAAAGCACTGAGATTATTTTTCTCTAACAGTAACTGCATGTTTCTGTGATGGTCTTCACTCTTGAGGAGCGTTGCCTGGTGGTCAGGGCTTAAGCCCTTTGGTGTGCAGAATTGGGTTTTGGTATGGGATCCCTGGCCCTTCTTTCCACCCTGCTATTGTCGAAAGTTAGCAATTTATTGCAGGAGGCTTGGAGGCGGGTCAGCTCACTGCTTAGCACCTCTTTGTGGCCAGGCCTAGTGTGATAGGTCTCTCCCTCTTGGGGCAGTTGGTGGCTGCCTGCTCTCGAGCCTTGGCCCTCTGGCCAGGTCAGTTCCCAGTCTCTCTCCTTCAGGGGTAGTCCATAAACAAAACACAGGGATTCAACACAAATATACTGGATTAGGAGGTGAGGGGCGAAATGCCTCCCTCTCCAGATATAACAGAAGTGGTTCCTCCCTTCACTCAGGGAGACCTGCAGGCAGTTGTTGAGGGAGAGATCCTGCTTCCTCTCAGCCCTTTCTCAGGAACTGCAAGGTGAAGGTCCTTTCTCTTCCCTGGTCTGCCCACACGTGAGCTGTTCTGCTCCCTTTTAACTCCTCCTCTTGTCTGTGCATCTCTTGCAGGTGTGGTGGGGCTGTCTGAACCCAGAGTTACTCCTTAACTCCTTGTTGCCCAGTTTAGGGTTTGTATAACCCGTCACAGTTTCACATTAGATTTTGATCTTGGTGCCATGTTTTGGATGCTTTTGCAACACCCTACACATTTTCTATAAAAAGCAACAAGCAATGCAGGTCCTACAGGCCTTAACTGTTGAAACTTAAAACTGCAGGAGGCTTGAATGTGACTTTGGTTCATGCACACACAATATTAAATTAACATTTGAGTGTAATTCCAAGGGTTTAAAAATTTGTATCAACAACATTTCAGCAGATAAAGGCAGAGTGGGGGCACATGGAAAAGCAAGATCTATTCTTTCATCATTATCGGTGTCTCTGAAAAACAGACATAGAGTTGAAAGTGTAATTTAATCCAGGGATCGGCAACCTTAGGCACATGCTATTTTCCCTCGGCCCATGCTGCTTCCCGCAGCCCCCATTGGCCTGGAACGGCGGCCAGTGGGAGCTGCAATCGGCCGAACCTGCGGATGTTACAGGTAAACAAACCATCTCAGCCCGCCAGCGGATTTCCCTGATGGGTTGCGTGCCAAAGGTTCCCAATCCCTGATCTAATGTAATATTGTGTGATCTGCCTCATTCCCCACACATGGTATCTTGATATGATAAACTGTTCAAATAGAATGATCCCTTTCTGTGGTACAGACCTTCCCAGTCATTCCTGTAAATCAGCACACACTCAAATATGTGATAGGTGACATTTATTAGTGGTAGTAATATACAGTAGTGTTCAGAGGTCCCAGACAGATTGGGGTCCTATTGTGATAAGCACTGTACAAACGTGCCCTAAGAGACAGATCCTGTTTTAAAGAGCTTTACAACCTAACTTTAGACAAGGTACAGAAGAATGTGTAAAGATTATTTTATTTAGAAATTAGGCTTTTTCTCAGGGTGCTCAAAGCATATTATAAGTAATGAAAATAAAGAGATGAAAAGAACTTGCGCTCCATTAAAGTCCAGTATACAGTGGGCTTCATTGGAACTGGACCCATTACACCCTTAGTAGTTAAATTTACCACAATAGCTGCTGTATTTTCCATTTAAAGTATAAGGAATAACCCAAATATAGTGCAAAATTTAAAACCACACTGTGACAACTGCCCATTTTCTTTAATTGTATCCAATAGATAAACTTTTAGAAGCTGAACTATTTCATGCTTTTCCACTCACATTTCTTACTGTCATTTGGCTCTTAACCACTATCTTGTAGTAGCTGCACATTTCTTATCAGTCTTCTACCCTCATGCTAAACTTCAAAATGAAATCAGTCTTTTTTAGTTACTCATCCCTTATATAAGATCCATCAGCTGTTGGGCTTGGTGGAACAAATTTTGAAAATAATGCTTTTGTCTCGGTCTAACTTCAAAAAGCAGAATCCAGGGTTTGAGGGGAGGGGTTTGGGAGTTGGGTAAGGAGAAAAATATTATTTTATAATCCGTGCAATGGCAGGAACACAACAGTGTTTCATGATTTCCTTGCTTGTGTATGTATACACACACATATATAAAACCTTCCCCACAAAAGTGGGAAATCAATAAGTAGCCTACTGCATGGCACCAAGATTAAAAAATGACAATATGGCTTTTTTTCTTAAACCTTATCTTTATCATGAATGTGAGATGCACCCTATGCCCCGATCCAAATTGCATGGAAATTACGGGAAAAACTCCCATTGACTTCAAAAGGCTTTGGATCAGACAGTATGCAGTAAAGAGGTTACTCTAGAATACCTTTAGATGGTCCTTTCAGCCCTAATTTTACATGCTGGATGAACCAATTTTTTTACAGGAAAGGGGGGCTGTAGTGGGCAGAAGTAAAAGATGGGTACAAATGTGACTTTCTGCCATCACTGCACCTCCTAGATTTTGGATCCGACTGAGTGGTCCCTAGAGACTGTCCTAACTTAACTTGTGCTGCACTGGATGTGTATAAGCTACTGCAGTTGCCCAGAGTCGCTGCAGTGCAGTGCACATACCTCGTCCCTCCTCCAGGCACAGCCTTGTAATGACTCTGTGCTATGGTGCAATGGGAGCAAGTGTAGAACCCTCTTCCCCCTTAAGCTGAGGGGTTCCTAATGTCATCTTCATCAGCTTTGCATCCGCTGTACACCAACCAGGCTAACATACAGGGGCTTCTGCAGAGCCCAGATTTAGCATAAAAACAGTTTCAGAAATATTAGCACTTAGCAAATACATTAGTGAATAGGGACAATAAAGAAAACCTTTGCAGAGTTTGAAACCCATGTCCACATTCTTTATTAGGAAAAGAGAGATGATCTTTAATTAACAGAGAGCTGTGTTTTCCTTACAGGCAGGCTGTTGTAGTTTGTCAGGTCCCTGGAGAAAACTCTGTATCTGCTTTTTTTTTTAAGTAAATCCAAATGTCAGTTCATTATTATTATTTTCTGCCCAAAGAAGAGTTTCAGGATATATTTATAAGCAATTATAATGAAAAAATATAAAACTAATGAATGTGAGGTGCAGAACAATGGCAGTCGGAGCTGAGGGCTCTCAATCCTTTGCATGATTGAACCTTGGATAAAACTAAGCAAATGAACTCCAAATCCTAACTTTTGCGGCAAGCCCAGTAAGGAATCAGCCAATTAATTATGGCTAGACTCAGGAGCAGATGTGTAGCTGGCATTTCTCTGTATCTTTTAAAAATATTTTTAAAGAATCAAGTGCATTCTTAACAACGTTCTGGTAGTAGGTGAGGGACCCAATCAGAGTCTGGTCCCCAGTGCACTATGCATTATGCACACTCACAACAAAAAGATGGGTCTGCTCTGAAGAACTTAGTCTAAAGCCCCAAACATTGTACACATAGGACGGCTTTAAAGTGAGATTTAAAGGCGGTTAATGTAATTGTCTTAGAGATCTTTTATTCCTGAGGGAATTCTGCACCAAAAAATTAAAAATCCTGTGCCCAATATTTTAAAATTCTGCAAAGTTCTGCATATTTTATTTGTCAAAATAATACAATATAATCACACCGTTTTCCATTATTTGTTGACAAGTATTTTGAAATAAATTACCAAAATAATGGAAAATGGTGTGATTATATTGTTATTGTGTTACTGTGTTATTTTGATAAATAAAATGCACAGAACTTTGCAGAATTTTAAAATTTTAACTTTTTTGGTGCAGAATTTCCTCAAGGGTATCCGAGTTCTGTGTGGTGTAATCTGGGTGTGGGCAGCTCGGTGTGGGGTCCGGGTGGAAGGAAATCTGGATGCACAGGGGCTCGGTGGGGTGTTCTGGGTGCAGGATGAATGGCACTCTGCATGGGAGTCCAGGTGAAGGTGGTTAGGGCTCAGTGGGAGGGTCTTGGGGGAGTGGGACTTGGTGTGGTGGGGGGTCAGGGTGCAGCTGGTTGGGGCTCAGTGAGATGGGGGTTTGATGTGGGGGCCACTATTTGTTTATCCATGAAAAGCTACTGCTTAGAGCGGATTCCCTCACACATTCCACTGCCAAAGAGATTTTTTTCCTCAAGCTTTTTCTCATATGCTGTATTAATAGGCTGCTAGGTCCTGTTATATGTTGGTATGTTTTCTGGTTTATTGGGAGTATACTATAGTGTTTGGGAACTGATGGACAAATCTTCAAAATGCACCCAAGAAAACTAGACTTGACTAGAGTAACTCAGCAATACAACACAACAGGGCATCTTCCTTTAGAAATAATACTGATTGTCATCCTTTCTTTCAACCAAGCATTGTCCATGTTCTTATTTAAGAATTGTTCCTATTCTGATGCATTAATATATTGATCCCTTATTCTTGCACCAAAGTGAATTTCCATAAGATTTTGTCATATAGAAAAGACATATAGCTTGCATTGTAAAAACAGTCTGGAAATCCCAGTATAACCCTACCACTATCATAGGCAGAATTCATGCTTGTCCGTGTAATGTTTCTTTCCTTGCTAATTATGCTCTGTAAATGATGTTGCACAATGTCACAGGAAACAACAGAGATGACAACAGAGAATCACAAAACCTTTGATCAGTTCAGAACTTTTGCTAAAGTATTCCTAAAATAGCAATAGTACACTGGAAAGAGACAATCCGGCAGTATGAAATAGCAAACCTTCCTTTATCCATTGCAACAATTGTGCAAGGAGAATGGGAAAGAGGAAAAAATGAATACAGAGTGATTAAATAAATAAAAGGCAGAAACTGAGAGAGAGAAAAAAAACAAAGATGTAAAAAGAGAAAGAGTGAAATGAAAAATAATAGTAAAAAGAAAGAAGGAAGAAAGGAAGAGTTAAGGTGGATAGCAGAACATACAGGAAATATTTAATGGACATATTGTACCCTATCCGAGAACCTGGTTTTTATTAACATGTAAAGTTTACAAAACAGAAAGCAAACACCGTTTTTCCCCATCAAGTTTTGTTTTTTTCTTTTTGCTGTACTGCCCACAGCAAAAGCACTTGACCATTTGCTGGCAGGGCGTTCTCCATAGGTAGGGCCCTACTAAATCCACATCTGTGAAGAACGCATCACGGACCACAAAATATGGTCTCTCCTGTGAAATATGGTCTTTTATGCACTTTTACCCTATACTATATATACCCTATACTATATATACAGATTTCACAGAGGAGACCAGCGTTTCTCAAACTGGGGGTCCTGACCCAAAAGGGGGACATGGGGAGTTGCAAGGTTATTATAGTATTGCCACCCTTACTTCTGCACTGCCTTCAGAGCTTGGTGGCCAGAGAACAACAGCTGCTGGCCAGGTGCCCAGCTCTGAAGGCAGCGCCTTGCCAGCAGCAGCGCAGAAGTAAGGGTTGCAATACCATACCATGTCATCCTTACTTCTGTGCTTCTGCCTTCAGAGCTGGGTGGCCAGAGAGTGGTAGTTGCTGGACGAGGGTCCAGCTCTGAAGGCAGCAGCGCAGGAGTAAGGGTGGCAATACCGTACCATGCCATTCTTACTTCTGCGCTGCTGCCGGCGGCGGTGCTGTTTTCAGAGCTGGGCTCCTGGTCAGCAGCCACCACTCCCTGGCTACCCAGCTCTGAAGGCAGTGCCCCTGCCAGCAGCAGTGCAGAAGTAAGGGGGGCAATACTGCGATCTCCCTACAATAACCTTGTGACACCACCACCCCTTCAAGCCCCTTGTTAGGTCAGGACCCCTTCAGTTACAACACTGTGAAATTTCAGTATCTGAAATCATGAAATTTATGATTTTTAAAATCCTGTGACCATGAAATTGACGAAAATGGATCGTGAATTTCATAGGACACTCCACTTTGGAACGCCCTCCGCAACTTTGTTCATAGGAGCCTGACTTTGTTGTTTAGGACATACTCATCTCTTTAGAGAAGTTCTTGGAGAGGTGGATGTTACTTAAAATTTCATTTTGAGGCTACAGTCTATTGGTGGATGTTTTTTTCTTTTCATTTTAAGGCTGAACACTGACTATTGCTGTATAAATTCAAGACTTGTGACTTAGCTACTGCATCTATGGTGATTTGTGATTTTTTTTAATGAAAGCTGAAAGCACCTAGCATCTATAATTCTTTTGTTTTCTTTTGTAATTTAAATAAACAAAACTAAATTGATATTTGCCTTCATAAATGAAACCAGAACATCTGTCTCTTGTTCCCCTTTTTGTTTGCATACCAGCATCTTAGCTCTTGTAATAGGAATTAATCACTATTTTCCTCACCTCTTCTTTCTGATTCTCCTTTTGCTCAATTTGTAGAGACTATATTGGACACGAAATTCCAATAGGGTGAGACAAAATGGTATATGGTATACAGTATTCTATGGAAAGGCAAGAGGACTTGAAAGTATCGATATGCCAGTCATCAAAGGGGGGAAGCTGTTTGGTTTTCAGCCTTGTGAAACAGTGGTCACTACAGAACACCCCAAAGAATAATCACACCTCTAACCACATGCTCTAGGACAAGGATGAGTGTGGGTTATTCAGGAATAAATATAAATATAGAGGATATGTTACAGTTTTAACAAATAGCAGCTAAACATGGTTTCCTGGAGGATTTTCAAATGTTTGTTGGTTGAGGCAACTCTTTCCTTACCTGCAAAAGATGGAAGCTTATTGGTAGTTCGGCTGTACTGCAGTGAGAGAGGGTTCTCCAGACTACATGCAATAGTGGAAGATACTGAAGGCTTGACAACCAGAGGCTTGAATAAAAATGATGGAAGTCACTAAGGTGAAAATATGATGCAGAGGACAGAAAAGGCATGTAAATAGGTAGAGCGCTGAAAATCTGCAGATAGCCACGGACCAGGTTTGCAGATCATGGATTGAACACGGATACCAATTTTCTATCCACGCAGGGCTCTACAAATAGGGATGGAGAAACCCCTTTCTGAGTCTTGTGTGGCTAATGCCAGAATAAGTGATCGGCTGTCAGGAATTCATCTGGCTTTGGGCGTGTTGCCTAACAACCGAATATGCTCAGCTGGGCTCAGTAAACCCTCTGATTGGTCAGATGGGCCAACGGATCCCTATTGAAGCCTGTCCAGCCGTTGCTCCACTCCTTGCCTGATCCACTCCAGCCCTAGTCCCTGCCTACCTCCGAACCCCTGATTCGTAACTCTTGGCTCTGGCTAGTGGCTTGTCTCCTGACCACGTCACCGGCTCTGCCCTTTAGTTCTGTTCTGATTCCTGGCTCCGTCCATTGGCTTGCCTCCTGACCACACCTCTGGTTCTGCTCTGACCAGTAGGTCACTGCCTACACCTCGGTGTGTGACATAGGCTAATACACTGGGCTCTTTCCCAGATGTGTTAGGTCCTTGACCAAAGCATGGGAGGAAGGTTCCTTGTGCCTTTAGCCATCTCTTCAATGTTTGTGCAGGATTAGCCACAGTCTAAACCTTTGCCCGTCAAGTGAGTCTGAGTAGGTAACTGCATCTTAGATTATTACTTTGACCTATGAAGATGTAAGATGAGAAATAGACTATTCCACTGCCCCAGGACCCCGTATACTTTGTGAATATTGAATACAATGGTAGCAGTAGCACAATAAGATGACTTCAGCCAGGTGGGCTGACCTCACTGGAAGGTGACTGGAACAGTCAACATGGATTCACCAAGGGCAAGTCATGCCTGACCAACCTGATTGCCTTCTATGATGAGATAACTGGCTGTGTGGATATGGGGAAAGCAGTGGACGTGATATATCTTGACTTTAGCAAAGCTTTTGATACTGTCTCCCACAGTATTCTTGCCAGCAAGTTAAAGAAGTATGGATTGGATGAATGGACTATAAGGTGGATAGAAAGCTGGCTAGATTGCTGGGCTCAATGGGTAGTTATAAATGTCTCGATGTCTAGTTGGCAGCTGGTATCAAGTGGAGTGCCCCAGGGGTCAGTCATGGGGCTGGTTTTGTTCAATATCTTTATTAATGATCTGGATGATGGGATTAATTGCACCCTCAGCAAGTTCGCAGATGACATTAAGCTGGGAGGAGAGGAAGATATGCTGGAAGGTAGGGAAAGGGTCCAGAGTGACCTAGACAAATTGGAGGATTGGGCCAAAAGGAATCTGATAAAGTTCAACAAGGACAAGTGCAGAGTCCTGCACTTAGGAAGGAAGAATCCCATGCACCGCTACAGGCTGGGGCCGACTGGCTAAGCAGCACTTCTGCAGACAAAGACCTGGGGATTACAGTGGACAAGAAGCTAGATATGAATCAGCAGTGTGCTTAACAAAGCGCTGGCTGGGATGATTTAATTGGTGTTGGTCCTGCTTTGAGCAGAGGATTGGACTAGATGACCTCCTGAGGTCTCTTTCAAACCTAATATTCTATGATTCTATATCACCGTATAATGGTGAAATGAATTCACCAAAAACTTCAGTACCGTTCCCCTCCCCATTCCCTGTCACTTTGTCACCAGCAAATATCTACGATAGAGAGATACTTTATGAAGAGTAACATCAGAAATACGCAAAGTACTCATAGTGGGATACCTGAGAGTTGAAAGAGGAGCAGGGAAGGGGGGAGAAGGGAGAATCTTTGGAGATGAGAGCGTGAGAAATGGGTCTGGAAGAATCAGAGGGTATTAAAAGGGGAAGATTTAGAGGGGAATTTGACTGAGAGATTTATTCCTTATTTTTACTGAGAAGTAGGGGATCCTTGATGAAATGATAGACCAGTGAACATAGAATGAATACAAGGAAATACTAGTTTACTTTAGGTCTGATCCTGAAGTCTAAAGTCATTTTTTACTCAGGCAAAACGTTCATTGATCTTAGTGCCAGTTATGTAAGAAGTCAGTAAATGCGTCAGGCCCTCTGTAAATAGTTAACCCATGGAATTCACTGCTGCAGGAAGCTATTTGGGCAAAGAGTTGGCTGTAATTATAAAAAACAGGATAAACATACGCTGTTTAGAAAGAATATCATGAAAAGAAGTTACGACATAGAGGAGCTCCTCAGTGGATCTTTGGAAGAAGAAAGAGAAAGATAAATAGGGCTCCAAATGGGTCGGAAGAAGAGGAGATGATCTGTGCATGGAAAGAAACATACAGGAAGACACTGAGGAGAGAGAGTGAAAGATTGCCTTGGAAGTAGACAGCGCCCAGAAAAGAGATTGCTGAGGCCACAGAGATTCCAACCCTGAGATGTGTATCTCCAGGAGATAACCAGTCTGAGAGGGTTGTTTGTAATTACCATTTTAATTCCAAAACAGTATGGCAGCTGTTTCTTTTGCAAAACAACATATTTTTGAGTTGCTAATAAACCCCAAACCCTTTTACAGCTCTTCCATCTCCGTGTAAGACCTAGGGATTCTGTACAGTAACTCCTCGCTTAATATTGTAGTTATGTTCCTGAAAAATGCGACTTTAAGCAAAACAATGTTAAGCGAATCCAATTTCCCCATAAGAATTAATGTAAATAGGGGTGGTTAGGTTCCAGGGAAATTCTTTTCACCAGACAAAAGACTATATACATACACACACACACACAGTGTAAGTTTTAAACAAACAATTTAATACTGTACACAGCAACGATGATTGTGAAGCTTGGGTTGAGGTGGTGAAGTTAGAGGGTGGAAGAAGGTGGGATATTTCCCAGGAAATGCTTTACTGCTAAATGATGAACTAGCACTTGGCTGAGCCCTCAAGGGTTAACACGTTGTTAATGTAGCCTCACTATACAAGGCAGCATGAATGGAGGGAGGGGAGACAGCATGGCAGACAGAGATACACACCCTGTGTGTGAGAGAGAGAGATGGCGTAAATGGGGTGCAGGAGCAGGTGAGGGGGACACCCTGACATTAGCCCCCCCTCTTTTCTCCCCCACCCCCCACACAGCAAGCAGGAGGCTCCCAGGAGCAGCTCCAAGGCAGAGGGCAGGAGCAGCTGAACTGCTGGCAATTGGTAGCCTGCTGGGCGGCTGCTGCACAGGGAACTTAGGGGAGCTGATGGGGGGCTGCCGGTCCACCCTGATTCCAAGCCCTCACCAGCGGGTTCCAACGGGCTGCTCTTCCTGCAAGCAGTGGACAAAGCAGGTGGCTGCCAAACAATGTTTTAAGGGAGCATTGCGCAACTTTAAACGAGCATGCTCCCTAATTGATCAGCAACGTAATAACGAAACAATGTTAACCGGGATGACTTTAAGTGAGGAGTTATTGTGCTGGAAAAGAAAATACAAACAGATAATTTGCAAAATTGCTAATTACAGAGGTAGGCAGAAGCAAGCATAATGAAAAGTGCATTAACTGGTATGAGGGTTAGGTTTTAGTGAGGTAGTAAATAATGTACATTTTAAGCATTCTTTAAGTCTCTTCTTTTTGGGAGCCTGCCTTTTTGGATGCCTTAGACCTTCTACTGCAGCCTGGTTCACAATGCTGCAATGCAAATACACCTTTACCTGTCTATCTTTTCTTCATACTTCCACCTTCTGTCTCTTTCTTTGTCTTCTTTCCTACTCCTCCATCTTATTTTTAAATGCTTCCCTAAGCGTTCTGTTTTGCCCACTACCCTGATGCAGCTGTCTTTCCATTATAGAACATTCCTTGAGTGCCTCATTTCTGTACTGTTAAATGAAATGCCCCTAGTCTATGCTTCTTCCAGCCTGTAAACTGTTCTGCATTTTAGGGTGAGCAGCACATTACATATCCAGTGCTCTATAGCCTTCTCTTGCGTAAAGATGCCTCTGAATGGTTTCTTGGCATCTGGGAAGTTATGCAGTGCAGTTTGTATAGTGTGATTCAGATTCAAGGGCACACCCAGTGCAGCAGGGGGATGAAGCAGGTGGCAAATTAGAACTGCTGAAGTGTCTCTCCAGTGCTTGATGCAGTACCAGAGCCCCATTCCAGACAACTCCAATATAAATAAATGCCTATGAAAACCTGCTATTTCCTGTCTTATTTACTTCTTTTTTTTACAAAACTATCTCCTGCCTGAGCCATCTCTGGTCTGTCTTCTGCAAATTCTACTTTCTTTGCTGAGAGAGAAGAGAGACTCCACCTCTTATGATTTATGGTGACGTCTCATTCTGAGGAGCAGTTGCGATAATGGATTAGCCTCGTTGCTCTTTCACGTGGGTTCTGTTTCTGCCTCTACTGCTGACTCATTGCGTGACCTTGGAGAAGTTTTCAAAGACCACCTTGAGTGCTCAGCACTTCTGAAAATCAGGCCATGAGTGACTTAGCTGATTTTACAGAGTGAGTCACTGGCAGAATTGGGAACAGGAACCATGAAACCCAATTGCCACCCACATGTATTCCTTTGGAGAGCTGGAGTTTAATGGATTAGTAATATTGGAACTTAAATTCAACATCTGCAATAGAGAAATCTACAACTTCTGATAGAAAAAAAGGAAATAAATGTATAGTCAAATGACAGCCTGTGTTACAACAGGAATTAGGCCCCTGCTCAGCAAAGCACTTAAGAATATGCTTAATGCTAAGCTCATGCTTAACTCCAGTCATGTCCAGCAAGACACTTAAGCATGTCATTGGGGGTTAAACGTGTGCTTAATGTTATGCACACATTAAGTGTTTCACTGTATTAGAACCTCAGTCTCTTAAAGACATAATTTATAGTCTTAGTCCTATCATGATATGTTGTACCACGTTGATTGTGAAAAGTGGTGATGTTTGTGTAGGGCATAGTGAGTAAATTGTAAGAGCCACAGCAGCTGGTAAGTGTGAAGCACAGCTTGTTTGTTTTTTTTAAAAAAAGCAGCCTGGATTAGTTGGGCTTTTTATTTGTTTTTATTTGTTAAGTGCAGTGCTTTCCACTTACCTTGATCAAATTTATTCCTAGCACTTTCATAGCAGCTGCTCCTCTTCCCAGAGAACTTTAGCACAGGATCCAGTCCTGTCACCTGAAATGCTCCTACCATATGAAATTGTAAAATGCAGTGCCATTAATATGTGAATAACACTCATTTGTCTCTTTATAAGTCAGCATGAATAGTGCAGAGTCCTAGCTGTCCCAGTGTCTGAGGAAAATTGAAAAGTAGGTGGAAAAATTCAGGTTTATACCCAGTTTTGGTAAAACTGGTGGTAGAAAGAGGAAAGCATTCTGAGAATCTGCCAAGGCTTGTAACCTTGTCCTTTACGGTGAGTGTTATTCCCCCCTCTTTGTCAAAAGACTGTTTGACTGATGTGCAGTCTCATAGCTGATCCTGAACACCAGCGTAGCAGTAGGTCCTAGAAGTGCATCTCTTGACTCTGGCTAATCAGCAGACTGTGTTCTTTCCTCTTGGACACAGATCTAACCACAGTGGTCTATTGCACTAGGTTTTGATCTCTCATTCAGAATTTTCTGTGACTGGTGGTTGAATTATTTAAAAAGTCTCTACGGAAAGCAACTGACAGTGATGGAAATAAGGGGTGGAAAGCTGTTAATTTCAGCACAAATGATTTAATTCCTCAGGTTGTTTTGGTTTGTTAAAATAACCAGAAGATCTTATGAGCAGTAACAGCCTGATCTGCTTCACTGACATCAATGGGGAAATTCCCATTGACTACAATTGAAGCAGAATTGAATGACTGCATGTGGAAAACGCTGGAATACTGGAAAAAGTGAAATGGGCGATTAGTGTAGCAGGAGACATGTAGAAAGAAGTCTCACCTTACGTCCAGGCTTCCTGTCAAAATGTTTGTTTCTGTTCCCTAAGGTTTATTAACTAATAAGTAGGTACATAAATAAATAAAATTAAAAAGCCCTTTTAGCAACATGCTAGGTTTTAGACATATGTAATATACAGTGATTTACAATTGTGAAAATCCCCATTTTAAAAAAACCTATAAATAGCATCATCCTGTGACACAAAGAAGTCTATTTTTTGTTGTAGTCCCTTTGTAAGTGCTCTTTTAATGTGTGTATATATATATATATATATATAAAGAAAGAGAGGGAAAAATATCACGTGAGGAATCTACAAACATAGATCTGATTGCAGATTTCTCTCTCCTGTTTCGGAGGGAAGACAGTGCCCTACCAAGCATAGTGCAAAATGTACAAAATAAATATTACTCTATGACTGGTAATAAAGGGCCACAACCTGCAACTTGATCTGCCTGGGCACATCTTTCTGCACCAGCACCCAGGCCCATTGAAGTCACCGGCACCACTCCTGTAGAACAACTTGCAGAAGTGAGGCCACAGAATGAAAGAAAAGCAGGGGAGCTTTGGAGACATGTTACTGCCCAGCATGCCATGTATTTCACAAGCCTTCACTAGGATGCTGATGCAGCAAAGCACAAAAAAGCAAACTTAATGTTCAGCATGTGCCTTGAAGTAACCCATAATTAGCAAAGCAAATGGGGTTTAAGCATGAGCTTAACATTAATCAGAATACAGGTGGGATTATTTAAACATGTACTTTAGTGCTTTGCTGGATCAGAGCCTCTATGAAATCTTCACACCCATGTTGTAATTTTCCCTTTCCATAAGTTCTATAGGAACGTAAGTATTTTTAAAGGACTGTGCATTCTTGTTATGTGACTTTATGAATGTCATATTGGCTGTTGCCCTTTTTCTGTTTTGTTTTTTTCTGGAAGAACTGCTTATTGTCAAGTGCTTTGGAATGTTTTCAATTTATGCTTTAAACGAGAAAGCACTTGTATTCCACCTGCTTCATGCAGTGCCCTAATTGGAAGTACTAAAGACTTAATGTGCTGGAAATATAAAGAAGTGTCTCTACCCGCCATAGCCTGTTGCTATGCTTATTATCTTCAATGTAAAAGGTGTTAATAATAATGTGAAATGTTCAGTATTTTCAAACAGCTCTGGGTTGTATTCACTTATTTATTTAATACTCTGGAGCTGAAATTCAGCCTTTTCCAGAGGGCCTATGGCTATTAAATCTCACTTAAACCTTAAAAATATGGAGACTGTGGAACGGTGGTTCTCAACCTATTTACCATTGTGGGTTGCTTATGCAGCTCTCTGTGTTATGTGGGCTACAGCCACACAATATACATTCTACCTGTATTGCCCTGAGGCTGTCACATGGGCTGCAGCTGTGTGCTGATTGGGCCGCAGGTGGCCCACAGGCTGCGGGTTGAGAACCACTGATCTAGAGCGTGATTTTTAAACAAAGGAGAAAGTGGAACAGTTTGGAATTGGGGAAAGAAAACAGACTGGTCAAACTGGAGAGGAAGGAGAGAATTAAGGGAGAGGAAATCACATGAGGGAAGGGTTTGGTTGGAAAAGGAGTAGAAAATGTGAGATATTAAGACTAGCTTTGTACTTAACCTGATTTGCAATCACCTGTAGTTTCCACTTTTACTTGCTTTGGAGTAAAGCAGTCTTGTGCTTCCTACAACATGCTGTTCAAGAATTGGCAAGATCAAGACTTTAAAGAAGACTTTAAAGAAATAATTTTCTTGACATATATATAATCAAGTTGTTTATTGAATTGACGGGGAGAGGTGGTGGGACTGGTTAGTCAAAAGGAAATCTCAAGCTTTACGTCTTTCCGTTTTAAGTAGTTATGCCTCCACTATGCTATCTTCACGTTAAATTAGAATTTGGAGTCTTATAGACTTTAGCTGAGCTATCCAAAATAACAAGGCTAGAGAGCAGGCATAGATTCTTTCTAAGGGTGCAGCAAGTGCATATTACCATCTTCCTATCCATATCACAATGCTCCCCCACACCAAAAACAAAAAGCCGAAACAGCTCTAAGCTTTCATTACCTTATATTTGATTTCATCCCTCTGTTCACAAGGCCAGATTTTATTACTTGCATTACTTTACATCCCTTCTGCAGAAGATTTAATAAGTCATGGATTTATGGAAACCCAGAATCTTTTGTATGCAGGATGCAAAGCGAGTCTGGCACAGTTGCAGGTAAACACTACTAGTTGCAATTCTGATGAGAAGTTTATTACTCTGTAGCACAACTCCAGATGATGTTAGTAGGCTGCTGCCTGTAAACCATGGGACTGATTCTCATTTACACTAAAGCATCTTTTTGCCATTCTGGCAGCATAAATTAATTTGCGTGAATTTAAAGTGAATGAAAACCTCTCGGCGTGTAAAGGGTCCAAGAGAACTAGACCTAATATATTATTTGACTCCATTATATAAGGCAAGATTGTTGTTTCAATCCCTGAGGTGTGCTGGGTGAAGTGAAGAAGCAGAGCTGAAGTGGGCATTGCATTGTGCCTGAACTGGGCAGACTTGAGTAAAACAGTTCATGGTGCTGGGGCAGTCGGCTGGGGAAGCAGCAGCCCTTACTACTCTCAGATTTTGAAAAGAGGCAGCTGCCCTGCTCTTAGCAACTGCTCCTAGATGCCAGCAGATGTGCAGGCCCCGCCTGGGCAACATTCACCAGCCGGAATGTCTACACAGCATTGGCTTTTTGAAGTGCCAATAAGCACCAAGCCAGGATTCCATCCTAGTGCACAAGAGAGCATTCGATATGTATTGTGGCTGGTTCCTATGTGGCTGTACTATGCAGCCAAGATAGCAACCCTCTGTCTCCTCTTACACCAGTACAAGAATTTGACCCTAAGCATATTAGGTCAAAAGAGATGATCATTTATTAAACTTAATTAAAATTAATCTCCATTTCCATTAAAAGGATTTGCACCAAAAAAGCCCATACGAAGTTCACAGGCACATTTCTGAATGATCCTTGCTGTTGGCTGCCTCAAGTTCTACAAATTTTTCTTAGTTGTCATAGTAGTTTCAAGAACTTATCCCTGACAATAGTGAATACACATTTAGCTTATTCAAATTTGAAAGGGTCACTTTAACTCAGGTCTTTAAATCAGGGCTTTCATTTGTACTCTTTCACCATTTTGTTTGAACAGAAATTGGAAGGTTGAGCATAAAACAGTGTAGGGAGCCAGGGTGGCTTCCCTCCGAACCAGAGGGTAAAGAGCCACCCTCTCAGCCTGAGTGGGCAGGGCCAGACCAAGCTTACGCCAATCCCCGGAAGGGGAGGGGTGGGACAGGAAGTACTAAGGGCGGGGCCCTTTGCCTAGTGAGGGCAGCACCAGGGAGGGAGACAGACACAGGCTGCTACCTCCAGACCCTGCTGCCGACCCAGGGGAGGCCCTGGGCCAGGAGGAACCTGACTGGGAGGAAGGTCTGTGGCGACCAGGACTGCCAGCCGCTGAGTATCCGGAGGACCCGGAGGGGCCCGGCTGCAGCCCGGGCCAGCGTGAGCCCAACACAGAGGGGGAGCTGGAGCTGCCAGCAGCAGAATACCCGGACGAGCTGGGGGAACCAGAGAGACCCACTTGAGAGACCGGGTAGGAAGTAGGCCAGGGGCAGAACTGCACCGTGTGGTGGGTGTATTTGGTCAGCGGGCGCGGATGGCCCCCCGCTGACTCACTGTCAGGACCCTGGGCTGGAACGCAGTGGAGTCGGGTGGGCCTGCGTTCCCCTACCCCGGCCAACCTGCCTCGGGTAGCAGAATCGCGCGCTACAAACCCGAGCCGGCTCCCCGGGGCCTGAGGGGCGCGCTGCCGACCCGTGCCGGCGCTCCCCGGGGCCTGAGGGGCGCGCTGCCGACCCGTGCCGGCGCTCCCCGGGGCCTGAGGGGCGCGCTGCCGACCCGTGCCGGCGCTCCCCGGGGCCTGAGGGGCGCGCTGCCGACCCGTGCCGGCGCTCCCCGGGGCCTGAGGGGCGCGCTGCCGACCCGTGCCGGCGTTCCCCGGGGCCTGAGGGGCGCGCTGCCGACCCGTGCCGGCGCTCCCCGGGGCCTGAGGGGCGCGCTGCCGACGTGTGCCGGCGCTCCCCGGGGCCTGAGGGGCGCGCTGCCGACCCGTGCCGGCGCTCCCCGGGGCCTGAGGGGCGCGCTGCCGACCCGTGCCGGCGTTCCCCGGGGCCTGAGGGGCGCGCTGCCGACCCGTGCCGGCGCTCCCCGGGGCCTGAGGGGCGCGCTGCCGACGCGTGCCGGCGCTCCCCGGGGCCTGAGGGGCGCGCTGCCGACGCGTGCCGGCGCTCCCCGGGGCCTGAGGGGCGCGCTGCCGACGCGTGCCGGCGCTCCCCGGGGCCTGAGGGGCGTGCTGCCGACGCGTGCCGGCGCTCCCCGGGGCCTGAGGGGCGCGCTGCCGACCCGTGCCGGCGCTCCCCGGGGCCTGAGGGGCGCGCTGCCGACCCGTGCCGGCGCTCCCCGGGGCCTGAGGGGCGCGCTGCCGACCCGTGCCGGCGCTCCCCGGGGCCTGAGGGGCGCGCTGCCGACCCGTGCCGGCGCTCCCCGGGGCCTGAGGGGCGCGCTGCCGACGCGTGCCGGCGCTCCCCGGGGCCTGAGGGGCGCGCTGCCGACCCGTGCCGGCGCTCCCCGGGGCCTGAGGGGCGCGCTGCCGACCCGTGCCGGCGCTCCCCGGGGCCTGAGGGGCGCGCTGCCGACCCGTGCCGGCGCTCCCCGGGGCCTGAGGGGCGCGCTGCCGACCCGTGCCGGCGCTCCCCGGGGCCTGAGGGGCGCGCTGCCGACGCGTGCCGGCGCTCCCCGGGGCCTGAGGGGCGCTCCCCGGGGCCTGAGGGGCGCGCTGCCGACCCGTGCCGGCGCTCCCCGGGGCCTGAGGGGCGCGCTGCCGACCCGTGCTGGCACACCTTTTCCGCTAATTCCCCAGTGCCCGAAAGGTGTGACTAAGGCCTGCCTGTGGGACAATAGCTCTCCATCACCCCCTAGGGGCTTGGTGGACTGATTGAAACCTGTCACAAGCAGGCATCCAAGACCAGTGATTTATTGGAGTTTTTTTGTCTCATTGCAAAAGGGATTTAAAATCACATCAGTCTGATGTGTGTGCCTTGGTATATCCAGTCCTGCCAGTAAAGTGCTGCTAGACCAGGGAGGAGAGACAAGCGTAAGATCTGATATCTTGAAAAGCATGAGGGAAGGAAGTGCATGGATGCTGGCCTAGGAGGGACAGGAACTATGTATATATAATAAATGTGGGATGAGAGGGAAGGAGGGATGAAATTAAATTATGATTCCTGTTCTGCAGGGCCACTTCCCACCTAAAGGAGTAAAAGATCAGACTTACTGGCAGGAGTTGCTGGGGAGATCTGTACATCGTTTTCCGAAGGCCCCAAGGATGGACATGTGCGGCCATTTGGAGTCCTTGCCAGGAGTTGGCGATAGGATATTTTCACTCTTTCCAGCTGCAGGAACTCCAAAGGTTCTCTTGGCCCTGTCCCCTTCTGAGCACAGCGGCTCCCTTTCTGGCTGCTGCTTACTGTGTCCTTCTGAGTTGGTGCTACCACATGACTAGTTGGGTAGGACAGTGTACAACAATACATCTTGCATGTGCCCAGGACCAACTCTAGTTTACAATAAGAATGTTGGTTTGGGTGGAGCAGGGGGCACTCTGGGTATAAGGTGCTTTACAACAGAAAGTAGGGATCATCTTGTGTTGCCCCCTAGTGACCTCCACCAGAAGACCCACAAGGCAGAATTGAAGGGCTTGAGTGTGGAGGGGGTACATCAAGCCCTCCTCCACCAGTGGGAGTGTTTCCATGACGTGAGGCTTTTAATGGGAGTGGGGGAAGTGAAAATGGAGGACAACGTAATGATCTGTCTCGGGCTTGGGGAGTGCCCTGGACCAAACAGTAAGATAATGGGAAAGACACGAGGTGCTACAGAAGTTGACACAGAGTGAAGATTAAAGCAAGAACATTGAGAAGGAATAAAAGGGAGCCAGGGCATTTTTGTGAGGGTGGATCCTACAGAGAGGCTGTGTCTGCAGATTCAGAAGAGAAGCAGCTGAATAAGAATAAAGAGCATATCACCTTCTCTCCCAGCAGTCCAGTTTTGCTACTTAGCTAGTTTAAAAAATCTGCATTGGAAGGTTTCATTAGAAATCTCAGCAACTCATATGTCCCTACATCACAAATCAGTTTATGTGAAATCAGTCTCCATGTCCTGGGTTCACAAATCAATTTGTGTTAATTACATATCCTGTAAACTGTGTCATGGGGTTCTTACTCAAATGCTCTGGTGCTATGGTGTTGCAAATTAATTAATCATTTCAGCTGTTCAATCTCAAGTCAAAGCCATGCAAAGTTTTCTATAATAGTTATAAATGCCTCTCTCCAAAATAATTCAATATTCTGATAGCTGACTCGATGTTCTGTAGACTTCATACCTGTGTCCTCGAGGCTTCCTGTGTTACTTGGGCAAGTCACTTAATCTCTCTGTGCCTCAGTTCCCCATCTGAAAAACAGGAATAGTAATGCTTCCCTACTTCAAAGGTGTCCCAGAGAGGAGACCGGCACAGCTGGGATGAAAGCAACCACCCATTGAAACACTGTGAAAATGACACCAGTATGAGTGAACTGATCACAGGGTACCTAACTACAACTTTCAAAAGTGCTGAGTTCTCAGAAGCTCCCATTGACTCAGTGAGAGTTCCTTACAGTCAAGCCACTTCCTCTGGAGCCTAAATAGGGACTTAAGCTCCAAACTCCAGGCTTCTGGTTTTGAAAATCGTGGCCTAAGCCATGAATCCATCATGCCACCCAGCTCTCTCTGTATACATTGCTTTCGGAGCCCGGGAGATTTGCTAAACTAAAACTTCTCTTCTGTACAATGCAAACAAGGAAAGCAGCTTGTTCTTTTCAGTGATCTGCTTCCAGCTATCTTTCCTGAACATAGCAGCAGCATGTCATTGTAAACTAAAATAAGAAGATTGTACTTTACTGCATAGTCATTTTTTTAACAGCCAGTGAAGTTGTTGAAAATAGATGTCTAGCTGGCATACTGACTAGGCTTTGCTTTTTAAAGCATTGCAGATACTGTATGTGTGCTCATTTTCATGACAGCTTGATGGGTAAAGCAGTGTTCTGACTGCTAAGGCAAAACTAATTGGAGCCACACATTCCTGAGTATCTCAAAGCATAATTTTTCTCCATTGCTCACTTGTGTGTGCTTCATAACTCTTAAAAAGCTGTCTAGTTTCCCAGGGGATAACACTTGGAAACGGAACCTCTTGAGGGATGAGTGGTGGGTCTGTTTGTGGGTTTGTCCTGGAGGAAGGGAAGGGAGAGTGGTTTGCGGGAAAGGGAGCAGGATGGGATGAAGGTGTGAATTTGTAGCTGTGAGCATCATCAAGTCAGGACACCTGCTGGGAGGGTTCAACCACTAGGAGAATGTGCCATATCGCTGGTCAGGAAAGTCCCGTTCAGGGAGATGATGTAGGGACTGATTGGATTACTGGAAGGGTGTTAACTGTTGCATCAGTCTGCAGATGAGTCTGGAGTTGTCAGTATACTTTATGTAGGACAAGCATACTCATCCTCAGCTTTCAGCAATCACTCCCTTCCTGTGTTATTGTTCAAATGTCTGAATGCTTGATTGTAGGCACCATGCAATGCCTTTGTACTAGGCATGATAGAGAATCCCAGAAGGTTCTAGCCAGCTTGTGAATAGCCCTCCTATGGTTATGCAAGACAGGGAGCACACACCCATCCTCATCCTAAAGGTTGGTGCAGCCTGCCCTCTTTTTCCCCCACCCCTGAGTTTTGGGGAGCTTAAGGGGGAATTGTGTATTTTTCACTATTACATCAGTAACAGTAGTTGTCTTGAGAAATCTTCAGCAACATCACTGAGCACCAGCTTCCTTATGTTGGCTCTTGTCATTAAATGATTAGAATTAGTAGGGGGAAAATACAGAAAACTGAAAATATGTCGTACTCATATTCATTTACTTATCTAGTCAACTAAAATTATACCAATAGCATGCATATGCTGTGGAACAATTCACTCCCTTTTTTTAACAGTTATTTCTGCAAGGTTTTCATTATTTCCGAATTGTGCAGATGACTTTGTCTTTTTGACTTTACTTCTTTGTATAACACAAGGGTGAAGGGTGCTAGCTGCATCATTGCTTCAGCACACAAGGAAACAGAATTTAGTAAAGCACTGGCCTTGGTTTCCATGGTTTGTGGTACAGAGGAATTTCACTTGACAGGTGTTAGAGATGGGAATGAAGGAAGCACTCTGGATAGAGCTTATTTTGTCTATAAGGCTACCCTCATTAGCACATCCAGGAGTCTCCTGGAAAGGGTAGGAAAGATATACAACTGAAGATGAGCATAACAATATAAATAATATCATGTTATAATACCCTAAGCATAAATACCAAGAGCACTATGAAGTGCATTTGGCTTATTTGTAAAGTGACTTAGTAATGAAAAGTGCTATTTCAATAAAGGGAAATTATGAAAGTAGACATCAGTGATATTGCTTTCTAAATTCATATTTCACTTTTTCAGAGTATTGAAAGACAAGATATTTCCCTGTATGCCATTCCCAGAAGCTGGCAAATTATGCTTAAATAAAGTCATCCTGACTCCCACTGCATCTTTTATTCTAAGATCTGGACAGGAGACAGACATGATTAAAACCATTGTTGAATTTCACTGGTATTTCCTTTAGAACATTCCTTTCTGTTACATAACCTAAAGCAAAAAATAAGACCATTCGTTTTATGTTTCCATGAAACATTTTTATATGAATGATCCATCCCTGTGACAAGTAGTTTTCGTTTGATGGTAAACAGAACGAGTTTAGGTGTTGTGGTTGAGCTGTCATTTTACACAGTAAGTAAACAGATTAGCCTGACACTTTTGTATGCCTGTTTCCTGTAAATGACAGTTAAATGGAAATAAATTGCCCACCCATGTAGCCACCTGCTTGCTGAACTTCACGGAGCTGCTCACTAGCAGCACTCTGATTGCTTTGCTTCCCTGTGCCATTTTTAGCTAATGTCAATGCAAGTTGCTTTTCATCTTTCAAACTGGTTTTTCTCCTGGAAATTAAGGCTCTACGTGTCCTTTCAGATTTGACCTTTAATGTTTCAACACCACCTATGAAGAAAAAGGAGAAAAAAAAAAGAAGAAGAAAGAAATAGAAAGTAAGACATACGTTCGCCAGATTTTGGAGAGATCTGAAAAGCTGTTGTTCACTAGAACTGTAAAATGTGACAGGTTGGTTACAGAGAGCACTAAATGCAGAGAAAGAACTGATCACTTCTGAAAGTGTTTCTCCAAAGTGAAGTTTGCTCTCTCGTTAACATGTGAAGTTCTGTGGCAGTCCATCGTGTCCCACCCCGTATGTCATACTGATGCGCACATGCTTGCATGCTGAGTGCCCACTGGTAGGAAACAAAAGAGTGAGAAATAATGACTTGGTCACCAGACAAAGAGTAGGTGCAATCATGACTCCCCTCACTATAGGCTCAGTGTGCCTCCTTCCTTACGTGAGGCGAGCAAAGAGTGCCGAAATAAGGTGGGTAGCAGGGAGGCAGGGGAGAATGGCAGCATGGTATGCGTTCCCAATCCCCAGAGCCTGTAGAGCCTCACCTGTTCTGTGTGTGTGGAGAGGGAGTACAGGGAAGAAGTGGAGCTAGGGAGCAGGTGCTCTCCAGGTATCGTCCCTTCCTGGTTTCTGAGAGGAAATCCACAAAGGATTTAATACTGCTTGAAGGAGCATCAGTTCTGCTACATGGCTTCTGTCTTTTGGAAACAGGAAATAATGAGCAGCGTAGTTCCTATGGGAGCCTGGTGCATTGGGCAGAGAAGGATGCTAGACAGCAGCACACTTCAGGAAGCCATCCATTGTATATTTTGGTTTAGGTGCTAAGTTAAAACCCATTGCTAAAACTCTTACAACATGTTTGCAACCAGACAGTGCTTGACATTTTGGATCGTAGCACTGATTAACCAGTTCTGGCAATGCATTTTACTGTACATTAAACCCTGAAGGCTCCAATAATTCTTGAGTGACAGACATAAGCCTTGATTCTGAAGGGCAGGCACTGACCTGAGTAATGGCTGACGTCAGTGTCAAAGCAGTGGACTGTTGTGAGTCACTTACAAAATAGATTACCTGTTTTGCCAGATTAGAGTGACTTTTCTATTATTGCCACGGAGAGGAGATTTACAAAAGATGCTGTAATTTCCTAATGCACGCCTGATTCAGCTGAGTATATGAATGATGAGAAAAAACAGGTTTGCCTTTTGGCATATGATATCTGCACGTACATATTATTTCTGAATTGATTGAGTTGTTTGCTTTAAAAATGATGGAGGTGTCATGGTTCACAGCAGCGTTCTTTGTGTGTGTGTGTGTATGCTTTTAAGACTTGTACCATTTCATACACACATTCAGAGATAGAAAATCCTACTCATCTTACACACAAACTTTCACAGTGTTATGAGAATATTGGAGAGAATTATGAAAAACCCCTTATGGCTTACTACCAAATTAGTCTCTCAGGATAATCTGTTCAGGTGGACCCCCTGCATACAGGTTGAAATTGATTGACTTTATGGGGACTCTGCATGGGCACAGGGATCTGTCTATGCTGAGCATTTTGCAGGTGGGGTATCTGAGTGTGCATGTAAAAAGCAGCTCCACCAATGGTAGCAATGGTGGGAGTACTTAAGTAGGGTTACCACATTTCGAGTTCCCAAATAGACAACACTGCCGGAGGAGGGGGAGTAGAGTTTCTACTGTACAGTTTCTTCTACTTTGAATATCTAACATTTATCAATGAAAAGTATAATGGCCTCAAAAATAAATGTAAATCTAGTTTAAATGCACCTTTTTACATGCAGTCAGTCCTTTTCTACTGTACTTCTTCCTCTTGTGCCCATGCATATTTCTCTGTGGAGCGTATCTTTCTCAGCAGTGGTTGATTGCTCATCAAGTAGCCATGAAAGTCTTTGCATGATGTGTGCCTGAAGTTGTACTGTACAAGCAGGATCCCTTTCATCAACTGAACAATCAATACCATGTCACCCTTACTTCTGCACTGCTGGTGGTCCCAACACTGCCAGCAGCTGCTGCTCTCTGGCGGCCCAGCTCTGAAGGGAGTGCCACCACGAGCGGCAGCACAGAAGTAAGGGTGGCAAACCAGTAAACGCGCCTGCTGCTATTAAGGCACGCCGGGAATTGCATTTCTACCAGATTGATGCTGGAAAAAGGACAAGGAAAAATCATGGACACTTGTTCATATTTCAAAAATCCACCTGGACGGAGATGGGAGGATCTAAAAAGAGGTCATGACCGGGAAAATCCAGACGTATGGCAACCCTATACTCGTGTAGGCTGATCATTGGGTTTTTTAGGAGCCAAAGTCCTTGCCTCACTGTGTGTGTCTGATGCAAGGCCCTGTGTTCTGCTGCTGCCCAGCAAATAGCTCCATATTATGGGGTTCTTTTGTGTCATTGCTGATCTCATACAAAAGCATTGGGAAACCCATACAAACAACTTTTGTTTTGTTTTGTTTATTAAAATCCTACCGGCAATCAGAGTGAGTCAGAGATTCTGCAGAAATAAAAGCGTATGATCCTATAATGTATGTACACAAGGGGGCAAAGCTAAGGTTGCCCATACAGTTTTAACACAGACATTTCCTGACTTGAATCCCTCATCTTACGTTCCTTTTAGTGTAGTTTTTTTTAATGTGGAGTATATAACACGTACCTCCACCCAGCGTGCCTGGATTAATGAAAGCTGCATCTTTACCCTCCTTGCTGGGGGATGACAGGAATGACACGTCCTTACTTCAGTAGCTGCAGGGGAGATTTAGTCTATCAGCAAGATGTCTCTGTGTCACTCACCCTGGTGTTCTGCCAGGGTAGATGGTCATTCTCTAAGCAGAGCTGCCATTGGAGGGACAGCCAGGACGATTATTTTAGGGGAAGAAGAGGGGCCCAAAACTCACTGGGACATTGAGTGGTGTATTAAGCTGCCATTTGCATAGATGCAGGCAGTAGCAAGAGGCACCTGAGAGACCCTCAAGCAGCAGCACAAGCTGATTGCTCTGTAGTTTCTCTCACCACATTCTACAGGATCTGCTGCAAATTCCAGACAGAACCTGCAGCCCCCCATATCTTTTCGCTGAGCTCCCCAGTCTCCATAGACAGGACCAGAGGCACAGGGGGCCTCGTCTACTAGCTTTGCTTCTAGCACTTTCTCTTCCACTAGAGACAGAGATAAAGGGAGGAATAGAGGAGTTCAGTGTTAAGCAGAGAGGTAAGGAAGGTATTGAGTGTGAAAGGAGGAAGGGGAGACTGGGAACTGGCCTGTGAGGACAGACGATAAAGAGGAGACTGGAGTGAGAGGGAGGGTTTTTGAAAAACTTAAATGATCCTGAATTTTACAGAGCACATCGTTCCTGAGAACAGCCCTGCTTCTCTCCGTGCACCACTTTATCAAAGGGAGGCTAGATCCAGCCTGTTGCCAGGTTGAATGTCTAAGCAACAGAGTAGGAGCTAAATCACATTTGGAGTACTGCCTGCTATTAATGGAAATAGAGTTTGAATTGATTATTTATATTAGTGATGGGTAGTACACACTTCGCTGCATCAGCGTGGTTAAGATTCTTCAGACATTTCTACTTTCAGAAGTTTCCAAAATTCAATTATTATTTTTCCCTTTTTAACAATACACACAGAAATTCCAGTGGGGGAAAAATCCCTTGTGTTAATGTGGCTTAACTCTGGATTTCCTGGTAGGTAGTTTCTCATCAACCACTTTAGCCCTGAACCACTTCAGATGCCTTTGGGGAGGATGGAAGGAGGAAAAGCAACTGGAGAAAGCTTGGTAAGAAATGTTAAAAAAACACATGGGTGGAGGCAAGAGCTCAACTGCTCTGGGAGAGATGGTTGGGAGGAAGAAAGACTAGAAAATGCAGTGTGGGCAGGAGCCAAGGAAATGAGTATGAGATGGGCACGGGTGGAGCAGGCCAGACAGGCAGCTGTGGATGGTAGGTGATTTCACTCAAGAACAGCAAAGTTTCAGGTTAAATAGCAAAATTTCACCCTCAGCCAGGCAGAAAAGGCAGCTTGCTGCCCATGAGGTTTGATTATTTAGCCAAAAAGCTGCTGCATGTGAAGTTTTTTGTTTGTTTTTTAATGAAACTTCTTACACATCTTTGCATGGCTTTCATTAGCAGTGGACAGCGTGCTGCTTCCCCCTCTTTCTGGGTACCCTGACTTTTCTGTGTCATTTGCAAGCTGAAGCTGTACAAGGCCTTTCACATTTTTAGCCTCTAGCCCTTTATTATGAGTGAATTTTGCAGAGGAAGGGAATTGCTGAGCAGCAAGAGAGTAAGTTGATTGGAGCCATTGGTATGTTGTTTTTCTGGTGGGAAAGTACAGTGAACTAAAACATTTGACACTCTGGAAAATCAGTTATGAGAAGGGAGAAATATGGATAAATGTTAGCTTTCAGCTTCTCATAAGAAGGCTCTAATCAGTGGCAGATTCAGATTTCCATCTCCAAGAGCTGTCAATCTGGCACTTATGAGTAGCAAATAAAATGTGAAGAGAGAAAAAGCTGCAGAAGTACTATATTCAGACTAGAATGACCAGTCACTGCATTATACCAACCCAACTTTAAATATTTACCAGCAATAGAAAAGTAAACATTTTGAACTTTGATTAATGATCCTACCTGCAATGCCACTCATAATTACACCTTAAAGCTTTGGAATCTCTCCCTCTCAAAGCTTTGTAAGCTTTATTTGAGAGGGAAAAACTCTCGTTTTGCCCTAGGGCCACAGGATAGGTTCATAAAATGTATGTGTGCAAAAGTGTGCCTTGGCATGGAATTGATTTGTGTTATCACATTCCCTGCAGCCAGTTGAAAGAATATTGTATTTCTCTCCTTATGGCTTGACGGTTTCCATTGTACACTTAATTGCTGCCCCAAAGGCATCTTTGACAGCAAGACACAGGGAGAATGTGGCTATATCTGTAAAGTCATTTTGGGAAAAAAAATATCTGTCATGTTGCTAGGGGGTCAGGGAATTTTGTTTTTGGTTAGAGTTTTTTCCCCCAGGTGTTTATAAATGTAATGACTTTTTTTATGCAGGTTATTGGGAATGGTAATTCTGCTACTATATTTCAAACTATATTTCAAAGCACACCAACATTGCTGTGATAGAAGACTTATTCACACTGCAAAGTAAACCCAAACTAAACTTTCCAGTGCACCAGTAGAAACTTGCTCTTTATGCCCCCCTCCACCTCTGCAGTGCCCCAAGCCTCCAGTAGTTAATGGCTGTACTGCTAATGTGTGCGTGGCTGAAAAATGTTAAACAGGATAATGAAATGTAGTAAATGACAGGTGTGGTGTTTTAATTTCCTTTTTTATACTTTTTTTAAAAATAGATTGAGAATAATTATTAGTCTCAGAAAATACTCTTGGGACCGTAAGGAAATATCAGAGTTGTTTTATTTAAGTGGATTTAGTTCTGTGCATGACTGGTGCTGGACTGAGGTAATATCTTTTTGTTGGACCAACCTATGTTGCTAAGAGAGACATGCTTTTGAGCTTACACAGAGCTCTTCTTCTACAATAACACTGCAAAGGTGCTGAACTGACAGCCTTGGCGAAAGAAGCCCTTGTCTCCAGAAGGAGCTGCAGCAGAGCCTGTAGCAGTACAAGCTTCCTCCACTGCTTTGCCAAAGTGCCTCAATCCTGACCTTGGAGAGATCAAAGGTTAGAGGATACTTTGGTCCCTCGATCCTTGGTTCCTTTAATAACAAAACAATTAGTGTTGATTTTATTATTTTAATTATCTTTGTTTCAATTTTTAAACTATAAAATATTGTTTGTATTATATGTAACATATTTTACTATATTGTAAAAATCAAAATGAAATGAATCAAAATGATAGTCAAAATGACAAGTTATCATCTTATTGAGACAATTTGACATTATCAAAACAAAATGTTTTGATAGTCCCAAACAGAAAATGTTTGGATTTTTCATTGCATAGGTAATTTTGAAATTTCAGCTTGCTATTCCAATTTGGAACTGATATTTTCCCCCAAAATGTTGAAATTTCCCCTGGAATGGAAATTCCAGTCATTGACCAGATCTACTGTTAACTACTTTGGTACTGCTTTTTTTCCCCAGCATGATTTTAAATGTCATTGGTTTAAACAGCAATGTTAATTGTTGTAATTTATTGTAGTCTCTGAGCTGTAAAGGGGAGTTGCTGTACCATGTACTCTGTGGTCACTTCCAATACAATACATTGTATTTATTATCTGCCTGAATAACTACACTGAGCCACAGATGACCAGTGCTACTACATGAACAATGCTAAAAGTTCTGTATTTTCAGATACAGTATGAATTGCCTACACTACACTATTGAATTTCAAACAGCAGTGGATACAGTATGCTCAATCAAATCTTAAATTAAAATAGAAATTAAAAAATAAACAAAGAAAAATAACTTTTGAATACACAATGTAGAAGAACACGGAATCAAGTTTAGAATAAGAAAGAATTGAATGGATATTTATCTTGGGAGTTGTGTGGCTGGATATACTGGAATTTTCTGTAGCTAATAACATTGAGGGGGCATTCAGTAGATAAATTTAATTAATCTGATTGTTTCAAAGCAAGGCGTTGGCTTATCTCAGAATATCTTGGATTTATCCGTCTCTAGTGGCATCTATTGTGTTGCTCTAAACTGTTCATATCAGAATATTCAGTGTCACTCTTCCAGCCACATGGCACGTTGTTTCAGTTTAGATCTCATTTTCCCAAGGCCAAACACTTGTTCTGAGCCATGTTGAGAGAGAACTTGACTGCAGGAGGGATTGTGTCTTAGAAACATTATACTGCAGAGGCTAGGTTCAGACATTATGATGCCAGGAATGGTGGGGAGAGTATACTCAGTAGAAGCAACTCTTTGGACAGACGACTGCTTCATTCAGTACAAGCCTCCAGGTGGTGTCCAGTGTGCAGGCCTGGATGGGAGCCATCCGGACAATACCACATTGCTAGGACAGAGTCAGTGTTGCTGGCCCTTCCTCCTCTCAAGAAATGCAGACATCCAAATCTTCCTGCCTGGGTTCACTAGCAGAACAAGAGGCTGTAAAGGCCCATTCCATCTTCCTCCCTTCCCGAAGTCCATTGAAATGAATGGAAAGACTCCCACTGATTTTAATGGGGTTTTTGATAAGGCTCCCAGTGCAAACATAATTTAGCCCCAAATTTACAATTGTATGTAAAGATATATGGAACAAGTCTGGGTTTAATTTCGATATAGGAGGATTGATGATGATACATATACATAAAAAGCAGCACTTTTGTTTTTCTGTTGATTTCTGCACCTAAAGCTACACTTCTAAGCATCTGAGTGAGATATTTCACTTTTTTATTTACAGTAACAATTAGCAAGTCCTAATCACAATATTTTGATTTCTTAATAGTTATTTTTCAAAGAAGACTTAACCGAGAAACAAAACACACATTGCAAGATTAATAAATACATCTTGAAATCCTGCCAATATTTTCTAAATAGAAAATGTGATTTACAAATCCTTACTGTGCAGTTAAGAGACAAGCCACTGATTTAGAAGGTAAAATTCTGACCATTTTATCTTGTGTGTAAATCATGCTCCAACATTTTAAATTGTATTCCTGATTTTATAAATTCTGATCAGGTTTTCTAACAATTCTTCCCTAAAGTTTAGCTCTAGTTAAGACACCAATAGTTTAGATGCCTCCAACCTTCCTCCTAACCCATCATGTTAATTTTAAATGCTGCTGTGAGGCTTATCTTCCTGGCTTGTTCTGACACAGGCTTCTTCTCTTCATCTTTAAGTCCCTGTACCATTTAGCCTACCCTAGCTGCAAATCTGATTTCTGATCATGAGGTCAGAATTCTTGTGTTAACTCTGCCAGTGATACCAGCCTTGATCTGCTTCTCTCACCAACATCTTTGTGCTTTCCACCATGCTGCCATATCAACACAGAGAAAAAATTCCCATAATAGGCAATAATGCGGACAAAGGTGACCCAGTTGATATAGTGTTCTTGCACTTTTAGAAAGCTTTTGACAAAGTCTCTCACCAAAGGCTCTTAATCAAAATAAGCAGTCGTGGGATAAGAGGAAAGGTCCTCTCATGGATCAGTAACTGATTAAAAGATAGGAAACAAAGGGTAGGAGTAAATGGTCAGTTTCCACAATGGAAAGTGGCAAATAGCAGGGTCAACTAAGGATCTTTACTGGGACCAGTGCTCTTCAACATATCTCAGAAGTGATCTGGAAAAGGGGGTAAACAGGGAGGCAGCAAAGTTTGCAGATGATACAGACTTACTCAAAATAATTAAATCTAAAGCTAACTGCAAAGAGTTACAAAGGGATCACACATGACCAGAAAACAAAATGGTAGATGAAATTCAGTGTTGATGAGAGAAAAGTATTAATAAAAAGTTGAGGAAAAATAATCCCAGCTATACATACAAAATGATGGGGTCTAAATTAGCTGCTACCACTCAAGAAAGAGATCTGGGAGTCACTGTGAATAGTTCTCTGAAAACATCTGCTCCATGTGCAGCAGCAGTCAAAAAAGCGACCAGAATGTTAGGAACCATTAGGAAAGGGATAGATAATAAGATAGAAAATAAATATCATAATGCCACAATGTAAATCCATTGTATGTCAACACCTTGAGTACTGTGTACAGTTCTGGTTGCCCCATCTCAAAAAAGATATATCAGAAGTGCAGCAAAAATGTTTGAGTATGGAACAGCTCCCATACACGGGGAGATTAAAAAGACTGGGAGTGTTCAGCTTAGAAAAGAGACAACAGGGGGGAGATGTGCTAGAGGTCTGTAAAATCATGAATGACATGGAGAACGTGAATAGGGAGGTGTTACTGACTCCTTCACAGAACACACGAACTAGGGGCCACCCAATGAAATTAATAGGCAGCAGGTTTAAAACAAACATCAGGAAGTACTTCATACCATGCACAGTCAACCTGTGGAACTCATTGCCCGGGGATATTGTGGTGGCCAAAAGCATAACTGGATTAAAAAAAGAATTAGATAGTTTCATGGAGAATAGGTCAATGGCTATTAACCAAGATGGCCAGGGACACAACCCTATTGTCCAGGTGTCCCTAAACCGCTGATTGCCAGAAGCTGGGACTGGATGGCAGGTAATGGATCACTTGATAATTGTCCTGTTCTGTTCATTCCCTCTGAAGCATTGGCATTGGTCACTGTTGGAAGACAGGATACTGAGCTGGATGGATGATTGGTCTGACCCACTATGCCCATTCTCGTGTCAAACTTGGCAACCCTCTCCCTCCCACCCGCCCCGCCACACACACACACACACACTTTTTATCCTTTTTTGGATCCCTCCTTAAAACTTATCTCCACTGTGATATCTAGAGACCACTGCTATCTAGCCTTGGTTAGGCTAGTGGCAAGCTGTAACTACTCTGGGTGCTCAGACTAATTATTTATGCAAATGCCGCCATATTTACTGTTACTCTGTCCCATGTTTGTCTGTTTATCCATGTCTTGCTTTAGTCATTATCCTAATGTGATACAGTAAAACAGACAGGAAGGAGATAAGGGCTACCTTCCTGTCAGATGACCAGCAGGCCATGTGAGGGAAGAATGTGTCCTTCCAGTGACTGAGAGTTTGACTCCACTGAAAAGTTAACTCAAGTTATAACTTGAGTGTTGCCCCTACTCAAGTCCCGTCCACATGCACAAACCCTTAACAGGAGTTTAACTGTTGTGATGCTTTCAACTCAAGTTGGCTGCGCCATCAGGGTACAGGCTAGAGCCTGAATTAGCTCATCTCACCAGCTGCTAACACAACCATTCTGCAGTGTGGATGCAAAGTTGGCTCCACTCGAGTGACATTTGCCCTCCAGTGCCTTCCAACAATTCCCCCCGTGTGCTCAAAAAGGACAGACAATCCACCAATCGTCTCCCACAATTCTCTGGGAAAGAAATTCATCGAGTGGCTCAGCTTATTGCAGCACAAAGAGCCGTGTGATATGCCTACACAAGTTTTCGCACCACACATGAGTGAGTGCAGTGCCAGTGTAGACACAGCCATTCAAGTATTATGGAGCCAGGCTAACCTGAGAGGAGTAACTATCAGTCCCCCTTGGCCCCCACTGCCCTTCTTAAGTCAATTTCAGTGCTCCTGGTGAGGATGTGCAACACTGACAGAAGGAGGGTAGTGTGGACATGAAAAACTGCAGTAAGTACTGCAGTGGCTGTAAGTCAACCTAACATAGGTTGTCTTAATTGTGTAGTGCAGATATGGCCTCAGTCTCTCATTCTGGAACACCCTCACACACTTCTGTCCTCATAGGCTGAAAAGAGAGCAGGGTTTTCAGGGTGAATGTTGACCTGAGTAACTCACAAGAGCACTGGGGCTTCCGATTTCTTTGGCGAGGTGAAGTTTTTGTTTCCTTTAACTCCAAACATTCCAGGGACCAATGCAGGCTTTGCCCTCCCTGTCACGAGTACTACCTTGTGTAACCTGACACATGAATCAAGAATACAAAGAGAACAGACCAGAACAATTTCTTTTAAATTTGTAAGTTCAAGTGTCTGATATAACCTACCATTGCCTCAAGAACACAGCAATTTGGATACAGTAAGAAAATTACTACATATTCAATATATATATAAAGTATACCTAAGAATTAATGAGCTAATCTTGGAAATAGTTTCCGTTTCAGACATAGTTGCAGGTTATTCGGGTTATACTTGGATTCAAGGCAAAAACACTAAACTCATTCCTCTTTAGCTAAATCAATAAAAGATCCTTTGGCCAATTTCTGTTGTATCCTTAGGAAGCCAAAGATTCGTCTCCGAGGTAGATACTTATCCCTTATACTTTATACTTCTCCACAATGAGTCATCATATGTACCCTGAATTCTGCATAGCACTAGCAACTACTTTCTGATCTCTGCAAGCAGGAATGCTAAAAATAATCTTTTCAAGTAGCACCGTCCTTCCTTCTCTTTGCTGTGAGAAAAATTGAGGCTTCATGAACCAGCGCTAATTGCTCATTCTAGGGTTCAGAGTAGCAGCCGTGTTCGTCTGTATTCGCAAAAAGAAAAGGAGGACTTGTGGCACCTTAGAGACTAACCAATTTATTTGAGCATAAGCTTTCATGAGCTACAGCCCACTTCATCGGGTGCATTCAGTGGAAAATACGGTGGGGAGATTTATATACACACAGAACATGAAACAATGGGTGTTACCATACACACTGTAAGGAGAGTGATCACTTAAGGTGAGCTATTGCCAGCAGGAGAGCGGGGGGGTGGGGGGGGACACCTTTTGTGGTGCTAATCAAGGTGGGCCATTTCCAGCAGTTGACAAGAACGTCTGAGGAACAGTGGGAGATACGGGGGTGGGGGAGAATAAACATGGGGAAATAGTTTTACTTTGTGTAATGACCCATCCACTCCCAGTCTCTATTCAAGTCTAAGTTAATTGTATCCAGTTTGCAAATTAATTCCAATTCAGCAGTCTCTCGTTGGAGTCTGTTTTTGAAGTTTTTTTGTTGAAGGGTTGTTGCTCATTGCACTATGTAGCACTTTGTGGAAGAGTACACTACATATCCCATGTAGCAACATGCTTTGGCATAAGTGGAGCATACTGTGTCTCTCAGAACACGTCACTCAACTCTTATCATCTGACAACAGTGCAACCTGATTTTTGAAGCCCCTTTCTGGCAGAAAGTAAACTCTATGTTAAACAGAAGCAAAATGATGTTCTAGGGCCTGATCTTGCTCACATGGAAGTAAAAGCAAAACTCCTATTGACTTCAGTGGGAGCAGGATTGGGCTCTGATCAAAGAGCCCACAATAAGGGGTTATAAAAGTAGATCCTTCTAATCAGAGATATTGTAAAGAAGCCTGGGCTTCCTTCATAATACAATCTTAAACTACTTCGGATTATTCTGATTCCTTCTTCAGTTACCATTTATTTTAGAAAGAGAAGGAAGTGGAAACTCCGCTCTGTTTACAGATTTAAAGTGTGACAATGATTAGCAAAATCTACAGCTCTTAGTCTTTTAAAATATCAGTATGGCACCATCTTCACCAATTATTCTACTGAGGGACTGGTGACTGCAAACAAAGTAGATACATTTCTACCAGCCATTGTAGACTTTTAATCAAGCCATCATTATACGATTTCATATATTAGGCTGTATTAGAGATAATCCTACAGAATTAAGTAAGTATATATGATTAAATGGAAATTATAGTCACTTTAAGCCATTATGCAGAGTATCTCTATGTTGAATATGAAAGAGCTGGCAATTTCAACATTCATGCAAATTTCGCTAAAAATATTTTGAATATAGCTCTGGAAAAGCTTTTTGTGAGAATGAAGCTAGTGGAAATTACTTAAATAGCAGCATTGCAGCTATTAGCAAAATAGCTAGATCCAAAATAGTAATTTATATTAACACATCTTTATTAAAATCCTCTCCAAATCCAATGTAACTGTCAGCAAATAATAAAGTAGGGCCAAAAAAATGCAGATTTGCTGCCAAGCTGGGTATTCTTCAAAAACTGATGTACTCTGAGAATCCAAAATGATGTTTTGTGAATGGAAATAAGGTAACTACCAAACATGATAAAACTCTGGACCTAGCTGCACCTTGTGTCATCATTTACAGCTGTGCAAAGTGGTTGTAAAATTCTACTATACTGATTTGATACCATTTTACACTTTGCACATGTGTATATATTGTATTCTGTTCAGCTTCTGCTGCCATCCCCATCCGTGTGCTATGTGAACACCTCCCAAAGATTCATTAAATGGAATTAGAGTAGCAGCTATGTTAGTTTGTATCCCCAAAAAGAACAGGAGAACTTGTGGCACTTTAGAAACTAACAAATTTATTAGAGCATAAGCTTTCGTGGGCTACAGCTCACTTCATCGGATGCATAGAATTGAGCATATAATAAGAAGATGTGTGTGTGTGTGTATATACATACATACAGAGAAGGTGGAAGTTGCCATACAAACTGTAAGAGGCTAATTAATTAAGATGAGCTATTATCAGCAGAAGAAAAAAAACTTTTGTAGTGATAATCAAGATGACCCATTTAGACAGTTGACAAGAAGGTGTGAGGATACTTAACATAGGGAAATAGATTCAATATGTGTAATGACCCAGCCACTCCCAGTCTCTATTCAAACCCAAGTTAGTGGTGTCTAGTTTACATATTAATTCAAGCTCAGCAGTTTCTCATTGGAGTCTGTTTTTGAAGCTTTTCTGTTGCAAAATTGCCACCCTCAAATCTTTTACTGAGTGGCCAGAGAGGTTGAAGTGTTCTCCTACCAGTTTTTGAATGTTATGATTCCTGATGTCAGATTTGTGTCCATTTATTCTTTTGCGTAGAGACTGTCCGGTTTGGCCAGTGTACATGGTAGAGGGGCATTGCTGGCACATGATGGCATATATCACATTCGTAGATGTGCAGGTGAACAAGCCCCTGATGGTGTGGCTAATGTGATTAGGTCCTATGATGGTGTCACTTGAATAAATATGTGGACAGAGTTGGCATCGGGGTTTGTTGCAAGGATATGTTCCTGGGTCAGTGTTTTTGGTGTGTGGTTGCTGGAGAGTATTTGCTTCAGCTTGGGGGGCTGTCTGTAAGCGAGGATTGGTCTGTCTCCCAAGATCTGTGAGAGTGAGGGATCATTTTTCAGGATAGGTTGTAAATCTTTGATGTGCTGGAGCGGTTTTAGTTGGGGGCTGACCAGCATCATGGAATTGGAGGACTGGAAGGGACCTCGAAAGGTCATCTAATCCAGTCCCCTGCACCCAGGGCAGGACTAAGTATTATGTAGTCCAGGGGTTCTCAAACTTCATTGAACTGCAACCCCCTTCTGACAAGAAAAATTATTACACGTTCCCAGGAGGGTGTGTGGGGGGAGACCAAAGTTTGAGCCTGCACGAGCCCCACTGCCCCAGGTGGGAGGCCTATAATCCAAGCCCCACCGCCCAGGGCTGAAGCTCTCGGGCTGATGCTCTGGGTGGTGGGGCTCAGGCTTCAGCGTCAGCCCCGGGCCTCAGCAAGTCTAAGCCACCCCTGGCGACCCCATTTTGGGGTTCCAGTCCACAGTTTGAGAACTGCTTATGTAGACCATCCCTGACAGGTGTTTGTCTAACCTGCTCTTAAAAATCTCCAATGATGGAGATTCCACAACCTCCCTAGGCAATTTATTCCAGTGCTTAACCATCAAGACAGGAAGTTGTTCGTAATGTCAAACCTAAACCAGCCTTGCTGCAATTTAAGCCCATTGCTTCTTGTCCTATCCTCAGAGGTTAAGGAGAACAATTTTTCTTCCTCCTCCTTGTAACAACCTTTTATGTACTTGAAAACTGTTATCATGTTCTCTTCTCCAGACGAAACAAACCCAGTTTTTCAATCTTCCCTCCTACGTCATGTTTTCTTTAATCATTTTTTTGTTCTTCTCTGGACTTTCTCCAATGCGTCCACATCTTTCCTGAAATGTGGTGCCCAGAACTGGACACAACATACTCCAATAGAGGCCTAATCAGCGTGGAGTAGAACAGAAGAATTACTTCTCATGTCTTGCTTACAACATTCCTGGTAATACATATCAGAATGATGTTTGCTTTTTTTGCAACCGTGTTACACTATTGACTTATGATCCACTATGACCTCCATATCCCTTTCTGCAGTACTCCTTCCTATGCAGTCATTTCCCATTTTGTATGTGTGCAAGTGATTGTTCCTTTCTAAGTGGAGTACTTTGCATTTTGTACTTATTGAATTTCCTCGTATATACTTAAGACCATTTCTCCAGTTTGTCCAGATCATTTTAAATTGTAATCCTATCTTCCAAAGCATTTGCAACCCCCTCACAGCTTGGTATCATCCACAAACTTTATAAGTGTACTCTCTATGCCATTATCTAAATCATTGATGAAGATATTGAACAGAACCAGAGCCAGAACTGGTCCCTGCAGAACCCCACTGATAATTACTCTCTGGAATGGTTTACCAACCAGTTATGTACCCACCTTATATTAGCTTGATCTATGGTTGTATTTCCCTAATTTGTTTATAAGAAGGTCATGCAAGACGGTATCAAAAGCCCTACTAAAATCAAGATATACCAAATCTGCCGTGCCCCACTATCCATTTGGCTTTTTGCCCTGTAAAAGAAAGCTATTAGATTGGTTTGACATGATTTGTTCTTGACAAATCCCTATTGACTGTTACTTATCACCTTATTATCTTCTAGGTGTTGCAAATTGATTGCTTCATTATTTGTTCCATTATCTTTCCGGGTACTGAAGTTAACCCCAGTGGTCTGTAATTCTCCAGGTCGTCCTTATTTCTCTTTTTATAGATTAGCACTGTATTTGCCCTTTTCCAGTTCTCTGGAATCTCTCCCGTCTTCCATGATTTTTTGAAGATAATCACCAATGGCTCAGATATCTCCTCAGTCTGCTTCTTCGGTATTCTAGGGTTTAGTTCATTAGGCCCTGATGACTTGAAGACATCTAACCTAGCTTCTTAACCCTTTACAGGTGAAAGGATTTTTCCTCTGGCCAGGAGGGATTTTAAAGGTGTTTACCCTTCCCTTTATATTTATGACAAAGAAGCTAGGATAACCTCGCTGGCACCTGGCCAAAATGACCAATGAGGAGACAAGATACTTTCAAAAGCTCGGGGGAGGGAAAAACAAAGGGTTTGTCTGTGTGATGCTTTTGCCGGGACAGAACAGGAATGGAGTCTTAGAATTTAGTAAGTAATCTAGCTAGATATGCATTAGATTATGATTTCTTTAAAGGGCTGAGAAATTAAGCTGTGCTGAATAGAATGGATATTCCTGTCTGTGTGTTTTTTTGTAACTTAAGGTTTTGCCTAAAGGGATTCTCTGTGTTTTGAATCTAATTACCCTGTAAGGTATTTATCATCCTGATTTTACAGAGGTGATTCTTTTTTACTTTTTACTTCTATTAAAATCCTTTTTTTCAGAAACTGAATGCTTTTTCATTGTTCTTGAGATCCAAGGGTTTGGATCTGTGCCCCTGTGGTCATCTATGCAAATTGGTGAGGATTTTTACCAAACCTTCCCCAGGAAGTGGGGTGCAAGGGTTGGGAGGATTTTGGGGGGAAAGACGTTTCCAAACAACGCTTTCCTAATAAAAATCAACCCAGATAAACATTTGGTGGTGGCAGTGGAAGTCCAAGGGCAAAGGGTAAAATAGTTTGTACCTTGGGGAAGTTTTAACCTAATCTGGTAAAAGTAATCTTAGGAGGTTTTCATGCAGGTCCCCACATCTGTACCCTAGAGTTCAGAGTGGGGAAGGAACCTTGACATCCCTATTTTAGCCTTTGATCCTACCTGATTTTCACTGGCATTCACTATGTTAGACATCTAATCGCTACTAACCTTTTTGGTGAAAATTTAAACATAAAAGTCATGTAGCACTTCTGCCATTTCTACACTTATTCTTTCTCCCCCTCCCACCTATTGAATCACGATTGCCAGCCTTCAAAATTCAAAAATCTGAGTCAGGACCCAGAAAATCAGGAGATTTTTAAAAAATAATAAATTGGGGGGGGGGTATTTGTCTTCTGGTTCTGGTTCCTTTAGGACAAACTTAGGTCACATTTTCAAAGTTATCATTGCAGCCATGAGGGCTAGAAACCTCACTACTTTTTAAAATTAAAGCTGAGATTCTCATGTAATCCTGTGCTTCCAGGAGCTCAGAGTTTAAGAAAATCACCAAATATCATGAGAGAGATAATAAAGTCACAAGAGGTGGAAACATCATATATAGCACTCTTCATTTGGGGATCTCAAAGCACTGTACAGACATAATGAAGTCTCACAACAATTCTGTGTGATAGATATTATTTGCATTTTACCTGTAACTCATGAAAGCTTATGCTCAAATAAATTGGTTAGTCTCTAAGGTGCCAGAAGTACTCCTTTTCTTTTTGTGGATATAGACTAACACGGCTGCTACTCTGAAGCAAGTCAATCTATGTATGCTTTCACACAATATTTATAACTCTGGCAACTTTCATTGGCAAAATGGAAAGAGAACCCAGAAGACACAAATCTTAATGCCTTAATTTAGCCACAGGTGAACACTGTATCACTTCTTCCTATCATATATCTCTATATCGTGCAAGTAAGGGAAGTAAAGCTACAGGTGGAGACAGTTTAGCAAGAACAGTCCTCAGGCATTGTACAGATGTCAGTGTAGCTAGGACCATTAGCTGAGGGGCCTGTGCTTTGCAATGTGGTGTGGTAGACTTAGGACTTCTGTTCTTGGATTATTTTCCAGAACAGAAAAAAAGGAGACCATTCTAGGTGTGAATTGGAGGAACATTAGTTTCATATCCTAAATCACTGTTCTTGTTACAAAGGAATTAAATTCTTAACCAAAACCTTTGGGGAGTCACAAATACCACAGGTACTGAACACATCGCTGGAAAAGCAAGCACAGCCTTTCAAGGGACTTATTTTTGTTCTCATGCTGTGTGCACAATAAAAATCTCTGTAATAATCACTTGGCGCACAGAGAAACAGTATTATATTATATATAGCAGATAATAGTGCATTAGGCTTTCCTTTACAATCTTATTTGCAGGAGGTGAAGGACCTGCACTGGCAATTTCACAGAACGATCACACTGTAAAAGTTCCCATCCACTTGGGATTTTTTTCTTTTTTACTGTGAATGGTTTAAATCTGTTGTTTTTTTTCACTGACTGAACTGCCAGACGTTTGTTATAGCTGTTCCCAGGATTTGTTTTGAGGGTGACATTAGTTTTCTTTTTCACGATGTGTTTTATAGAAATATAACTTGCTATTACAAAATGAAATTTTGTGATTAATTGGTCCCTAAAGTCATATGCCTCTATTCATTTTGAGAAAAAGAAATAGTTTGCACAGCAGCTGCTTCTAACTTTGAAAATTAGCCTGCTCAGTAACTGTACATCTTCTCGTAATGGGTGAAATTCACTTCTGTGTAGAGGACTAGCAGAATACTTTTGCACCACTTAAATCCTCTGTTTTGATGGCTTATGGGTGTATATGCTTTCTGCTGTCCATTTCTACAGGGGTGGATTTAATCCAGTGTTCTCAAGTAAATACATGTCTTTCTAAGGAATGAGACAGATTTCAGTTGCTACCGTGGAAGTTTGCATAATCAGAAATACACCCAGACTTTCTGTAGGCTCCCATAAAGGTAGCCTTTTTAAACCACTGGGACATCACAGCATACAGCGAGTGTGTCTCAGTCCAGGGTATTTAACACTGACCCTCCCAAAATGTCAGTCCTCACTTATTTGGCCTTATGCTAATCTGCAATTTCTCACCTGTAAAAAAGTGCTGATACAGTTGGAGGCCTTACAATTCCTTTTTTAAGGCATGTATTAAAATTAGATCAAACCAATATCTGCAAAGAAACTCTACCAACCTCCTGAAAATAAAATCTTCACTTCTGAACCCACTTCTTCCTGTTCTTACTACAGTCAACTCACTGACATCAGATAAAGAACTAGAAAATGGCTACATTTTGTAGCACACCTAGAATGTTGTCACGTCTAGTCTGCATCAGACTCAGGTGTGGAACAAATATAGAACTGTAGGACTAGAAGGGACCTCGAGAGGTCATCTAGTCCAGTCCGCTGCACCACTGGCAAGACTAAATATTATCTAGACCATTCCTGACAGGTGTTTGTCTAACCTGCTCTTAAAAATCTCCAATGATGGAGATTCCACAACCTCCCTTTGCAATTTATTCTAGTGCTTAACCGCCAAGACAGTTAGGACATTTTTCCTCATGTCCAACTTAAACCGCCCTTGCTGCAATTTAAGCCCATTGCTTCTTGTCCTATTCTCAGAGGTTAAAGAGAACAATTTTTCTCCCGCCTCCTCGTAACAACCTTTTACGTACTCTAAAACTGTTATCATGTCCCCTTTCAGTCTTCTCTTCTCCAATTTTTTCAGTCTTCCCTCCTAGGTCAAGTTTTCTAGACCTTTAATCATTTTTGTTGCTCTGCTTTGGACTTTCTCCAATTTGTCAACATCTTTCATGAAATGTGGCACCCAGAACTGAAAGCAAAATACTCCAGTTGAGGCCTAATCAATGTGGAGTAGAGCAGAAGGATTACTTCTTGTGTCTTGCTTACAACAATTCTGCTAATACATCCCAGAATGATATTTGCTTTTTTTACAACAGTGTTACACTGTTCACTTATGATCCACTATGACCCCCATATGCCTGTCTGCAGTACTCCTTCCTTGGCAATCCTTTGCCATTTTGTATGTGTGTACCTGATTGTTCCATTCTAAGTGGAATATTTTGCATTTGTCCTTATAGGATCGCCAATCATAGGCCTATTAAAGAATTGGGTGAAATCCTGTGCTCATTGAAGTCAATGGAAATTTTGGCAGTGACTTCAAGGGGCCAGGATTTCACCATTGGTCTCCATTGTCTATTGCCTGCACAGTGCACTAGGTGCTTGTGAGGGATTATGGGTCTCACACCCAGGCCTCAGACCACGATTGCCACCCAGCAGCTCATCTGAGGAACCAGGGAAGGGTTCAGCAAAGGGCTAGCTTGTGGAGGGCCCTGCCCTTAAAGCTCCCAGTTGGGGGAAATATCCAGCTCCCTGTTTGGCTGAGGAGCTCTATATGCTCCTGGAAGCAACAACAGGAAGTTGTCTTAGCAACTAGAAGAATCTCTGGCTGGCTGCTACTATGGACCTCTCCGACTTACCTGACTCCTGAGCCCTGCATTCTTGCCTACTCCAGGTTCCTGTCTTCCCATCCCAGACTCCCCCCTACTCACAGTTCCTGCTGTCTTGCCCTACTCCAGGTCCCTGCTCCTACGCCTTACCCCTGATGTTATTTCTGGCTCTGACCTTCAGCTTGGTACCTGACGTCTCCAGCTCTGACCCCTGACATGGCACCTGATGTAGACTTCAGTTCTGACCCTTGGCACTGACCACTAGCCCTGACTCCTGCCCTGACCCCTAGGCCTGGCTGGACACACCCTGGTCATTATAGTGCTTCTTCATTTGTTGTTGTTAACATATTGCTCTATTTACTGACACTCCTCTGTCAGCTGCTGATTCAGAAAAAAATAAGTCTTTTAGACAATGAGTTTTACCCACCAGCCTTTGCTGTTGGGGTGTGCAGCTAATAACAAAAGAAAGAGAAAATTCAGGCTGGCTTCTATTATGTATAATAACCTAACACTCAGAATTCTAAAAAATGAGTCTGAAGCCCTGTCTCCTTAGAGGCTTCTTCCTGTCTGATTAGCTGGGAGCTACTTATATAGAGTCCCTTTGCTTCTTTCTAAGCATCTGATTAAGACTTCAGCCTCCAGCCCTGTTTTATTGTTCCTTATACCCTATAAAATTTGGGAGATTGAAGTAAGCAGATGTTTCCCTGCTTGTTGTTAATGAGCTAGGGCCTCCATTTCCTTTCACCACCTACGCATTCTGTTCTGTTCCCTGTGTTTTTAACTATAATTGCATAGCTAATTGGAACCATTGTTAAAGGTTAATAAGACTTCCTCTATTTTATGAAATTTTCATATGAATGATGGTATTTAGCATTCTCTCTTGCCTACAACAAAAAAGTAATTTTCAAGAATCTAAGAGGCATAGGGAAGAAACATATCTAGCTCTCTTATTTCTAAGGTGCTCGTCGTAGCCCTGCCTTCTTGTAATTCCATAAAATTAGTCTACTATCCACCCTCAGTTTCACATATTTAACAGTTTATTATGGATTGCACATTTGCCAGACCCAGGTTGGGGTAGAGGGAGTAGCACTGCGCTCTTGGTAACCCTGTTGGCTACAAGAAAGCATAGTGAATGGAATTCCTGACAATAAGTGGATTGGAAATTAATGGAGAAAGGATTGAGGGAAACCTTCACAGTGACCTGTCGCTCAGAGTTGCTGTTTTGGAATATGAGGAGCCAGTTGGTCAAGCAGAGGTGATAACTGAAGCAATTCGTAGAAGTGATTGTTTTTGAAGTTAAAACACAAAAGTCTGTAGTTGCATGCTCAGAATAATGAATGTAATGGGTTCCCCCCAGGGTGCCATCTGGAACTGGTCAAATCTGGCCAGTATATGGGTTTGATACCTGGTCCGCCTCTCCCTCAGTGTGAAGGGAACAATGCACAGTTGTGGTAGCCAAGCAGAGATTTTCCCCCAGCACTCCAGTCAAAGCTCACTGGTTTAGATTAAAACAAAAACAAGTTTATTAACTACAAAAGATAGCTTTTAAGTGATTACAAGTGATAGAAAATAAAAACCACAAACTAAGCTTAATATACTAGTTAGACTGGATATGAATTAGCAGAGTCTCACCCTGAAAAATGATACAAGCACGCTGCAGATTCTTAAGGGGCAAGCTGCACTTGCTTTACAGCTTGGAATCCCCAGGTATTTTTACATGAGCTAGAAATCCCTTTAGCCTGGGTCCAGCACTTCCCCCCAGTTCAGTCTTTGTTCCTACGTGTTTCCAGGAGTCTTCTTGTGTGGGGAGTGAAGAATCACAGATGATGTCACTTTCTGCCTTATATAGCTTTTGCATAGGTTGGGAACCCTTTGTTCCAAAACTTGGTTCCCAGATCCATCTGTGGAAAACTACTGATGTCCCAAGGTGGAGTCCAGAATCATATGGACCGGTCACATGTCCTTGTAGAGTCATAGCAGCCATCACTCACAGGCTGCCTGTAGCTTTTTCAGGAAGGCTCACCAAGTGGGAGAAAAGCATCTCCTAAGGCCTACTGTTCTCCTTAATGGCTCATTGCCTTGAATAGGCCCTTCCCAACCACCTACCTAGACTGAAAGCATCTTGTCTAGTGGGCCTTACCCAGGTTAAATGCATTTGAAATACAGATACGTAGTCAATATTCATAATTTCTGATACAAAAATGATATGTGCATATGTAACCCACACACCTCCTGGGTGTGGTGTTCTGTCCCATCTAGTGGCACGGAGACCACTTAGAGAGAGAGATAAAATGAGTCTGCTCTACAGCCTTAGCTAACAGCCAGTTGGCTTTTAGCTCATGCGGTAGAAGCTCATGCACTAAGCTCCAGGAATCCCCGGTTTGATCCTGCCAACTGATAACTGGGGTCTGTCAGCATTACACATGCAAATAGGATAATCATATTCAGCAAATCATAACTTTTCCAATGATATCTCACATGACCCATCTTGCATAAAATACATCATAATTGTACTATAACCATATCATAATAACATCACTATGAAGAATATTGGCTGCAGTGTCACAATGAGATATATATATATATATATATATGCAAGGATTCCCTCCGAGACCTTTTCCTCTTGGCTTATCCAGACCACTTTATTGAGTTTTGGGAGACCACTTTATTGAATTCTCTGGTATCCAAAAGCCCAGTTTGAATCCACACTTATCACTGAGGTTTCTTTGTTGGCATTTCATAAAGCTGTACCTGAGGTTAGCAGGCTGAGGTGTATGGTGGTGGGCTAGGGTGCATCACAACTACAAATTACATAATTATAAATCAGATTATATACATATTCTAAAATAAAAGGAGTACTTGTGGCACCTTAGAAACTAACAATTTATTTGAGCATGAGCTTTCATGAGCTACAGCTCATCCGATGCATCCGATGAAGTGAGCTGTAGCTCACGAAAGCTTATGCTCAAATAAATTGATTAGTCTCTAAGGTGCCACAAGTACTCCTTTTCTTTTTGCGAATACAGACTAACACGGCTGTTACTCTGAAACCAATATTCTAAAATAGACTAACAAATTCACATTACATTCTACACAGTATCACACACTTTTGTAGTCTGGCAGGATACTATGGGACAGACTTGGTATAACTGCCCCTGTACCAGTAAGTTAGTACAATAGAGGATTTACTGCATAGAAAGTCTTTGATGGCTGGAATTAATGAAGCATGTGACATTCGCTCTAAGTAAAATACGGTGTGGTGTAAACAGAAACAAATGGCTTGCTTTAATGAGACATTAGCAGTGACACCAGCAGATGTGTGAAATGTGTCTTTGTTTAATGTGCATGCACCACATCAAACAGTGTTTCTGAAACATGTACCCTCCTTTCTGGAACCGGAGGCTGTAGCCTTCTTTGTACATCCACAATGAGTGCCTGTGCAGTATCCCCTCTCATGCACCCCGCTAATGTGCTGCAACGCTTGAGGGACCACATCAGTCAATAGGGCAGTAAAACATAAAAATCTGTGTTTTTCTGGGATTAAAATGAAATGCTGAACTTTAGTTTCCCTAGCCACAATACACAATGGAGCCCCATTTATCCAGTCTAATTGGGACCGGGCCAGATTAGATAATCTAAAATTTGGATAATCCAGAGAATAGGCAAATAGCTTCAGCCCTGGCGACTGGCGACGGGGCTCATGCTGTCATCCCTAGGTGACAGGGCTCAGGCTTCCGTTGAAGCTGGAGCAGCACCGTGCTGGACTGACAGCTATCAGCCCCAGTTCGATTAATATGGAGAGATGGATAAATGAGGTTCTACTGTATATGCTTTTAATTTTTCACAAAATGTAAAAACTAAAGATTCTCTGTAAAAATGAAAATTCCACGTTTTTCTGTGGCAAATGGATTTCTAGGATCCCCGGAGATTAGGAAAAACTTCCAACTGTAAGGGTAGTTAAGCACTGGAACAAATTACCTAAGAAAATTGTGAAATCTGTGATTGGAAGTTTTTAAAAACAGGTTAGACAAACACCTGTTAGGGGTGGTCTAGATAAATACTTAATTCTGCTTCAGTGCAGAGGACTGGACTAGATGACCTATTGAGATCCTTCTCAGTCCTACATTTCTTTGATTTCCTGTGCAACCATGAACAAATTAGTTTCTCTGTGCCTCAGTTCCCCCATTTCTGGCAATAATACTTCCTTCCTCCCATCTCTTATCTGACTGGTCTGTTTAGATCATTCCTTCCCCAAAGAGTTTACAATCTCTCACTACTTATTTACCACAAAGAAAGTCTGATCACAGTTGGTGCCTCTCGGCACTACTGTAATATAAATAAATTGTTGATTTATTGCATCACTATTCTTTGTAAAGTAAAAGCAGTTCAATATTGTAGCTATAAAACAAGTATTAATAGCACGTTTTCTTTGCCTATAGGTTAAAGAAAAAGTCCCAGTCTGTAGATGTTACTGCACCAGGATACAACCCTCTGGCAGCAGAAGCACAAGAGGCCCCACAAGCCAGTAAATTGATACCTGTCACTAACACAGCTACTTCTGAAGAGGAGCAGAACAACACCACAAATTCGCAAAGGCGCAATCCACGGAGGAGTGAGCTGAGGAGATACTGTACCATTGGTGAGCTTAAAGCCATCATTTAGTTCAAATGTTTCAATTAGTATGTGGAAGGCATCCCCACATTGCTGGTCAGTCAATCAGGTGTTCTTTAGCTGGATGGAACAGAGTTGCTGACTTCCTTATTGATCACTGGGGGCTATAGTCTTATCTGTTGCTAACATTAAAGAGTTTTCTTTTGCAGAGAAATTCAGTGGTGTTAATGTCACTTTTCAAGTGACAGAAGCATTCCACTTGTTTTTATTAATTTTATTTGTTTTTGTTTCACTGTGACTAGGCCTAAGACTCAAGTTTTAAAAATAATGTCAAACAGGAGACTCCGTGATTATAGTTTGCAGGCAGTATAAACTACCAAGGGTAAATTTGACTTCTGACTTTTTAAAAAATGTGTCTAGTGTTGTTTCCAAGCATCCTTTCCTTCAGCATTTATTTCTGTTTTTACTATTTCAAAACCTCGCTCTTCAGCTCAACACCCACACTCCATTCTTTCAGGTTAAGCTGTTCGACTTCAGCATCACCTCATATTGCAGCATTTATCTCCTAAGGACTTGTAGTGGTCTGAAGTACTTTAGGTGAAATCTGAGTAAAGTGTTGTGTATGCAAGTTAAGTACATGATAGTTAGTGAGTAAGGAAACCCTCCACTCCCAACCTGGGGTCAGGATATGAGGATGGCATAGGAACTGACATCTCTTCACCATCAGCCTTTTTGAGGAGGTGGAAGTCATGGAAGGGAGTCTGTGCTTCCAGAACTTATGTGGATCCCAGATGGAATTCCCAATCGGCACTCTGTCCAGTTCCAAAAGGAGCATGAAGTAGATATAGGCTGCTTTCTTGCTCGGCTCCCTCAACTGCCCTGCCTCCTCTCCACGGACAAATTCACCACACACTTGTCCTCAAACAAGAAAAATTCATCCTTATGTAGAAGGCTGGGGGGGATTTCACCCAACCTGCAGAGCCTTAACTGCACGGAGTTCACACAGAGACTTCTGTGGGCTGGAGAGTAGAGAGCAAGGCACGGAACTGCTGTGTTTCCGCACTGGAATAAATTGCCTAGGGAGGTTGTGGAATCTCCATCATTGGAGATTTTTAAGAGCAAGTTAGACAAACACCTGTCAGGAATGGTCTAGATAATACTTAGTCCTGCCATGAATGCAGGGGACTGGACTAGATGATACCTTGCGGTCCCTTCCAGTCCTTTGATTCTATTATTATATTTAATAAAAAATAGTTGCTTTAATGTAAAGCCCTCTTACATGTACAGAATTTAAAGAAACTTCAGCAGATATTGTGATTTCTGACTTCCACCTATGAGCTCTTACATAAGCAACAAGCCACAGTGGCACATACAGTTAATGTCCTATATTTGTGCTTCAGTTATGTTGTAGAGCACACAGTGCCTAGCACAGTGAGGTACTGATTCCTGATCAGGGCTCTTAGATGCTAATATAATGCAAATAAATAAATAATAAACCAACAGGCATCTTGTCAATGACTTTAATGGGAACAGGATTGGATCCCAGGAGGGAGAGTTCTGAGAAACTCAGTGCATAAACATTCTGATGAAAAGCTGATGCTCGCCAAAACAGCCAGAAAAGGCGCAACACAGTCACAGAGGAGCAGCCAGGGACAGAGCTGACAGTGGGGATGGCATCTCACTCACAGCAGTGTGGCTGAAGGACAGTGCAGCCGGTGAAGACAGTAGCTCAGAAATCTAATCTAGTGCAGTCCTCCCTTCACTGCTTGAATCTAGCAGCCTCTTCTGAAACTGGTGGTTTGTTCCATTTCACACACCCCGCCCCGCCATGACTCCAGCAGAGCAGAGCACTACTGTCTGGCACAGTTTCCTCTCAGTAGTAGTAACAGAAATGCAAGTAGTTGTTTGCCAAGGCTAGAGTGAGTGAGTGACATGGTCTTGCCTGACTGGCCAGCAGGGAATGAGATGTCAACACTAGTTATAGCAAAAAAATGTCACTAATTTGCAGTAGGTCTCCCATCCGTTAGGGAGGTTCTACTGGGTGGGAGTGAGTGAGGTTTTGTTATACTTAATATATTTGCTCAAATTCTGAAGAGAAATGTTAATTTCATCCAGCAGACACACAGCCATGGAAATCTGAAAGAACATCCTGCTGAATTTGTAGTACATATGGAGGTACTGAATAATGCATTGAAATAAGGTTACATGATGAGACGGCAGGTGATCAAAAGTAGCACAGTACATCTGGAGCAGCTTAAAGGGCAACTTTTATTATGGAGAAGCTACCACTTCTCCATACTTAAGGTTGCAGCTAGCTTCCATGTCACGGAATCTGTGACTTCCAGAGACCTCCATAACATTCTTTGCTTCAGCTCCTGGGACTGCGGGACTTGAGCTGGCAGCCAGCGGGGCCCTGGCAGGTTCCAGTGACAGTTGACAGAATCCTGAGGGGGCCCTCCTCAGGGTTCCAGGGATGGACAACAGCCTTGGGCAAGTGGGTGGGGGTGTCTTGTTTTCTCTTTGCAGCTCCTCCCACCCCTCCTGCAGCTTCCAGCTACCCTGGGCAGAGGGGGAACCCCACAGCTCCCAACCACCACGGTGGCAGGGAAAACCATGGAGCTGCAGCAGCAAAAGTCACAGACAAGTCACAGCTTCCGTGAAGTTTTGTTTATTGCCCATGACCTGTCCATGACTTTTACTAAAAATAACCATGACAAAATCTTAGCCTTAGTTATAGATCATCACAAACAATTACCCTAATTTGAATTTTTTTTACTTTTGTCTAACCTTCCTTGGTTTCCTCCTAGCTCAAAAATGGCATGATAATACCATTCCAAACTTTCTGTATAGTTAATTTTCTCTGAAAACGTACATGTTACTCATATTTGAAGAAACTAGGCAGTAACTAAGAAAAGTCGGAAGGTATATGGCCTCTAGACTTGAAGAATTGTTGAGGTAAAGATAAGAGCCTGCGTTTCACAGACTTAGATCTACTTATAAAAATAGAGAAGAGAAGGCTTTCCAAAGCAGGGAAGTCCAAGGAAGGATTTTTTCACTGCTTAGTGGAAACTAGGAGCAGTGCAAATCTGAAAGAAGAAAAGAGAGCTATAAATCATATATATTTTATTGTAACTTGTCCAGCATTTTAAACAAAATCTTAAGTAAGCCTAAACTCTTTCTTCCATCTTAAACACATGCCCATTACTGTAGCTTTCTGTAACTCTGCAAGAGCTAACCAAAATTACTTTACTAGAAATGAAAAAGAAACAAGGTAAATCCACATACAACCAAGGTAGTCCATTTCAGTAAAAAGGGTTAACGGTGTTTTACCAGAAAATCGTTCTGTTCTGGAAAACCCTTCACATAAATCAGCGAAGGATTAGAATTAAGCAAGCTGTCTAATAGCATGCAAGTTTTACGAGTAATTGTGAGCTGCAGAAGCTAACTCAAAGCTGCATTGTGGACCCAACTCCCATCAACTTCAGTTTACTTTGAGTCTGGCCTATAAGTTCCTGTTCATTCAGAATGTCTGTTATTATTTGGGGGCTTTTTTTGTTTTGACGTATTTGTCTAGAAAGATTTTCTAGATCACTATAATTGGAGTTAATTCTGACAGTTGTTTGTGACTTCCTGAAGATGAATTTAATGCCACAGCAGGAGTGGACAGAGTGTCATAGATAGAAAAATATCAGGGTATGTCTACGCTGCACTAGACACATGTGGCTGGCCCATGCCAGCTGACTAAGGCTCACGGGGCTTGGACTAAGGAGCTGTTTAATTGTGGCGTGGATGTTCCAGCTTTGCCTACAGCCAGAGCTCTGGGACCCTCCCAACTCACAGGGTCCGAGAGCTCAGGCTGCAGCCTGAGCCCAAACATGTACACTGCAATTAAACAGCCTCTTAGCCAGAGCCTGAGTCAGCTGGCATGGGCCAGCTGTGGATGTCTAATTGCAGTATAGACACTCTCAAATTTCAGTTCTGTTGTGTTTACAGGTGGATATAAAGTAACTAAAAACTAGCACATTAATTTAATTGGGTCAGCAACAGATTTACACAGAAATTTTACCTTGTTTTGACCTTGTTTGCACAGCGTTCTCTGCCAGCAGCAATCAGTGCCTGAGATGGAGCAACACAGGCTAATTATTACCATGATAAATAGATTAAGAAATTGCATTACAACAGTGTCTGAGTGTCTCTGATTCTCTCAGCCAGATTTACTTCTTTCTGTTGTTTTTTTTATTGCACTATGTTAATCTTAAACCAATGGTTAAAGGTCAATATTTATCTGATGATTAACAGGTTACTCAAACAAGTTCATGCTGGGTGAACCAGAGTAAGAATTAAAGTTGACATTGTTATATATTTTAGGTCCCAAATTTAAACTTGTTAAAATGATTGCTCTGGGAATTGCTCTGTATTCTGTCTAACTAAAAAGATCACTTTGATGCTAAATTTTTTTAAAAAGGAAACAAAGTTATCACTGTTTATATAGAACATAGAGCCAAATCCTTCAGTTTCTAGCGTAGGCCAAACTCCTGAAAGCCACTGCATAAGGATGGCTGTAGGATTGGAGACATGTTTTGGTTGTGTTCCGTAGTCACAAAGCCAACAGAGGGAGCACAGTAACTCAGTGTTATGAAACACCATCCAGTTCCGAAGGCAATATACAGGGAAAACATAATTGTTTGCCAAAGGAGGTACAAAAATGCCTTACTCTGACCCTTCAATTCCTTAAGAGAGTGTGACAGATGACAGAGAGTAACACTAACAGTATCATCAAAATGCAAAGCATTTGGTAACATCTCTTGTTAGTATTGTTTTATGAAAAACCACTTATGTAAAGAGACACTAACATCTTGTGAAAAACTTTTAAAAACATTCATTTTAAAAGTTTCTCGGTGTCTCATGTAACCATTTGTTTTGTGTTATTCTTGGCTCTTTTTTTTATTAACAAACATAGAATTATGTCATAGTACAATATCAATTATTAACTGCTTACTTCAGCTGTCACATTACAGTCCTTCCCAAGGGAATTAATTGAGATATGGGCTCATGACTACAAGTGAGGAATAAGCAGTAGGACTACATGAACACCTAAGGATCATAAACCTCTACTGCTCAAGCTAAAGCAACAAGTCCGTTAGATCAGAGGCAGTAGCAGATTCATAAAGCATTGTACAAGAGTCATTGCCTACAAAGGAGCCACACTGTGTTATGTCCGGGTTACACAGTGGCTGTTCTGAACATTCCACATAATCTAAACTTAACTAACATCACCCTCAATATTCAGACAAAGCACAAATCTTACTAATTTAAAATGGGCCTCCCAGTCATCAGTAATAGATCTCTATCTAATCACTTCACATTTTACTAGAGTGCAAAAGGAAAACTGACAGATTTGCCTGAGCTTGGGATGAAGTATGACAGCTATAATATCTGAACAGGGTCTGAAGACTCTCAGCACATCCTGACAACTCTTTACTAACCGAAACAAAAGACAAGAAGAGTGAGAGAAATGGGGCCGTTGAGGGGAAAGTGCTGTCATATAGTGCTGAAATAGTGCTCTCAAACATTTGCCCGTGCTTGTGGGCCTTTTCAATTTGTGCCATTTGTTCAATCAGATTTGCATGACTGTTGGAGAAATAGAGTTCTTTTCTGCTGTTAGGGCAGTTTGTTCCTCCCATATCGAGGAACATTTTTCTTGGATGTTTTAACTTTCGTTTCTTCCATCATGAATGTCAAGTTTTTATTTCTTGCCCATGTTGTTAAGTTCTCAGCTGTTGGTAACTTGTTTTATTTCCCTGTCCTCTTTGGTATTTGCATTATCTTCCTAATTTAATGTCACTATAAAGCTAATGCTACTTCACATACACAACTGCTTATATGTGTGTACTTTTGCATACACCTGCTTTGCATGGGAAGTCACTGCTACTGTGCATGTTGTGCTCCCAGATACTGTGTACAAACATGAGTTGTCTAACCGGTTGTGTTTTTAAATCTGAACTTTAAAAAATCTTGATAATAAGGGGTATATAGTCTCTCCCCTGATATGTGCTGAGCAGAACTGAAAAAGTTAAGCATATGAGTTGTGGAGAACACATCCCTTTAATTTGAAGAATTTTTAGAATTCACTATTTCATCAGCACTGATGCCACTTTAGAGGCTTCATCACTTTCAGTACAACGCAAGACAGATTTATTTTGTGTTTCATCTTTCCTACAAACTGTATTTCATAATGCTTTCCAGGCTTAATGAATACACAGTCTAGAGGAAAAATAGCAGAGAGAGAGAGAGAAAAGAAGGGCAAGGGAGAAAAGCAATGTTTTCAGATGAGATGACAAACAAGATGAAGCTTCAGTGAGGTGGGGTGAGCTGTTCTGTGTGGCAGACTCTGTAGACAAAAAAAAGGCTCTTGCACCTTTAGTAGTCAGATTGTGTGAAGAAGCTGCGTGGGACCTGCATAAAGAAACAAAGCTGCGTCAGGTCTCTGGAGAGTTCTAGAAACATCAGCCAAGATTCTCAAAAAGTAGGAACTTAAATTAGGCTTCTAATTCCATATTTAAGCACCAAACTAAGGGGCCTGACTTGCAAAAGTGCTTAGCAGTGAACAGCTCTACTTGAGGTCAGAGGCAGGAGCTGGTGGCTCATCACTTTTGAAAAATAGTGCCTAAGTTTAGGTTCCTCGTCTAGGCCATGGAGAGTAACGTGACATGTACAGTGGTGCTGTGTGTTAGAGTTGTGTAACAGCGTGTTTGCTATATTTGTTAGATTTTTTTTTATGGTGTAAAAGGCTTTGTTTTCTTCTATTGTGATGGCTGTTGCTACCTGTTATTAACATAAAAAGAGGGCAGCATTGACACTGATGAAATAGAAATTACAGAATAAAATGATAAATAAAATACAAATGTATGATTTAGGAATCTGGCAACGTAAACTGAGGCATGGTTTATCCTAGAAACTTTTGCTGTTCTAGTAATGTCACTTATGGGTGTTGTTTTTTTTTTGTTTTGTTTTGTTTTTGCATTTTTATACTGGCGAAAGCCATAGTATGAATGCAGTTATACTGGCAAAAAAGTGTTTTGCCAATATAGCTTATTTTGATCAGAGAACTAGTGTAAAGCCCTGTTTTGCCAGTATAAACTGCATCTCCACTAGGAGGGTTTGCCAGTACACCTTTTCTAATACAGGTTTCAGAGTAACAGACAAGCACACACACACACAAACACACACACTTTTTATTTCCAATGCTCTGTCCTTTCTTTCTTAATCTTCTCCAAAAAGCAATTTCAGGAAACGTAGGAGGCTAAGCTCCTATAATCATAAAGCTCTGGTGGCTCATTTTTCAAATTTACTTTATATCCCATTTGCCAAAAAAGGAAAGAAAAACATGTTTCTTTTCCAGCCCCTGTTCCTCTCAAGTAAATGGAAAAAAATGTTGTTGTTGTTGTTTTGTTATGTTAAAATAAATATTTTGAATTAATTTCCTTTAAGATGAGCCTCATCACTATCACTATTTACATGGGTGCAAATCCAGAGTATGGCTTTACTATCCATTGAAAACAATGAAGTTACACCAGTGTAAAAGCAATATAGGAGAGTAATGGAGTAATTGGGCCAACCAGCTATAAATAAATACAGATTAAATGAATTATGTTTCAAAATGTAGCACACAATTAGCCACCACAGCAGAACTACATCACTGCAAGAAACTATTTCCTGTAGCCTGCCCAAAGGAAATTTCATATGGTAAATACAAATTATGACAAAAATAACATTTCACCAGGCAGTCATTTGAATTTTAGCAGGTTCATTCAGAACATCTGTGCTGCGATAATGAAATGCATCTTTCAGAGAATCTAATGGGACCATAAATGTAAGTAACATCTTGATTTATTATCACCATTATCATTAATAATGAAGAAGACACTTTAACAGAAAAGATTTTGTGGACCACACTGAGATAACATTTTATAAAAAGTGGGTAATTTATATGTGCCAGCTCATGTCATTATTAATCAAGGGTGAGCTAAATATAATTGGGAACATACTGAGCATTCACTCACAGATTTGAACTGCTTTTACCGACAGAACTAATATTGATTACACTTTATACTCTTGTAAATCTGGAATAACTCCATTGAAATAGGAGGGAGTTATACTGATATATAAGTATCTGAAATAGATGATGAAATCCATGTCAGTTATAGCTGAATCAGTCCAAGTATTGCTTCTGTTTACTTTCCTATAGGATTGTCTCCTTTGAAAATTAGTTTTGTTTTTAAACAGAGCAGATAAGTTAAGTTTGTCATTTCCTTATTGTAAGGAAATCAATACATGCTGTAATCCTATGCCTGGAGGTACCGAAATGCTATCAAAACTAAAGCTAGGGCAACCACATTCATAGAATCATAGAATATCAGGGTTGGAAGGGACCTCAGGAAGTCATCTAGTCCAACCCCCTGCTCAAAGCAGGACCGATCCCCAATTAAGATATAGCATATTAGTGCTGTGTGCTTTTTATACTTACATGTTATTCAGAATTCTCATGCTAACTTTTGTCATCCCTGAACAAGATCAGCAATGTCTAAGTGCCGCTGTGTGAGATCCTTAGGTTATAAGTGTGGGACCTTTTACTATTTCCCAGTCAAACTTTAAAGGACCACAGGACCCAACATATCAGTGTTTCAATACTGAAAAACATTCCTGTTGCTGCAGGTCTAGTGGCACAGGAAATCAAATTCAAAACCTAGTGGAATCCATGTCCCCTGGTTGCTATCAACCACTAATGAATGAGAAGCGATCTTGGGTGCTTTCTGGAAAATATGTAAATTTCAAATGTTAGCCAGCGTTTCATGAAATTCTCCCTGTTGCAGGTTCTTTGCTGGCACCTCAGTAAGTTCTCCCTATTGTAGATTCTTTATTTCTGGATATTCTTAAAGGGATTTGGATATAAATATAAGTTATTTAAAAATAAAATAAAAATAAGTTGCTATGTTTATTGCTGAGGATTTGTGTGGCAGAACTATTCTCTTCTCTCCAAGGGTGCCTCCGAAAGATTCTCCTCATCATTTGGAAGTTGAAGATATGTGCTATTCCACTTTTAGAAGATTGACAAAGTCTTTTGTTCTTTAAGTTTTCACACATTTTGTCTGTGAATTAACTTATCTAACATGCACACTAACTGTTTATTATTCTCACGTATTACTAGATGTGTTGTATAGTGCCATTCAAACTGTTTTCTTTTGAGTGCAGTTTCAGAGAATTTTGGGGAAGGAGAGGGGAGGGGGGGAGGACGCTCTGTTTTCCAGGCACTTCATTACCTATGTGAGTGATAAGTAAAGTGAAAGAGATGTGTGCAACACATGGGTAATAAGGAAAGTGGTTTCCATAGCAACAGTAGCTGTAGAAAATTCTCGGTACTGCTTCACTTTTCATGGGGATTTTTATTAGCTATTCAGATCACAGAATTAGTTAAGGTGAGCCCACCTCCGTTTACATAGCTTTGTTTTTTTCCATTTGTTTTAGAATGTAAAAGTTAGAACCACTGGCAGGAGAAGACACTTCCCTTCTTTTGTCCCAGATTGCTGAGATCCATTAGAGATATGCTTTATATTCAATGTATGTAGAAATCAGCTGGGAATTGAAATGTTTTATATCAGATGGGGGAATGGCATTCATTCATATCCTTTCATCTGAACATATCCTCTTTCAGAACATCTTAGTTTTGATTTTTGTTGGTATTTTTTTAACTGTATGGATGTCTGACCTGGCTCATGGGATCCTTCTCACAGTTCCAGGCTCCCTGCAACATGGGAGCAGCAAGAACTAGTGTGCCAGGTCACAATGGCTCTCAAATTTGGCCTGGAGTGGACATCATGCCGGCAGGGAAGGGGCTCCACCATTTTGCCACCCGCACCCAATTCTGGTTACTGCCTCCCCGTGGGCAGAGGTGCACCCCAGCCTGCCCATGGCAGGAGGGTGAGAGGGTTCTGGGCACAATTCAGATTGGCTGGGAGAGTTGGGAGCCAATGGAAAGGCAGTAACCAGAATCAGGTCATGTGTGTGAAGGAGAGGTGGTTGGGGCAATGAGTGGTATTGCTAGCCAGTTCTGTTCCCAGTCCTGTGCCTCATCAACACAGGCTCTGACTCCACCCACCCTCACACCCAGCTCCAGTTACTGCCTCTCCATTGGATGTTTGGTTCTCAGCTCCTAAACAAAGAGCCAATGGGGAGGCAGTAACTGGAACTGCGTGTGACATGGGGTGGAGTTGCAGACCTGTGTTGATTGGGAGGCAGAGCTGAGTGCAGTAGCATGAGGCAGCAGCAGCTTTATTAAAAGACTGCACCTCTCAGTGACCCAGCTCAACCTTAAAAAAAAAAAAAATTGGGGACTGCAACCTTCCTCACTTTAAGCACTGGGCCTGGTGCTCAGATTTGGGTGGATGTAAACTGGTGGGCCAGAGCCCACCCATGGCTATGCCCTTGCTCAAGCCCGCTTCCACTTCCAAAGAATATTTTCACCAACCATCTATGGTGGTTGTTGCTAATACATGCACAGCAATATTGATTTCTTGCCTCCTATAGAAAATGAGGGGACTCTCTTCCAAGGAAATAAGTGATACTGTTATTTATTTATTTATTTTCCTTTGAATATTAGCATAATGCCACCTGCAATGACTCAAGAACATGAGTACCAGCCTCAGGTCAGCCTGTTAAGAGCCAGGGTACAAATCCCAGTTTGGTTGTGAATCCTATTCTTAAATTTCACCAACCAATTATCAAGTGTAAACTCTTCAGGCACTATAACAGCCTTAACATGTAGTCACAGACAGTCCCCTTGGGTATGCTGATCTAATTTGCCGCCCAAAGTGAGCATACCTTTGTGATAGATGGTCCCTTACCCCAAGAATCACAGCAATATTCAGGTTACCACCAGTCCGAAAGGACCGATTACTTACCCCAGGTCAATTGCACCTTAGAGCTCTCACCAAAGACAGTTCTTGTAGCCAATTCTATAATAAACTATCTAAAGATTCATTTTATAGAAAAGGAAACAAGATAACTATTTACAAGGTTAAATCAGGTAAACATACACACATAAATGAGTTACAGTCTTATGTTTCAAAAGGTCATAGAAGCTTCTATAATAAGCAATCTCTATATGTCCTTTGGAGCTAATCCAGGCTAAGCAGCTGGGGTCTCTAGCTTATGGCTAGCAAACCTTGCCTCCCAGAGTTCAAGCACCACAGAGATCCAGTTCCTTCTTGTTAGGGGTTTTTATCCCCTTCCTCTGAGCTGAGATGCAAACTCAGCTGACAGGAGGAATCCACTTGCATGACGCATCTTCATAGAGGGGTGGGCAGAACAACTGCCTTTTGTTCTCATTAACATCTCACAATAGTTCAGCTAGAGTCAATGGACCTTTTCTGTTGGTCTGGACATAACAGCTTCTGTTGGAGATTAGCATTTCACACTAGTTAATGTCACTCTCCTCTCTGGTGATTTACACAATCACAGAGTGATTGACTGGACTCTGATGGCCATGTACTCAGGGTGGCTAGCCTGTCCTGTGGCTACGTTCTATTTTTGGAGCACTAGCTCAGTGAGACCTCGTGTGAGAATGTCTCCTTGAACTGGGAATCACACACTCAGCTTTCATTGTAGACATGTCTCTAATCTATAAAATAAAGATAGGCCAAGCCAATGGCGCACTGGTGCTGTCAGCTCCTGGAAGTGAATTGTTCAGGACTGGCAGAGGGCTGTTCTCAACTAAGAGCTCTCATTACTGGAAATTGCTTTCCCTGACATGTCATAAGAGCCTAAATTTCACAATCTTCCAGGTACGGTGTAAGGCTCAGCTAAATATAAAAGCAGTTAATTTATTAACCACCCAAAGGAAAATATGATCATACAGAGCCACCCATTTTGGTAACTCATATTTGATTTATTTTGAAATCAAATGTGCGGCACCCAGATGCCTTGATAACTGGTACAGTTAGAGACCGTAAATAAACTGGTGTGAAAAATTGGTGGTATCTTTAAACATAGGATATTTGGAGGCCTTTTTACTTGTTCATTATATGTCCCATTTTAACAGATGGATTATTTCAAAATTCTTGTCTGCACTGTTCATAGAAGACTTATTAGAAGCACAAGAGAAAGCTATTTCTTCTATCTGGGTAATCATTTCTGTTTTTGAAATGGGAGCTGTGGTGGCTGTGCTATCAGATTAACAATAGCGCATGCAAAATTAGGAAAATGTCTCTTGTCTATTTGCCTGTTTTAAAACAAAAGTGGTGTGTCATCCACACACAAATGTACAAGGCTAAAAATACAAGTTTTGAAAAGGATTGTACCTCAAACAGCTGCAGGAAGTGGGAGTTATTGCAGCAGTTTGGAGTGTGGTTTATGCTGTGTCTCTCAGGCTGACGTATTCATTCAGATGATGCCAACGTATCTTATTCCTTACAAGATAGAATTTGTGAACACATACAGCCCCCAATGTTGTGGGATGTGGCAAAAGAAAGGGATGACTGGCCAAATGTCATTGCACTCTGACCTTCCTCCAGTTTCCAGAATGACTGCTTGTGGGCTGTTGCATGCAGCTCAGCATAAACTGGGGATGCATTACACTGCTCCTAAGCACCAAACCAGAATTCAGGAGCACAACGATAGCTTACAGCCATCTTCATTCAGCCCAAGCTGCAAAGCAACCTGCCCTGGGATGCTGGATCTTTGTTTCTTGCTTTGTCATACTTCATGGTTTCCCATCTGTGATGGGGTGTACATACCCCACACTGGACAAGATGGGGTTAACCCCACACTGTGTGTGGCAGAAGCCCCACCCCTCAGACTGTGCTGGGCATGCATCAACTACTACCTCAGTATAAAAGGGAGCAGCCCAGCTCATTCTGGGCTGAGCGCTGGAGGGGAAGGACCTTGGGCAAAGGCTCTAGCTGAAGAGTCATCACAGCCTTTGCCTGCGGGAACAGGAGACCCTGAGAGCCAGACTGCAGGGTTGCAGCCGATGGCACCGCAGGGAATTACCCATGCTGAGGAGCCCAGGAACTCCAATGCTCAAAGGACTACAACGCCTGAAAATGTGGTAGGAAATGACCCAGGGAGGGTGTGCGAGTGGTACCTTCCTCCCGAGAGAGGTCAGCATGTTTCGGCAGGAGTCCCTGCTGACCATTCCGCCACTGTCAGGGCCCTGGGTCAAGGCCCAGTGGAGTCGGGTGGGTCCAGGCCTTGCCGCCACCCCCTGGCGGCCGCCTCCCTGGATACCGGCCGTTGGGCCTCACTGCTCCGCATCTAGGGGCTGCGATATTGACTCTGGTCATTGGGTCGCACTGCCCTGTACCCAAAGGCTGTTGTATTGACACTGGCCATTGGACCTCACTGCTCCACGCCTAGGGGCTGTGACATTGCTGCCAGCATTAACTTGGGCCACTGGGTCACGCTGCCCTGAACATAAGGGCTGCTGTAACTGACTCTGGCCACTACGCCGCACTGCCCTGAATGCAAGGGCTGCTGGAAGTGACTCTGGACGCTTTCATCCTAAAGGCAGTCGGTGACACGGTAACAGCGGTGGTATCACAGCCCTGTCCCGAAAGAGGGATGGGGTGTGCATAGCCTGCGACACCATCATATTGTCGAGATCCATAAGGAACTGCTTGATGAGCTGACCCGGAAATGAAACAAAAACCTGATGGCACTTTGGGATAAAACCATTTTATTTATCAGATATTTAGCTTGTCTTTCTATCTCCCTTTCTAGGATCCTGTAGAAATGCAGAGGATTGTTGCCGAGCCTTGTTTTTTGTGCTAGGGCATGAGAAAGTTGGATTTCAGCATAGAATTACTGTAACATTTCACAGTCATTGTTGATTTTGGTGCGTTAGTATGCACATCTGCATATATAAAGACTTTACAGACATAAAATATTCAGCACTTCAGAACGATGCCTTTTTGTAAATTTAGATACTAATTGGCCAAATGACAAACTATCTAGCAACAGCAGCACACCATGAGTCCAGTTGTAGTTGGTATGCCTGAGAGATTGTCTCTTATCATTTTTAATTTGCATAAGATAAAATGCACATCTTTTCTTGATGCCAAGAAAAATGTGAGCAAGAATGATTTGCTGTGTGAGTTGTTTTAAGGTGACAAGGCTGCATTAGCAATGTGTTTTCTTATGGCGTATGAACATATGTGACTGCTTGAGTATGTAATTAAAAGCTTTTGTGATCTACCAACATCTTAAATAATGTTTTTTTCCCTTTTCATTTAAACAATACTGAGATTGGTGGTTCATTTGTTTGCTTATATTATTGCCAAGCTCCTGATAGGCAAGAATTTTCTGAAACCTAGTCACAGAGAATCCTGCTCCAGACAAAGAAAGCCCGAGGTAGAAAATGGGTCCTGTATGCAGTAATTTTGAAATGCACACTTCTGGAAGCCTAATATTTCTTTTCTTTTCTTTTCTTTTCTTTTCTTTTCTTTTCTTTTCTTTTCTTTTCTTTTCTAAAGAGTACACTATATATGGTATCTGTGAGAACAAATTATTTCTGACTGAATGAAACATATGAGATTGATTATACACTGGCTAGGACATTCAAAAATGAGTGTTAAAGTTAATATCTCTTCATGCACCAGAAGCCACCAGGACATCATATAGGAATTAGCTGATGAAAAAGTTACACATCGTCCTAGTAGCTTTGAAGCTAGTAAGATGCAATTAAATTTATAGGCCAAATTCAGTTTTGATGTAAGCAGGCACAGCTCTTGTTGATCTCACTGGTGTTGCGCCTGCTTCCTCGAGGGCTGAATTTGGTCCTGTGATGATCCGTGTGATGTAATAGCCTCTACAGTTTGACACTGTACAGCATCAAAAACATTACAGTGTGTACCTACCTTGTGGCTGGCGTGTGTAAAACCATTTTGATTAGTCTTTTAAACAGAAAATACACAGATTTCTAAGCCTATCAAACAGAAGAGAAAAACATGACCAATTCAAAAAATTAACCTAACATCTTGTTTACAAGGTTTTTGCTGAGTACAGAAAACATAAAAATATACTGGTAACCAAACCAAGCAAGAGTTAAAAACAATTTGGCTTTTTTTTTACATGTGATCTTTTTGTTTAAGGGTTGTGAATGATAGTAGCCTCCCTCCAGAAGGAATGCGTACAAAGATTAAGGTAGATATTGTGAGAAGGAAAAAAAGAGGAAGAGTTTGCAATGGGATATAGGGAGAGGAGTGGAATAGGAGGGCTAATGTTGCAGAGTTTCCCCCTGGCAAGAATGCTTTGAGGAGTCATCTTTCATGATGGGAATATGTCCTGCACTGGTTTCCAAGTTTGGCACATGGAGATGGAAGATGTTCTCTCCAGCATCAGTTGAAGAAGGCTTTTTCTCATTCCTTTTACAAAGGTGCGTTTGGTTTCTTTCATTGCCACAGAACAAAAAGCTGCTATCTCTGTAACAGCAAGATAGAAGCAGCAGAGAAACATATTACTGCAAAGGGTTCTTTTTGCTGTGATTTCAAATAAGTTTAATTTTTCATTATTCTCCTATGGGAGTCTGCTGAATTAGGCTATAAGTACCTACAAAGGAAGAAAGTTTCTGTTAGTAGAGGGCTCTTTAATATAGTAGACAAAGGCCTAACAGGATTCAATGGATGTAAACTGAAACTAGACAAATTCAGATTAGAAATAAGGTGCAAATTTTCAAGTCAGGGTAATTAACCTTTGGAACAACTAGGATTGCAGTGGATTCTCCATCCCTTGAAGTCTTTAAATCATGATTGATTGGATGTCTTTCTAAAAGATAGGCTCTACTGCGTCCAGACTTCATGGGCATCATTCAGGAACCACCTGGTGAAACTACATGGCCTGTGTTATGCAGGAGATCAGATTATATGATCATAGTGGTCCCTTCTGACCTTATAAATCTATGAATAAAACCATTTTGTTGCAGCCAGTCTACTTCTAGTTCTTGCTTCTACTCCACGTTCCTATAAAAATTTGTCACCAACTGCGTCATTTTGTTAAAGAACATTTCTGTAATTCAAGAACAATTACAGAATTTCAGGAGAGTTGTTGACTAGTTATTTGTTACTATATAGACAGAAATAATTTCAAATATTGTATATATAAACATAATTATTCCTTTTTTTCCTGTGCTGTACTGGGACTCATAAGACTTGTGTTCTGGTTCTGCCACAGGCTGGCTGGGTAGTCAGAGGCAAATCACTTCACATCTCTGTTTCTCAATTTCACCAGCAGTAAGATGAGGAATATGATACTGATCTACTTCATAAAAATGCTTTGAGATCTCCTGATGAAAAGTGCCATATAAGAGATAATGGGACTCTGCAGGGGGGTCCAGGTGAAGGTAGTTAGGGCTCAGCAGGGAGAGATGGGGGGCGGGGATAGAGCTCAGCAGGGGGGTCTGGGTGTGCGAGACTCAATGGGGGGTCCAGATGCTCAGGGAGTGGGGCTCGGTGGGGTGGAGATCCGGGTGTGGGTGGTTTTGTCAGTGTGGTCCAGGTGTTGGGGGAGTGAGGCTCATGGGGGGTTCTGAGTGTAGGGGGGTGAGGCTCAGTGGGAGGGTCTGGCTATGAGGAGGGTCTGGCTGAATGGTGGTTGGGCGGATGGAGGAGCAGCTCCCTGTACATGGATCCCTCCCACTGCAGCTGAGGAGTGATGGGTGGAGAAAGCGGGAAGGGGGAAGTTTTTAGAGCTTCCTGCAGCTGGGAGAGAAATCTGGGGGTGGGTCTCACACAGTCTCTGGTGCCGTGCAGGGGAAGAGGAAGTCTCGTCCTGCCCAGCCCAGCTGGGACTAGCAGCTGAGCCTGGCGCAAGGTAGGAGCCACCCACCGGGTCTTCCCCAGTCCTGCCCACAGTGATTTACCTCTCTGCTGGCTGCCCTGGGCACCCGAAACATATTGCTGGGTAGGGTCACATGACTCAGGGTGAACTGCAAAGAATGGGGCAGACAATCCCCAAAACTGGTGGATATTCCAATACTTAGATTCACCAAGTCAGCACAAAACAGCTTCTTTTATACCTCACTGGTTACTCAGAAGTCAACAACACAGTTCCCTTAAAGTAACCCACCCTCAGGCCTCCGCCCAGACACCCAAGTCAATTAAGATGAGGATTAATGAAAATCTTATTCCTCATATTAAAAAAGTTTACCAGTTCTAAAGGATTGGAGATATTACCTCCCAGGTTAATGACTTTTCCAGATCTTACCCAAATACACACTTACAGCCAATTCTTATTTACTAAACTAAAATTTATTTAAAAAGAAAAGAGAGAAGGAATTGGTTAAAAGATCAGAATACATACAGATATGAGTTCAATTCTTGAGCTTCAGATACATAGCAGAGATGGTGAGCTTTGTAGTTACAAAAAGTTCTTTCTGTAATAGTTCATGGGTTATAGTCCAATGTTTATCTTCAGGATGGTCCAGTCAGAACTGGGATCTTGGTCCTTATAGCTTAGGCTTTCCTTCCATGAAACCTCAAGCAGATCTGAGATGACAGGATCAGGACCCAAGCCATTTTTTATACAGTTTCAGGCCTTTGACAGATCGGAGTCCCTAGGCGAACAATAGACACTCATTTCCTAAGCATCACCAGTAATTATTCACACATATGCCTGTTTTTCCACCATTCGCAGATGATTTGCTATACATTTCAAAGAGAGATGAATACAGCGACATCCTATGTTTACGGTTCGTTTAAATGTTAAGATGTTCTTCTGATCTCTGAATTAACAGAATACAACATAGACAGGGACTGTTTGATTACATTGGTGATCTCTATTAATATATATGTAAATATACAAAAACACAAACATTATCTACCCATATGTTTTTAAGGGTTGAATTTGAGTCATTTATCCTGCAGGATGCTTAATCCTTTCTGGTCATGCATCACAGCCATACAATGCCATCCTACCATAACATTCCCAAATGTAGTGCCTACTATCATGAGTAACCCCATTGACTTCAATGAACAGTTGATTGTAGGATTGATCGACTTACCTTGTAAACATAGGGCCTAATCCTCCTCTCCGTTACACTAGTATAAAATGGTGTAACTTCATTGACCTCAATCCTCAGGTATAGCGGAGCCAACCAAAGTAGACAACCAAGCCTGAAGGTGGAGGGAGGAAATGTGTATGCACTGTTTTTTGGGGTCCTCTAATCCCCGGAGCTGCTGGAGTCATGTTTGGGCTATTATAGCACAAAGGGACAGTGGCTTTGTCCCATTGAGGTCACTAGAATTACTCCTGATTTTAGTGCGGATGAGAAGGTAAATCAGTTGTATTTTATTTACAGAATTCCCATAGGCATACAGATTCATGTGTTAGTTATTAATTGTAATGACTTGATTTAAGATTTTTAGATATTTAGAGTGCAAAATAATCTGCAAGCATCATTTTAAATGATGGTGACTTGTTTCATCAACAATGATCCAGCTGAAATGACTTATGTAAAGCGATTCTAGGAATATGATAAAGTTAATGGGAAAAGTTATAATATTAATAAAAGAGGACATATGTAACTCTAAACAATTCGGCTAATACTGGAGACATATTTGCATAATTGGAAAGTCACTTCTTTATGCATTTTTCCAGTACATCGAGAGAAAATTAAATAAACAGGAGCCCATCACAACACAAGGTATCCAGGAAGAACTGATAAAGGTAATGCAAAATGAATAAGGTTTTTAGATAACTTCCCTTTTCACTACATTCTTGTTTGTTAATAAATATTGAGTCTTAATTAAAATGTAAATGGAATTCATTGCTTGAAGCAATCTGCCATAAATGCACGTCATATTTGAATAGATGCTACAAGTCACTGAATAATGGAGGCAGGGAGGTATTATTGGTTCCTTGTTAATATTTTGATTTCTGTGACATAAGCTCATATTTCCATGGGAAGTAACATATAAAGTTTCAGAACATACTTGCCTTGCCCAGGAAGATTCAGCTTCTTTTAAAGCTGATTGAATAATTCACAGCAAATAATTGACTCAAAGAACTGAGCCTCGTTTTTATTCTGATTGTCATCTGGTCACTGACCTCTCAGTTTCCACAAATGGGGTAATTTTTCAGTTTCGCCTGGTATTTTCCCCTATTTTAAAAAAAATTATGGACATTTAGCTGTATTTGGTAGTTGATACTCAGAATTCGACCAGCCTTGCATAGTTGTGATTGGTCACATAAGTCGTATCATTTCTGCTCCATGATTCGATGAGTGTATCTTTCGTATGGCCTGATCCAAAGCTAATGGAAGTTGATGGGCATCTTTGCATTAACTTCAATAGCTTTTTGGATTAGGTGAGTGATCGGCAACCTTTGGCACGCAGCTCGTCAGGGAAATCAGCTATCAGGCCGGGATGGTTTGTTTATCTGCAGCATCCGCAGGTTCTGCCAATCACAGCTCCCACTGGCCACGGTTCACTGTTCCCGGCCAATGGGGGCTGCAGGAAGCAGCGGCCAGCACATCCCTTGGCCTGCACCGCTGCTTCCCGCAGCCCCCACTGGCCTGGAAAGGCGAACTGCGGCCAGTGGGAGCTGCGATCGGCCGAACATGCAGACACTGCAGGTAAACAAACCATCCCGGCCCACCAGCGGAATTCTCTGGTGGGCCACATGCCAAAGGTTGCTGATCCCTGGATTACCCCCATAATCATTAGACTTGAAGAAATTATAGTATACTGGCTAGTATGCAAGATTCGGGTATTTTACAAGATGTCAAATCTTTCTTTTCTTAGAAACAGGACTAACCTGAAGCATCATTTCTATAAAAATTAGGCTATTTTAAGACTTATTGATTGGATGCAAAATTTAATTTTTTTTCTTCACATTCAAACAAAATAATTGCACGTATGATCCAAGTTGCAAGGTGTGGTCAGATCCCTCATTGTTAGAGCCTTTGTGGATCATTTAGACCCTGATCCCATAATCATTTATGCACATGACACTTATATCCATACTGATACCATTTGAGCATATTTTGATAATTGTTAGTACAATAAATACTAGCAGAGATTTAAAAAAATTCAGGATGTTGTTTTAAAAGGTTTACAAATGACAGATCAGACACTTTGGCAGCGTCTCTCTTACAGCTTGATAATAAGCCCTTTGAAGTTAATGGGAGTCTGCACTGACTTCAGTGGGCTTCAATCAGGCACTTAGGCTCCTATCCAGCAAAGCACTGAAGCATGTGCTTAACTTTAAGCACATCAGTAGTCCTGGTAAAGTCTTTGTGACTACTCCCACGCTTAAAGTTAAAGACATGTGTCAGTGATCTGCTGGGTTAAGGGCTTCAAATGAGTAATTGAAGCAATTATAAAGGAAGAAAGGTGGAGAGTTACAGTAGGTTAGTAAAAAGAAAAGGAGTACTTGTGGCACCTTAGAGACTAACAAATGTATTTGAGCATAAGCTTTCGTGAGCTACAGCTCACTTCATTGGATGCATTCATTGCGGAGAGTGGACCAGATGATATGTCTGGGGGGAGAAAGCAGAAGGAGACTCCGCTGGTTGGAAGGCATGAGATGCACTGTCCTGAGATGGGGGGTTCCACGACCACCACTCCCAAAAGAAGGAGGCGGGTGGTGGTGGTCGGGGACTCTCTCCTCCGGAGGACTGAGTCATCTATCTGCCGCCCTGACCGGGAAAACCGAGAAGTCTGCTGATTGCCAAGGGCTAAGATTCGCGATGTGACGGAGAGACTGCCGAGACTCATCAAGCCCTCGGATCGCTACCCCTTCCTGCTTCTCCACGTGGGCACCAATGATACTGCCAAGAATGACCTTGAGTGGATCACTGCGGACTACGTGGTTCTGGGAAGAAGGATAAAGGAGTTTGAGGCGCAAGTGGTGTTCTCGTCCATCCTCCCCGTGGAAGGAAAAGGCCTGGGTAGGGACCGTCGAATCGTGTAAGTCAACTAATGGCTACGCAGGTGGTGTCGGAGAGAAGGCTTTGGATTCTTTGACCATGGGATGGTGTTCCATGAAGGAGGAGTGCTGGGCAGAGACGGGCTCCATCTTACGAAGAGAGGGAAGAGCATCTTTGCGAGCAGGCTGGCTAACCTAGTGAGGAGGGCTTTAAACTAGGTTCACCTGGGGAAGGAGACCAAAGCCCTGAGGTAAGTGGGAAAGCGGGATACCGGGAGGAAGCACAGGCAGGAATGTCTGTGAGGGGAGGGCTCCTGCCTCATACTGAGAATGAGGGGCAATCAGCAGGTTATCTCAAGTGCTTATATATGAATGCACAAAGCCTTGGAAACAAGCAGGGAGAACTGGAGGTCCTGGTGATGTCAAGGAATTATGACGTGATTGGAATAACAGAGAATTGGTGGGATAACTCACATGACTGGAGTACTGTCATGGATGGTTATAAACTGTTCAGGAAGCACAGGGAGGGCAGAAAAGGTGGGGGAGTAGCACTCTATGTAAGGGAGCAGTATGACTGCTCAGAGCTCCGGTACAAAACTACAGAAAAACCTGAGTGTGTCTGGATTAAGTTTAGAAGTGTGAGCAACAAGAGTGATGTAGTGGTGGGAGTCTGCTAGAGACCACCGGACCAGGGGGATGAGGTGGATGAGGCTTTCTTCCGGCAACTCGCAGAAGCTACTAGATCGCACGCTCTGGTTCTCATGGGTGACTTTAATTTTCCTGATATCTGCTGGGAGAGCAATATACCGGTGCATAGGCAATCCAGGAAGTTTTTGGAAAGCATAGGGGACAATTTCCTGGTGCAAGTGCTAGAGGAGCCAACTAGGGGGGGAGCTTTTCTTGACCTGCTGCTCACAAACCGGGAAGAATTGGTGGGGGAAGCAAAAGTGGATGGGAATCTGGGAGAGAGTGATCATGAGTTAGTTGAGTTCAGAATCCTGACACAGGGAAGAAAGGTAAGCAGCAGGATACGGACCCTGGACTTCAGGAAAGCAGACTTCGACTCCCTCAGGGAACAGATGGGTAGGATCCCCTGGGGGACTAACATGAAGGGGAAAGGAGTCCAGGAGAGCTGGCTGAATTTCAAGGAATCCCTGTTGAGGTTACAGGGACAAACCATCCCGACGTGTCGAAAGAATAGTAAATATGGCAGGCGACCAGCTTGGCTTAATGGTGAAATCCTAGTGGATCTTAAACATTAAAAAGAAGCTCACAAGAAGTGGAAGGTTGGACATATGACCAGGAAAGAGTATAAAAATATTGTTCGGGCATGTAGGAATGAAATCAGGAGGGCCAAATCGCACCTGGAGCTGCAGCTAGCGAGAGATGTCAAGAGTAACAAGAAGGGTTTCTTCAGGTATGTTGGCAACAAGAAGAAAGCCAAGGAAAGTGTGGGCCCCTTACTGAATGAGGGAGACAACCTAGTGACAGAGGATGTGGAAAAAGCTAATGTACTCAATGCTTTTTTTGCCTCTTCTTCACTAACAAGGTCAGCTCCCAGACTGCTGCGCTGGGCATCACAACATGGGGAATAGATGGCCAGCCCTCTGTGGAGAAAGAGGTGGTTAGGGACTATTTAGAAAAGCTGGACATGCACAAGTCCATGGGGCCGGACGAGTTGCATCCGAGAGTGCTAAAGGAACTGGCGGCTGTGATTGCAGAGCCATTGGCCATTATCTTTGAAAACTCGTGGTGAACGGGGGAAGTCCCAGAGGACTGGAGAAAGGCGAATGTAGTGCCAATCTTTAAAAAAGGGAAGAAGGAGGATCCTGGGAACTACAGGCCAGTCAGCCTCACCTCAGTCCCCGGAAAAATCATGGAGCAGGACCTCAAAGAATCAATCCTGAAGCACTTACATGAGAGGAAAGTGCTCAAGAACAGTCAGGATGGATTCACCAAGGGAAGGTCATGCCTGACTAATCTAATCGCCTTCTATGATGAGATTACTGGTTCTGTGGATGAGGGGAAAGCAGTGGATGTATTGTTTCTTGACTTTAGCAAAGCTTTTGACACGGTCTCCCACAGTATTCTTGTCAGCAAGTTAAAAAAGTATGGGCTGGATGAATGCACTATAAGGTGGGTAGAAAGTTGACTAGATTGTCGGGCTCAACGGGTAGTGATCAATGGCTCTATGTCTAGTTGGCAGCCGGTGTCAAGTGGAGTGCCCCAGGGGTTGGTCCTGGGGCCGGTTTTGTTCAATATCTTCATTAATGATCTGGAGGATGGTGTGGATTGCACTCTCAGCAAATTTGCGGATGATACTAAACTGGGAGGAGTGGTAGATACGCTGGAGGGCAGGGATAGGATACAGAGGGACCTAGACAAATTGGAGGATTGGGCCAAAAGAAATCTGATGAGGTTCAATAAGGATAAGTGCAGGATTCTGCACTTAGGACGGAAGAACCCAATGCACAGCTACAGATCAGGGACCGAATGGCTAGGCAGCAGTTCTGCAGAAAAGGACCTAGGGGTTTCAGTGGATGAGAAGCTGGATATGAGTCAGCAGTGTACCTTGTTGCCAAGAAGGCCAATGGCATTTTGGGATGTATAAGTAGGGCATAGCGAGCAGATCAAGGGACATGATCGTCCCCCTCTATTCGACATTGGTGAGGCCTCATCTGGAGTACTGTATCCAGTTTTGGGCCCCACACTACAAGAAGGATGTGGATAAATTGGAGAGAGTCCAGTGAAGGGCAACAAAAATGATTAGGGGTCTGGAACACATGACTTATGAGGAGAGGCTGAGGGAACTGGGATTGTTTAGTCTGCAGAAGAGAAGAATGAGGGGGGATTTGATAGCTGCTTTCAACTACCTGAGAGGTGGTTCCAGAGAGGATGGTTCTAGATTATTCTCAGTGGTAGAAGAGGACAGGACAAGGAGTAATGGTCTCAAGTTGCAGTGGGGGAGATTTAGGTTGGATATTAGGAAAAACTTTTTCCCTAGGAGGGTGGTGAAACACTGTAATGTGTTACCTAGGGAGGTGGTAGAATCTCCTTCCTTAGAAGTTTTTAAGATCAGGCTTGACAAAGCCCTGGCTGGGATTATTTAATTGGGGATTGGTCCTGCTTTGAGCAGGGGGTTGGACTAGATGACCTCCTGAGGTCCCTTCCAACCCCGATATTTTATGATTCTATGATTCTATAATTCATTCAGTGGAAAATACAGTGGGGAGATTTATATACATATAGAACATGAAACAATGGGTATTATCATACACACTATAACAAGAGAGTGATCACTTAAGGTGAGCTATTAAGCAGGAGAGCAGGGGGGAGGGGAAACCTTTTGTAGTGATAATCAAGGTGGGCCATTTCCAGCAGTTGACAAGAATGTCTGAGGAACGGGGGAGGGGTGGGAATAAACAGGGGGAAATAGTTTTACTTTGTGTAATGACCCATCCATTCCGAGTCTCTATTCAAGCCTAAGTTAATTGTATCCAGTTTGCAAATTAATTCCAATTCAGCAGTCTCTTGTTGTAGCCTGTTTTTGAAGTTGATGACTTCAAAAAAAAAAGGACAGGCCCGACAAAGAAAATACAGAACGCCACTAGCCATCACCTTCAGCCCCCAACTAAAACCTCTTCAACACATCATCAAGGATCTACAACCTATCCTGAAGGACGACCCATCACTCTCACATATCTTGGGAGTCAGGCCAGTCCTTGCTTACAGACAGCCCCCCAACCTGAAGCAAATACTTACCAGCAACCACACATCACGCAACAGAACCACTAACCCAGGAACCTATCCTTGTAACAAAGTCTGTTGCCAACTGTGCCCACATATCTGTTCAGGGGACACCATCATAGGGCCTAATCACATCAGCCACACTATCAGAGGCTCGTTCACCTGCACATCTACCAACGGGATATGTGCCAGCAATGCCCCTCTGCCATGTACATAGGTCAAACTGGACAGTCTCTATGTTAAAGAATAAATGGACACAAATCAGACGTCAAGAATTATAACATTCAAAAACCAGTTGGAGAACACTTCAATCTCTTTGGTCACTCGATTACAGACCTAAAATTGGCAATTTTTCAACACAAAAACTTAAAAAGGTTCCGCCCCTCCCCCCAGCTCTCCTGCTGGTAATAGCTCACCTTAAGTGTTCACTCTCTTGTTACAGTGTGTATGGTAACACCTATTGTTTCCTGTTCTCTATGTATATAAATCTCCCCGCTGTATTTTCCACTGAATGCATCCGATGAAGTGAGCTGTATGAGCTTCTGCTCAAATAAATTTGTTAGTCTCTAAGGTGCCACAAGTACTCCTTGTTCTTTTTGTGGAAGAATTGAAATTCTGTCACTGCCCATGGGTTAAAGTGAATAGTTAGCATTTTGCCATTATCTTATCGCAAATAATTCCCTTTGCTTTCATCATGTCAACTGTACCATCAGATACATTACAAAGCAATGCTTAGCAGCTTATCTACTACAGTGTATTACAACATTTCCCTGCTTCTAGTTCATGCTTCAGTTTTACAATGATGTGCAATATTATAGATAAATGTCAGATTCTCCTAATCACAGAAACAAAATGTCTTGGTAAATGGCAATACAAATACCTCACTAATTTACATTAATAACTAGAAACCCTGTAACAAATTATTGACATTTGTGAGAAATTCCACCCAGTGCAGAAGGCCCAAATGTTCTCTTATATGGCACCTAAGACCTACTTACGCCATACATTTAGGGCTTAAGTAATAATAAATAATATATAATACCTACCAGGGTTAGTGGGTATTAGTGGTGCATAGAGGCTTTCGGATGCACCGAATTTATATAATTGGTCTTTCAGATTAAAAATATTTGCAGTGCCAGTAGGGAAGGGAGTGACTGGTGCAGTTCTACATTCCACAGACAAATTCTCTGCTACCCAGTCCTCCATCTCAAAATGTCAATGCTTAGAAATGCCATTTCTAACTTAGACTAACACTCCTCGGTGTCTCTTCCCCTCTTTCTTGTCTTAGTTTTTGGGAAGCCAGCTCACTTCTGTACTGCATTCAGAAGAACATGGACCTTCATAAATTTTGGATGCCATTGCAAATAGAAACATATATTTGGTTGTGTGAATAACAATTTGTACAATCTACAAAATGTGGCCAGTTCTGAGCTAACAGGTGTAAATCCAGAGAAACTTCAGGGACATCAATGAATTTTCTCTGAATTTACACCAGTGTAACTGAGATCAGTCTAACCCATAATTTCTAGAAGATGCTATTCTACATGGTGCCACTTGTATAGAGCACTAAGGTCATTGAATCCATGGGGTCCCATGGCCATACCTGGCTGACCATCAACATTGCCATTTACCAGCTATGAGACCAGTGTGGAAACCACAGCAGAACAAGTTTAAAACATGCAACCTTACTTGGGCCCTCCACATTGGGTTGCATTTCACACTAACAGAGTAATGATGTATTTCCTTTCAGTACAACAGTGCACAATTCTTGTTAAAAACCTAAACTGGAGTGTTCAGGAAACAATCCAGCTTAAATAATGTTGCAATATTGGAACTAACTCCTCACAAGAGTAATTTGTACTCTTTGTAAGGCTAAAATTTGTCCTATGTGAAGCCCAGTGACTTCTTTCCAAATAAATATGGTGTGCTGCTGGCATATCACTCGAGACTTTCTAACAACTTTGTGAAACAGGATCTGATCACTGAAGTAAAGCTTGAGTCATATACTGTAGAGGAAATTAGGTTACTGGCTACTGCACAAAATAATCAACAGCAAAGGTAATAAAGCCTCTCAGCTTCAAGTATTCTTGCAGCACATGGTGTAACATATTATAGTTGTTATAGTTACTCAGTAAGTGACCCAAAGCCATCTAAAGACCACTACCTTGATAGTGTTTCTATTTGTAATCAAATCAATGGGAGGTTCTTGGCTTTTGCATAATGTTTAATCTCTGACCGAGATAATATTAGCATGATAACAGAAATAAGTTTTCTACATTTCATGTATGTCTCTTGCTATAGAATTAATGTCCATGTGAGAGCATAATCCATGGCACAATAGTTGACTGCATAGTTTAACACTGCTTCTGCAGCATTAGAGAATATGAGCATAATATTATACTTTTATCTAGAAAACTAATATGGATATGGAAAAACAGGTCCCTTTAAAAGTAAAGTTCTCATTCCCAGACTTACAAATATTATTTCATGCTCTCAAGCTTATTTAATAAGGCTTCATGTTCCCCTTCTGTGTAACTATATGCACAACAGGAGTAATAACGTAAAGAAATGTTGTATCACCTATCTGCTTGTGTGGGATAAGTAGCAGCAAAGAATGCAGGGGTGGTGGCAGATATGAGCTTCCCAAACCCTGTGTATTTTGGCCTGGGGTGAATAGTGCCTTTGTTTCTGCCCTATAATGCTCTCCTCCCCTAGCCCAGGCTCATTTGTCACTGGTTAGATTGGAGGAGGGGTGCTCAAGTGACTCTCTGAAGAAAAGAGAACATTTGGAAAAGTAATAGTAATGGAATGTGATTGTGTGTAAGATACCTTACTTGAGCTGAAAACAGCCATAGCTGGCATTGCATTAAAGAGTCTTAAAGGTACACATGTATCTGTCTGGGTTGGAAGCTATGTAACCAGTCCGTATCTGGTACATGACAGTAATTGCCTCTATGTTAAGATTTAAAAAAATGTCCAAGTTGTTGACACCTAGAAAATGGTTGCTCTAATCTACATTATCTGTCTATGCCCACCAAGGGGCCAACTGCCCGTCAGAGGTGGCTGGAGATCAGTGCTGGGATTGGAGCCAGCTGCCAGTAGTTCAACACATGTTGGAGATTTTTGCCAGGAGACTCCATATTCTTTAGCTCAAATAGTGGAAGCCTGGGGGATGGGACATGTGTTTTTTGCTTTTTTGGGGGGCGGTGGGGGGGAGGAAGGGGTGGTTGCAGTTGAAGTACAACTGTACTACTCCTGCTTGCCAGTATGTACGAGTTTACCTAGAAATTGTCTATTATTGGCACCACATTGCTTTGTTACAGAACTTCTCAAGTGTCCTCATATGTTTAAGAAAGCCAGGCATATTATGCATAAGAACATAAGAATGGCCCTACTGAGTCAGACCAAAGGTCCATCTAGCCCAGTATCCTGTCTACCGACAGTGGCCAATGCCAGGTGCCCCAGAGGGAATGAACAGAACAGGTGATCATCATGTGATCCATCCCCTGTCGCTCATTCCCAGCTTCTCGCAAACAGAGGTTGGGGACACCATCCTGGCTACTAGCAATTGATGGACCTATCCTCCATGAATTTATCTAGTTCTTTTTTGAGCCCTGTTATAGTCTTGGCTTTCACAACATCCTCTGGGAAAGAGTTCCACAGGTTGACTATGTGTTATGTGAAGAAATACTTCCTTTTGTTTGTTTTAAACCTGCTGCCTATTAATTTCATTTGGTGACCCCTAGTATTGCTCACATCTCAAACTATAAAGAGTTTCTTTGATTGAAAGCATTTTCCTGACTAAGAATTTCACTGGATAGCAAGCAAGTAATGCATTAGCTACTTTCCTGTGTGTCAAATGTGTTTTTAAATATTAACTTGGATACTAATTTAGTTAAATTTGATAGTGAGGACAAGTTGACATTGTTAAAGTTAATGCTCTACTTCTTTCTGAGACCAAACACATGGAGAGTCAAATTGATTTTATGAATTGCTTTATTGAACTTTGTGAACTACATTAAAATGCATTTTCTCACAGTGTCTTATGGAGGCTTCCAAGAAATTAGTTTAACAATGGACTAATCTTTCTTTCATTTAGCACTTTGTAATTTCTTTTAGGATCTGACTTTTTAATATCTTCCTGAATTACATTTGTTTGTTTTAAAGGTGAATAAAGTAAAAACAAAAAGTAGAGTTTTCCAGTTACTGCCCCCCTTAAACTGTTTTGCTACTTGTCTTTCTGGCTTTGGATATATCTGTAATAACTGGTCCTCACTTTCCTCTTTGATGGAGGACCTTTGTGAGATCTTCGGAGGACCTAAATAGTGCTGTCACAAGACTGTAACCTATGCTACAGCTTTCCTTCCTTCCTGGGAGTTCCTAAGGTCTGATTCTTCACGGCCTTCCATCTTATATAGTCATATGTATCGGTGAAAAGTGGATGTAAAATTCTGATTAGGTTGCGCTTTATGTCCACTTTGCACTGATGTTGCTCACAAGGTGCAAAGCAGTGGAGAATTGGGTCATCAGTCCCTTCAATTCAGCATCTCGTCCTCCACCTTGGAAAGACAAGCAGCAGTTCATCTTACATTCTTGTCTGATAACACTGTAAAGTTCCTCTAGCAAAAGTGATAACTGAAGTCCTGAAGTTTCAGTTCTTCTTCGAATAGTGTCTATGTGGGTGCTCCACTGTAGGTGTGGTAGCATGCCTGCACCTGGGATTGGAGATCTTCGGTAGCAGTGCCCTTTGGGTCGTATAAGCTCTCCTCCTCGTCTCATGCCGTGAGTGGTGTCTATATATAGTGTTATGCAGTCCAACCACCCTCAGTTTCTTCTCAGTTGCCCATGGTTTGGGATGGAATCCTTAGCAGAGTCCTGCATACATCTTTAGTGCCCTTCGTAGTATTAGTGCTTTCATTGCTAGCTCTTAGTTAGTAGTTGTTTCCTTTACAATTTTCTTCCCTTCACCACTTAAAAATGCTATTTTTCCTTTGGCTCTTTCCTCCCCATTATTCTTAGATTAGCGTAGGTTTCTCGGAAACACTGAGACTAAAACTTTTAATGATGGAGAGCTCCTTGCGGCAAGCCTCTGATCCTGGCCCCGATACCACTCACCATCAGCATGGTCATCTACTGACCCCCATTCACCGAACACCACAAAAAGAAAATCTGCTGTCTCCATCCAAGACGAGAAGAAACAAGCTAACCAACCAAGGAACCACCTCAGAAAAGGGCATCCCCCATGAAGTCAGTAGCCTCAGTATCTTCCAGGGTGAGACCTGAATCCTGTGATCATCTGGATACGTCCAGTACCAGTACTGGTAAGAGATCTGAGGACCCTAAGCTGCATAGGCGCTGACTTTTATTTTTTCCTGGGGATGCTCCACCCTCCGAGGCCCCACCCCTACTCTGCCCCTTCCCCTGAGGCCCTGCCCTGTCTCTGCCTCTTCCCGACCCCGCTCCAGCCCCCTCCCCTGAGGCCCCTACCCGCCCACCAGTCACTGCTATCCACTCTCCTCAAAGCACTTCCTGCAGCTGCCAAACAGCTGATGGAGGCAGCTCCCCGAACAGCTGTTTGATGGCACCTCTCCAAACAGCTGATTGGAGGCGCTGCCCAACAGCTGATTGGGGGCACTGCTGAACAGCTGTGGCTGGTGGGTGCTGAGCACCCACTATTTTTTTTCTGTTGGTGCTTGAGTCCCCGAGCACCCACAGAGTTGGTGCCTATGCTAAGCCATCACTCAGGACTGAGAGAGGCAGATCAAAAATATCAAAATCAGTACCAATCCGCTCAACAACTTTGAGTGCTGTCCACCAATCACCCTGAACTTGACCCCACACCTCCTCTCCCAGGAAGCAGACTAGATTCTCCATCTGAATCTGTAACTTCTCTATCTGAAGGCTTGGTTCCTTTCATGGTTCCAGGACCTGGAGATGACCTGTTCGGATGAGTAAAGGAGATTCTCTTAAATAGCAGACATTCGACAATATGCTATACTTACCTCCAAAAATGAAAGACATTCCAGACTTGGTGCGACACCAAATATATCTCATCAACTACCACTCCTTTATCACTCATTCTAGACTATATCCTAGAACTCAAGAGATCGGGGCTGTCCATAAGATCCATTTGTGTACATCTGGCTGCCATTACTGCATTCCACTTCAAGATAGAGGCTCAGTCAGTATTTACCCATGCAATGACAAAAAGATTCCTTAAGGGCCTCCAAAGCTTTTATCATGAGGTACGAGATACCACCCCACCTTGGAATCTCAGCTTAGTTCTATGCTGTCTCACCAGCCCCCCATTTGAACCTATGCCAACCTGCTCCTAAACGCACCTATCAATGAAAACTGCATTTCTCATAGCCATTACATCCGCCCGATGTATAGGAGAAATAGGTGCCCTGATGGCGTACCCGTGTATACTATCTTCTATAAGGACTAGGCCACGTTACAACCTTACCTGAAGTTCTTACCCAATGTACCCTCCTCTTTCCATCTAAACCAACCTATCCACCTTCCCTCCTTCTTCCCCAAGCCTCATGGCAAACAACACGAGGTCACACTACACACCTTAGATTTCAGATGGGCACATTCTACCTTGATAGAACAAATTGTTCAGTCACCACGTTTATTCCTTTCTATCGTCGAAAGATCAAAGGGTTCAGCTGTATCCAAACTTCATCTTTCTAAATGAATCTTGGAGTGCATCCACTAGCAACATCATAAACTTTAGCCCCCATTTGGCAACTGCATGCACTCAGCTCAATTGCTCTCCACTTCGATAGCTTTTCTGAATAACGTGCTGATTACGGACATTTGTAAGGCAGGCACCTGGACGTCCACAGACACCTTCAGTCAACATTACACCATCACCCACGATGCGGCATCAGATACCCTACTAGGACGTATGGTCCTATCCTCCTCAGTAGAGATCACTTCGAAGCCCCAACTTTCCAACTAGGGGCACTGCTCTACAGTCACCTACAGTGGAGCCCCCATAGGGACACTACTCGAAGAAGAAGAGAGGGTTACTCACCCTGTGCAGTAACTGAGGTTCTTCGAGCTGTGTGTCCCTAGGGGTGCTCCACTACCTGCCCTCCTTCCCCTCTTCTTTGGAGTTCAAACATTGACTCTGCCGTAGAGAAGGAATTGAAGGTGGCTGGATCGCACAGCACTATATATAGATACTGCTCACTGCGTGAAATGCCAAGGAGCACAGGTGCAGCCCAATGAGCGCTACTACTAAAGATCTCTGATCCCAGGTGCAGGGATGATACTGCATCTGGAGTGGAGCACCCACAGGGGGGCACATCTCGAAGACTCTCAGTTACTGCACAGGATGAGTAACCCTCTCTTATAATCACCAAGCAACAACAAAAACAAATTTTGAAAAAGAAACATAAGGGGGACTTCAGGATACTCCTTATACATCATGGAGGTGAAATTGCACTACACCTCCCTCCCCCATTTTTTTTCCTTTTTGTTTCACCTTTAAGGAATCCTAAATTTAAGACTGTATCAATTATGGGACAGATTTTCAGGTGAGGATCAGGCCCTGTGTGTTTTCTTTGCCAAGACAACATAATACGATGATGATATTTTAAATATGCATAATCAAGTATTATTCTCATGGACATGTCAAATACTTGTACTGTGCAGTTACATAATGAGTGTAGTTTGTGTTGTGCCTGGGAGGGAGTCTTTATTCTTCTATGAGACATTTTCACAAGGGAACATTATAGGTTACTTGTAAATGGAAACCAAAATATGAAAGAGATTAACTGAAACTGCTGGAGAAAGTGACATCATTATTACTCGTGGTAATATGCAGAGACTCTGCTACTAAGGGCACTGCATAGCTCATTAGACTAGTAATGGGATATAGACCTCTTTCACCTCTAGGCCAACCGTCAGGAACTAATTCAGATTGGTGGCACAGGATAGTGGTTAGCATCTGAGAAAGTTGCTAAGTTGATGGGCTGAGTCCATTTTCTAGTGGAGTAGTGTCTATCATAAAAAGACTATCACAATGAGCACTAATTAGCTCCTCTTACAGCAGTCTTTGTAGAGAGGCCACGGGGTGAGTAGCCATGGACCAAACATCAACCTCTCACCAAGAGTGGTCCCTCAGATCAGGGTTTAGACACATTGGCAAGGTATTGTGGAGATGCTGACAATATGATAGCCTGTGGTATCTGTTGTACTATTAAACTGAGGCCTCCAGTCTTCAGGGCATTAGTCTAACACACCTTTCACTAGCAATACATTCAGTTGCAAGTTATGGAAAACCAACAACAAAAACAGTTCTAGTGAGGCACAGGGAAGCTGAAGAAAATAACATTGATTACCATATAGCAAAGAAAAGAAAAGAGATCAAGGCAACTGGATCTGAAGAGAATGACCTGTGGTGTACAGTCATGAATCCTGGTGTCGTAAAGATTTGTATAGAGGCCGATCATTTGCAATGTCCTCAACTTTGAGCATAGAAAAGACCTTGAAAATCAGGCAAAAAATTAATGCATCATTCCCCTTTGGGAATGGTTTTTTCCAGATTTTTTCATCTAACATATTTTCTGTTGTAAAGCATGTTATATCTTTATGGACATGCAGTACACGAGTGCAAAACTGATACCTTATTTAAAAGCTTATGTAAAGATTTAGGAACAGATTGTATCCAGCTCCCAGAAACAATGGTTGCATGAGGGAAAAGATTGTTAGGAGCCTCTTACCCCCACTTAGGACAGTTTGGAAGGAGTGAGAACAAGTTTTGCTCCAGTCTAAGCACCCCAGAGGAATCAGGAGAAAGCGAGGACAGACTCTGCCATACCAATCCACATAGTGGCTAATCCCAAAGGGTCGGTCAGCACCTGTGCACTCTGGGGAGCTGCTAGAGCATGTCTCCTAGACCCTTCGTTAGGTTGGTGCACCTTCACTCTGCCCCAACACACAGCTGGGCCTGCAGGATTCAATTGTTTCTTTAAACAGTAGTGTGCTCTGTACAAACAATTGATAGCAAGTTGTGTTGGTATTTGAGAGAAAGCAGCCGTGAAAAATAACAGAGTGCTGCTCTTCTAAAAATACAGTTGAGAAGAAGTTAGTGCTTCTATTTAAGCATATGTAAAAAGAGCTGCATAATGTAAAGATGATTCAAGAGTCACAATACCTGGCTATCACGTTTATTCATTGGATGTCCCATTGTTGCAGTCAATTGCCATATATTTTTAACCGTAACAAGCATGAAATGGGTGAAGATCCAGCTGTCTGCATAGACATCTTAGTAGAACCATCCCAGACATTCCTTGCTTACACAGTTTTTGTATGACTCAAAGATTTCTTGCTAGAAGTTTTAGTTTGCTTCCACGCATTGCTAAGTCATGTGCCTTTTATGCTAAGGTCATTATCATTAGCATAAGGAATTCATGCAGAGCTTGCAATTGCAGCTATAAATCAAGAGGACAACTCAGATGGTAATATTCCTCTTGGAATGGCATTTCAGAGGGCATGTTGTGTTCAGTAAGGGCATGTTGCTTGCAAGGTTGTGGTATGTGATGTTTTTCTCAGAAACAAGTCAGATATAGATCATGAGTTTTTGATATTATTGAGCCCCTAAGTTGCATTTTTGTGTCATATGTGCACATACAGCCAATTGTGCTAACAGAAACTGCTAATAAAGGCACCTCTGAACTATTCTGAATTAATCAAATTATTCCTACTGTGTTAGAGAACGTAGTCACACTCTGTCGTGATTTTGTTTGTTTAGAGTTTCACAACAACAGTGGCACTTGCCCACATAGATTTTTCAACATCTGCCTGTCTAGACTTATGGCTCTGCCACTCTTCACTCATTTACGAGTAGTGCTGGATTAATTGTGCAGTACTTCAGACATGGATTTGGCACTGTCACGATAACAACTACATCATTCCATGGGAGCTTGAAAACATAATAGGAAAGGAGGACTTGTGGCACCTTAGAGACTAACAAATGTATTAGAGCATAAGCTTTCATGAGCTACAGCTCACTTCATCGGATGCATCTGCTGGAGCTCACGAAAGCTTACGCTCAAATACATTTGTTAGTCTCTAAAGTGCCACAAGTCCTCCTGTTCTTTTTGCAGATACAGACTAACATGGCTGCTGCTCTGAAACCTGAAAACATAATGTTGTGCCTAAATGCAGAGGTATGAGAGGTGCACGAGGCTTTTCAATATTTAGCTTTGTTTTGCTATATCAATTGTATAATATGGTATAATGTTAACTGTATAATATTTTTCATATGAAATAAATAGTCATGAGTTACTGTATCAAACTATACCAGTGTTTTATACTTATGTAACTACAGTCTGCCATTGAAGAACTGTCTTCTTACTTTACAGTTCATTACCGATTCAGGCAAAAGTAATATTTGACAGCATTGACTAATAAACAATATTATTTACATGTTTGTGAATCTTACAATATCACTAGGTAGAAATGAGAGCATCCCTGTTTCTTTCTTTAGGGATAGAGAAGCATTAGTGAAAAGAAACAGGAAGAAACATGGTCTCATCTGCTATGGCCCAATAATTTGTATTCTTATATCCCCTCTCCCAGTTTTTAACTAATGATTGAAATGTCGCGTAGGGGCACACAGCAGCTTGCTGTGCCACCCTGGAGTAATTCAAAGATTTTCTCTGAAATAATGGTAGAAAAAAATGCTAGGTTGTAACAGAGTCATGTTATGAGGAGTGAGTAGAGGGGGCAATGGGTCATTGGTGGTGCCACCTTCAGTTATACCTATTGGCTTGAAAAGGTGCCACACATACATTAAGGGTGCTGGGGGGCACTGGCTCCGCCTCACCACCTACCCTTCTGTTAGTTCTACCACTTGGCTTAACAGTGAAATCCTTACTGATCTTAAACACAAAAAAGAAGCTTACAAGAAGTGGAAGATTGGACAAATGACCAGGGAGGAGTATAAAAATATTGCTCGGGCATACAGGCGGAAAATCAGGAAAGCCAAATCACACTTGGAGTTGCAGCTAGCAAGAGATGTTAAGAGTAACAAGAAAGGTTTCTTCAGGTACATTAGCAACAAGAAGAAAGTCAAGGAAAGTGTGGGCCCCTTACTGAATGAGGTGGGCAACCTAGTGACAGAGGATATGGGAAAAGCTAATGTACTCAATGCTTTTTCTGCCTCTGTCTTCACAAACAAGGTCAGCTCCCAGACTACTGCACTGGTGACCAGCCCTCTGTGGGGAAAGAAGTGGTTCGGGACTATTTAGAAAAGCTGGATGAGCACAAGTACATGGGGCTGGATGCACTGCATCCGAGAGTGCTAAAGGAGTTGGCGGATGTGATTGCAGAACCATTGGCCATTATCTTTGAAAACTCATGGCGATCGGGGGAGGTCCCGGACAACTGGAAAAAGTAGTGCCCATCTTTAAAAAAGGCAAGAAGGAGGATCCTGGGAACTACAGGCCAGTCAGCCTCACCTCAGTCCCTGGAAAAACCACGGAGCAGGTCCTCAAGGAATCAATCCTGAAGCACTTACACGAGAGGAAAGTGATCAGGAACAGTCAGCATGGATTCATCAAGGGCAAGTCATGCCTGACTAATCTAATTGCCTTCTATGATGAGATAACTGGCTCTGTGGATGAGGGGAAAGCAGTGGACGTGTTGTTCCTTGACTTTAGCAAAGCTTTTGACACGGTCTCCCACAGTATTCTTGCCAGCAAGTTAAAGAAGTATGGGCTGGATGGATGCACTACAAGGTGGGTAGAAAGTTGGCTAGATTGTCGGGCTCAACGGGTAGTGATCAATGGCTCCATGTCTAGATGGCAGCCGGTGTCAAGTGGAGTGCCCCAAGGGTCGGTCCTTGGACCGGTTTTGTTCAATATCTTCATTAATGATCTGGAGGATGGTGTGGATTGCACCCTCAGCAAGTCTGCAGATGACACTAAACTGGGAGGAGAGGTAGATATGCTGGAGGGTAGGGATAGGATACAGAGGGCCCTAGACAAATTGGAGGATTGAGCCAAAAGAAATCTGATGAGGTTCAACAAAGACAAGTGCAGAGTCCTTCACTTAGGACGGAAGAATCCCATGCACCGCTACAGACCAGGGACCAAATGGCTAGGCAGCAGTTCTGCAGAAAAGGACCTAGGGGTGACAGTGGACGAGAAGCTGGATATGAGTCAACAGTGTGCCGTTGTTGCCAAGAAGGCCAATGGCATTTTGGGATGTATAAGTAGGGACATTGCCAGCGGATCGAGGGACATGATCGTTCCCCTCTATTCGACATTGGTGAGGCCTCATCTAGAGTACTGTGTCCAGTTTTGGGCCCCACACTACAAGAAGGATGTGGAAAAATTGAAAAACGTCCTAAAAATGATTAGGGGACTGGAACACATGACTTATGAGGAGAGGCTGAGGGAACTGGGATTGTTTAGTCTGCAGAAGAGAAGAATGAGGGGGGATTTGATAGCTGCTTTCAACTACCTGAAAGGGGGTTCCAAAGAGGATGGATCTAGACTGTTCTTATTGGTAGCAGACGACAGAACGAGGAGTAATGGTCTCAAGTTGCAGTGGGGGAGGTTTAGGTTGGATATTAGGAAAAACTTTTTCCCTAGGAGGGTGGTGAAACACTGGAATGCGTTACCTAGGGAGGTGGTGGAATCTCCTTCCTTAGAAATTTTTAAGGTCTGGCTTGAGAAAGCCCTGGCTAGGATGATTTAGTTGGGGTTGGCCCTGCTTTGAGCAGGGGGTTGGACTAGATGACCTCCTGAGGTCCCTTCCAACCCTGATATTCTATGATTCTGTGATGCCAGGGGCTTTAGCTTTCCATGAGCCACGGAAGGATCTTCCACAGACTACAGAACAAGGTGAAAGAGTCTATTATTTTTCCAGAAAATTGGTAGGCTGAGACCTGACATCATCATTTCAACTGACATTACACACCATCATTTAAGATTTTTATGGTGCCATTTTATTAGCTTTATGCAGGTGATGCAAAATAAATAGCCAGGACAATGCCAATAAAATGCCCAGTGGGGCATGTAACAGTGTGACAGACTCTAAGATACTGTATAGGCATTCGGGGCTCTTGTGTGGAGCTAGACTAGATTCAGGAACTAACCTCTATATCATCATTCAGGAAAGCCCGGTAGGTCCATTTTGCACCAAAGAGGATATAAAGAGGATGGGAATGTCTCTCTTTGGGTTACGCAGAACTCGGACAGAGGAGGCCCTGGAGAGAAACCATTTTCATTGTCCAAAATAAGAGAACTAGAAGGTATGCCACAATAATCATGAACATAAATTCAGTTTTTAAAAGTATGTCAGGTTTGGCTCTATTAGTAACTCTAACATAACATAAGCCTAAGGTATTAGTAACAATATAGAGATAGAAATGTGCTTGATTACAGTTTCCGTCTACGGTGAATATTGTTGCCCCTTTGGCCCAAGCAGGTGGCCAGTATTCGGGGGCTCACATGGTTGACTCTGTTAAGAGGAGAAACTGGTGACATAATCAGGTATGCCTTTGGTTCAATCCTGTGTACTTACTAAGAATGAACACAGTCTATTTTCCCTGAAAACAGTAGAAACAAACAACAGCAGGCAATTTCCTTGCTCATAATTTCCAAGCCTCCATTTCCAGTGAGTCATGTGCCCCCAAAAGTCTGTCTCTCAGAGCCACCCTCACAACTGCTTCTCTTGCCTTTTTCCTCACGTGCACACACACACACACACTGTTTGCCAAGCAGTCAGCTAGCCCTTGCGTATCAAATCAGTCCAATCAGGGAAACATCTCAGACCATCTGCATGGATTAGGAAGTGATTCCCCACCCCCATGTACTCTTGGGGGATATTTTTGTTTGTCTTCTTGTGATGCATCAGAAATGGCCATGGGTAGAGATGGGACACTGGACAAAGTGGGCCAGCATTCTGCATAGAGCATTTTCTTTCTCAAGATTATCTAGCTGGTTCTTGTTCACATACTCAGGGTCTAACAGATCGCCCTGTTTGGTGTTGGGAAGGAATTTTCCCCCAAGTCAAATTGGCAGTGGTCTTGGGGTTGTTTGGATTTTTTTTTTGCCCTCCTCTGCAGCATGGGGTGTGGGTCACTTGCTTGGATTATCGGCAGAGGTGCAGTCTTAAAGTGAGAAGGTACCAGAATGCCAGAGATCTCCACCAGCCTGGCTCACTGACCCTGCCCTCCCCTGCCATTCGCTAATCCTGCCCCACGTGCATGCGGCTGGATGTGGCTCTAACCCAAGCTCTATGGAGTGAGGAGGGTCAGGTCGGGGAGATGGAGGGGGGGAGGAGTATGCTGTGGAGGGTGGAGCAGGGGTTGAGGGGCAGCGTGCATGGTGTGTAGTTGATAATATCAGAACAGCATTCCAGCTCCACTACGCCAATGATTGTCATGTAATCATTTCCCTGCCATTAGGGTCTCAGGCACTGTTGCACCACATTCCCTCCTGTGCTCTGCCTGTGGCATCTCATAGTCTCCTGTGGTCTAATTTCAGTTGTTGGGTGTAGTGGGTGGGTGGTGGTGGTGGACTGCGATGTACAAGAAGTCAGACTATATGTTGGTCCCTTCTGGCCTTAAACTCTATGTTCACATGGCTTAGACCTACTCAGGTGTTTCCATGTGGCCGACTGCCTCGGCTTCTATTGTCTCCAGTTATTTTACTCCGTAAAAGGGGGTTAATTGCTCCTTCCATTTAGCCTAAAAGAAGTTGGCTAGCACATCCATCACTTTTAACAAAGTGTGTGATTGCCTACTCTATAGATTAGAGACCTGTTTGGCAGCAGCCATTAATACCTTCCAGCACAGCACTATCTTCATGTCCCAGTGTTTTAAGAGATCTGCACGGATACTACTGTTGATCCTACTGCTGTGGACAGTTAACCTTGATAGTGCTGATCTTGCAGTGAACTTTCTATGGGCAGGTTTCAGAGTAACAGCTGTGTTAGTCTGTATTCGCAAAAAGAAAAGGAGTACTTGTGGCACCTTAGAGACTAACCAATTTATTTGAGCATAAGCTTTCGTGAGCTACAGCTCACTTCGTCGGATGCATGAAGTGAGCTGTAGCTCACAAAAGCTTATGCTCAAATAAATTGGTTAGTCTCTAAGGTGCCACAAGTACACCTTTTCTATGGGCAGATCCCCAAACTATTGTGGTGACCTCAGTGAGGCTCCGTTTGGGTGCAGCCCAAGTGGAGTTCATTGAAAGAGTTGGGCATGTGTCTGTGCAACATTTTCAGAAATAAATGTTCTCAGATCTCAGGGACCCCTATTCATAGTGTATATGTATTGGCCAAACTGTCAGCCTGAAGTGACTTCGTATTTGTGGCTACATTTAAGGCATGAGTTTATGCACAAATGTTAAGACGTGGGACTTGCCGTTTATTCAGCTTCCTGGAGTTCAGAAATGCTGTATAATTCAGATGATCCAAACCCCAAGTGTACACTCACCATTTTAATGTGACATACCAGACAATATTTGTATAGCAAATGTGATGTTTTTGTATATTAAAACTATTTCTTAATAAAAGAAATTGTACATTCCATGTGTAGAGGATGTAGGAGCAGCCTGTAATATTTTATGAATATTATATGTTCCATTTGCACGTCTGATTACTTTGTGCTGTTTGCTGTATGATTACACAGGATTAATTCCAACAGGAGTTAACAGCACATGTGCAGGAAGGTGCACAGTTACTTCAGCGGCAAAGAGTCCTGTGGCACCTTACAGACTAACAGACATGTTGGAGCATAAGTTTTTGTGGGTGAATACCCACTTGGTCAGATGCATCCGACGAAGTGGGTATTCACCTACGAAAACTTATGCTCCAATACATCTGTTAGTCTATAAGGTGCCACAGGACTCTTTGTCGCTTTTACAGATCCAGACTAACACGGCTACCCCTCTGATACAGTTACTTCAGATAGTCCTGTTTACTGGTACATACAGGGACAATGTAGGTGTCATTCACTGAGAAATTTCACCTCTGTCTAGTTTAATCAGCTGGCTTGTAACCTCCTTGGGGAAGGTGGGGAATAAGATCGAGGTGGGAAACTGGAACTAAGAACTTTTGGAGTGTGTAAGAACACAGTCCCTAAAGAATGGGCGAGAGAGAGGTAGAGAGAGTGCTGGGAAGCAGGCTGACCCCCATTCCACAGAGACTGGGACTCTGGGATAAGTTAGGCCTATCTAAACTGTAGGTAAAACAGATATATGTGTTAACCTTTTATTGTGTTGAAAACCATGTTTTCTTGGTATGCTGAGTTCCCACTGTTGTGACTAAACAATACTTTGTTTTGGAAAAAGGGTCACTGTATTCACTGCTGGTCACTGCTCCCGAAGGGCAGATTTGCAGGGCATGAACCTAGTCAGGTCTACTGAGTAATCACAGCTGGTACCCTGGGACCAAGACTGAGGGCGGGTGAACCATAGGATTCCACCCAAAACTAGTCAGGAATTGTTTGTTTTTTTCAGTGAAGAATGCCATTTTTGTCAAAATTGAAATGTTTAGGGAAGAATGTCAATTTTGAAGAACATTTCCATAGGGAAGAAAATACTTTGAAATTATTTTATTTTTAAAACTAGTAAGGGAAGCTCCTGCTTAGCACTGATTGAAACAATTTATCTTCTTGTCTCCTGTTTGTGTCTGATTCTAATTTGTGGGAAATTTCAAAAATATTTGTTTAGAGTCCAATTCAGACTGAAAACAAATTTTGCAATGTTGAAAATTTCCTGCAAACTGGCTCTGCCCCAGGACAGATGAAGGCAACACCTCTAACACCTGAGGATGGGGGAGGAGGGTACACCCTGAGGATCAGGGAGAGGTGAAAGTTACAGCTAGCCCTGAACATGACACCATGTTTTCAGTATCTTTTCCATCTCTAACTTCTGTCATTCACATATATCTTGGTGCTTATGTGATAATTGCTTCTGTATATTGATAGTATGCAAAGAAAAGTTCAAATTGCAAACATTGAAAAATTCTGGATTCATAAAGAGAATAGTACAAAACCACTACACAAGCTTGCTGCATGTGTAATTTCCTACAGCTAAAAAGGTTTCTGACCCTTCCCATGTAAATGAATAACTTCCTCTTTGAACTTTAATTCCCATCATGCTACCCTCTTTTCTCTCTCTTGGCTAACACTGCCTCTCTCACATCTGAAGTCCGATTGAAACTTGTTAGAAACAGAACAAATGGGAAGGTGTAATTTCTAACGTCGCAATCTAAAGAAAAGGAAATACTCCGCTTTTTATGTTCCTAAAGAATCCCTTTAGGGCCATTTGGTGCTTAAATGGTTTTTGTTCAAGAGGAAACAACTAATTCACCAAGAAGCACAAATTTCTGAGAGGGGATTAGATCAGCTCACACCAGAAGGCTGGAAGTTGGCAAACGGGACACACATGCAGAATTTAGATGTTGGCAAGTAAGTTCTTTGGTGTATGGCAGTTTGCCACTTCTTATGCACTCAGTATTTGTGTTACTGGACTACTTCTGAAATAGAAGAGATGTAGCTTTAATATATAAATATAAAAATACTAAGCACTTAGGGTTCTCATCTCTGGTTAATACTTGCTCAGTCTAATGAGAGTCATAAAAATGTTGAAACATTTTGTTTTCACATTTTCCGTATAAAACATTTCAGAATTTTGATTCAAAATGACTTTTCATTTTGAAATTTACATCAATTTTATTTAAAAAAATATGCAAAAAAGCTCAAATAAAACAAAACATTTTATTTTGGATTGAATGAAATCTTTCAATTGACCCAAAACAATTTTTTCCAACTTTTGGATTCACTGAAAATTTTGAAAAATTTTCATTTTGGGTTGACCTAAAACAGTTTTTTTCTTTTCTTTTTCAGAAAGGTCAGTGAACTGAAAAATCAGTCATTCACACAGCTTAAGTAAATCTATATAGAGAAGAAAATATATTGGATAATAGTCTTAAAAACATGCTGGTGCTTTTGAAAAACGTGTAATTTAGACAATACTACTTATTAAAAGGACATCTTCTGTGTTTCATTAATAGAAAGCAGATGCTTTGCTCTAAACTGACTGATTTTTAAACATGGGAACGAAGGGAGTATCCCAAAAATGTCAGTTAATGCCACAGCTCCTGCAAAAACTTCAAGTGCCCGAAGCAGGAGGCTTTTGTGCGGGCAGTTGGGCTAAATATGAGCGCAGCTGGGTGCACAGTTACCCAGTTTGCATACTGTGATGTTTTGGGGATCGCCCAGACCAGTAAGTTCTGTCACCGCCTGCCCTGTAACTTTGGGGTGCCTTACTGCTGTGCTGCTATGCCTCAGAGCCCCAACACCAGTAGTCTGCCCACACGCACAAGTTCTCACCCGGGCTTTTACCAGCATGATTACTCATTGCATAGTGACGCCAACAGCCCTTCCAGTCCTGAGTCTCCCCAGATCTGTCCTTCCCAAGTTCTCAACTGTCAGCCTTTTGGAAGGTGTGAAACCAGCCCCCCAGTTATCAGTTCACATTGGTGCACGCACGCCTCACAAAGAGACCTGCTTGGGAATAAAAATAAACAAACAGTTTATTTAATAGGAGCACCCACAGATTCCAAGATGAAATGGTAAGGGACGACAGACACATACAAGTTACACAGTAAATAAACATAAAAATGCAACTTCAGGCCTTACACTTCTGTATTAGATAAAATCCCCTTTCTAATACAAAGTTTCAGAGTAACAGCCGAGTTAGTCTGTATTCGCAAAAAGAAAAGGAGGACTTGTGGCACCTTAGAGACTAACCAATTTATTTGAGCATAAGCTTACATCCGATGAAGTAAGCTGTACCTCATGAAAGCTTATGCTCAAATAAATTGGTTAGTCTCTAAGGTGCCCCAAGTAATCCTTTTCTTTTTTCTAATACAGGTTACCTATTGCCTTTGAACAATTTCCCAGCATACCCCCTAGATATGGGAGAGATCCAGCTTTTCATGGACAGCTTCCCGCCTAGAGTGTGTCCCTTGGTTTCTGAGTGCCTTTCATGTCAACCCCCTTCCATTTTAAAAGGGCTTGCCGTTTTTTGCTTTAGTCACTATAAATATTCAAAGTGGGGAAATCCCCAGTTGTCTCAATGTCTTTCCATTAACTGTAATGGCCTATCAGTGTCTTTTTCTGGGTTTTACCATGAATCATTACTTGAGTCTGGTTTTGTGTGAACATCTGGCTCAGTTGATGCCTCTCCCTGTCGGATCACTCACCTCCCTGCTGTGAGGTGGATCCGGCCTTTGTAAGCACTGTTCTCTGTATACATAAATTTATAACCACCACATCTTATATCTATATCTTATCTTATAATGACCACAAAATTCAGAATGTTAAGTCTTTTATGAAAGCTTATCACTCAATATACTTCACCAGTACAACAATATAGCATGCAATCGGTTGGTTCAGTTGCTTATTTTTGGGGCTTATATCTTTGTTCTCCCCTAGCGGTGTCTGGACCCTGATCGTCACAAATACAGATTATGCGTTTAAAAGAGTCAATTGGTTTGTGTGTGTTTTGTGGTGCCCCCTGTGTTTATAAATATGCCAACAATTTATCTGTACCCGCTGCTTGTGTGGGATACAATATAACCCCATGCAGAGGGCCAACACAAAGCGTATGTACTTCTGAAGCCCTCAAATCGTTGTTTGAGTGCAACTTGTGTTACACAGTCCTTGTGCTGGTCCTCTGCAGAGAAGTCAATTTCACTGCTTTCCCCAGAAGTCTTAGAGTGAATTTTTGCCCCCATTGATGTCAGTAGCAAAACTGCTATTGACTTTGGCTTCGGGCAATCGGCTAGTTATCTTAGGTGCCTGTACACAAATGCAAGAAGCCTGGGAAACAAGCAGGAAGAATTGGAAGTCCTGGCACAATCAAGGAACTATGATGTGATTGGAATAACAGAAACTTGGTGGGGTAACTCATATGTCTGGAGCACTGTCATGGATGGGCATAAACTGGAAGGACAGGAAGGGAAGAAAATGTGGCGGAGTTGCACTGTGTGTAAGAGAGCAGTATGATTGCTCAGAACTCCAGCATGAAACTGGAGAAAAGCCTGTTGAGAGTCTTTGGGTTAAGTTTAGAGGCAAGAGCAACAAGGGTGAGGTTGTGGTGAGTGTCTGCTATAGATCACCAGACCAGGAGAATGAAGTAGATGAGGCTTTCTTCAGACAACTAACAGACATTTCCAGATCACGGGCCCTGGTTCTCATGGGGGACTTCAATCACCCTGACATCTGCTGGGAGAGCAATACAGCAGTGCACAGACAATCCAGGAAGTTTTTGGAGAATTCTGGGGACAACGTCTGGTGCAAGTGTTGGAGGAACTAACTAGGGGCCATGCTCCTCTTGACCTGCTGCTCACAAACAGGGAAGAATTGGTAGGGGAGGTAGAAGTGGATGGCAGCCTGGGCAGCAGTGATCATGAGTTGGTTGAGTTCAGGATCCTGACAAAAGGAAGAAAGGAGAACAGCAGAATATGGACCCCTGACTTCAGAAAAGCAGACTTTGACTCCCTTAGGGAACTGATGTGCAGGATTCCCTGGGAGGCTAATATGAGGGGGGAAGGAGTCCAGGAGAGCGGGCTGTATTTTAAAGAAGGCTTATTGAGGGTGCAGGAACAAACCATCCCAATGTGCAGAAAGAGTAGCAAATATGGCAGGCAACCAGCTTGGCTTAACAGAGAAATCTTCGGTTAGCTTACACACAAAGGAAGCTTACAAGAAGTGGAAATTTGGACAGATGACTAGGGAGGAGTATAAAAATATTGTTCGAGCATGCAGGGGTGTAATCAGGAAGGCCAAATCACAATTGGAGTTGCAGCTAGCCAGGGATGTGAAAGGTAATAAGAAGGGTTTCTATGGGTATGTTAGCAACAAGAAGGTGGTCAGGTAAAATGTGGGACCCTTACTGAATGGGGGAAGAAACTGAGTGAAAGATGAAGTGGAAAAAGCTGAAGTACTCAATGCTTTCTTTGCCTTGGTCTTCAGAGACAACGTCAGCTCCCAGACTGCTGCACTGGGCAGCACAGTATGGGGAGGAGGTGAGCAGCCCTCAGTGGTAAAAGAACAGGTTGAGGACTATTTAGAAAAGCTGGACATGCACAAGTCCATGGGGCAGGATGCACTGCATCCAAGGGTGCTGAGGGAGTTGGCTGATGTGATTGCAGAGCCATTGGCCATTATCTTTGAAAACTTGTGGCTATTGGGGGAGGTCCCGGACGATTGGAAAAAGGCAAACATAGTGCCCATCTTTTAAAAAGGGAAGCAAGAGAATCCGGGGAACTACAGTCCCTGGAAAAAAATCATGAAGTAGGTCCTCAAGGAATCCATTTTGAAGCACTTGGAGGAGAGGAAGGTGATCAGGAACAGTCAACATGGATTCACCAAGGGCAAGTCATGCCTGATCAACCTGATTGCCTTCTATGATGAGATAACTGGCTCTGTAGATGAGGAGAAAGCAGTGGACGTGTTGTTCCTTGACTTTAGCAAAGCTTTTGATACGGTCTCCCACAGTATTCTTGCCAGTAATCTTGGATTGAATGACTGGACTATAAGGTGGATAGAAAGCTGGCTAGATTGTCGGGCTCAATGGATAGTGATCAACAGCTCGATGTCTAGTTGGCAGCTGGTATCAAGTGGAGTGCCTCAGGGGTCAGTCGTGGGGCCGGTTTTGGTCAACATCTTCAATAATGATCTGAATGATGGGATAGATTGCACCCTCAGCAAGTTTGTGAATGACACTAAGCTGCGGGGAGGGGTTAAATATGCTGGAAGGTAGGGATAGGGTTCAGAGTGACCTAGACAAATTGGAGGATTGGGCCAAAAGAAATCTGATGAGGTTCAACAAGGACAAGTACAGAGTCCTGCACTTATGATGGAAGAATCCCATGCACTGCTACAGGCTGGGGACCGACTGGCTAAGCGGCAGTTCTGCAGAAAAGGACCTGGGGATTACAGTGGACGAGAATCTGGATATGAGTCAACAGTCTGCCCTTGTTGCCAAGAAGGCTAACGACATATTGGGCTGCATTAGTAGGAGCATTGCCAGCAGATCGAGGGAAGTGATTATGCCCCTCTGCTTGGCCCTGGTGAGACCACATCTGGAGTATTGCGTCCAGTTTTGGGCCCCCGCACTTCAGAAAGGATGTGGACAAATTGGGGAGAGTCCAGCAGAAGGCAACAAAAATTATTACGGGGTGGGGCCCATGACTTATGAGAAGAGGCTGGGGGAACTGGGCTTATTTAGTCTGCAGAAGAGAAAAGTTAGGAGGGATTTTATAGGAGCCTTCAAATACCTGAAGGGGGGTTCCAAAGAGGATGGAGCTCAGTTGTTCTCAGTGGTGGCAGATGACAGAACAAGGAGCAATGGTCTCAAGTTGCAGTGGGGGAGGTCTAGGTTGGATATTAGGAAAAACTATTTCACTAGGAGGATAGTGAAGCACTGGAATGGGTTACCTAGGGAGGTGGTGGAATCTCCATCCTTAGAGGTTTTTAAGGCCTGCCTTGAGAAAGCCCTGGCTGGGATGATTTAGTTGGGGTTGCCCCTGCTTTGAGCAGGGGGTTGGACTAGATGACCTCCTGAGGTCTCTTCCAATCCTAATCTTCTATGATTCTATGACTTCAGTGGGGCAGAGCTTTACCCTTAGAAACCAGTCCAGTTTCCATCTATCTGCATATGAGTTATGCCATCAATTAGAGCTTCTCGGAAATTTTCCAGCAAAATAGAGGTTTGTCCCACTGAAGTGATTCACAAGAATGGTTCAGGTTTGATGGACTTTCATCAAATCACAGGCAGGTTCCATGAGAAACCTCCCTGGTGGACTGGTGAGGAGCCTGGGCTGCCTAGGTCTTCAGCTCCAGGGCAACTCCACCCAGCCAGAGCTTCTAAGCTTTCTTCCGAGGAGCCAGATGCCTAAAAGCCCTGGGAGCCCCAGCTCTAATCAGGGTTTGCCTCCTGGCTTTGCAGCTCAAGCCAAGGCTCTCAGGACTTCTAGGAGTCTTGCTATACATTGGGGGACACCTCTGATTTGCAGGAACTCCCCAGCCTGCCCTTGAGGAGGATTTGGGGCAGCCTAGCTGGAGTCCCTAGCAGTTGGGGAGGAATGAGGGGTCCCTGGGAGTCAGGGCAGCCAGCTGCTCTGTTTTGTTTCAGGAAAATCAAACCAAGACCATTAGATTTTTGCAAAACAAAAACCTTTCAGACTTTGCTTTCAGTGGGGAAGTTCTACATTTCAGTCCATTTTGGAATAAAAACTGGCAAACTTTTTTGGAATCTCAGAGGAAATCTCAGCAGAACAGAAATTCTAAGTTTCAACCAGCTCTCGCCCTGATTAAAAATGAGGTCAGGCCTGGGCTCCTAATCCTCCATAGTCATTGTAAAGATGATGACTGTGTCATGTGCAAGGGTTTTGACTTCAGGTGGAGACGGTACAAGGTCATTATTATTAAAGTAATAATGAGATATGCCTATATAAATAAACTTGGTAACAAAGAAGAACAATCCGCCTACCCCCAGAAAAATCTGCTACATTCAGACAGATTTATTTCTTTGCAGAATGTTTTTATGAGGCATCAGTTGTTTATTAAAGACTAATTAGAAGAATTTTGGCTTTTATGGAAATATGATTTGTTCCTTTATTCAAAGGAATGTGGCAAACATGCTTTGGCCTCATTTTATAATTGTTTTTTCATAAGCTGCTAATTAAAAATTTCTGCGGTCAGTATTTGTTTACTCTGTGACTTTAGGAGTAGAGATCCTTCTTTCCATCAGGGCCTGACTAATGCAAACACTTAAGCACAAGTTAGTTTACACATGTGACAGTCTCACTGAAATCAGTCATCGCACATACCAAAGGAGACAGTTACTGTGTTGTCATTGTGGAGCAATGCTTACAAAATACCCTGGGTCAGATCCTTAGCTGGTATAAATCAGCATAGCTCTGTTGACTTCTTTGGAGCAGCACAGATTTAAGCTTGTGAAAATCTGGCTCAGTGAGACTACTAATTAGAGTAAGTATTCTGCAGGATTGAAGCCTTAGTCATTAAAGTTCCACTGAATACTTGTTTACTAGTAAGGTACTATAACTACAACTTAGCTCCAATGTGTAGGTGAATCATGAGTTTTACTCTGTTCCATTGTCTGCAAACATACTAGGTGACCCAAATTATGTTTATAGTCACTATGAAATCTCATATGGTAACACTGTTTTATTCAGCAGCATTACTATGTTACATCTCAAAAATTATTTTGCTAAAGCTCAGAAACTATCTTGCATCATTATTAGAGCACTGACCATATATTGTGTGCATTTTCCCATTTCAACTGCACTACAACATATGTATCTTTAAAACATGTGTTCCTACCATGGGAAATTAATGATCTACCCTTTCAAAAAGGCCAGGAGTGGATGCAACTCTCTTGAAGTCAATGTAGTTGCATTTGCTTACAACATGTCTGAATTTGGCATGGGTAGTGGTTACGAATGGATAAACCAATGTAAAGTATATAAAAAAGATTCCTGGCCCCATTACTCAAACATTTACTCAGAGCCTTGTTAAAGTTCTGAAATCTTTAATTGTGGAAGGTTTTGTTTCCCCCTCTCCTTATTGCCCAGAATTATTTCTGGTTTCTCGTAGGAACTGGTAGGCTTGTGTTTAAAGTTTGCTACATTCAGCTGGAAATCTCATAGAGGTTCAATTAAGCATCCAAACTTTTTTTTATGTGAGTATTTGCACTCCAACAGTGAACCTTTTGAAATTTCACCATAACTGGCAGTGAGTCTGTACCCTGGACAACCCAGATCTCACCTAGAGCATCAGGTCTCCAGTTTTCTGTATTTGTTATGTTAAAATGTATTTTTCAACTGGGAGAGGATGTTTGTTATCAGAATGCAGAGATTTTCCCACTGCATTTATTACTTGAAAGACTCCTTTAAGAGCCTGTCTTTCACTTTTTACTTTGAAAAGATTAAAGCTGTTTTGCCAGAACAAGTAAATATTTGGTATGAGATTGAAATACACGTAGCTCAGTGATAAGGTACAGTAAACAAGAATGTCTAATACTGATCTCTGTCCCATACCTAGTATACTGCTGCCCCCTGCTGCCCTCTAGTAGACTGAATCTCTTACTTTATGTTGTCAGTTTACATGACATTGCACACTAATTGTCTCCTTGTAGATGTATGTTCATTTTAAAACTATTATGCTTGGTTATTTCAATCTCTTCTTCCAAAGAAAAACATAAAACCAGGTTTGAATTATTTCCTGGGAATGATGAAGGTATGTTTTTCCATTTGCTTTTCTACTACAAGAACAATGTTGCTGTTTAATACATTTTTTAAAAAAATGTCATTGTTTGTAACAAAAATAAACCCTTGGTTTTTTTTATAACTAGACTTTTTTTCTATTTAGAATGGAAATTGAAATTATTATGGGCCAGGTTCTGATAATCTTACTAATAGTGAGTAGTACTTTAATCCACAAGTGGCCCCATAGTTATCATGGTGCATGGTACTATTTCAGTCTTTCCAGGCTGTACATCAACTCATCTAGTTATTTGCCTACTTTTACAACAGGCTACATAAAAAGCACTACCAAAGGCAGAACAAACTAAAATATCATACAGGTATAAAATGGGCTTAGATTTCTGCCTGCATCTTTCTGACTTGGACAGGCAACTTTGAAATCTTTTTGTTTGTTTGTTTTGTTACCCAATTTAATTTTGTAAAGTGTTGAATTTGGATTATGTTTGTTTAGTTTGCTGCTCTCACCTTGGATTGTTAGCTATATGGTTCAAAATGTAAAATGATGTTAGAGGCCACAATTGAGTTAGAAACCTGTCAATAATGACTTCATTTACACTCTGACGCATTTTGAATATCATCCTTTCCCCTTGTCATGTCAACTATTTAGACTACTTGTCCCATCACACTCAGTGGTTGTTCTTTGCTTATGTCCTAGTAATGCTTTGACTGCTGAGCCCTGATCTCTAACACTGCCTTCTGGTTTGTATGATGATTCCTAGCTTGCAGCTCTGGTGTATTTTCATGGAGATTTCATGGTTTTGCTATTGGTTTCTGTTGCTTAAAAATCAAAACTTTACTCATTTTCTTTTACTACAATAAAGAGTAGAAATAGAGGAACAAATGATAAATTCCCTCTTAATCTTTGGGAGAATGAGAAATGTCATGCACATTAACCAGTAAAATAAGTAAAGGCCCTTAATAAAATGAATAAGTTGTGTACACCACATGGTTGTTGCACAAATTTTATTACTCTTTAGTGGGTTACAAAAGAGACTACCTAAGTAGCGACAGAAAGAATGACAGACGAGGAGGAAGAGAGAATGGAGGTAAAGGCTACTCTCTGCCATTTGTAATTATTCTGATGATTTGTGGGTTAATGGCTTGCTGTAGAGACCAGAGGGTGGCATGTGAGATGAACTATTATGCATATATCATACGCAGGGGGCTCCTAAACAGCCCTATGCACCCTCTGTGCCTTCTGCCAGTTGGCATTGTGGGGTCCCTGGGTCATGGAAGCTTATTCCAGTGCTTAAATATCCTTTAATTAGAAAGTTTTTCCTAATATCTAACCTAAATCTCCCATGCTGCACATTTAGCCCATTATTTCTTGTCCTACCTTCAGTGGATATGGTGAACAACTGATCACCGTCCTTTTAATAACAGCTCTTAACATGTTGGAAGACTTATCAGCCCCCCTGGTCTTCTTTTCTCAAGACTAAACATCCCCAGTTTTTTTTTAAACCTTTCCTCACAGGTCAGGTTTTCTGAACCTTTTGTTGTGTTTGTTGCTCTCTCCTGGACTCTCTCCAGTTTGTCTATAAATTTCCTAAAGCATGGCATCCAAAACAGGACACAATACTCCAGATGAGGCCTCACCCGTGCTGTGTAGAGAAGGACAGTTACCTCCCATGTCTTATATATGACACTCCTGTTAATGTACTCCAGAATATCATCTTTTTTCACAACTGCATCACATTGTCATATTCAATTTGTGATCCACTATAACCGCCAAATCCTTTTCAGCAGTACTACTTCCCAGCCAGTTTAGTAGTTGTGTATTTGATTTTTCCTTTCTAAGTGAAGTACTTTGCACTTGTCTTTACTAAATTTCATCTTGTTAATTTCAGACAAATTCTCCAATTTGTCAATGTCATTTTGTATTCTAATCCTGTCTTCCAAAAGCAACCATCATCATCCATAAATTTTATAAGCATACTCTGCTCTGTTATCCAAGTCAATTGTGAAAATATTGACTAGTACTGAACCCAGAACAGACCCCTGAGGGATTCCATAGATTGTCCTCCCAATCTGCGAGCGAATCATTGATAACTACTCTGTGACTGTGCTTTTTTTTCCCCAACCAGTTATGTGCACCCACTTTATAGTAATTTAATCTAAACCACATTTCCCTGTTTTGCTTATGACAATGTCATGTGGGACTGTGTCAAAAGCCTTATTAAAATCAAGATATATCATGTCTAAAACTTTCCCCCAGCCACTAGGCCAGTAACCCTGGCCCAAAAAGAAAAAAAAGAGAGAGAGAGAGATTAGGTTGGAAATACAGTGGAAAACACAGTGAGGAGATTTATATACACACAGCATCCGATGAAGTGAGCTGTAGCTCACAAAAGCTTATGCTCAAATAAAGTGGTTAGTCTATAAGGTGCCACTAGTACTCCTTTTCTTTTTGCGAATACAGACTAACACGGCTGCTACTCTGAAACCTGTTGTATAATATAATGTTCTGTCCTCAAAGGCTGTTGAAAACAAATGAAAACCAGAACATTTTGTTCAAATGGTGACTTAAAATGGGAGGTATAGTTCCAAAGTGGAGCATTGGGAGGGGAGCTATGTGGCTCCTATCTGGAGACCAGCAGTACCACTCTGGGAAGTAAAAGAATAAGTGGGGGCAAGAGAGTTGACTCAGGAAGGAAAAAAGAGGAAGATGAGGTTATGGAGGTATTAATAGATCCTTAAGCTTTGCAGGGGGTTCTTATTAGGAAAATTGTTGGGTAGTCAAAGAGTCAATAAGAAGTCATCCATGTACATCAAGAGTTTCTATTCCAGAGTTCCAAGAGTGAAACCCTCTCCCCAGCTACTATACTGTCTGTCTGAACAACTGGTAGAACGGAGGTAATCTGTGCCTTGTGCCTCTGCAACATCTCTGTGGGTGGACTTCCTGCCCGGATAGTATTTTCATCCCAAGTGATGCTGGCAGAGGGGAAATGTAGGAAAAAACATAAGGACAGATAGCAATGGGTTAAATGACTACTTGAAAGCAGTAGGTAAAGGCTACTATATAGCTTTTTATACTTTTTCCAGAGTAGTGGGCAGAGGCAGATTGGGGAACAGGAATGGGGGGGGGGTGTAGTGATGCTTAGACTCATCAGTGCAGTGCCTCCTGCTGGTAGTCTTGGGAATTAGCTCTTCCAGCCCAGAGCACCCTCTGCAGGCCAGTGTCTCACCTGCCTTAGAGGGCTCCCTGCCCTCCGAGTCCCTCCTGGGTCCCAGTTCCCCTTACCCTGGGGTTCTGCCCACCGCAGTACCCCACAGTCTGGGTCTCCCCTCCCAAGGGAACCCCAACCCTCTAAATCCACCTTGTCTCAGTGGCTGCTGCTAGTCATCATCTAGCCCCTGCTCACTGGGGCAGACTGCAGTCTGTGAAGGCCACTCATCATTGGCAAAGAGGTTAGGACCTGCTGCCTTTGCCTATCCTCAGGCTGCCCCTCTGAAGCCCCAGTACCTTTGTAGGCTTTCACCAAGGCCTGCAACCTGGGGGTTTACCAGGCTGGAGCTCCCCTGCTCCCTTTGCCTTTTCCCAGCACTGCTCCAGCTCTAGGTACCTGACTCCCAAGCAGCTAGCCTTTCCCACTCTAGGGCTACAGTAAGACTCTTCTTCTGTTCCTGCCTCACAGTCCTCTTATAAAGGCTAGCTCGGCCCTGATTGAGCTGGCCACAGCTGTGGTCACATACTCACTCAGCTTCCCTCAGCTGTTCTCCCAGAGCAGTCCTCTCCCAGAGGTGTTTCAACCCCTTTAGGTCCAGAGAGGGATAATCACCCCGCTACAGGGGGTTTAACAATGCACTGCTGTGCTTCAAGAAAAGGAGGACTTGTGGCACCTTAGCGACTAACCAATTTATTTGAGCATAAGCTTTTGTGAGCTACAGCTTACTTCATCGGATGCATACTGTGGAAAGTGTAGAAGATCTTTTTATACACGCAAAGCATGAAAAAATACCTCCCCCCCACCCCACTCTCCTGCTGGTAATAGCTTATCTAAAGTGATCACTCTCCTTCAATGTGTATAATAATCAAGTTGGGCCATTTCCAGCACAAATCCAGGTTTTCTCACCACCCCGCCCCCCACACACAAACCCACTCTCCTGCTGGTAATAGCTTATCTAAAGTGACCACTCTCCTTACAATGTGTATGATAATCAAGGTGGGCCATTTCCAGCACAAATCCAGGGTTCAACAAGAACGTCTGAGGAGGGGGCGGGGGTAAGAAAAAACAAGGGGAAATAGGTTACCTTGCATAATGACTTAGCCACTCCCAGTCTCTATTCAAGCCTAAGTTAATTGTATCCAATTTGCAAATGAATTCCAATTCAGCAGTCTCTCGCTGGAGTCTGGATTTGAAGTTTTTTTCTTGTAATATCGCAACTTTCATGTCTGTAATCGCGTGACCAGAGAGATTGAAGCGTTCTCCGACTGGTTTATGAATGTTATAATTCTTGACATCTGATTTGTGTCCATTTATTCTTTTATGTAGAGACTGTCCAGTTTGACCAATGTACATGGCAGAGGGGCATTGCTGGCACATGATGGCATATATCATATTGGTGGATGTGCAGGTGAATGAGCCTCTGATAGTGTGGCTGATGTTATTAGGCCCTGTGATGGTGTCCCCTGAATAGATATGTGGGCACAGTTGGCAACGGGCTTTGTTGCAAGGATAGGTTCCTGGGTTAGTGGTTCTGTTGCGTGATGTGTGGTTGCTGGTGAGTATTTGCTTCAGGTTGGGGGGCTGTCTGTAGTCAAGGACTGGCCTGTCTCCCAAGATTTGTGAGAGTGTTGGGTCATCCTTCAGGATAGGTTGTAGATCTTTAATAATGCGTTGGAGGGGTTTTAGTTGGGGGCTGAAGGTGACGGCTAGTGGCGTTCTGTTATTTTCTTTGTTAGGCCTGTCCTGTAGTAGGTGACTTCTAGGAACTCTTCTGGCTCTATCAGTCTGTTTCTTCACTTCCGCAGGTGGGTATTGTAGTTGTAAGAATGCTTGATAGAGATCTTGTAGGTGTTTGTCTCTGTCTAAGGGGTTGGAGCAAATGTGGTTGTATCGCAGAGCTTGGCTGTAGACAATGGATCGTGTGGTGTAGTCAGGGTGAAAGCTGGAGGCATGTAGGTAGGAATAGCGGTCAGTAGGTTTCTGGTATAGGGTGGTGTTTATGTGACCATAATTTATTAGCACTGTAGTGTCCAGGAAGTGGATTTCTTAGAATCATAGAATCATAGAACATCAAGGTTGGAAGGGACCTCATCTAGTCCAACCCCCTGCTCAAAACAGGACCAATCCCCAATTAAATCATCCCAGCCAGGGCTTTGTCAAGCCTTACCTTAAAAACTTCTAAGGAAGGAGATTCCACCACCTCCCTAGGTAACGCATTCCAGTGTTTCACCACCCTCCTAGTGAAAAAGTTTTTCCTAATATCCAACCTAAACCTCCCCCACTGCAACTTGAGACCATTACTCCTTGTCCTGTCCTCTTCTACCACTGAGAATAGTCTAGAATCATCTTCTCTGGAACCACCTCTCAGGTAGTTGAAAGCAGCTATCAAATCCCCCCTCATTCTTCTCTTCTGCAGACTAAACAATCCCAGTTCCCTCAGCCTCTCCTCATAAGTCATGTGTTCCAGACCCCTACTCATTTTTGTTGCCCTTCTTTGGACTCTCTCCACTTTATCCATATCCTTCTTGTAGTGTGGGGCCCAAAACTGGACACAGTACTCTAGATGAGGCCTCACCAATGTCGAATAGAGGGGAACGATCACATCCCTCGATCTGCTCGCTATGCACCTACTTATACATCCCAAAATGCCATTGGCTTTCTTGGCAACAAGGGCACACTGCTGACTCATATCCAGCTTCTCGTCCACTGTCACCCCTAGGTCCTTTTCTGCAGAACTGCTGCCTAGCCATTTGGTCCCTAGTCTGTAGCGGTGCATTGGGTTCTTCTGTCCTAAGTGCAGGACCCTGCACTTATCCTTATTGAACCTCATCAGATTTCTTTTGGCCCAATCCTCCAATTTGTCTAGGTCCCTCTGTATCCTATCCCTGCCCTCCAGCGTATCTACCACTCCTCCTAGTTTAGTATCATCCGCAAATTTGCTGAGAGTGCAATCTACACCATCCTCCAGATCATTTATGAAGATATTGAATAAAACCAGCCCCAGGACCGACCCCTGGGGCACTCCACTTGACACTGGCTGCCAACTAGACATGGAGCCATTGATCACTACCCGTTGAGCCCGACAATCTAGCCAACTTTCTACCCACCTTATAGTGCATTCATCCAGCTCATACTTCTTTAACTTGCTGACAAGAATACTGGGAGACCGTGTCAAAAGCTTTGCTAAAGTCAAGAAACAATACATCCACTGCTTTCCCTTCATCCACAGAACCAGTAATCTCATCATAGAAGGCGATTAGTCAGGCATGACCTTCCCTTGGTGAATCCATGCTGACTGTTCCTGATCACTTTCCTCTCATGTAAGTGCTTAAGGATTGATTCTTTGAGGACCTGCTCCATGATTTTTCCGGGGACTGAGGTGAGGCTGACTGGCCTGTAGTTCCCAAGATCCTCCTTCTTCCCTTTTTTAAAGATGGGCACTACATTCGCCTTTTTCCAGTCATCTGGGGCTTCCCCCATTCGCTACGAGTTTTCAAAGATAATGGCCAATGGCTCTGCAATCACAGCCACCAATTCCTTTAGCACTCTCGTATGCAACTCGTCCGGCCCCATGGACTTGTGCACGTCCAGCTTTTCTAAATAGTCCCTAACCACCTCTTTCTCCACAGAGGGCTGGCCATCTACTCCCCATGCTGTGATGCCCAGCGCAGCAGTCTGGGAGCTGACCTTGTTAGTGAAGACAGAGGCAAAAAAAGCCTTGAGTACATTAGCTTTTTCCGCATCCTCTGTCACTAGGTTGCCTCCCTCATTCAGTAAGGGGCCCACACTTTCCTTGGCTTTCTTCTTGTTGCCAACATACCTGAAGAAACCTTTCTTGTTACTCTTAACGTCTCTCTCTTGCTGCAGCTCCAGGTGCGATTTGGCCCTCCTGATTTCATTCCTATATGCCCGAGCAATATTTTTATACTCTTCCCTGGTCATATGTCCAACCTTCCACTTCTTTTTTATGTTTATGATCTGCTAGGATTTCACCGTTAAGCCAAGCTGGTCGCCTGCCATATTTACTATTCTTTCGACTCATCGGGATGGTTTGTCCCTGTAACCTCAACAGGGATTCCTTGAAATACAGCCAGCTCTCCTGGACTCCTTTCCCCTTCATGTTAGTCCCCCAGGGGATCCTACCCATCCATTCCCTGAGGGAGTCGAAGTCTGCTTTCCTGAAGTCCAGGGTCCGTATCCTGCTGCTTATCTTTCTTCCCTGTGTTAGGATCCTGAACTCAACCAACTCATGGTCACTGCCTCCCAGATTCCCATCCACTTTTGCTTCCCCCACTAATTCTTCCCGGTTTGTGAGCAGCAGGTCAAGAAAAGCTCCCCCCCTAGTTGGCTCCTCTAGCACTTGCACCAGGAAATTGTCCCCTACGCTTTCCAAAAACTTCCTGGATTTTCTATGCACCGCTGTATTGCTCTCCCAGCAGATATCAGGAAAATTAAAGTCACCCATGAGAACCAGGGCGTGCGATCTAGTAGCTTCTGCAAGTTGCCGGAAGAAAGCCTCATCCACCTCATCCCCCTGGTCCGGTGGTCTATAGCAGACTCCCACCACTACATCACTCTTGTTGCTCACACTTCTAAACTTAATCCAGAGACACTCAGATTTTTCTGCAGTTTTGTACCGGAGCTCTGAGCATGCCCCACTTACATCTTGTGTGGACTGGACCAGGCTGAGGTTGATGGTGGGATGGAAATTGTTGAAATCATGGTGGAATTCCTCAAGGACTTCTTTTCCATGGGTCCAGATGATGAAGATGTCATCAATATAGCGCAAGTAGAGTAGGGGCGTTAGGGGACGAGAGCTGAGGAAGCGTTGTTCTAAGTCAGCCATAAAAATGTTGGCATACTGTGAATGAGCTCTCAAAAATGGATACTCTCATAAAAAACCAACCTTCCACACAAACTTCCTCGTGGCTGGACTTTACTAAAACTAGACAAGCCATTTACAACACACACTTTGCTTCTCTACAAAAGAAAAAGGACACTAAACTTTCTAAACTACTGCATGCCACAAGGGGCCACAGCAATGGTTCCCTCAACTCACACAGCAATATTGTTAACCTATCCAACTATACTCTTAGCCCAGCAGAAGCATCTGTCCTATCTCGGGGCCTCTACTTCTGCCCCTCCACCCCCACGAACATGATACACTTCTGTGGTGACCTAGAATCCTATTTTGACGTCTCCGACTCAAGGAATATTTTCAACATACCTCTGAACAACATACTAATCCACAGAGACCTCCCTGCCAACACTACAAAAAGAAGGATTCTAGGTGGACTCCTCCTGAAGGTCGAGACAGCAGACTGGACTTCTACATAGAGTGCTTCCGCCGACGTGCACGGGCTGAAATAGTGGAAAAGCAGCATCACTTGCCCCATAACCTCAGCCGTGCTGAACACAATGCCATCTACAGCCTCAGAAACAACTCTGACATCATAATCAAAAAGACTGACAAAGGAGGTGCTGTTGTCGTCATGAATAGGTCGGAATATGAACAAGAGGCTGCTCGGCAGCTCTCCAACACCACTTTCTACAAGCCATTACCCTCTGATCCCACTGAGAGTTACCAAAAGAAACTACAACATTTGCTCAAGAAACTCCCTGAAAAAGCACAAGATCAAATCTGCACAGACACACCCCTGGAACCCCGACCTGGGATATTCTATCTACTACCCAAGATCCATAAACCTGGAAATCCTGAGGACCCTATCATCTCAGGCATTCGCACCCTGACAGCAGGATTGTCTGGCTATGTAGACTCCATCCTCAGGCCCTACGCTGCCAGCACTCCCAGCTACCTTTGAGACACCACTGACTTCCTGAGGAAACTACAATCCATTGGTGATCTTCCTGATAACACCATCCTGGCCACTTTAGATGTAGAAGCCCTCTACACCAACATTCCACACAAAGATGGACTACAAGCCGTCAAGAACACTATCCCCAATAATGTCACGGCTAACCTGGTGGCTGAACTTTTTGACTTCGTCCTTACCCATAACTATTTTACATTTGGGGACAATGTATACCTTCAAATCAGCGGCACTGCTATGGGTACCCGCATGGCCCCACAGTATGCCAACATTTTTATGGCTGACTTAGAACAACGCTTCCTCAGCTCTCGTCCCCTAACGCCGCTACTCTACTTGCACTATATTGATGACATCTTCATCATCTGGACCCATGGAAAAAAGCCCTTGAGGAATTCCACCATGATTTCAACAATTTCCATCCCACCATCAACCTCAGCCTGGTCCAGTCCACACAAGAGATCCACTTCCTGGACACTACAGTGCTAATAAACGATGGTCACATAAACACCACCCTATACCGGAAACCTACTGACTGCTATTCCTACCTACATGCCTCCAGCTTTCACCCAGACCACACCACACGATCCATTGTCTACAGCCAAGATCTGCGATACAACCATATTTGGTCCAACACCTCAGACAGAGACAAACACCTACAAGATCTCTATCAAGCATTCTTACAACTACAATACCCACCTGCGGAAGTGAAGAAACAGACTGATAGAGCCAGAAGAGTTCCTAGAAGTCACCTACTACAGGACAGGCCTAACAAAGAAAATAACAGAACGCCACTAGCCGTCACCTTCAGCCCCCAACTAAAACCCCTCCAATGCATTATTAAGGATCTACAACCTATCCTGAAGGATGACCCAACACTCTCACAAATCTTGGGAGACAGGCCAGTCCTTGACTACAGACAGCCCCCCAACCTGAAGCAAATACTCACCAGCAACCACATACCACACAACAGAACCACTAACCCAGGAACCTATCCTTGCAACAAAGCCCGTTGCCAACTGTGCCCACATATCTATTCAGGGGACACCATCACAGGGCCTAATAACATCAGCCACACTATCAGAGGCTCGTTCACCTGCACATCCACCAATATGATATATGCCATCATGTGCCAGCAATGCCCCTCTGCCATGTACATTGGTCAAACTGGACAGTCTCTACGTAAAAGAATAAATGGATACAAATCAGATGTCAAGAATTATAACATTCATAAACCAGTCGGAGAACACTTCAATCTCTCTGGTCACGTGATTATAGACATGAAAGTTGTGATATTACAACAAAAAAACTTCAAATCCAGACTCCAGCGAGAGACTACTGAATTGGAATTCATTTGCAAATTGGATACAATTAACTTAGGCTTGAATAGAGACTGGGAGTGGCTAAGTCATTATGCAAGGTAACCTATTTCCCCTTGTTTTTTCCTACCCCCGCCCCCTCCTCAGACATTCTTGTTAAACCCTGGATTTGTGCTGGAAATGGCCCACCTTGATTATCATACACATTGTAAGGAGAGTGGTCACTTTAGATAAGCTATTACCAGCAGGAGAGAGGGTTTGTGGTGGGGGGGGGAGAAAACCTGGATTTGTGCTGGAAATGGCCCAACTTGATTATCATACACATTGTAAGGAGAGTGATCACTTTAGATAAGCTATTACCAGCAGGAGAGTGGGGTGGGGGGAGGTATTTTTTCATGCTTTGCGTGTATAAAAAGATCTTCTACACTTTCCACAGTATGCATCCGATGAAGTGAGCTGTAGCTCACGATAGCTTATGCTCAAATAAATTGGTTAGTCTCTAAGGTGCCACAAGTACTCCTTTACTTTTTGCGAATACAGACTAACACGGCTGTTACTCTGAAACCTGCTGTGCTTCAGCTATTCCCAGCTGGTGGATGGCCTCTGGGGGGCCATTCCCCAGCCTAGCGGCTGCTCTATTCTGGCAGACTCATAATCAGGTAACTGCAACTCAGCTAAAGAAAGAAGGAATTATAGGACAGTTTACAATGCTCAAAAATGTTTTTATTAGGATAAGATACTTTAAACTGTCACTAGCAAGATGAGGATTATAATATGAGTGAATCTGTATGTAATTGCTCACTCACATACTAACACAATATACAATAGAACCCCATTTATCTGATCTAATTGGGACCAGGGCCAGATCGGATAAACACAAATTCAGATAATCTGGAGAATGAGCAAAGAGCTTCAGCCCCAGGCGGTGAGGCTCGAGCTGTCAGCCCCGGGTGACGGGGCTCCTGCTGTCAGCCCCACATGGTGGGGCTTGGACTTCAGCTGAATCATGCCCCACAATTAAAACATGATCCAACTGGTGGCCCACAGGACAATTCCATCCAGCCCCCCAAAATGCATCTTCAAAATGGTGTCCTCTGCACAGTGTGACCTCACAGGCACTATACATGTGCTATCATGCCACATGGAATGTCAACTAAAAAGTCATGGAAGTGTAGAATTGAATACACAAGGTTTTAATGGGGACTTACCATTACGTATGTAAAGAAGAGACTATCTTTCTTTGCACAACTCAACAATTCAATAATTATTAATGAGACATCATGCCGTTGTACATTTCTGGCAGATGATTAGATTAAGTGCACTGAAGATGGTTAACGTATCTCTTTGAGGTTTGTATTCTGATCAGTGTTCACTCTAATTTTTCCCACCCATGTAAGAATGAATTTTGTTATGTGCACCAATATGGAGGTGATGTGTGACACATCACCTTCATATTGGTGCACATAACAAAATTCATGTGGTGGGGGTGGAGCCGAGGGGTTCAGAGTGTCTGAGGGGGCTCAGGGCTGGGGCAGAGGGCTGGGGTGCAGGGGTGTGAAGGCTCCAGCTGGGGTGTGGGCTCTGAGGTGGGGCCGGGGATGAGGGGCTTAGGGTGCAGGAGGGTGCTCAGGGGCTACGTCAGGGAGAGAGGACTCCCTCTAACTCTCTCTCCCATCAGCAGCAGCAGATGGGCTTGCAAGGAGAGGCGCCTCTCCCTGCCGTGGCAGCTCTGGGGATGGGGCTGCAGGATAAGCACCCCTCCCCCGGCCCCAGCAGGTCCGGGCTTGGGGAGGGCTGCCCCAGCCGCAGCTAGTCCGGGCCGCTCTGGCCACTCCACCCCGGCAGGTCTGGGTGCCCCAGCCACACCTGGGACCAGCCCGGGCCGCGTCACGCTGGCCGGCCTGAGCTGCCCCGCCCCAAGCGTGGCTGGGCCTGATCCGGCTGTGGCTGGGCCCGATCTGGTGGCGTCTGGGCCCGGGCCACTCCAGCCACAATTGGGGCCAGCCTGGGCCATGCTGCAGCAGAGTTGGGACCGGGGGAGGGGCACCCCGCACTGTGGCAGGTTTGGGGCCAGGCTAGGTGGGGGCCAGGGGAGGGGCACCCCTCCCCCAGCCGTGGGAGGTCCCGGGCAGGTTCCTTGAGCACCTGCACGGTGGTAAATAGGCTGCTGCACAGCCACGCAGCTTACAGGGAACTTACATTCTGATACCATGCATCTACTAAAATTTCACATATGCAGATAAAATCAATTGAAATATAGGTGTATAGAGTTCATAAGGTGCGTTAATCTAATATATTTCTACATGGAGGACTAAAAGAACCACGAGAGTGTAGAATTGAATACACAAGGCATTCAAGTGTAGAAATGAATCATCCATGATGGACCAGAGATATCTTTTTGTCTGTCATCTAAAAATTTGTTGCATGCCTTACAAAAAATGTTACCACACACCCCTGATATTGAGCAAAACTCTTAGGCCTTTACTTACTCCTTAGCCAAGCAACCTCCCTATTAAGATCTCTCCCTGCCCCAGCATCACAGGGGTTAGAAGCCACAGCTGCACTGCTGGTGAGTTGAGAGCTATAATGTCCAACCCACTCCCCAAAAGGAAGAACTGCAGCCATTGTAATCAGCCAATGGGAATTTTAATTGAGTCAGGATTGAGTAAAAACTGAGTGAAGGCTAATTAGCCAAAAATTTGGCTAATAAATATTATACTTTACACAATTTACATGGAAGAGAAGCTACACTGCCAGATGACTTTCAGGTCTGACAGTGCTTACTTGATGCTGCCCTTAGCACTGCCTTCCTGGGCAACACTAACATTCAGGTATTTCTTAATGTGTTGTGTCATTACTATCACCCTGACTGACATCAGTTCCTCACCACCAGCACAGTTGTACTGCTCTCAGTCTCTGCCTTTCCTTTCAAGGTACAGTAAGGCTACCAAAATGAAGGAAATTAAAAGTAATCGCTGCACATAAAGAAAGCATCAGAAACCATTCCTGCTGGTTTTAAAACCTAAACCACCCCCATAAAATTTTAGAACCTATAATCTCCTCTATGAATTAGCCTTTCTTTGCAATACTGTGAAATTACGTACTTATTACAATGCTCCATCATGCTGAGATTTTCTTTTGTAAATTCTCTTCTCGGCATCATTTGCTTTTGTCTCTTTATTCTTTTTTTTTGTACCCTTTTTTGTCTTCTCTCATTCTCTCTGTCCAACACTCTTTCTCCCTAAGATTTTATCCTCCTCCCTCCCTTTGTTCCTTTCCTCTTTGTGTCTGTTTCCTTCTCCTCCTATTCAATAAGTCAAAGACATTGATGCAAAAGCTAAAGATTGGATTTTGTGCCTGCTATGCTCCATCTGCCTGGTTTGTGACACAGCCATAACAGTATAGCTATCAACAAAAGGACAAGGGGATCTCTAGGTAAAAAATCCATGTGCAGGGGACAAGAAACTGCTAGTTGTGACCCCCAGAGTAGGGAAAAGGGGATTAGCACTCGGACACCACAACAATGGGCCTGGAATAAGGACCATAGCTAGACAGGAGGCAAGACACATCAAACAGGCAGATGTCCCAATCGCTGCAAGGAAATCCCACATTATAATTATTAATTACTTGTATTACATTAGAGCTGACATGCTCCAAACAAGATCAGGGTCCCATTAGGTTAGGTGCTGTCCATACTCATTGTAAAAAACTTAATAAACCTCAATAAACAAGTCAGACAAAAGGTGGGACAAATTTTTATCCCCATTTAAACAGACGGACAACTGAGGCACAGAAACATTAAATTATATGCCCAAGGTCAAACAGGAAGTTTATAGCAGTATTAGGAATTGAATGTAGAGAACATAAAAATGGTCATACTGGGTGAGACCAGTGGTCCATCTAGCTCAGTATCCCATCTTCCAACAGTAGCTGGTGCCAGATGGTTCAGAGGGAATGAACAGAAACAGGCATTTATCAACTGATCCATCCCTTGTCATCCAGTCACAGCTTCTAGCACTCAGAAGTTTAGGGACACCAAGAGCATAGGGTTGTGTCTCTGACCATCTTGGCTAATAGCTACTGATGGACCTATCTTCCATGCACTTCTCTTATTCTTTTTTGAGCTCAGTGATACTTTTGACATTCACAACATCCCCTGGCCATGAGTTCCACAGTTTGATTGCATTGTATGAAGAAGTACTTCCTTGTGTTTGTTTTAAACCTGTTGCCTATTAATTTCATTGGGTGACCCCAGGTTCTTGTGTTATGTGCAGGAGTAAATCACACTTCTTTCTTCACTTTCTTCACACCATTAATCATTGTATAGACCTCTAGCTCATCCCCCTCCTCTCTTTTCCAAGCCGAACAGTTCCAGACATTTTAATCTCTCCTCATATGGAAGCTGTCCCATACCCCTAATCATTTTTGTTGCCATTTTGTTGTTCCCTGTACTTTTTCCAATTCTAATATCTTTTATTTGAGATGGGGTGACCAGAACTGCACGCAGTATTTAAGGTGTGGGCGTTCCATGGATTTATATAGCAGCATTATGATATTTACTGTCTTATTATCTATCCCTTTCCTAATGATTCCTAATATTCTATTAGCTTTTTTGACTGCTGCTGCACATTGAGTGGATGTTTTCTGACGTAACCACGATGACTCCAAGATCTCTTTCTTGAGTGGTAACAGCTAATTTAGACCCCGTCATTTTGTATATATAGTTGGGATTATGCTTTCCAATATGCATTACTTTGCACTTAGCAACACTGAATTTCATCTGCCATTTTCTTACCCAGTCACCCAGTTTTGTGGGCTCCCTTTGTAATTCTTTGCAGTCTGCTTTGGACTTAACTATCATGAGTAATTTTGTATGATCTGCAAACTTTGCCACCTCACTGTTTATCCCTTTTTCCAAATCATTTATGAATTAACATTGAACAGCACTGGCCCCATTACAGATACCTGTGTGACCCTGCTATTTACCTCTGTCTACTGCAAAAACTGACCATTTGTTCCTACCCTTTGTTTCCTATCTTTTAATCAGTCACCGATCCATGAGGGCCTTCCCTCTTATACCATGACTGTTTAATTTGCTTAAGAGCCTTTGGTGAGGGTCCTTGTCAAAGGCTTTTTGAAAGTGCAGGTATGCTATATCTACTGGATCACCCTTGTCCATATGTTTGTTGACACCCTCAAAGAATTCTAATAGATTGACAATGCATGGCTTCCCTTTACAAAAGCTGTGCTGACTCTTCCCCAGCATTTTGTGTTCATCTCTGATTTCCTGCATCCCAGTCCAAAGCATCAACCACAAGACTAACCTAACATCTTGGGCTTTCCACAGTGTGCAACACCATTTGTGGGATGGCCAGGTCCTACCTACTTCTCTCCAGGCCTCTCCAATGTGGCAGTCATGGAAGCCATGCTCACATGCAGAGATATAATTACATAAAACAAGTTGTGTACGAAGAAAATACGTCTGCATTTGTACTGAGGAAGTCAACATCCTAGTAAAAAATTGAAGGGCCATGCTCCCCTTACTATGCTCCCCTTACTATCCTAACTTCAATAGTTGTTACTGTGCCATCACATTTCCCCCAGCGTAGCAGGATATTAGTGTACAGAGGGGGATTCCATCAAACATAGTGCTCATATGGGAGCATAGTTGGAGGGTGATTGATGCCATAGAAAGTGGCCTTCCCATTGGCCCTGCACCCAGCTTTCTTAGCATTCTTTCTTCTCCCCCAGGTTTGCTTTATGGACTTGGGATTGTGAGATTTCCATTGCTTCAAGGGCCCCTGCTGTGCTTCCTCCTCCCTTCCACCTGTTTACTGCTGGGATTTTCTCCATTCTGTCTGCATAAGCAGAGGGAAGCATGTGGGCCACAGAATGGACACAGAAGTGATGGAAATGCTGTAGTGTAGTATCTGAACTTAGTTCAGACCCCTGCTGTCAGGAAAGGGCGTGTCTTCATGTGTGCCAAAGAACAGCAGCCAGTGAGTGCGCACAGGGGAAAAATGAAGTAAGAAGATTGCATTTCTTCCACTAATGTGAACCATAATCCAATGATGGAATGTGGGGGATGGGATCTATGGTAAAGCAATCTGGACATCTTTAGGACTATATTCTGCCCTGTTCTGCCAGTGCTGTTCCCACCAAAATCAAGAGTTTTGCATAGAAATCAGTGGCAGGTTATGGCTTTGAACACATAGCTATGTGAATGTTCTCAAAGACAAAGTTTGCCAATACACTATATTTAGTCCTGTACTTTCCCACCATCAAAACCTCTCATCTCAAATCTGTGCAAAATGCCCTCAGGGAGACATGCATTTTTGTATTCAAAGAGAAGGTAAGAAAAGTGTATCTGGCATTAAACAAATCTCTGTCAAATGCATTTGTTTAATTCTTATATTATGTGCAGGGTTTGAGTTGAAAGCGGTTAACAAGGGGAATTGTCCTCCCTTTTCTGTTTTCTCCTGATTAACCCTCGGCCACCAAGGCACTAGCCAGTTTTCTAATAACTGGGAATAGAATTTTGCAGAGCAGGTAATGGATGTTGATGTAAGAAGTCACAGATCATTTTCAGCACCTGGGTGGAAACAGGCCACCTGTCACCTGGGAAACAGGGTGGAATTCAGTCCATCTGAGCACTCTGCTCTGCTGCTGGAAGTCCTCATTGATCTCCGGTGTATGCTTCCCACACAACCCACTTCCCAGTTGGTGGCTCACATTTGGATTCAAGGCTGTTAGGTCTTGAACCTGGGGGAGGTGAGGCAGTCAAAAGTGCATGACCAGGAGAGAACTGGAATGGAGACTCTTGGTGTCATTTTTGACCATGCCCACTCCATGGAACTGTGATATTTATACCAGCTGAGGATCTGGCCCATTGTTTCTGCACTGGAGGAACACTTGCATGATATTACTGTCTGGATGAATTGCAACTATATTGGTTTCAACCTTGAAAACAGAAGTCTTCTTGCCTAGAGATAAACAATAGAAGACTCGCTCCTCTTGTATAGCACTGCTCAAAGAAGGGACTATTCAAAAATAGTGAGTCATGTTAAGAAGCTTGATATCACTCTTGACCATGCCCTGGAATGGAACACCACATCAGAAATGCTTCATTCAACTGTATAGTTTGTCTAAAGGAGCTTTGCCAAATTACACCACCTAAGGATCTGGCTGTGGATTTGAAGGGCATCTGGGAGAAGAGATCCTACTATGTGGATCCTCCCTAAAAGAGAGCACAACAGGGCTATGGATTTCATTGAGCTCCACAGGTGCTTCATGGCCTGGTAGACAGGAGGACTAAAGGGCTTCCATATCCCCTGCCCATAGCTATCAAGCAAACCGCTCAAATATTGGGCTGTGTGCGAAGGGAGGATTTAGGACTATGAGCATGTGTAACCCCATCAATTTTAATAGCTGTTCACATCAGAGTGAAGACTGTACCTTACTGTTACATGATTGATTGAAGGTACAGAATGTTAAAATAGTGTGATGAGTTATGGGATAGAGGAAGCTTAATTACATGGAGTAGTTTATATATAATGATAGAGCAGTTTCTCATACAGTTGACTGCTCTTGACATGATATGGTCAAGAAAACAAAACCTTATCATCTGGGAACTGTCATAAACTGTTCTCTTGCCCTATGGGGAGTTGCCAAAGGCTATGTAATGAACCTAGCAGAATCTAGTATAAATTAAGTAATCTTTCAAGAATTATTTTTTTGGTACCAAAGTTAACATGCATTTTTAAAAAATGTCTTGAAGATATATTTCCAGGCACTCCATGCATATCCACAATATCAACTGTATAAAATGAACTATTATCTTTATTGAGATAAGCAGCGGTTATTTGGTGAAGGAGACTGTTCTCTTCAGTCCAGACATCAAAGATTGGGCGAGGGGGAGGGAGGAGTTAAGTTCTTAGCAATGCAGCTGTGAAAAATGTCTGTGCTTTGTGCATGCTCAGTAGGTAATGTAGCATATTCTAGGGAAGTATTGGCAGAGCAGGCTGTTTAGGAGAGCAGATTATAATTCATGTTTTCAGAGTACAGCTGTTTTAATTGCACTTGCAGATTTTGAAAGGGATAATTTGTTCTTTTGGGATTGTTTGTACACTTTCTTTTCAATATTTTGTTTATCACTTATGTAGAGAATAGCAAAAAACAAAACAAAACACCAGACAGGCGACTCCATGGTTGGTTTATTGCCATATGTGAGAACACTTCTATTTCTACTTACATTTCTTGCTGTGATAGTGTTTGATCAGTTATTGCAGAAATCAACTGTTCTTTCTATGGTACTGCAAGAGCGTAGTCTCAGCTTGCGTAATGCCTGATTTGAGTGAGCAAACTACATTCTTTATTAGAGAAAGCAGAACAGAAAATTTAGGGATTTCATTTAGAGAAGTCCAGTGGCTAAAACCTCTCATATGTATTATTTATTCAGAAATAATGCAAGAAAAAAAGAGTAGACTTGTGAGGAATAGCAGTTACTGTACTTAGTCAAGTGCAA